>NW_027362812.1:4396875-5025000 GCF_046119375.1 Phyllobates terribilis
AGCAGTGCCATACATACCAGGATGAGAGATGGGGTGCCATGCATACCGGATTGGGATGAGGGGGTGCCATGCATACCCGGATTGGGGTGAGAGGTGCCATGCATACCCGGATTGGGGATGAGGGGACAGGATGGGGACAGCACAAATACCAGGATGGGGGGCAGCACATACCAGCATGGGAGACCATATACCAATAAAAATGCTCGCCACCCGGGCGTAGAACAGGTTCAATAGCTAGTGTGTGTGTGTGTGTGTGTGTGTGTGTGTGTGTGTGTGTGTATATATATATATATATATATATATTTATAACATGGTTGCCAAAAATAAAAAATCCTAGTGATTGCACAGATACGTAGCACAATGTGAATGTTAATCTATATAATTGACATTAACTAAGGGGAAATGTAAGCGTCTGTAGAACTATTAAAAGGATATCTTCATAGTGTGACAAAGTCTCTGGTAGTGTGTCAGAAGGGAGGTATGTGTCGCTGAGACTCTTAGACTCAGTGATGTGAAAACATACAAGTTCTCATGCACAAGTAGGTGCAGAGAGAGTTAATAGAACGATATTTACAAGGGAATGTTTTCAGTGGATAACGAAAGTGTAGGGAGGAACGTTATCCACCTTCATTCCAATCAGGGGAGTGTCTGGGCTTTAAATAGTCAGCCCTGACACTCAGGTGTGTTCAGTACCTGGGGAAACTTTGTTCCAGGAAGGAGCTAGCACATGCTGTGATGAACCTGTGTGTAGCTAATTGTGAGTGGCCAGACCTTGGCCGAGATAAGGACTCTGCTGAAAGTTCTGAAAGTTTTGCATTTAGTTTTGTCTCTTTAGCTGAATGGGCTGTGTTTTTATTTATGGACTCAAGGGTAGTTTATGACTGCTAAATAAACTAACCTGAGAATTTAAAGAGACAGTATCTTGTGTTTTACCTACGCATACAGCCGAGCTTGTCGCTATACCACAATAGACTCACAAGCCCAAGTGGGTACTCATATATAGTATATAATATTAAGCTCTATAAGGAATCGCCTATAAAATAAAACATCCAAAATGGATGTTTTCGGGGCCCCTGATGAAGCAAGGACGAAAGGTACAATGGTGCACATAGGACCACATCCCACATTTACTCACTTGGACATTTAAGTTGCCTTGTAACTACTGCTCCTCCATTTTGAATGTATTATTTTATAGGAGATTCTTTACAGAGTTTAATATTATATACTATATATGTGTACTCACTTGGGCTTGTGAGTGTAAGAAGCTATCTTCTTAGTAGTTCTAAAGACACTTACATTTCCCCTTGGTTATTGTCAACTATATAGATTAACATGCACATTGTGCTACATATGCGTGCAATCATTAGGATTTTTTTTGGCAACCATGTTATAGGCATATATCTAATATATATAATTGTCTTATCCCGTCAACCTGTCTGTCTGTCTGTCCAGAAAATCCCGCGTCGCTGATTGGTCCGCGACGCGGATGGCGGCCGTTAGCGGCTCATCTGCTGCACGGAGGTCAGCGGCGATGCAGCCGGGATATGACCGGCGGTGCCGCTGACCTCCATGCGGCTACCGTCGGGAGATCAGCGGCTAGGACTGCTGATCTCCCGACGGTAAGTGTGAAGGGAGGACCGGGGAGCGGCGCCGCCGGTCGGGATACTTCTGCTGCGAGCAGCCGGTCATCTCCCGCAGCGCCGCTCCCCGGTCCTCACTAATACAATTCGCTGATTGGTCGCGGCCAATCAGCGATATTGGCGCCAAATTTAAAACCGCTGTGCTGATTGCGCCCGGTGTACCGCATTCATATTCTAGAATACCCGATGCGTTTGAATCGGGCCACCATCTAGTATATATATATATATATATATATATTCACTAATGTCTCTATATATGTGATACTCATGAGTTGGTGACTTGGGGTCCTCCAATGTTATACTCTGTAGAATTGTCTTTTAATTTTTGCAATATTTATTTTAGCATCAATAAGCACCTATTGTTCCATTTTGGTGGTATCTACAGTCATATATATGTATATACATACAGCAATATATATACTGTATAAGATCTGATGTCTGTAGTCACAGTATGTCAGCAATGTACAGTATGTACTTTATTGTGCACTGACATTAGATCATATATGCCCTGGACTGATCCTGCACCGACTACCAGACATCACATTGTATAGATGGCAGTATAGATATAATCTGTGACGTCCTGTACAGGGCCGGCTCCAGGTTTTCGTAGGCTCAAAAGAGTCTCAGTGGCCCCTTTAACACATACCACAATTCATGATGCACAGATAAGGCGGAGAAATATAGATATAGTACAATGCCAAAGATTTCACTTACCTTATTTTTCGGACTATAAGACGCACTTTTTTCCCTCCAAAATGTTAGCTACGCTGTGTGCCGGCTATGAAGGAGAGTGAAGTCACTGCTCCCCGCGCACACAGTCCCGGCATGGGGAGCAGTGACTTCTGGCAGCTGATCTCTCCTTGTGAGCCACGCATGGCAGTCATATCATGCGCGGCTCACATGGAGAGATCAGTGCGGGCAGACAGGACGCAGCGCTGGAGGAAAGAAGAAAGGTGAGTATCAGTGTTTTTTTTTTTTTTTTTTTATGTGCAGCATGATGGGGATTAGGGGGACCATGCATACCAGGATAAGGATTAGGGGCACCATGCATACCAGGATAAGGATTAGGGGGACCATGCATACCAGGATAAGGATGAGGGGGCCATACATACCAGGGTAACGCTGAGGGGCCATACATACCAGGGTAAGGCTGAGGGGGCCATACATACCAGGGTAAGGCTGAGGGGGCCATACATACCAGGGTAACGCTGAGGGGGCCATACATACCAGGGTAACGCTGAGGGGGCAATGTGCAGCATGATGGGGATTAGAGGTGCCATACATACCAGGACAGGGATGAGGGGTGCCATGCATACCGGGATAGGGATGAGGGGTGCCATGCATACCGGGATAGGGATGAGGGGTGCCATGCATACCGGGATAGGGATGAGGTGTGCCATGCATACCGGGATAGGGATGAGGGGTGCCATGCATACCAGGATGGGGATGAGGGGTGCCATGCATACCGGGATAGGGATGAGGGGTGCCATGCATACCAGGATGGGGATGGGGACTACGTATAAAAGGGGGGGGGCATATATACCAGGATGGGGGATATTGTCAGAATTGGGGGACATTACCCCTATACCAGTGTCAGCAGAAGACCCCCTCCCCCTTAAAAGTGCATCATGAACACATTTTTGGCTTAAATGTTTTTATTTTCCTCCTTTAAAACCTAGGTGCGTCTTATGGTCCTGTGCATCTTATAGTCCGAAAAATACGGTACTTCATACATTACATGAGTGATATCTATTGTAAATTCTATAATAGCTCAGAAACCGGCGAATCCTCACAGTGCATGGGGCGTGTCATGGGGGGATTCAAAAGTTTTCATTTTAGACTGTACATTATAGTCCTCCATACAGTATTATGGGCACCACATAGTCCTCCATACAGTATTATGGACACCACATAGTCCTCCGTACAGTATTATGGGCACTACATAGTACTCCATACAGTATTATGGGCACTACATAGTACTCCATACAGTATTATGGGCACCACATAGTCCTCTATACAGAATGGGCTCCATACTGAATAATGGACCCCATATAATGTTCCATACAGAATAATAGGCCCCATATAATGCTCTATACAGAATAATGAACCCCATATAATGCTCATTACACCATAATTGACCCCATATATTACTCCATGCAGAATAATGGGCGTCATGAAATATGCCATACAGAATAATGGGCCCCATATAATGCTCCATAGAGAATGGGCCCCATATAATGCACCATAGAGAATGGGCCCCATATAATGCACCATAGAGAATGGGCCCCATATAATGCTCCATAGAGAATGGGCCCCATATAATGCTCCATAGAGAATGGGCCCCATATAATGCTCCATAGAGAATGGGTCCCATATAATGCTCCATAGAGAATGGGCTCGATCCATAAAAAAATAAATAAAATACTCACCTCTCCTCATACCCTGCTGGCTACAGGTCCTGTCTCTTCAACACTGAGACGTCACAGAGTCAGAAGACGCAGAGGAGACTGGACCTGCGGCCAGCAGGGTATGACGAGAGGTGAGTATTTCACATAATGTAAAGCACGGGGGGGGGGGGGGTTACACCGGGCCCCCCCAATTCACAGGCCCAATAGCGTTCCAGTGTCCCCAACTGTGAGTGGGGCCCCCCTCTTGCCCAGGGCCCTGGCACTTGCCCTGGTGCAATGGGTGGTTATGCCGGCTCTGGCCCTGTAGCTGGTGCAGGATCAGTCTGGGGCAGGGGTCTGTATAGTAAGATCTGAAGTGTCTCGATCTCAGGTCCGATGTGATTTGAACATTCATACAGATCGAGAGCCGATGATCTCACACTGACAGCATGACCCCAACCTGCTTGAAGGGTCCATCTGCTACAATAAATCTTTCTGATCCTCAGCAGAGCGACCATAGATAACATTCAGGATCTGGCCCTGGACTTGTCAGGAGGTGAGCAGCATCCTGCCACTTCCACACTCTACAAAAAGTATAAATCTCCTGTCCTGACCACTATCCGGAGCTCAGGCTAAGGCCACGGCCCCACTATCAGTATTTGGTCAGTATATTTTCTCAGGAGTGGGAGCCAAAACCAGGTCAGTAACAATCAGAGAAAAGGTATAATAGAAACAAGTCACCAATTCTGCATTTATCACCAACTCCTGGTTTTGTCTCCCACTCCTGTGAAAAAATACTGACCGAATACTGACCAAATACTGATAGTGGGGTCGTGGCCTTACAAGAATCAAAGATGTCTGCCCTCTCGTACTGCTCAGCGGCTGAAGCTTCTCTCCGGCAGGCATAAGAACGTGGTCTGTGCCGGCTGTTCTGGGCTGCAGATGCCCAGCTGGCACATGTACACAATGAAAGATACAGGGCCGCCCTTCAGTCTGTAAAGAAGCAGCTGCTTGGCCACCGGCCTGGAGGGCATGTGCCCCTCTGGCCCACCTCGCCCCTGGTCAATATGATACCATCTTTTTCATTACTTGGTGAGGTTTGAAGAAATTTCACTCCAAGACAGTGGATTTTGTACTTTATTCCAGTATATTTATACATAGAAAACATGGCAATGAAAAACAAGTAGATGCACGTGCATAAAAATCTCCCAACATTAATTAAAAAAACCTTTAAGATACAGATAATACTTGTATACAAAAATATTAACACATTTTCAAATTGTATATAAAGTGCACAAAAGTCAATAGCCCTGACATATAGTGTACACAGGGTCCCGTCCCCCCACATGGTATACACAAAATACAATGTCATCCAGGAAATAACCAAAAATAACAAATACATTTAATCTATTCTGAAATCCCATGTCTATACAAGATAATAATATGTAAAATTCTACAGTGTGAAAGAAATGAGCTAGAGACTACTACATGGCGATGATGCCTACACACAAGATAATGCCCAGCTAATGCTGTAAATGATACAAATATTACCAGTCACCCAATTAGACACATGAGGTCCGGGCAAGTGATTTTCTACAGTTCATTGACCTCTATGATGACATCTAATATTTTCAATCATTTATAGAGCGGGGTACATTGGGCCTCATTAATAAATCTGCTCACTAGAAAACTAGTTACCCATACTAACCAATTAGAGCTCAGCTAAGGTTGTTTTAACTGACCTGGAAAAGTAAAAGCTGTTCTGTGATTGGCTGGGATAAGTAAAAAGGCTGTTTTAATAAATGATTCCCAATGTACCAAGCCCCGCCATAAATGTTATTGATTACAGTAGGGGCCACAATATCCCATGTGTATAGTCATCACATTCATCTTATTGTCAGCGGTTACCTTGGGACATGCTATATTGAAATGTAAGATGATATCAGTGGGGTCCATGAGGCAGAGCAGTGTGTGGTACGTGTGACATTTCCTAATATCGAGCAATCAATACTGTACCTTGGTCTGGAATGCAAAGTCTGCGTGGACAAGGAAGGGGCTCCCAGATGCCAGCTGTAAAACCCGTCGCTCCACCATCACACGCTCATCACCGTCAGCAAGCAGGGCTCTTTTGCCGATGATCTTAACAGCAAAATGTTTGCGGGTAGATGAATCTTCCGCCAGCAGGACCGTTCCATAGCATCCCCGGCCAAGCACTTGATGGAATAATAATCTCCTCTTGATGGTATCAGAGACTGTGCTTTTGGAGCTGGTTGGCCGAACACCGCTGCTTCCTTCAGCTTCTTCAGCCTTCTGCTTTAGATCCATGGGTTTCTGTCCTAATGTAATCCTTCTTCTTTTCTTCTCCTTTTTGTCCCCTGATGAGATGAAGATGGCTCCTCTCTTCTTGGCTCCCATCTTCTGACTTTCTACCTTCTCCTTTTCTTCCACTTCTTCTTTCTTCTGGACTGGTTGTTTTGTCCTGTTGACTGAAGACTTCCTCTCATCATCAGATGTGTCATGGGAAGGTCTTAGTCTCTTCGCTCCTTCTCTCCTCACCACGTTCTCCTCTACTTCTTCTTTCTTCTGGACTGGTGGTTTTGTCCTGTTGACTGAAGACTTCCTCTCATCATCAGATGTGTCATGGGAAGGTCTTCGTGTCTTCACTCTTTCTCTGCTCACCACAATCTCCTCCTCTTTTATATCCATATTATTGCTTTGCTTAGAGTTAGCCGACATCTCCTCCACTGTTGTTGGTCAATTCCAACTGTCACTTCCAACTGTCACTCAGTGCACTTCATATGGAATCATCATGCATGCACCACCACTGGTCATGTGATCAGAATCTGACCAATGATATTTAAGAGATAAATGAACATTAGCTGAGATTAAATATTCAGGTAATATTCAGATATTCTGTGGAACACAAGGTCCCACATTTACTATTAGTAATAGAACTGCACTAAGTCGACAATTTAATTTACATTGTTACTACAGAGCATCAGATGAATGTAATATAATAAATATTAGCAAGATGTATGATTTCCATCCACTCTACGTATCATAGAAATACAGATGTACTATCTTTTTATATAGAGATGTAGCAGAAGCCATCCTGATTGTTTGCAGCATGCTATGGTGATAGAGAAGCATGCATGACTGTGCCATGCAAATGGTGAGGAGCACCAAAATGGGACATATGATTCACGTAGCCAGGGGCGTAATGTCCGCGGTCGCAGTGGCAGTCACTACGACCGGGCCCAGGGGGGTTGGGGCTTGTAAACGCCAGCAGAAATTTCAACAGGATGTGTGTATCGCAGTGCACAGTTGCTTCGGGTCCGTGCGTGACAAATCAGGGGCGGGCTGGGGCGGGGGCAGAGCCGGACTGTGGTGTCTGGGGCCCACCAGGGACATTGACTCCAGGGGCCCACCCACCCTTCAGCTATTTGCAAATACCAGTTAGCCGTTATACCCATTATATTGGCGGCTCCTGCCCATCACTGTGCGCTCACCAGAACTGCGATGTACAATTACTGTAGTTTGCATTAATGGGTTTTTATTGGTGAAAACAAGTTATCAGCGATGCACAGGTTGGGAAGGTGATCACTTATTTATTGGTGGAATCCGCACTGTCAGAAGATTGTGGCACTTTGAGTATTTGGTGAGATTTTTACCTCAGTATTTATAAGACAAAACCAGGAGTGGAGCAATCCGAGGTCATGTTTTATGCATTTCTCACCCACTCCTGGTTTTGTCTTATAAATACAGAGGTGAAAATCTCACCAAATGCCAACTTGCTTTCTCTGGTGAACCTCCGTAACTGCATCTCTGCTGCTGTGTAATAGTCACAGGGCAGGGAGGGGTTAAACATCTAAGTATTTAATATCTATTGGAAATAAAGAGGTTTCCCCTTATTGATATCAGATAAAACAAATGACCAACCACAATCCACTCTACCAAGACCAATATTACCAGATAGAAGGCAGAAATACCACCACACCGTGACCAGATCACATATTACCACCACATAATGCCCAAATAATGCCACATACAAGGCACAAATACCGCCACACCATGACCAAAGCACATAATATCACCACATAGTGATCAAATGCTACCAGATACAAGGTATAAATACTGACACACCATGAGACCACATATTACCACCACATAGTGACTGAATAATACCACATAGAAGGGACAAATATCGTCATGTCATGACCAAAGCACATAATGCCACCACATAGTGACAAATAATGCTAAAATAATAAAAATGTAAAAAAGCTCAGTATATTGGGTCAGTGTACAGGTTATACAGTGATCACCAGTGACATTATGCACAGGAGCTCTGTATATAGTGTACAGGTTATACAGTCATCACCAGTGACATTATACACAGAAGCTCTGTATATAGTGTCAGTGTACAGGTAATGCAATGATCACCATTGATATTATACACAGGAGCTCTGTATATAGTGTACAGGTAATACAGTGATCACCAGTGACATTATACACAGGAGCTCTGTATATAGTGTCAGTGTACAGGTAATACAGTGATCACCAGTGACATTATGCACAGGAGCTCTGTATATAGTGTCAGTGTGTGTGTATAGGTAATACACATACTCACCAGTGATGTCTCTAGGTGAAGTTCTTTATCTGCAGACCGATATATCACATCTTCTATGCAGGACTTATCTCTGCAGAAAATAACATAGTTAGCTATAACTGATCACTTCCAGAGCACAAGCCACACTTTTCCCAAGATTTCTACACTGAATGAAATGACAAAATGCAACATAGTGCCGCACTACACAGTAAAAATAAAACACAAAATACATTTAGGGACTCCATCTTTAATAAAAAAAAAACATCATGAGAGATCAGAGATTATGGGGCCCAGTCAGGGATCGTACATAGAAATCATGTGGCTCAGTCAGGGGCGTATACAGAAATCATGGGGCCAATCAGGCTAGGGGTGTACATAGAGATCATGGGGCCCAGTCAGCGGCGTACATAGAGATCATGGGGCCCAGTCAGCGGCGTACATAGAGATCATGGGGCCAATCAGGTTAGGGGTGTACATAGAGATCATGGACCCCCTCAGCGGCGTACATAGAGATCATGGGGCCCAGTCAGCGGAGTACATAGAGACATGGGGCCCAGTCAGCAGCATACATAGAGATCATGGGGCCCAGTCAGCGGTGTACATAGAGATCATGGGGCCCAGTCAGCGGCGTACAAAGAGATCATGGGGCCCAGTCAGCGGCGTACATAGAGATCATGGGGCCGAGTCAGCGGCGTACATAGAGATCATGGGGCCCAGTCAGGGATCGTACATAGAGATCATGGGGCCCAGTCAGCGGCATACAAAGAGATCATGGGGCCCAGTCAGCGGCGTACATAGAGATCATGGGGCCGAGTCAGCGGCGTACATAGAGATCATGGGGCCCAGTCAGGGATCGTACATAGAGATCATGGGGCCCAGTCAGGGATCGTACATAGAGATCATGGGGCCGTATGAGGTGAGGCTCTCACCTCCTCAGGGAGCTCTCACAGGGCATCACAGGCCTTAGTATGAAGCATTACTAGAAGACTTGTGGAATTGCTTCATACTAAGGCCTGTGATGCCCTGTGGGAGCTCCTGAGGGCACCATACTGGCGAGGTGAGATCCTCACTTGGCAGTAGTAGGAGCAGCATCTCCATAGTGTGGCATTCACATCACACTACATGCTGCACTGTACAGGACTCCCAGCCGGCAGCAGGACAGATGAGGAGGTAACTGTCTGGGACCAGCGCCGGACTGGAGTACCTGGGGCCCACCAGGAAAAAATCAATCTTGGGGCCCACCAGCACCATGCAGTTACCGTATATAGGAATAACATAAGTCCACAAACTCTTTCAAAATGAATCAACTTTATTAACCAATAAATCTCTGCTGCTGTGTAGTAGTCACAACACAGGGAGAGGTTAAACATCCAAGTATTTAATATGTATTGCAAATAAAGAATGTTCCCATTCTTAATATCCGAAAAAACAAATGACTGACAACAATCCACTATACCTAGACTAATAATACCATATAGAAGAGAGAAATACCGCCACACCATGACCAGAACACATACCACCACATAGTGATCAAATACTACCAAGTACAAGGTATATATACTGCCACACCATGATAAGACCACATATTAGCACAACATAGTGACTGTCTGAATAATACCACATACAAGGGACAAATACCGCCACGCCATGACCATGGCACATAATGGCACCAGATAGTGACTGATAATGAAAATGTAAAAAAGCTCTGTATATAGAGTCAGTGTACAGATAATGTAGAGATTATCAGTGACATTATACACAGGAGCTCTGTGTATAGTGTCAGTGTAGAGGTAATACAGTGATCATCAGTGACATTATACACAGGAGCTCTGTATATAGTGTCAGTGTACAGGTAATACAGTGATCACCAGTGACATTATACACAGGAGCTGTGTATATAGTGTATAGGTAATACAGTGATCACCAGTGACATTATACACAGGAGCTCTGTATATAGTGTATAGGTAATATAGTGATCACCAGTGACATTATACATAGGAGCTCTGTATATAGTGTCAGTGTACAGGAAATACAGGGATCACCAGTGACATTATACACAGGAGCTCTGTATATAGTGTCAGTGTACAGGTAATATAGTGATCACCAGTGACATTATGCATAGGAGCTCTGTATATAGTGTCAGTGTACAGGTAATATAGTGATCACCAGTGACATTATGCACAGGAGCTCTGTATATAGTGTCAGTGTACAGGTAATATAGTGATCACCAGTGACATTATACACAGGAGCTCTGTATATAGTGTCAGTGTACAGGTAATATAGTGATCACCAGTGACATTATACACAGGAGCTCTGTGTATGGTGTCAGTGTACAGGTAATACAGGGATCACCAGTGACATTATGCACAGCTCTGTATATAGTGTCAGTGTGTGTGTGTATAGGAAATACAGGGATCACTAGTGACATTATACACAGGAGCTCTGTATATAGTGTCAGTGTACAGGTAATACAGTGATCACCAGTGACATTATGCACAGGAGCTCTGTATATAGTGTCAGTGTGTGTGTGTATAGGTAATACACATACTCACCAGTGATGTCTCTAGGTGAAGTTCTTTAACTGCAGACCGATATATCATATCTTCTATACAGGACTTATCTCTGCAGAAAATAACCTAGTTAGCTATAACTGATCACTTCCAGAGCACAATCCACACTTTTCCCAAGATTTCTACACTGCATGAAATGACAAAAAAAGAAACATAGCACTGCACTACACAGTAACAGTGCTCCAGTGTCATTCTGTGCCTGCTCATCTGTCAGCAGACATATTTGTCTGATGGCAAAGATCTAAGAGAGATGAAGACAGAAGACCTATGGATTCCGTTGGGAGTGAGGATTTTTCTTTATTAAAGATGGAGTCCCTAAATGTGTTTTATTTTTAATAATAAAAAAAAAAAATTCTGTCTTTTTTTTTTCTGTTTACTAGAAATTGATGGTGGCTATGTCTAATTTGGCGTGAAACCATGAATTTCGGGCTTAGTACCAGCTGATAAGGCAAAGATGGCCTGGTACTAACCCTATTATTACCCAGGTTGCCACTCACCACCAGGGCCGCTGGAAGAGCCAGGTAAAGCACCTGGAAATGGTGCCATGATGAATGCGCCATTTTCAGGGGTGGCTGTGGGCTGCGATTTTCAGCGTGGAGGGCCAAGAACGTATGGGCCTTACCATGCTGCGAATCCCAGCCCCCAGCCAGTCACAGACGCCCATTCTCTGTGTCAGCATCTGTGATTGGCTGTTGGGACTGTCACACATATAGAAGTGTGAAAATAAATAAATAATAAAACAAAAATGACATAGCACTCTGCAGAAATTTTGATTCTCAGCGCAGATAGAGGTGGCAGCCCGTAGCTGTCTGCTTTATCTGCCTGGTTTTACCTTGACTGGCGATCAAAAGTCAGGAAAGCCCAATGTTTTTTTTAAATTATTTAAAAAAATAATTTAAAAAAAAAAATGCGTGGGCTCCCGCCATATTTTGATCGGGGGGCTGGGGGCTGGGATTCTCAGCATGGTAAGGCCCAAGCATTCTGGGCCCCCCACGCTGAAAATGGCAGCCTGCAGCCACCCCTGGAATTGGCGCATTCATCGTAGCGCCATTTCCAGGCACTTTATCCGGCTCTTCCAATGGCCCTGGTGGGGGGTGGCACGCTGGGTAATAATGGGGTTAATACCAGCTTTGTATTATCAGCTGGAACTAAGCCTGAAATTCATGGAGTCACGCCAAACTAGACATGGCCACCATGAATTTCCAGTAAACAGAAAAAAACACAACACAGAATTTTTTTTTTTATAAAAATAAAACACAAAACACATGTAGGGACTCCATCTTTAATTAAAAACAAAACCCTTGCTCTGACGTAATCCACGGATCTTCTGTCTCCAGCTCTGCTACATCTTTGCCATCAGACAAATATGCCGGCTGACAGAGATGAGCAGGCACAGAATAACACTAGAACCCAGTTGTCAGAGAAGTGCTCAGCTGGCCTCCAGCCGCCGACCATGTTTTCCTGTGCGTTGCAAATAATGCATACTTTCAAACACATGCCTATTTTTGCTATGCAAGTCTACGGTACATTGCGTCTGCACTGATTTACAACGGATGCGTTGTAACGCACAGCATAAACGCAATGATAACCCAGCCTAACAGCAGCAAGAAGGGGAGACGGAGCCCTGGAGACCGCCTAGTCAGTCTACTGGTGGTACTATCATGCCCATTGCCCAGTATGTACTGCCAGCCTCTGTGGTATTAGCATTCAAGCTCACATGGCATGTCCTGCCAGCCAGCCACTGGTGTTAGTTGTAGCATGATAGTACCACACCACCAGTGGCTGGGTAATGGGCATGCATGATGGTACCACCAGTGGCTGGCAGGACATGCTGGGCATGATTCATGCCTAGTATGTCCTGCCAGCCTCCTTGGTACTATCAGGCCCACCCACTATGTCCTGCCAGCCCCTGGTAATAGTACATGCTGCTGGGCATAGTACCAGTAACCAGAGGCTGGCAGCAGGACATGCTGGGCAATGGGCATGATGATAATCATGCCCATTGCCCAGTAGTATTTACTGCCAGCCTCGGCCAGGGGTCCTCCCAGTCACCCCTCCCCCCCCTGCTTCCTGCTTTTCATACTGACGCGTCGAGATGAGCTGCAGCCGCTGCCTGGAGCGACGCAGGGTCCGTACTCCACAGCGCGCACAGGAAGCAGTCCCAGGGCAATGACGTCATCACACTGAGACTGACCTCCTGCGCACGCGCCGGCAGTGTCGCGCTGCGCAGAGGAGGCAGAGGGCCCATCACTAATCATATCGGCAGTGCTGCGAACCGGGGGGGGGGGCCCTCTGTTCTCTGTGCAGGGCCCAGGGGTGTAGGGGGCGTGGCCATCGGGACCCGGGGTTTTCCCGATCCTCCGGTGGGCCAGTCCCCCCTGCAGAGGGGCATATGTATACATGCAGGTCGGCCACATCCCAGTGGTGCAGACACATCCACACTGCACCCTGTATACTTGTGCACTGCCGTCTGCTGCAGTGGTAGGAGCCGCCTGAATGCATCTTCTTCCTGCCGGAGAGGAGCTTGTGGGCCTGTGCGGTGAGGAGGTGGACGCTGCGCACCTCCTGAGAAGTATATGGCACTCCATGTATCTGTGCACATAGTATACCACTCTAGTGTATAGCAGAAAGGAGACATCGACCAGAAGAGTCCAGGCATGTGGGTGATGCTAATAATTATTATATTGATAACCAGGTGGAAGAGGAGGAAATGCAGAAAAAGGGGGGAATTAACTATACGCAAAGGGGACGTCGAGACAGGAATTACAATTAACACCAGTGGGAATGGATCATGATTAGAACAGCAAAGGGATAATACAGAGAATCAAGCCACAAATTAATCCAGTATATAAAAATATATATACATATCATTAGCTAGATATATCTGTACATATGATTGTTTAATTATCATAAACTTTACATAAAGTGCAAGTGCCTCCAAAGAATAAATCTACATAAATTATATATCTCATATGTGAACAAATACAGGTGTTTCTCACTAAATTAGAATATAATCAAACAGTTATTGTTTATTTCTGTTAATGCTGATGATTATGGCTATACGAGTTTCACTTTTTTTATATTGAAGAACTGAAATAAAGTAACTTTTTGATGATATTCTATTTTAGTGAGATGCACCTGTGTATGTATATATACAAGGGCTGGTCCCTTATTATTTGGATGTCGGTGTGAATCCTGTAGAGCAGTGGTCGGCAAACTTTTTTGCACCAGGGACCCGCTTTAAGCAAGACCAGTTTTCAATGGCCCGGTGGGGGCGGGGCTTTGGTCATATGTGGGTGGGGTTATGGAGGGGTGGAGCTTAGTGCATACTTATCATATAATTATGACATTTATAATGAGAATGTGATTCAACTTACCATAGGTTCAGAATGAGTGGGAGCACCAGGCTTGTTTCCCTGGATCAGTGGGAGCACTGGGCTTGTTTTCCTGCAACAAGACGATCCCATCTAGGTCCCATCTGATGATGATGACCACTACTACTGCTACTGGACACAGCCACTGCTGCTATGAATTTTCACTGTTATTTGCTTTTTTCACTTTAACCAGAAAATCTGCTGCTGGGCCGCACGACACCAGAACACAGCTACAGGAGTCATAAGGGTGGGACACCTGACGTCATATCTAGCTGCCCATTAGCATCCAGAGCCCCTCCCCCTCCAACTCGCAGCTAGCAGGAGGGGAAGGAGCGCTGGACACACATGACCTGCTTGTCCCTGCTCCTGCCTGAGCACATTCTGCGAGTAGGGCCGCATGGCTAATTATCTATTCACTGCCAGTCCCTCCTCCTCTTTTCTTATAGGCTACTGATCACATGCTGGCTTTCTCTCTGCTGATCCTCTACAACTGTCAGCGGCGCTGCGGACCGGCTGAAAAACCCCAACGGCCCGGTTCTGGTCCGCGGACCGGCGGTTGGGGACCTCTGCTGTAGAGAGTAGTGCACTGACTTGGGCATATGTGCTGTTGACAGATATGTATTTGTATCCACTTTAAGCGTTTATAAAAAAGGTGACCACATGTGCATTGTACTCGCGCTATAGCAGATGCAGATCCCACTCCTGATTGGCGTCCACCCGATGTATGTTTCGGCTTCTTGTCTTCGTCAGGGGGTGGCATCATTCGGAAAGAGCTAAGAGTTAAACGGCCAACTATAGCCAATCAGGATGGAGGTATGTCTCCACCAACCAATGGGTGCTGAGGAGGCGTGGCTCGATACACAACGCGCACCAACGCTACGAGGAAACTATGTGACCTGTGATGCTGAGAGCACGTGATGGAGACACTTGATCGGGGGTCACGTGGCACATATAGATACAGTCGGGGAGGATGATGTGGAGACGTTCATGTGTATTGCCTCTTCAGCAGACATCTAATCTACTGATTGAGTGTGGATATATCAGATAAAGTGGAAAATCTTCTTAATTTATAATGATGGATAACGAGTATAGGTTATATATTACAGCAATACACAGGAATAGGGGGTAGTGAGTGTTACATGTATATAAGCATAGGCGGATTATAATGAGGACGATCTGGGCTACCGCCCGGGGCCCCGAACCTCCAGGGGGCCCGGGGCTCCGGGGTGTCTATGGCCAGATTGTCCTTATTATATGTGCGGCGCCACGGCACATACCGGCAGACAGTGGGGGGGGGGCCCAAGGATCGCTCCCCCAGCAGCGGCACACAGCCGCTGCTTCTTCGGCCGGGCCAGCACTGCAGCAGTTAACTTCCCTGTGCTGGCCCGGCCGCGTCACTGCTAGGAGACACGGCCCTGTGCACGGCCGTGTCTCCTAGCTGTGACGTCACGCAGTGTGCACCCGGCCTGCAGTGCTGCACCGGAAAAGAGCTGGAGCCGAGTCGGGGGATGGTGAGTGTGTGTGTGTGTGTATGTATGTATGTGTGTGTGTGTGCAGGCAGATGTCATTGTGTGATGTCTGTTTATATGTATTTTTGTGTTTCAAATGTGTTTATGCGTGTATGTATATGTTTGTGTGTGCGTGACTGCGTGCGGCCTCCTGCTGAGTATAGATGGCGCCGTGCGGCCTCCTGCTGTCTCTGGGGGGGCGCCGTGCGGCCTCCCGCTGTGTATAGATGGCGCCGTGCGGCCCCCTGCTGTCTCTGGGGGAGGCGCCGTGCGGCCTCCCGCTGTGTATAGATGGCGCCGTGCGGCCTACTGCTGTCTCTGGGGGGGGGGGGCGCCGTGCAGCCTCCCGCTGTGTATATATGGCGCCGTGCAGCCTCCCGCTGTGTATAGATGGCGCCGTGCGGCCTCCCGCTGTGTATAGATGGCATTGTGCGGCCCCCTGTGTATAGATGGCATCGTGCGGCCTTCCGCTGTTTATAGGTGGCGCCGTGGGGCCTCCCGCTGTGTATAGGTGGCGCCGTGCGGCCTCCCTCTGTGTATAGGTGGCGCCGCCCGCTGTGCATAGGTGGCGCCGTGCGGCCTCCCGCTGTGTATAGGTGGCGCTTCCCGCCGTGTATAGGTGGCGCCGTGCGGCCTCCCGCTGTGTATAGGTGGCGCCGTGCTGCCTCCCGCTGTGTATAGGTGGCGCCGTGCGGCCTCCCGCTGTGTATAGGTGGCGCCGTGCGGCCGCCCGCTGTGTATAGGTGGCGCCGTGCGGCCTCCCGCTGTGTATAGGTGACGCCGTGCTGCCTCCTGCTGAGTATAGATGGCGCCGTGCGGCCTCCCGCTGTGTATAGATGGCGCCGTGCGGCCCCCTGCTGTCTCTGGGGGAGGCGCCGTGCTGCAGCCTCCCGCTGTGTATAGATGGCGCCGTGCGGCCTACTGCTGTCTCTGGGGGGGGGGCGCCGTGCAGCCTCCCGCTGTGTATATATGGCGCCGTGCAGCCTCCCGCTGTGTATAGATGGCGCCGTGCGGCCTCCCGCTGTGTATAGATGGCATTGTGCGGCCCCCTGTGTATAGATGGCATCGTGCGGCCTTCCGCTGTTTATAGGTGGCGCCGTGGGGCCTCCCGCTGTGTATAGGTGGCGCCGTGCGGCCTCCCTCTGTGTATAGGTGGCGCCGCCCGCTGTGCATAGGTGGCGCCGTGCGGCCTCCCGCTGTGTATAGGTGGCGCCTCCCGCTGTGTATAGGTGGCGCCGTGCGGCCTCCCGCTGTGTATAGGTTGCGCCGTGCTGCCTCCCGCTGTGTATAGGTGGCGCCGTGCGGCCTCCCGCTGTGTATAGGTGGCGCCGTGCGGCCTCCCGCTGTGTATAGGTGGCGCCGTGCGGCCTCCCGCTGTGTATAGGTGACGCCGTGCTGCCTCCTGCTGAGTATAGATGGCGCCGTGCGGCCTCCTGCTGTCTTTGGGGTCGGGGGCGCCGTGCGGCCTCCTGCTGAGTATAGATGGCGCCGTGCGGCCTCCTGCTGTCTCTGTGGGGGGGGCGCTGTGCGGCCTCCCGCTGTGTATAGATTGCGCCGTGCGGCCTCCTGCTCTCTCTGGGGGGGGCGCTGTGGGCCTCCCGCTGTGTATAGGTGGCGCCGTGTGGCCTCCCGCTGTGTATAGATGGCGCCGTGCGGCCTCCCGCTGTGTATAGATGGCTACGTGCGGCCTCCCGCTGTGTATAGATGGCTACGTGCGGCCTCCCGCTGTGTATAGATGGCTACGTGCGGCCTCCCGCTGTGTATAGATGGCTACGTGCGGCCTCCCGCTGTGTATAGATGGCTACGTGCGGCCTCCTGCTGTGTATAGATGGCTACGTGCGGCCTTCAGCTGTGTATAGATGGTTACGTGTGCTCAATATTGAGTCATACAATTAATGTAAGGCTATGTGCCCACGATGCAGAAATGCTCCGGATTTTTTTTGAGCGTTTCCGCGTCTCCCTGGCAGAAAAAACGCATGTGGATTGTACATGCGGATTGTACATGCGGATTGTACATGCTTTTTTCCTGCCTGGGACTTGCTGATGTGAAGCGTTCTTCACTTGCATTTCCGCATGCGGGTTGACAAGCGATTTTAGCATCACTTGGAAAGTGCTTGACAACTTGGTCACACTATATAAATACATGCAACCGGCATGGATTTATATAGTGTGACCATAAAAGAATGGTAAAAAATAAATATATAATTACCTTCTGATGGCCTGCCGACGTCAGCGGTCGCGTGACCCGTCACATGACTAAATGACGTCATGGCAGGTCCTTTGAAGACCATCGCGAGCTGCTGGCAAGCCAGGACGCATCGGATAAAGACACCGGGGGCCATCAGAAGGTAAGTATAATATTTATTTTTTATTTTATTCTTTTTTTACAGGTGCTATGGTACCCGGGTCCGGAGGACAGTCTCCTCTTCTCCAAACCCGGGTACCATCCGCACATTGAAGCGCATGGATTCTGCATGTACAGATCCAGTGATGCGGATTCCATGTGTTCTAATGCAAGTCAATGGCGGCGAAAGCGCCACGCTTCCGCAAAATAATTGGTAGTGCAGCGGATTTTTCCGCAATGATAATCCGCAGCGGAAATTTACACAGCATGTGCACAGCACATGCGGATTATCATTGGGGAACATGGCCGACCTTCTACCAAGCGTTTTTAAGCGTTTCTGCAGCGGAATTGCCACCGCGGAAACGCTTAAAAAACGCATAGTGGGCACACAGCCTAAAAAAAATTATTATAATTAATATTGTGTTCTCCCCGCCTCAGTCCTCACAGCACAACGCAGAACACGAGCTCCTCATCACCAGTCCTCCTGTCCCGGCACAATGTGCGCACTGCTGCAGCTGCAGGTGGAATAGTGTCCACTGGACTGAGAAGGCCCCGCCCCTTCCGGTGACGTCATGATTCCATGAAATCACTCCTCCCCCTCAAGAAATCAACTCCAATCTAGACGCTCCCCTGTTGCTGAGGCGCGGTGACGCTGTAGCTGGGTGATTGCAGTCAGAGTAGTGGTGTTTGGTGTCTGCACTACAGGTAAGAAGATGGGAATGTGCCAAGGTGATTACTACATTCAGGACAATAAGTAGCTAGCTGTAGGTGTGCAGAATCCCACTCCCAATATTGTCAGGGTCTCGCACCCCCTCATGTCGTGGGCTGTCAGGCTCCCGCACCCTCTCATGTCGTGGGCTGTCAGGCTCCCGCACACTCTCGTGTCGTGGGCTGTCAGGCTCCCGCACCCCCTCGTTTCGTGGGCTGTCAGGGTCTCGCACCCCCTCGTTTCGTGGGCTGTCAGGGTCTCGCACCCCCTCGTTTCGTGGGCTGTCAGGGTCTCGCACCCCCTCGTGTCGTGGGCTGCCAGGCTCCCGCACCCCCTCGTGTAGTGGGCTGCCAGGCTCCCGCACCCCCTCGTGTCGTGGGCTGTCAGGCTCCCGCACCCCTTCATGTCGTGGGCTGTCAGGCTCCCGCACCCCCTTGTGTCATGGGCTGTCGGGGCTCCCGCACCCCTCGTGTCGTGGGCTGTCGGGCTCCCGCATCCCCTCGTGTCATGGGCTGTCAGGCTCCCGCACCCCCTCGTGTCGTGGGCTGCCAGGCTCCCGCATCCCCTCGTGTCGAGGGCTGTCAGGCTCCCGCACCCCCTCGTGTCGTGGGCTGCCAGGCTCCCGCACCCCCTCGTGTCGTGGGCTGCCAGGCTCCCGCACCCCATCGTGTCGTGGGCTGTCAGGCTCCCGCACCCCCTCGCGTCGAGGGCTGTCAGGCACCCGCCCCCCGTCGTGTCGTGGGCTGTCAGGCTCCCGCACCCCCTCGTGTCGTGGGCTGTCAGGCTCCCGCACCCCCTCATGTCGTCGGCTGCCAGGCTCCCGCACCCCCTCTTGTCGTGGGCTGTCGGGCTCCCGCACCCCCTCGTGCCGTGGGCTGTCGGGCTCCCGCGCCCCCTCCCTCGTGTCGTGGGCTGTCAGGCTCCCGCACCCCCTAATGTCGTCGGCTGTCAGGCTCCCGCACTCTCCCCCTGTCGTTGTCTGTGGAGAAGATTAATACATATTTTCATTTTTCAGGTTTTCTCTTATAAAACAAGATCCCTGAGCTTCTGTCTTTGACCGAAAAAATGGCGTCTGACAAGTCGCTGCTGTCTGCAGAAATGAACACAAACATGGAGGAAGCGCTGTATGAACAGATGCTGATGAAGGTACGAAGATGAATTGGAGAGGCCAGCAATCACCGGGTGAATGTCTCCTCCGTCAGCTGCCGGGGGCGCGGCAGTCTCCAACATTTACCTAATGTGTATTGTTGGCTTTAGACCCCTCACAGTTGTACTATTTTGGTGCAGGAAAAATCAGTTTGCAGAACCATCCTGTTCATGTTACTCACTGATTCTCACTTGTTGCCTCATTTCAGGCCAAACAGGAGATACAGAGCAGAATACCGATCTTACCAGAAAGCAGAGAGATCAGACCCCAGCCGGGTGAGATGGGCGTCCTCTGATTATTATCCAGATTACTTTGTGCATATTATGTGACAGATACCACAGTGGGGCAGTGGGGTCTTATTGACTGCAATGGTCACATGATGCAACCAACGTGGGGGGTCACATAATTTCTTATGCAGTTGATTACATGTAAATGCTGCTTGGCTTTTGCCGATTTTATTGTGTTTTTGTTCACTTTTTGTTTTTATTTCTGTGTTAGGTTTCTGCATTAAAACTCGCACATCCAAAAATACCAAAATCTTTATTAACATCTGCAAGTCGAACCAGATCCCAGCGGCCCCGGACCTGACGGAGCAGGAGTTAGTCAGCATCCTGGAATCTGATGATCCCTCCGGCTATCGAGTCCCCATGAGCCTTGGAGAGCCCCACGTTGAAGTTGATAATAGTACGTTTTTTTTTAATACAGCGCTTCTTTTTTTAAAGGGATAGTCCAGAGATATCCTTAAAGGGGTTAAAATAGCAAGTATTACAACTTACTAATCCTCAATGGTCAAAGGTGCCATCTCCACAGGTTCTGGTAGGTCCACTTCCAGTCTGCGGAATAAAGTTTGACATCTTGTTGTTGACTTTTGAACTTTTTTGGTTTAGATTTGGGACTTAGAGGGATTGTCCACTACTTGGATTCCCCTTTAAGAACTTATACCACTTATTCATAGCAGCCCTACTAAGGTCAATGGATTGAGTCGGCACCGCAAAGTATCTAAGTCCTGGTGCACTTTGTCCTACAGGTGGAGGCAGCTGCACGGCGTACGACATAGTGATTAATGGCACCGTCTTTGAGAAAATTACGGTAACTGCAATTGCTTATTCCGACATACGAGCTGTCTGCTCTCCTTTGTGTCAGCTCCTTACTTTGTATTTTTTTTATTAGAATAATGAGCTTTTCAGGGAATTTTTTATCACCGTGGCCATGGAGGGACTAGAGAACAAGTACGAAATGGAGCTGTCAAGAGGTAACGACCGCATCACTGATATTTTCCTTGATTTTTCCATCGACCACACAAGGACTTGTTCTTTCGTGGAGCAAGTTTACCATATAATATATTGAACATTTTTATGTACCAACCTGTTGTATGGCACCGTATCAAATGCCTTTGAAAAGTCCAGATAGACAACATCCACTAAGTTTCCCTGGTCCAACCTGAACTTACCTCCCCATAGAATCTTTTCAGATTAGTTTGCAGGACAGATCCCTCATAATCATATGTTTAGGTTATTCTTATTGAGGTGCTCCAGGTTAGTATCTCTTAGAAAACCCTCAAAGTTGTTGCCCACAGTACAAGTTAAACTTACCAACCTATAAATTCCAGGCTCAGATGTTATCCCCTTCTTGAATATTGGTACCACATTTGCTATGTGGGTGTAACCCTGGTGGATATGGACCCACTGCCCCACGGGAGGGTTGTGACTAGGTGTCTACTGGGTCTCCACTAGAACCTCTGGTGGTGAGGATAGACTGGGCCGCCGGTAGACACCAGGTACCACTTCAGTGCAGTTCCCGGGACTGCAGCAGCATTCCGGAGGTACCAGGGTACCAGACTCAGGAGAGCGAAGACAAGGACTAGGTCAGACAGTCTGAGATCAGGGCAGGAAGCACAGGTTCAGGATAGAGAAAAATGGCAAGGGGGACAGGGGTTTTTGATACCAGAAAACTCCTTTAACGCTTGCAACCTCTGTTGCTTGACTGCTACTCAAACAGTCAAATCAGTCAGTAAGAATTTAGGGAACTTCCATGGCGATATTTTGCATCAGTATTTGTTAGCAGACGCCAGGAGTGGATCCAAAACAGAAGAGGTGAAAGTGTTTCAGTTACTATTTTTCACTGTGTTTGTTCCCCTCTGGTTTTCAGCTTACAAATACTGATGTAAATTAGTGCCCAAAATACTCACTGTGTGAATGAGGCGAGGAAGCTGCTTGTAGTACTGTAATAGAAGTCCTTATTCTGAAGATGAGTTCTGTAATTCTTGTCTTCTCTGCTCCATCAAACTCCCCAGAGCAGGGGCAACCCCTGGAGCAAAATTTCTGGCGGCAGATGTCCAGACGTATGACTCAGTGATGTGTGATGGACCCCGACTCCCAAACAAAATGAATCAGACACATACAAAATAAATACACAAATCATTGCAATTAGGTGTCAAACGTTCTCAACTTTATTTAAATTTACATGACACCGAAAATGGCACAACCCTCGACTCACGAAGAGTCACCCTCCAGCGCTCAGGAGAGGAAAACCCCCTGTGCAGGAAACCTCTAGGGAACCATGGCTGGAGGGCTGCCCTTCCCTTGGGCTTAGAGAGTTAGTGCCGATATATGACGGAGTTTTAGAATTTCTACATATTTACAGAGAACGACATAACAAATATAGACTATTAATGTGATAAACTGGATGTGGGAGAGATCTGGCTGCGATATCTGTCACCACATTTATTGCTGGAACGAATTTAGTTGATCTGATTTCCCAGGTGGATCTACCACTTCTCCCTTACAGATCCAGCTCCGTCTCTCAAGATGTTGGGTACTTGGTTACAGGGGTTGCTCATTATGGATAACCCCTAATAGGATGCGTATCCCCTCCCCCTCCCAATTTATCACCCATTAAAGTCAACGATCCATCCATGAACTCCCAAAGAAGACCAGCTCTTTGTACATAGTAACAGAAGGGGATCCTGTTTTGGGGACCCCCCCTCTGTTACCTTCCCTTCCCCCCGGGGTGTCTAAGAAGACAACCCCTTTCCCTGCTAGAACCTCCAAATTACACCAACATTGGCACATTACGTGGGGTGGTCAAGCTCAAGGTCCTCAGGCGCATCATCAGTAATGGCGCTGATCATGGCAGCGCGGCATTCTTTTATGGAATCTTCTTTATGACACTTGTTTATGCCCTCACAATAGTTGTCATGGTTACTACAAGGGCTATTACTGATGCAGGGTCCAAGTATTAACCCTTTCATCATTGGTAATTCACTTTCATTATGGAGGCAAATAACTGCACTTGTTACCAAGCAGGAGTCTTATCATTACGGCTTCCCTTAGGCACCATAAGAAATAAAGATTATAGAACATACGTACAAGTGTTTCAGGAGTGTTTTGCACTTTTTAGATCCATAGATTGGGCTTATAAATAGCACTTTACAAAGCGGAAAATTAAGAGGAAATTACTTGTAAAATAATATTATAGGGAATTGCATTTCAAGCATTTTCCTAATGTGCATTCTGCATACTTGCATAGTTACATAGGTTGAAAAAGTTTTAACTTTAATGTCCTTGGTCTATCTCCAAAGTTATACATTTTCTATTACTAGATTATTTATAACCCACAATGTCATGTTTTGTTAAAAAAGTATCCAGCCCTTCTATAAATGCTGTTATGCTATCTGCCATTACTATATCTTGTGGTTGGCATTCCACAGTCTGACTGCTCTAACTGTAAAGAATCCTTTCCTATTAAGTTGCCAGAATTTCTTCACCTCCGCTTCTTATGAATGTTCCTGGTGCTTTGTAAGGTCCTGGAAAGTGATAAGTCATGTGCCAGTACTATGCATTGACCACATATGTATTTATACATATAAATGTATATTTATGAAGGAGATGATAATTACCCTTCATAGAGGTGTTACGATCATTCATAAATTGCTTTCATAGGTTTGATCTCCAGGATTAGGAGAGATTTGGGGTGTAAACGTAATAAACAATGAGTAAAACATCAAAGCAAACGAAAAAGGGTTTGTGACCCAAACTGGTAGGTGAGACCGGCTAGCCCCATATTATATCACAACCAGGTTTCGCCTGAGGAGGGCAGCACTAATGAGTCCTCAGGAGCGCATAACCCTGAAATATGCAGCCATTCTACACTACCCATTATAAAAGGGTTTAATATGCTACTTACTACCATGTTTTAATTAAGATACAAGGCATACTTGTAAGGAGAGATGAAAAAGGTGATGGGGGACAACATATACATATACTGAGGAACTCTATACACTAGTGGCCAAAATTGAGGCAACACCCCCAAGATTTATGAATTTTTAGCATTTTGCCAATACAAATACTAATTTCATGAATGTTTTTGATTTCACAGTAAAGTTTTTAAGTAGAAATAAAATCTCATATAGAAACACAATATTAGCTGGAAATTTGTTCATTTGTCAACAAATTGGAGACTATTGTCACTCAGATGACTGTGGGAGAAAAGCCATTGATTTGTCCTATTTTCATATCTAACACTAAATGTTAATACTCAGTTGGATAGCCCTCGGCCTTGATGACTGCCTGGCATCTACTTGGCATGCTATCTACCAGTTTGTGTAAATCAGATGGTGTGATGATATGAAGCCATGATTTGATGATGGCTGCAGTGAGTTCCTGCTTGTGTGAAGCCCGCTGTTTTGACACCGCTCTTTTGAGCCGAGCCCAGAGATTCTCAATAGGATTGAGATCTGGGCTGTTTCCTGGCCAATTCAATAGCTGGACATTTTTGTCCTTGAACCAAGAGAGACATTTTTTAGCTGTATGGCATGGGGCTCCATCTTAAAATAAACGGTGTCCCTTCACCAAATACATCGTGTGCCGAAGGAATGAGTTTAGGCTGAAGGACTTCCTTGATGTACTTTTCAGCATTAACTGTTCCTTCAATTACCTGCAGCCGACCACCTGCATCTCTGGACACGCAGCCCCCTACCATAACACTCAGAGGAGGCTTCATGGTGGGTACTGTACCCTCTGACAACCAGTCCTCTCCAGGTCGTCGTCGAACGTAGCGGACACCGTCGCTGCCAAAGATGGATATGCGTGTCTCATCGCTCCATATAACATTTCTTCATTGTTCAATGGTCCATTTACAATGTTCTTTGGTCCCTGCAGACGTTTCTGACGCTGTGAGGCATTCAAAAATGGCTTTTTACCTGGTATTCTGGCTCTTAACCCCGCATTTACCAGTCATCGTCGAACCGTCCGATCAGACACTGTCACTCCGGTGTTGACAAGCTCCTTGTTGATGTTAACAGCCGTTTATTTCCTGTTATTTAGGGCGATTCTAACAATTCTTCTATCAGTCTGAGGAGTTGTAGCCTTCTTCCTTTCTCTACCTGGTTTATTCTTTATCGAACCAGTCTCTTGAAACCGCTTACACACTTTGAGAACGAAAACATGTAATTGCTTACCTTCTGATGACAAACTGGCATTAAAATATAAAAACCGAATTTTAATCGCACAATATCTGTCTTACATCACACCCAGGTCACTATAAACCAACATAGAATACATATCGCAGAAGAGGGCGTGTGTACAAGTAAGTAGGTCAGTGAAAACCTCCATTAAATATTGGTGATGGTGAAAAACTGAAGGTGTTGCCTCAATTTTGGCCACTAGTGTATAACACAAAATATAAACAAAAAAGAAAGGGAAGAACATTTCTGCACAAAAAGCGTGTCGCTCAGCAGGAAAATCCCCTTGAAATTGCGTTTTTTGAGATTTTTTTTCCCGTTCTTTAGAAACGCTGCAAAAATACTGAAAGAATAGACATGGAACTGCTTCAAATCTGCAAGGATTCACTTTTCCTGCTTTTCCTGGTACTATCAAACATAGCATTTTTGGGAACTTGGAGCTTTATATTACAAATATGTCCGTCCCTCCAGTTGAAAGAAATTAACATTTTCCTGGAGGGAAGTTTATATTTTACATTATGTCAGTTTTTGTCTATCGATGATAAAGTGCAGTTTGCTGCAATTTTTATTGTGACATATACCCAAATCATTCTCGAAAATATTTCACATTCAACGCGCGTCGGGCGGGCCTGCGTGCTCTCACATGCCAGGCCTGAGTTTCAGTTCCAGTCCGACCCTGTTAATCATCTATGGTTTCCCTTCAGAGTGGAAAATGCTGAAAAATCGGAAGTTCCTGGGATCCATTTTTGAACAGAATATCAGAACCAAATCAAAACCGATGATTCAGGAAATGGACATAATGGGGTAAGTCCCAACTCTAAGGTACAAGTCTATGGCATACAGTCTGTAAAAGACGACAGAGTAGGCTGCTGTTGAGCATCGGCGGCTTCTTCTCTGATGTTCCTCGCTCATCCATGCAGTACATGGTCGGCCATTCAATTGATTGGATGTCTTATAATACCACATTTCCCCTAGGGACACAAAGTATGACGAGCGCCACTCCTCCTGGTGATAGGTTATACCCAACAGATGGGGCAGCGCCACTCCTCATGGTGATGGGGTACACCCAACAGATGGGGGAGCGCCACTCCTCCTAGTGATAGGTTATACCCAACAGATGGGGCAGTGCCACTACTCGTGGTGATGGGTTACACCCAACAGATAGGGGAGCTCCACTCCTCGTGGTGATGGGTTACACCCAACAGATGGGGGAGTGCCACTACTCGTGGTGATGGGTTTTACCCAACATATGGGGGAGCGCCACTCCTTGAGGTGATAGGTTATACCCAACAGATGGGGGAGCGCCACTCCTCATGGTGATGGGTTATACCCAACAGATGGGGGAGCGCCACTCCTCGTGGTGATGGGTTATACCCAACAGATGGGGGAGCGCCACTCCTCGTGGTGATGGGTTATACCCAACAGATGGGGGAAGTTGCAGAATGGCTTGTTATGGTGCAAGAACAATGTGGACATTGTTTTTTTTTTTGTTTTAACTATTATGCCTTTATGGTCTTTATTTTTTTCCTACAGACCCTCCCAGCTAACTCCAAGCAAGTCCCTCATCTCAGAAGTTGAAAGGTTTGGGTTACTTTGAGGTTTAATGCATGCATTTACTTTTTTTAGAATCCCATCTTACAAAAGATATAGTATATCCAACTTCTTGGACTCCAAGAATAAGGGGGCTGCAGCCTGGAAGTAACCCCGCTGCCCTTTTTAAAGAATATGCTGGTGTGGGTCAGCTACCCGGATTTTCACTGTGCAGGAGAACTGCAGCTAAGCCCATTCACTTTGCTGGATCTATGCTGTCGTTCCGCTGCACAGTGGAGGCCATGATGCCAATGTGCAGGGAATGACTGTGAAAGGGGCTGTTCCTCTTTACCAGTATCAGTGCCCCTTTATTATATTAGAGATCGACCCCAACAGATCATAAATTGATGGTGTACCCTTGCAGTATACTGCTTCCTTCCTTTTTTTATCAGTTCACCCGTGAAACCAGATTACATGATTGTGGCGGAACCTCCTGTAGGACACCCAAGTTTTCTGGTGGCTGAAATCTCTTTACCTAAAATGGTGAGACCCTTAGATGTGGTTTAGGATTGTGACCTTTTTGTATTTCATGTGATTTCCAATAGTCTTCCTTTATTAAAAGTCTATGCCAACCTCGTGCTACCGGTCCTCCTCTGCCAACTTTTATCATCACAGCTTTGATGTGTCCACAGTAGCCAATTGCTGGCAGCTGTGACACATTTGCTGGATGATGATGATATAATTTTTTTTTCATACCATGGTGGGTTGTTTGCAAGCTGTTGGAATGGGAAAGAAGATCTCTGTAAACGACTCTGTCAGCAGAGAACGACTGTTCAAACCAAGCACAGACGCCCAGTGCTTCACGGCGGGACCAGTCATTTATATAAGCCTCCCCCCTGCTTGTTTCCCCTCCATCTCCACCATCACCTCTTCTTTGACAGTTCTGGCTTCATAGATCCAGAGAGGAGATAGAGGGAAAACAAGCTGGTGGGAAGATGTATATATTATTATTATTATTTAATTATATAGTGCCATTGATTCCATGGTGCTGGTGCATATAAATGATGTTATAATGATGATATAAATGATGAAAGAGGCTTGTTGCAATAGTGTAGAACACGCCGCTCTTTATTTTTTCTATATTAATGCGACATTTGGAGGAATCGCACAGAAAATGCTTTAAATGTATTTATTTTTTAATTAGATTTTTCTCATGTCCATGATTCACATTGCGTTAAATGAGGCATAATGAAGATTAAGAATGTTTCAGCTAATGTAGCCTTCATCAGACAGGATAATGTAGCTTGAGGGGACCCACTTGGTTAAATATAGGGGTCAGTTCTGGTCTTCCCAAAAAGCAGATGAAGTAGTCACCACACAGGAATCTGGTGATTACGGGGTTTGCTTTTGGGGACCCCAGATTTCTTCATATAACCGAGTGGGCCTTCTGCCTAATGAAGGCTACATTATCTGAAATTCTGGTACCATTCATTATGCCTCACTTAAAGGGGTTGCCTGGCACTTTAATATTGATGACCTATCCTAAGGATATTCCATTAGTATTAAAGTGGTGGACAACCCCTTTTAATGCAGTGTGAATCCTAAAAAATATTTGAAGCCTTTTCTGTGAGCAGTTCCTCCACGTGTCAGATTTAATGTATGAGACGTGTGGAGCTACGCAGTAACTTCTAGTTGGCCACGTATCAAGATAAAAGTTTAGATTTTTGTGCACTTGTTGGTTACAACTTTCTTTCCCGTACAGAAGCATTCAGCGACATAAGCGTTGTTACCTCTCTGGTCTTCTCTTTACAGTCTTCTGCTAGATCTCTTGTGTTGGACTTGGGTGAAGACAGAATAGTCGGACGTCCCGATTTGTATCATCTAGACGTCTTCATTCCTTACAATATCATCCAAGAACAAAGTGGAGCTCAGTTCAGCAAGGACAGTAAGGTGAGACAATTAAGCAAAGCTGGACATGTCTTATAGCCCATTCTGAAATCACCTTCTTAAAGAGGTTCTCTGAGAAAATGTATAAAATAAAATTGTAAAAAATGTATACATTTATTTAGCAAAAATAAATTCTTTTAATTAGGGGATAATTCTATGTGAATACTTTTATGCCCAAAAATGGCAAAAGTATTCTTGGAGTGATACCTTTATTGGCTAACCAGAAAAAAAAAATATATGCAAGCTTTAAGAGCACAGAGGCTCCTTCTTCAGGCAATATTACAAATGAATTCTTAACATTTGTAATCCTGCCTGAAGAAGGAGCCTGTGTGCTCTGTAAGTTTGCATATATATATTTTTTTTCTGGTTAGCCAATAAAGGTATCACTCCGAGAATACTTTTGCCATTTTTGGGCATAAAATTATTTCCATCAAATTTTCTGGCTAACACGGTACCACAATATAAATTTGTATTGTACATCACAATTAGGGGATAATAATTGCATATGGACATAATGGCCAACGATGTCAGCAGCCATCCATCCTAGATGGGTGAAGGTAAACTAATTGAGACGGACATCTCTGACCTACCTGTCGGAATCAAGAACGTGCATCTATGTCATTGATTGACTGACTGATCACGTCCATGAGTCAACATGCTGTAAACCTGTCATGATGAGTGAGCAGATAGGATGCTGCCCCTCATCCTGACAGGAACTTATCTATCACAACATATAGTTGCCCAGAGACATCTGAATGCATCGGCTTTCCTTTATGCCATTCATCAAACATGTCGTATATTTTGTGTATAGCGAGTCACAAGCCTCGCACTGCTCTGTGTCTTATCATTTGGTTCTATGAGCTGCAGTAAAACGTGACGTATATTCCAGGTGCTGACGATCACAATGCCGGTGCAGCCAGCATAGCGGTGGGCTCAGAAGATCAGCTTTGGAAAGTGTTCCTCTTATATAGATCCAGTGGATCCTACTTACATTCGCTGCTGTTTACATTGTATGGTTACAATTCTATTTACACTTCAATATGACTCCAGAATAAATTTTTGTCTTTCTTATACTTGCCGTATATTTTTCCCAAGGAAGGGGTTTAGGTATTGTGCTTTTTTTTTTTTTATTTCTACTGTAATATTTCATAATATCTGTGAATAAGTCTTGAAAATAATTTGCATTGAAAAGGTTGAGATCCTCTGAATCTACAGGGATTTTTAGGAATTAAAAATCTACAGCAGTAAATCTGCAGCAGAATTTAAATTTTGCACCATGTCTGGATTTAGTAGCAGCTGCCCCTTTAAATGGAATATGTCAGCAGGTTTTTGCTATCCCATTTGAGAGCAGCATAATCCGAGGCCCTGATTCCAATGATGTATCACTTACTGGGCTGCTTGGTGTTATTTTGATAAAATTGCAGGTTTTTTTTTCTCATGCAGATCTCTGAATGCTGAGCTCTGTATAATAACCCCACCCACACCACTGATTGGCCGCTTTCTGTGTACACTGTATTTAAACTGCCAATCAGTGGTGGGGGGCGTGGTTGGACTACCTGGCAGCAGGTTTACTAGTCCTCTAGTGATAATCTTCTGCTAATAAAAGACCTGTAAGGGGTCTTTGTCTCTACATCATGCTGCTCTCAACAACAACCAATATATAGTACATCCGACAAGGGGTCAATGTGTTAAAAAAGACCTTTATTATAATAATTTGGGTACATGGCGGCAAAGAAAAGAGCACACACACATATATATAGTAATACCATATAATAGTGAGGAGGTATAATGTAAATATTTGAATTGCAGAGACACCAGGGCTAAATAGTAGTAGCTCCAATTGTGCTAATGCATACTGATAGTATATCCTAGGTCACATAGTAAAAGGATATAATCCCAAATAATAAAAGCCAATATAGGCATTCCCAAGATAATGACCTTTTGGTATATACATATCAAGGGATGTATTATATCCAAGTAGGTTAATTCCTAAGTAACAATAATGTTGTATTGGATTCATTCATACCTGGTATATATTGTCTGCACGTCTTGCAGTAGCTCTGGGCTCGGTGGTCCTACTCCTAGTGTGGCGCTCACCCCATCATGCTGCTCTCAGAATAGCCAAGAAAAACCTGCTGACAGATTCCCTTTACAAATAGCTGAAATGGCTCCTAGATACCAGAGAAGGAAAACTTTATTAAAACGGTTTTGTTTCCTAAATAGGAAAGCAAATTAAACACCACTGGATAATGTGGTGTGTGAAACCGTCCATTGGATTGCTGTTTCGGGTGGGCTCAGGAGCAGAGCCCCCATCCTACACAGCTGACATCTTGCTGTAACAGCAGCGGCCAGAGCGAAGCGTCAATCACTGCTGTTTAACCATTTATATGCCGTCAATCACTGATGGCAAAAGTTAAATAGCGCAATCGCCGGTACGCTATGCAATGTTACTAGAATTTTTTTTTGTTACTTTTCCATTTCCTTGAATTACTTGTTGTGATTTGCGGATCCATTGACTGGCCACGTGGAAGGGCTGCAGCCGATCATTCATGTCCGTAGCAGATACACATTTACATGTGTAAATAGGCCCTTATAGAAATCAATCAATAGAACGTATACCTGGATATCCAGGTTTATCCTTTGCATACATTTAAAGAGGTATAAGTCATGGCATATTACTAGGATGTCATTCTTGGGGGTCTGACAGCCTAATTTAGAAAGAAGTGGATGCATTATTTTTTTCACATTCCCAATTTAACAATTTGAGTACAGTTGGATCTATTGTTTTTTTTGTTTTTTGCACTATGGGTGGGTGGTTGGGAGCACAGCTGTGCAGGAAAAAAAAAGCTTACAGGTTCTCAATTCCTTCATTCTTGGGATCGGTGGCGGAACCACAGGTCGGACCATCGCCAATCAAGATATTATATCCCTTCACACTCATCATTGCTCCCAATTAACAATTTGAGTACGTGCATTTTTTTAGGGTATTTTTGCGCAATGGGTGGGAGCACAGCTGTGCAGGAAAAAAAGCTGATAGGTTCCCCATTCCTTCTTTCTCAGAATCAGTGGATGGAACATCGCCAATCACAATATTATATCCTTCACACTAATCCTTGCTCCCAATTATCAATTTGAGTACGGTTATACCTATTGTTTTTTTAGGTTTTTTTTTTGCACTGTGGGTGGTTGGGAGCACAGCTGTGCAGGAAAAAAAAAAGCTGATAGGTTCCCCATTCCTTCATTCTCAGGATCAGTGGTGGAACCAGAGGTTGGATCATCTCCAATCAAAATATTATATTATTCACACTAATCATTGCTCCTAGTTAACAATTTGAGTACGGTTGAACCCATTGTGTTTTTTTAGGGTTTTTGTTTTTTTTGCACTATGGGTGCAAGTTATCGTAATATGTGTCACCGTAAAAAAAAAAAACTAATAGTGTCTCCTGATTGTTCAGACACAAATATATCTGTTGAAAATAGTCTGGTATACACCAGTAAATTATAACTGTGGTTTTGCTGTTCCACGGTAAAAAATCTCTATTATCCTGCTTTTGGCATTTTTTGCCGCAAAGAAAAACAGTAGTAGTGTCTCCTGATTGTTCAGACACAAATATATCTGTTGAAAATAGTCTGGTGTAGGCCCGAGAAATACAAGTGTGGTTTTGCAGTTCCACGGGTCAAATCTCTGTATTATCCTGCTTTTTTGCATTTTTTGCTGTAAAGAAAAACAGTACTGTCTCCTGATTGTTCAGACACAAATATATCTATTTAAAAATTTCTGGTATACCCCAGTAAACAATAACTGTGGTTTTGCCATTCCACGGTAAAAAATCTCTATTATTCACCTTTTGGTATTTTTTCCGTAAAGAAAAACAGTAATAGTTTCTCCCTGATTGTTCAGATTGTTTAAAAGAGTCGGGTGTAGGCCAGAGAAATAGAACTGTGGTTTTCCTCTTCCACGGTTCTAATCTACTTTATTACCCTTTTTCCATTGATGGTGCGAGTGTAAGCTATTTTACTTACTTTACAATGGGCAAGGCGCGTGGCAAGGGACATGGAAGTGGACGTTCTGGTGATGGTGCATGCAGAGGACGGGGCCGTGGCCAAGGTGAAAATGTGCCACAACCAACAGCCATATCTTCTCGCTCCCACTTCTTGACCGAATTACTAGGGAAGCACAGAACAACACCAGATCAGTGTGAACAGGTTATTAATTGGATAGCAGATAATACTTCCAGTTACCTGGGCACCACCACCTCCGGTCTGTCTTCCACACGGTCAACTCTTAGTAGCCATGAGTCTCGACCGCATACTCCTCCTCACCCTGATGCTCCTCCCTCCCACCATGCCGAGTGTCGTCAGACAGCAACTGATCCCACACTTGGACACTCTGAAGAGCTGTTCACTGGTCCATTTCCAGATTTGTGCCCCTCGCCTGCTCCGCTTGAAGTGGTGGAAGAGGAGATCCCATGTAGAGATGCCCAAATATTTGAACAGCCACGGCCAGAGGAAGTCAACGCTGGCAATTTGTCACAAGAGGTTGACGATGACGAGACACAATTGCCAGGAAGTGAGGAGGAGGATCGTGGTGCGCAAGTGGAAGAGGAGGAGGTGGTGGATGATCTAGTAACTGACCCAATGTGGCAGGAGGACATGCAGAGCGAGGCCAGCAGCAGACAGGGTGAGGGAGGCAGAGTACCCCAACAGGCAGAAAAAAGCAGTGTGGTGGCCGCACACAGAAGGCCGGCAACAGTTCCCCGTAACACCAACACGAGGGACGTTGCCAGTACAACCTGTAGGTCTTCCAGAGTCTGGAATTTTTTTAAAGACTCTGCTGATATCCCCAAAAAGGCCATTTGTACCACCTGCCATGCCAGCATCAGCAGGGGTGACAAAACTACCAGCCTGACCACCACCAGCATGATCAAGCACATGGCAGCAAAGCACCCGACTTTGTGGGGCGAACCCCAGGGTCCATGACCAGTGTCAGCGGGTGTCACCTGTTGTGTGTGCATGGCAATCCCCTGTCCATACTGCATGCAAAGATGCCCCCTCCTCTCAGTCTTTATGGCAGTCTCTCAAGAGTGCAAAGCAGTCATCAAAGCAAAAGGTGGCTACTTTGAAGAACCTAGAATATATGACATATTTTCAGTTGTTTCACACTTTTTTGTTAAGTATATAATTCCACATGTGTTAATTCATAGTTTTGATGCCTTCAGTGTGAATGTACAATTTTCATAGTCATGAAAATACAGAAAAATCTTTAAATGAGAAGGTGTGTCCAAACTTTTGGTCTGTACTGTATGTACCATCTTGACAAACTTTGAGGAGTCCACCAAGATGGTGAGTGGCGATGACGCCATCATTAGCGTCAGCATTCCACTTGTCTTTCTTTTGCAATGCTCTCTGCAGAGAATTAAAGAGGAGGCATTGCAGCCAGAGTATGATGAAATGGATCAAGAAGCCGTAGCGGTCGATTACACACAGCCCAGCCTCATCTCATCCCAACGTGCATTGGGGGACAATGAGGGAGAGGAGGAGGAGGAAGAACAGGAGCTTGTATCATGCGCTGTAGATGGTAGTACCTGTACAACTGTCATACTGTCAGTTCAGCGTGGGTGGCCTGAGGACAGGGGGGGGGGAGGAGGAGGAGGAGGAGAGCATGGTCAGTCGTCATCTTGGTGAGGACACGGAAGTCTTGCCCGTTACCAGTCTGGCACGCATGGCTGACTTTATGTTACTCTGCCTTAACCGTGACCCTCGCGTTGTCAAAATGTTGGGTGACAGTCATTACTGGTTGGTGACACTTTTAGACCCCCGCTACAAGGAGAACTTTCACTCTCTTATTCCTGAGGTGGAGAGGTCTACGAAAATGGGGCAGTACCAGAAGGCCCTTGCTGCAGAACTGTTAAAAAAAAATTCCCATCTAAACACGCTAGCGGCAGAGGTCACAGTTCGTTGACCAACCAAGGCGTACAAGCGAGAGAGAGGCAACTCCAATCCAGCAGAGGCAGGGGAACACTGTCAACATTCTGGGACAGTTTTCTGAGACCTGCCCAGCTTACAGGCCCTGAGGCGCGGGGTACTCTCACAAGCAGTGGAAAGTTTCAAAAGATGGTGAGGGAGTACCTTGCCGACCGTACCAGCATCCTCCGTGATTCCTCTGTGCCTTTTAATTATTGGGTATCCAAGCTGGACACTTGGAATGAAATCGCTCTGTACGCCTTGGAGGTCCTGGCCTGCCCCGCCGCTAGCGTGTTATTAGAGCGTGTTTTTAGTGCTGCTGGGGTAATTATAACTGATAAGCGCACTCGCCTGTCAACTGACAATGCTGACAAGCTGACCCTTATCAAAATGAACAGTAGCTGGATTGGGCCAGACTTCTCATCACCACCAAATGACAGCAGAGTAACATAAAGTCAAATCCACTGTGTTATTTCGGAAGGTGTATTCACATGCACCGCTTCACACCCACACATGGGTATACGCTTCCTCATTTCGGCTGTTTTATGTTCTTCTCCTTATCCTCAGCCTCCACCACCACTATACCACTAGGGTGACCGTGGTCCGTGTTGCCATTATTGAAAGTTCCTCCGTCCTTATTTTTGTCAGCTTTTGCTTGGAAGGCATAAGCAAAGACTGTGGGAGACCCACTCCCCAATAATGGGAATAATATTTTTAAAATGCTGTACTGTATGGCTCTTGTAAGGGGCATTAAAAGCGTCTTGTTAAGCTACTGCGACCTCCACCACTTTTCCGAGGAGCATTAAAACCGTCTTGTTAATCTACTGGGACTTCCACATCTCTTCCAAGGGGCATTGAAACCGTCTTGTTAAGCTACTGGGACCTCCACCACTTTTCTGAGGGGCATTAAAAGCGTCTTATTAAGCTACTGGTACGTCCACCACTTTTCCGAGGGGCATTAAAAACGTCTTGTTAAGCTAGTGGGACCTCCACGTCTCTTCCAAGGGGCATTCAAACTGTCTTGTTAAGCTACTGGGACCTCCACGTCTCTTCCAAGGGGCATTCAAACCGTCTTGTTAAGCTACTGGGACCTCCACGTCTCTTCTGAGAGGCATTAAAAGCGTATTGTTAAGCTACTGGGACCTCCACCACTTTTCCGAGGGGCATTAAAACCGTCTTGTTAAGCTACTGGGACCTCCACCACTTTCCGAGGGGCATTAAAACCGTCTTTTTAAGCTACTGGTACCTCCACGTCTCTTCCAAGGGGCATTCAAACCATCTTGTTAAGCTACTGGGACCTGCACCACTTTTCCAAGGGGCATTCAAACCATCTTGTTAAGCTACTGCGACCTCCACCACTTTTTCGAAGGGCAGTAAAAGCGTCTTTTTAAGCTACTTGGACCTCCACCACTTTTCCGAGAAGCATTAAAACCGTCTTGTTAAGCTACTGGGACCTCCACTTCTCTTCCAAGGGGCATTCAAACCATCTTGTTAAGCTACTGGGACCTCCACGTCTCTTCTGAGAGGCATTAAAAGCATCTTGTTAAGCTACTGTGACCTCCACAACTTTTCCGAGGGGCATTAAAACTGTCTTGTTAAGCTACTGGGACCTCCACGTCTCTTCCAAGGGGCATTCAAACCGTCTTGTTAAGCTACTGGGACCTCCACGTCTCTTCCAAGGGGCATTCAAACCGTCTTGTTAAGCTACTTGGACCTCCACGTCTCTTCCGAGGGGCATTAAAAGCGTCTTGTTAAGCTACTGTGACCTCCACCACTTTTCCGAGGGGCATTAAAACAGTCTTGTTAAGCTACTGGGACCTCCACGTCTCTTCCAAGGGGCATTGAAACCGTCTTGTTAAGCTACAGGGACCTCCACGTCTCTTCCAAGGGGCATTCAAACCGTCTTGTTAAGCTACTGCGACCTCCACCACTTTTCCAAGGGGCATTAAAACCGTCTTGTTAAGCTACTGGGACCTCCACCACTTTTCTGAGGAGCATTAAAACCGTCTTGTTAAGCTACTGGGACCTCCACGTCTCTTCCAAGGGGCATTCAAACCGTCTTGTTAAGCTACTGCGACCTCCACCACTTTTCCAAGGGGCATTAAAACCGTCTTGTTAAGCTACTGGGACCTCCACCACTTTTCTGAGGAGCATTAAAACCGTCTTGTTAAGCTACTGGGACCTCCACGTCTCTTCCAAGGGGCATTCAAACCGTCTTGTTAAGCTACTGCGACCTCCACCACTTTTCCAAGGGGCATTAAAACCGTCTTGTTAAGCTACTGGGACCTCCACCACTTTTCTGAGGAGCATTAAAACCATCTTGTTAAGCTACTGAGACCTCCACGTCTCTTCTGAGGGGCATTAATAGCGTTTTGTTAAGCTACTGTGACCTCCACCACTTTTCCAAGGGGCATTTAAACCGGCCAGTTAAGCTACTGGGACCTCCACGTCTCTTCCAAGGGGCATTCAAACAGACTTGTTAAGCTACTGGGACCTCCACTACGTTTCTGAGGGGCATTAAAACCATCTTGTTAAGCTACTGGGACCTCCACCACTTTTCTGAGGAGCATTAAAACTGTCATGTTAAGCTGCTGGAACCTCCACGTCTCTTCTGAGGGGCATTAATAGCGTCTTGTTAAGCTACTGTGACCTCCACGTCTCTTCCAAGGGGCATTCAAACCGTCTTGTTAAGCTGCTGGGACCTCCACGTCTCTTCTGAGGGGCATTAATAGCGTCTTGTTAAGCTACTGCGACCTCCACCACTTTTCCAAGGGGCATTAAAACCGTCTTGTTAAGCTACTGGGATCTCCACGTTTCTTCTGAGGGGCATTAAAAGCGTCTTCTTAAGCTACTGTGACCTCCACCACTTTTCCGAGGGGTATTAAAACCGTCTTGTTAAGCTACTGGGACCTCCACCACTTTTCCAAGGGGTATTAAAACCGTCTTGTTAAGCTACTGGGACCTCCACATCTCTTTTGAGGGGCATTAATAGCGTCTTGTTAAACCACTCTGAACTCCACTGCTCTTCCAAGGGGCATTGATATGTTGTTTTTAATTAACTCTAACCTCCACGACTCTTCGAACGGGCATTGCAGTTCCTCTTAATTTTTGGCAGCTTTTTCTTGGAAGGCATAAGCAAATACTATGGGAGACCCACTCCCCAATAATGGGAATAATGTTTGTAATATGCTGTACTGCATGGCTCTTGTAAGGGGCATTGCAAGCTCCTTCGTCCTAATTTTTGGCAGCTTTTGCTTGGAAGGCATAAGCAAAGACTATGGGAGACCCACTCCCCAATAATGGGAATAATGTTTGGAATATGCTGTACTGCATGGCTCTTGTAAGGGGCATTGCAAGTTCCTCCGTCCCAATTTTTGGCAGCTTTTGCTTGGAAGGCATAAGCAATGACTATGGGATACACACTCCCCAATAATGGGAATAATGTTTGTACTATGCTGTACTGTATGGCTCTTGGAAGGGGCATTAAAAGCCCCTCTTCCGAGGGGCATTCAAACCGTCTGGTTAAGCTACTGGGACCTCCACGTCTTTTCCGAGGGGCATTAAAACCATCTTGTTAAGCTACTGTGACCTCCATGTCTCTTCAAAGGGACATTAAAACAGTCTTCTTAAGCCACTCTGAACTCCACAGCTCTTCCTAGGGGCATTGAAATGTTGTTTTTAATTACCTCTAACCTCCACAACTCTTCCAACGGACATTGCATTTCCTCCTAATTTTAGTCAGCTTTTGCTTTTCAATGCAAAGGCGAATACTAAGGGAGACCCACTCCCCAATAGTGGGTAGAAGGTTTTTAGTACGCTGTAATCCACGTCTGTTTCAAGGGGCATTGCAGTTCCTCATAATTTTTGGAAAGCCTTCCATTCACTGTTTAGGCCACCACTGTACAGGAGACCCAGTTGCTATAAATGGAAAAAACTGTTTAGTTAAGGCCCTCTGACCTCCATGTCATTTCCAAGGTACATTGGAGTGCCTCGAAATTTTTGGTAGGCATTGCACTCACTGTATGCCCTATAACTGTGTAGCCAAACCGCTCCTTTTGTTACAGAAACATATCCTACAAGACATATGTGGTTGACTGGCCTGATATTGATGTGAATGGTCCCTGTTCCTCCTGCTCTCCTTTGCCACCACCTCATCCATCATTCATCACCTGAAGCTTTGTTTTAACGGGAGTCATAGAACTGGGATAGTAGCAGGAAAACATCCAGCAATCCTCGGAGGAAGTAGGAAATGCGCCAAAACGCTGACCACCTCAGGCCTTGCCGCTACTACATACATGCGCTTGCATTCCAACAAAACAAAGCAGATGCTAACTTGTATCATCATCATGGTCCTCACCTTGGCACTCTCAACTCCCCTGATGGAGAAGCCAGGGCCCACCGGAGGAGTCTGGTTCTCTGGTGGGCTCGTCCAATGCTGCCCTAAAGCAGGCCAGGCTAAGAAAAGTGTGTGGGTGGATGTTCCAAGGAGAAATAGGGGCGGCTGGGGACCGTTTATGGACACCCGGCTGCCCCCAGGCGGCTGGCGACCGAGTATGGACACCCGGCCGCCCCCTGGCGGTTGGGGACCGAGTGTGGACACCCCGCCGCCGGGCGGCTGGGGACTGAGTATGGATACCAGGCCGCTAACGCTGCCATGACATGGTGGCCAGATTCCGCCTCCACATGCCTAAAAGGCCCAATTTCAAGTGCAAGCAAGCAGTATGGTATTGCAGCCTGGGGGTGGGTGGGTGGTTGGCTGCATATTTGCGCTTGCATTGCAAGGAATGGGGGAGGTACAATTGAACCCTGCCCTGGGACAAGAACTTGCACGGGGATAGTTGCAAGTCTGCATCTTCTGATGCTGCAAGGATGACTTCTGATGGGCACACTTTTAGGCAGTGACCGGGGAGTCAGAGATGCTTCCAGGGGTCTTCCCCATGCTGTCCCCATGTCTTTTCAGCACTGTATGCATGTGTCACACAGCACATGGCCAGATAAGGTTGTAAAATGTTAAAATGACATTTCCCGGTGAATGCATTTGTCACGGTTGAAGCAATACAAAAGTGCAAAAACACATTAAAAATGCTACTTGTGAACATAGCCCAAGGTGTGGAGGAGTATTTTTTTTTTTTGTTGTTATTTATTTTTCCTTATACACAAGTCTTTACCCTGGAAAGGAACTTCCTTAACATATTTCACAGGAAAGCAGTTTCAGTTTAGTTTTTGAACGTTTTATTGTGAGCCCTTAAAAGTGGCTTAATACCTCTGACCACGTTGTTGACAGAAGTGACCTGGGGGTCAGAAATGCTTCCTGGGGCGATCCCCATGCTGTCCCCATGTCATTTGAGCACTGTCACTATCGTTTTGGGCACTTGTTAGGCTTTTAAAAGACAGCCGGGGATGCCGCCGCGAAAATGCTCGGGTCTCCCATAGACTAACATTGGGCTCGTGGCTCAGGTCGAGCAACCGAGTATCATGGCGAGCTCGGCCCGAGCTTTGAGCATCCGAGCATTTTAGTGCTCGCTCTTCACTACTAAATACCCTTCATTATTTATTATTTTTGCACTTTGCGATTTACCCATTTACTTCTAGTTACTTGGGTATTTTGCTTGCCTTTGGTTTTTCTTTGTCTAGTGTCCTTGTGTGAACATGCATTTACATTTTGCATGCACATCAATTTATGTTTCAGTTCAGACTTCTAGGTTTTTTCTTTGTAGTTCAGTGTGCTTTAGTACATATTAGGGTGTGGCCACCCTTTGTCTGAGCTGAAATGTTTATTCTGCCTCAGGTCTATGCTTCTACTAGGGGGTCAGTCTCTCTGCCCTTATCCATATGTACGTCACTTGACAAATGGTAAGGTTTTAATATTAGAGTTAGGACTGTCCCATAAGGGTTGCTATGACGTGGTGGGATAGCTTTTACATTATTTTGATCAAAATTATGTTTACTAAATACCCTTCAATATTTATTATTTTTGCACTGTGCGATTTACCCATTTACTTCCAGTTACTTGGATATTTTGCTTTTTCTTTGTCTAGTGGCCGTGTGTGAACATGCATTTACATTTTGCATGCACATCAATTTATGTTTCAGTTCAGACTTCTAGTTTTTTTCTTTATATGATATATATGCTGTATGTGCGGGAAGGGAGCTTGTCTGTACACTGCTTGCTATGTGTGGGGGAGGGAAGCTGTCGGACAAAGAGGGGTCCTGCAAACATCCAACTAATGGCCCCCCATATATATTACAGGAAGGTAGGTCAAACCCAAGGATTTTTGCTGGAGCAGCCGACCATGTGCTGTGTATGGGGCCATCTCCCCCACACATATAACCACATTCATGTATATGGGGTTGTCGGGATGTGTTGTGTGGACAAGCGTCCGGTCTAAAGCTAACTAGTGGATGGGCATCTGAGACTAAGGCAAGTTATCATCCAGAAAGTCATTCTCCAGCCTGCTGCAAAAATACCGGATAGAGAAAGGCTTTTATCACCTAAGCCAGATCTCACTGGAGGGGAAGCAAGAAGAAAAAAGGAGAAATGTAAAATAAGACACAAGTTCAGACAGTTGTCATCCAAAACTTTATCTGGTATCGACCAAGAAAATTACAATCAGTAAAAGTATAATCCACATTTAGGAAAAACACAGATGAGCTGCGGGACCATCGCTTCTTCTTCTGGGACTTTTTGGCGGACAGGTTGCTCTGCTGTCGGAGGCCTTTCTTGTTCTTGGACTTCTCCTTCATGTGGATTCTGAAGACTAGGAGGCTCTTGAGGGTCCATCTCTCCTGCCGGCAGCTCAGAGTGACTTGGAGATATGTTTCCTTCAGTCCAGGAAAGCAAGAGAGGAAAAAGATGAATGTGATGTAATAACAAGACAAAGCTAAAAAAAACATGTATAAAAAATCATGTAACTGCAAACTGCACAAAAATGACCCCAATAACATAAGTGCTGTAGCATTAAAGAACCTGCAAAACGAGTGGTGTGAAAAGACCTGGGACTTGTCAGAAATATGTAATGTTTTGTCTAAAATGACAAAAAAAAAGAAAAGATTCAAGGGATGAGCAGCATTTTATAACAGGTAAAAATATACAAATTTGTGACAAGTGACCGGTATTAAGTATTGTGGATGATAACCAGACGTTTATTTGTAATGAAGAGTTTAATGAACGTCTTGTATTTGGCCAATTGGAACCTTCCCGGAAATGTCTGCGCCGGTGATAAAATCTACTTACTAATAGAGTTCCCGACTGGACACAAAGAACTGCAGCTCATGGAGGAATGAAGCTTCTTTCCTTCTCAGCCAAGAACTTCTTATATCAGTCCCGTACGGCCTCTATCATGTGCTGATATCTAGCAGAAAGAGAAAAAATCAATTATAAACTAAATAAAATTTATTAAAGAAAAAAAAACCTCCTGCGAACATGAAGCATTTGTAGCAAAGCACAGCCATTATTTACAGAGCACAATTGTTTTACTTTATTCTATATTAGTGGCCGCTCTGTGCAAAAACTTGTGGGAAATTACTGCAGCACTAATATTGTCCGTCCAGAGAGCACCCAAGTATTCCCCAATTTCTGACTCCACCGCCCGATTGCCCCCACAAGCACAATGCTGCACCGCTGTCACCTGCCTGGTAAAGGCTCCTTTATAGGGTCCTTTCAGCTGTTGTTCACCAAGATGTGAAGTAATCCGAGTACAGGGTTTCCCATGTCTGAGTGCAGGGGTGGAGAGCAGAGAGGATCAGACAGGGACAGGCCCATACACAGACTGCTGGTATATAGAGGACAAATCTCACTGAACAGCAGCCACAAGAAGCTTCTGGATGGGGGCAGTGGGGGTGAGACAGCACTTCAGCAACGTGTTTGGGAGAGAAGGAAGAAAATAAGCAAATGAAGAAAATTTATTAAGTTCACAAGTCTGCAATGTGAGGAGGATAATTACATGAAGAAAACCCTCTAGGTGCAGCGTCCGCAACCGGAAAACCGCCCCAAGGTCCACCTGTGTCATCAGCGCCCCCCTGCTGGACCCCTAATCAGTTGTACTGCAGACTCTGATGATTGATAGTGACACTAGATCAGCTCTTTCCCAATGGCGGCACTAGCTGACCATCCTGTGGATAGGACAGGTGCCGGATTATTCAATCCTTTCCCTCTTCCCCAACGTGAAGCAAACATCCCTCTGACCAGACAAACATCCCCCTGACCAGACAAACATCCCCCTGACCAGGCAAACATCCCCCTGACCAGGCAAACATCCCCCTGACCAGGCAAACATCCCTCTGACCAGGCAAACATCCCTCTGACCAGACAAACATCCCCATGACCAGGCAAACATCCCTCTGACCAGGCAAACATACAACCCCTTTTTTTCTTTCCCATTTTACTTGCTTTATTAATTTCACCTCCAACATTACTGACAACTCCAAGTTCAATAGTTTGATAGTCTCATCTCCTGCCTTTGTATGTGGAGGAGGCAATAAACAGCCGTATACATCCTAAACCTGTCACAAGGACTTTCTCTGCAACTCCCTACTCTCAGCTGTCCCCCTGTAACAATCCACCTTTTTCTCTTTCTCGCTCATACATTTCAGACACTTTATTAACATGTTAATCATATTTCCAAACTTACTGCATTCCACTTCATCTGATCATACATCACCGTTTAAAAGAATCACAATCACTTACTTGTCTCCTGCGGTAATTCTTGGATTGTTTTCTTGCTGTTGCTTGGTCTTATTTTGCTGTTTGCTGTCCTTAAACCACCATCTGCCGCACAGTGTCCACATCTTGTTCCACCGGGTCGCTCTTTTGATCCCTGCAACAACAGACACTATGCGAGTATGACTTCACATGTGACATTTCCAAGTCCCTTGACCATTGTGGTGCCAATGGAGTACCCCTTTTCTCGTTATCATGCCACCGAAGCACACCATTTCCCGCTAGCATGCCACCGTAGCACACCTTTTCCCGTTAGTACGCCACCGGGCGCACCTATTCCCGTTAGCATGCCATCGGAGCACACCTATTCCCGTTAGCATGCCACCGGAGCACACCTTTACCATTAGCATGTGACCGCAGCACACCTTTACCGTTAGAATGCCACTGGAGCACACCTTTACCATTAGCATGCCACCGGAGCACACCTTTTCCCGTTGGCTTGCCACCGGAGCACGCCACTTTCCCGCTGGCTTGCCACCGAAGCACGCCACAGTCCCGTTGGCTTGCCACCGGAGCACGCCACAGTCCCGTTGGCTTGCCACCGGAGCACGCCACTTTCCCGTTGGCTTGCCACCGGAGCACGCCACTTTCCCGTTGGCTTGCCACCGGAGCACGCCACTTTCCCGTTGGCTTGCCACCGGAGCACGCCACTTTCCCGTTGGCTTGCCACCGAAGCATGCCACTTTCCCGTTGGCTTGCCACCGGAGCACGCCACTTTCCCGTTGGCTTGCCACCGGAGCACGCCACTTTCCCGTTGGCTTGCCACCGGAGCACGCCACTTTCCCGTTGGCTTGCCACCGGAGCACGCCACTTTCCCGTTGGCTTGCCACCGGAGCACGCCACTTTCCCGTTGGCTTGCCACCGGAGCACGCCACAGTCCCGTTGGCTTGCCACCGGAGCACGCCACAGTCCCGTTGGCTTGCCACCGGAGCACGCCACTTTCCCGTTGGCTTGCCACCGGAACACGCCACTTTCTCGTTGGCTTGCCACCGGAGCACGCCACTTTCCCGTTGGCTTGCCACCGGAGCACGCCACTGTCCCGTTGGCTTGCCACCGGAGCACGCCACAGTCCCGTTGGCTTGCCACCGGAGCACGCCACTTTCCCGTTGGCTTGCCACCGGAGCACGCCACTTTCCCGTTGGCTTGCCACCGGAGCACGCCACTTTCCCGTTGGCTTGCCACCGGAGCACGCCACTTTCCCGTTGGCTTGCCATCGGAGCACGCCACTTTCCCGTTGGCTTGCCACCGGAGCACGCCACTTTCCCGTTGGCTTGCCACCGGAGCACGCCACAGTCCCGTTGGCTTGCCACCGGAGCACGCCACTTTCCCGTTGGCTTGCCACCGGAGCACGCCACTTTCCCGTTGGCTTGCCACCGGAGCACGCCACTTTCCCGTTGGCTTGCCACCGGAGCACGCCACTTTCCCGTTGGCTTGCCACCGGAGCACGCCACTTTCCCGCTGGCTTGCCACCGGAGCACGCCACTTTCCCGTTGGCTTGCCACCGGAGCACGCCACTTTCCCGTTGGCTTGCCACCGGAGCACGCCACTTTCCCGTTGGCTTGCCACCGGAGCACGCCACTTTCCCGTTGGCTTGCCACCGGAGCACGCCACTTTCCCGTTGGCTTGCCACCGGAGCACGCCACTTTCCCGTTGGCTTGCCACCGGAGCACGCCACTTTCCCGTTGGCTTGCCACCGGAGCACGCCACTTTCCCGTTGGCTTGCCACCGGAGCACGCCACTTTCCCGTTGGCTTGCCACCGGAGCACGCCACTTTCCCGTTGGCTTGCCACCGGAGCACGCCACTTTCCCGCTGGCTTGCCACCGGAGCACGCCACTTTCCCGTTGGCTTGCCACCGGAGCACGCCACTTTCCCGTTGGCTTGCCACCGGAGCACGCCACTTTCCCGTTGGCTTGCCACCGGAGCACGCCACTTTCCCGTTGGCTTGCCACCGGAGCACGCCACAGTCCCGTTGGCTTGCCACCGGAGCACGCCACAGTCCCGTTGGCTTGCCACCGGAGCACGCCACTTTCCCGTTGGCTTGCCACCGGAACACACCACTTTCTCGTTGGCTTGCCACCGGAGCACGCCACTTTCCCGTTGGCTTGCCTCCGGAGCACGCCACTGTCCCGTTGGCTTGCCACCGGAGCACGCCACTGTCCCGTTGGCTTGCCACCGGAGCACGCCACTGTCCCGTTGGCTTGCCACCGGAGCACGCCACTGTCCCGTTGGCTTGCCACCGGAGCACGCCACTGTCCCGTTGGCTTGCCATCGGAGCACGCCACTGTCCCGTTGGCTTGCCACCGGAGCACGCCACTTTCCCGTTGGCTTGCCACCGGAGCACGCCACTTTCCCGTTGGCTTGCCACCGGAGCACGCCACTTTCCCGTTGGCTTGCCACCGGAGCACGCCACAGTCCCGTTGGCTTGCCACCGGAGCACGCCACTTTCCCGTTGGCTTGCCACCGGAGCACGCCACTTTCCCGTTGGCTTGCCACCGGAGCACGCCACTTTCCCGCTGGCTTGCCACCGGAGCACGCCACTTTCCCGTTGGCTTGCCACCGGAGCACGCCACTTTCCCGTTGGCTTGCCACCAGAGCACGCCACTTTCCCGTTGGCTTGCCATCGAAGCACGCCACTTTCCCGTTGGCTTGCCACCGGAGCACGCCACTTTCCCGTTGGCTTGCCACCGGAGCACGCCACTTTCCCGTTGGCTTGCCACCGGAGCACGCCACTTTCCCGTTGGCTTGCCACCGGAGCATGCCACTTTCCCGTTGGCTTGCCACCGGAGCACGCCACTTTCCCGTTGGCTTGCCACCGGAGCACGCCACTTTCCCGCTGGCTCGCCACCGGAGCACGCCACTTTCCCGTTGGCTTGCCACCGGAGCACGCCACTTTCCCGTTGGCTTGCCACCGGAGCACGCCACTTTCCCGTTGGCTTGCCACCGGAGCACGCCACTTTCCCGTTGGCTTGCCACCGGAGCACGCCACAGTCCCGTTGGCTTGCCACCGGAGCACGCCACAGTCCCGTTGGCTTGCCACCGGAGCACGCCACTTTCCCGTTGGCTTGCCACCGGAACACGCCACTTTCTCGTTGGCTTGCCACCGGAGCACGCCTCTTTCCCGTTGGCTTGCCACCGGAGCACGCCACTGTCCCGTTGGCTTGCCACCGGAGCACGCCACTGTCCCGTTGGCTTGCCACCGGAGCACGCCACTGTCCCGTTGGCTTGCCACCGGAGCACGCCACTGTCCCGTTGGCTTGCCACCGGAGCACGCCACTGTCCCGTTGGCTTGCCACCGGAGCACGCCACTGTCCCGTTGGCTTGCCACCGGAGCACGCCACTTTCCCGTTGGCTTGCCACCGGAGCACGCCACTTTCCCGTTGGCTTGCCACCGGAGCACGCCACTTTCCCATTGGCTTGCCACCGGAGCACGCCACAGTCCCGTTGGCTTGCCACCGGAGCACGCCACTTTCCCGTTGGCTTGCCACCGGAGCACGCCACTTTCCCGTTGGCTTGCCACCGGAGCACGCCACTTTCCCGTTGGCTTGCCACCGAAGCACGCCACTTTCCCGTTGGCTTGCCACCGGAGCACGCCACTTTCCTGTTGGCTTGCCACCGGAGCACGCCACAGTCCCGTTGGCTTGCCACCGGAGCACGCCACAGTCCCGTTGGCTTGCCACCGGAGCACGCCACTTTCCCGTTGGCTTGCCACCGGAGCACGCCACTTTCCCGTTGGCTTGCCACCGGAGCACGCCACTTTCCCGTTGGCTTGCCACCGGAGCACGCCACTTTCCCGTTGGCTTGCCACCGGAGCACGCCACTTTCCCGCTGGCTTGCCACCGGAGCACGCCACTTTCCCGTTGGCTTGCCACCGGAGCACGCCACTTTCCCGTTGGCTTGCCACCGGAGCACGCCACAGTCCCGTTGGCTTGCCACCGGAGCACGCCACTTTCCCGTTGGCTTGCCACCGGAGCACGCCACTTTCCCGTTGGCTTGCCACCGGAGCACGCCACTTTCCCGTTGGCTTCCCACCGGAGCACGCCACTTTCCCGCTGGCTTGCCACCGGAGCACGCCACTTTCCCGCTGGCTTGCCACCGGAGCACGCCACTTTCCCGTTGGCTTGCCACCGGAGCACGCCACTTTCCCGTTGGCCTGCCACCGGAGCACGCCACTTTCCCGTTGGCTTGCCACCGGAGCACGCCACTTTCCCGTTGGCTTGCCACCGGAGCACGCCACTTTCCCGTTGGCTTGCCACCGGAGCACGCCACTTTCCCGTTGGCTTGCCACCGGAGCACGCCACAGTCCCGTTGGCTTGCCTCCGGAGCACGCCACTTTCCCGTTGGCTTGCCACCGGAGCACGCCACTTTCCCGTTGGCTTGCCACCGGAGCACGCCACTTTCCCGTTGGCTTGCCACCGGAGCACGCCACTTTCCCGTTGGCTTGCCACCGGAGCACGCCACTTTCCCGCTGGCTTGCCACCGGAGCATGCCACTTTCCCGCTGGCTTGCCACTGGAGCACGCCACTTTCCCGTTGGCTTGCCACCGGAGCACGCCACTTTCCCGTTGGCTTGCCACCGGAGCACGCCACTTTCCCGTTGGCTTGCCACCGGAGCACGCCACTTTCCCGTTGGCTTGCCACCGGAGCACGCCACTTTCCCGTTGGCTTGCCACCGGAGCACGCCACTTTCCCGTTGGCTTGCCACCGGAGCACGCCACTTTCCCGTTGGCTTGCCACCGGAGCATGCCACAGTTCCGTTGGCTTGCCACCGGAGCACGCCACTTTCCCGTTGGCTTGCCACCGGAGCACGCCACTTTCCCGTTGGCTTGCCACCGGAGCACGCCACTTTCCCGTTGGCTTGCCACCGGAGCACGCCACAGTCCCGTTGGCTTGCCACCGGAGCACGCCACTTTCCCGTTGGCTTGCCACCGGAGCACGCCACTTTCCCGTTGGCTTGCCACCGGAGCACGCCACTTTCCCGCTGGCTTGCCACCGGAGCACGCCACTTTCCCGTTGGCTTGCCACCGGAGCACGCCACTTTCCCGTTGGCTTGCCACCGGAGCACGCCACTTTCCCGTTGGCTTGCCATCGAAGCACGCCACTTTCCCGTTGGCTTGCCACCGGAGCACGCCACTTTCCCGTTGGCTTGCCACCGGAGCACGCCACTTTCCCGTTGGCTTGCCACCGGAGCACGCCACTTTCCCGTTGGCTTGCCACCGGAGCATGCCACTTTCCCGTTGGCTTGCCACCGGAGCACGCCACTTTCCCGTTGGCTTGCCACCGGAGCACGCCACTTTCCCGCTGGCTCGCCACCGGAGCACGCCACTTTCCCGTTGGCTTGCCACCGGAGCACGCCACTTTCCCGTTGGCTTGCCACCGGAGCACGCCACTTTCCCGTTGGCTTGCCACCGGAGCACGCCACTTTCCCGTTGGCTTGCCACCGGAGCACGCCACAGTCCCGTTGGCTTGCCACCGGAGCACGCCACAGTCCCGTTGGCTTGCCACCGGAGCACGCCACTTTCCCGTTGGCTTGCCACCGGAACACGCCACTTTCTCGTTGGCTTGCCACCGGAGCACGCCTCTTTCCCGTTGGCTTGCCACCGGAGCACGCCACTGTCCCGTTGGCTTGCCACCGGAGCACGCCACTGTCCCGTTGGCTTGCCACCGGAGCACGCCACTGTCCCGTTGGCTTGCCACCGGAGCACGCCACTGTCCCGTTGGCTTGCCACCGGAGCACGCCACTGTCCCGTTGGCTTGCCACCGGAGCACGCCACTGTCCCGTTGGCTTGCCACCGGAGCACGCCACTTTCCCGTTGGCTTGCCACCGGAGCACGCCACTTTCCCGTTGGCTTGCCACCGGAGCACGCCACTTTCCCATTGGCTTGCCACCGGAGCACGCCACAGTCCCGTTGGCTTGCCACCGGAGCACGCCACTTTCCCGTTGGCTTGCCACCGGAGCACGCCACTTTCCCGTTGGCTTGCCACCGGAGCACGCCACTTTCCCGTTGGCTTGCCACCGAAGCACGCCACTTTCCCGTTGGCTTGCCACCGGAGCACGCCACTTTCCTGTTGGCTTGCCACCGGAGCACGCCACAGTCCCGTTGGCTTGCCACCGGAGCACGCCACAGTCCCGTTGGCTTGCCACCGGAGCACGCCACTTTCCCGTTGGCTTGCCACCGGAGCACGCCACTTTACCGTTGGCTTGCCACCGGAGCACGCCACTTTCCCGTTGGCTTGCCACCGGAGCACGCCACTTTCCCGTTGGCTTGCCACCGGAGCACGCCACTTTCCCGTTGGCTTGCCACCGGAGCACGCCATAGTCCCGTTGGCTTGCCACCGGAGCACGCCACTTTCCCGTTGGCTTGCCACCGGAGCACGCCACTTTCCCGTTGGCTTGCCACCGGAGCACGCCACTTTCCCGTTGGCTTGCCACCGGAGCACGCCACTTTCCCGTTGGCTTGCCACCGGAGCACGCCACTTTCCCGTTGGCTTGCCACCGGAGCACGCCACTTTCCCGTTGGCTTGCCCCCGGAGCACGCCACTTTCCCGTTGGCTTGCCACCGGAGCACGCCACAGTCCCGTTGGCTTGCCACCGGAGCACGCCACTTTCCCGTTGGCTTGCCACCGGAGCACGCCACTTTCCCGTTGGCTTGCCACCGGAGCACGCCACTTTCCCGTTGGCTTGCCACCGGAGCACGCCACTTTCCCGTTGGCTTGCCACCGGAGCACGCCACTTTCCCGCTGGCTTGCCACCGGAGCACGCCACTTTCCCGTTGGCTTGCCACCGGAGCACGCCACTTTCCCGTTGGCTTGCCACCGGAGCACGCCACTTTCCCGTTGGCTTGCCACCGGAGCACGCCACTTTCCCGCTGGCTTGCCACCGGAGCACGCCACTTTCCCGCTGGCTTGCCACCGGAGCACGCCACTTTCCCGCTGGCTTGCCACCGGAGCACGCCACTTTCCCGTTGGCGTGCCACCGGAGCACGCCACTTTCCCGTTGGCTTGCCACCGGAGCACGCCACTTTCCCGTTGGCTTGCCACCGGAGCACGCCACTTTCCCGTTGGCTTGCCACCGGAGCACGCCACAGTCCCGTTGGCTTGCCACCGGAGCACGCCACTTTCCCGTTGGCTTGCCACCGGAGCACGCCACTTTCCCGTTGGCTTGCCACCGGAGCACGCCACTTTCCCGTTGGCTTGCCACCGGAGCACGCCACTTTCCCGTTGGCTTGCCACCGGAGCACGCCACTTTCCCGTTGGCTTGCCACCGGAGCACGCCACAGTCCCGTTGGCTTGCCACCGGAGCACGCCACTTTCCCGTTGGCTTGCCACCGGAGCACGCCACTTTCCCGTTGGCTTGCCACCGGAGCACGCCACTTTCCCGTTGGCTTCCCACCGGAGCACGCCACTTTCCCGCTGGCTTGCCACCGGAGCACGCCACTTTCCCGCTGGCTTGCCACCGGAGCACGCCACTTTCCCGTTGGCTTGCCACCGGAGCACGCCACTTTCCCGTTGGCCTGCCACCGGAGCACGCCACTTTCCCGTTGGCTTGCCACCGGAGCACGCCACTTTCCCGTTGGCTTGCCACCGGAGCACGCCACTTTCCCGTTGGCTTGCCACCGGAGCACGCCACTTTCCCGTTGGCTTGCCACCGGAGCACGCCACAGTCCCGTTGGCTTGCCTCCGGAGCACGCCACTTTCCCGTTGGCTTGCCACCGGAGCACGCCACTTTCCCGTTGGCTTGCCACCGGAGCACGCCACTTTCCCGTTGGCTTGCCACCGGAGCACGCCACTTTCCCGTTGGCTTGCCACCGGAGCACGCCACTTTCCCGCTGGCTTGCCACCGGAGCATGCCACTTTCCCGCTGGCTTGCCACTGGAGCACGCCACTTTCCCGTTGGCTTGCCACCGGAGCACGCCACTTTCCCGTTGGCTTGCCACCGGAGCACGCCACTTTCCCGTTGGCTTGCCACCGGAGCACGCCACTTTCCCGTTGGCTTGCCACCGGAGCACGCCACTTTCCCGTTGGCTTGCCACCGGAGCACGCCACTTTCCCGTTGGCTTGCCACCGGAGCACGCCACTTTCCCGTTGGCTTGCCACCGGAGCACGCCACAGTTCCGTTGGCTTGCCACCGGAGCACGCCACTTTCCCGTTGGCTTGCCACCGGAGCACGCCACTTTCCCGTTGGCTTGCCACCGGAGCACGCCACTTTCCCGTTGGCTTGCCACCGGAGCACGCCACTTTCCCGTTGGCTTGCCACCGGAGCACGCCACTTTCCCGTTGGCTTGCCACCGGAGCACGCCACTTTCCCGTTGGCTTGCCACCGGAGCACGCCACTTTCCCGTTGGCTTGCCACCGGAGCACGCCACTTTCCCGTTGGCTTGCCACCGGAGCACGCCACAGTCCCGTTGGCTTGCCACCGGAGCACGCCACAGTCCCGTTGGCTTGCCACCGGAGCACGCCACAGTCCCGTTGGCTTGCCACCGGAGCACGCCACTTTCCCGTTGGCTTGCCACCGGAGCACGCCACTTTCCCGTTGGCTTGCCACCGGAGCACGCCACTTTCCCGTTGGCTTGCCACCGGAGCACGCCACTTTCCCGTTGGCTTGCCACCGGAGCACGCCACTTTTCCCGTTGGCTTGCCACCGGAGCACGCCACTTTCCCGTTGGCTTGCCACCGGAGCACGCCACTTTCCCGTTGGCTTGCCACCGGAGCACGCCACTTTCCCGTTGGCTTGCCACCGGAGCACGCCACTTTCCCGTTGGCTTTCCACCGGAGCACGCCACAGTCCCGTTGGCTTGCCACCGGAGCACGCCACAGTCCCGTTGGCTTGCCACCGGAGCACGCCACTTTCCCGCTGGCTTGCCACCGGAGCACGCCACTTTCCCGTTGGCTTGCCACCGGAGCACGCCACTTTCCCATTGGCTTGCCACCGGAGCACGCCACTGTCCCGTTGGCTTGCCACCGGAGCACGCCACTGTCCCGTTGGCTTGCCACCGGAGCACGCCACTGTCCCGTTGGCTTGCCACCGGAGCACGCCACTTTCCCGTTGGCTTGCCACCGGAGCACGCCACTTTCCCGTTGGCTTGCCACCGGAGCACGCCACTTTCCCGTTGGCTTGCCACCGGAGCACGACACAGTCCCGTTGGCTTGCCACCGGAGCACGCCACTTTCCCGTTGGCTTGCCACCGGAGCACGCCACTTTCCCGTTGGCTTGCCACCGGAGCACGCCACTTTCCCGTTGGCTTGCCACCGGAGCACGCCACTTTCCCGTTGGCTTGCCACCGGAGCACGCCACTTTCCCGTTGGCTTGCCACCGGAGCACGCCACAGTCCCGTTGGCTTGCCACCGGAGCACGCCACAGTCCCGTTGGCTTGCCACCGGAGCATGCCACTTTCCCGTTGGCTTGCCACCGGAGCACGCCACTTTCCCGTTGGCTTGCCACCGGAGCACGCCACTTTCCCGTTGGCTTGCCACCGGAGCACGCCACTTTCCCGTTGGCTTGCCACCGGAGCACGCCACTTTTCCGTTGGCTTGCCACCGGAGCACGCCACTTTCCCGTTGGCTTGCCACCGGAGCACGCCACTTTCCCGTTGGCTTGCCACCGGAGCACGCCACTTTCCCGTTGGCTTGCTACCGGAGCACGCCACTTTCCCGTTAACTTGCCACCGGAGCACGCCACTTTCCCATTGGCTTGCCACCGGAGCACGCCACTGTCCCGTTGGCTTGCCACCGGAGCACGCCACAGTCCCGTTGGCTTGCCACCGGAGCACGTCACAGTCCCGTTGGTTTGCCACCGGAGCACGCCACAGTCCCGTTGGCTTGCCACCGGAGCAAGCCACTTTCCCGTTGGCTTGCCACCGGAGCACGCCACTTTCCCGTTGGCTTGCCACCGGAGCACGCCACTTTCCCGTTGGCTTGCCACCGGAGCACGCCACTTTCCCGTTGGCTTGCCACCGGAGCACGCCACTTTCCCGTTGGCTTGCCACCGGAGCACGCCACTTTCCCGTTGGCTTGTCACCGGAGCACGCCACTTTCCCGTTGGCTTGCCACCGGAGCACGCCACAGTCCCGTTGGCTTGCCACCGGAGCACGCCACAGTCCCGTTGGCTTGCCACCGGAGCACGCCACAGTCCCGTTGGCTTGCCACCGGAGCACGCCACTTTCCCGTTGGCTTGCCACCGGAGCACGCCACTTTCCCGTTGGCTTGCCACCGGAGCACGCCACTTTCCCGTTGGCTTGCCACCGGAGCACGCCACTTTCCCGTTGGCTTGCCACCGGAGCACGCCACTTTTCCCGTTGGCTTGCCACCGGAGCACGCCACTTTCCCATTGGCTTGCCACCGGAGCACGCCACTTTCCCGTTGGCTTGCCACCGGAGCACGCCACTTTCCCGTTGGCTTGCCACCGGAGCACGCCACTTTCCCGTTGGCTTGCCACCGGAGCACGCCACTTTCCCGTTGGCTTGCCACCGGAGCACGCCACAGTCCCGTTGGCTTGCCACCGGAGCACGCCACAGTCCCGTTGGCTTGCCACCGGAGCACGCCACTTTTCCGTTGGCTTGCCACCGGAGCACGCCACTTTCCCGTTGGCTTGCCACCGGAGCACGCCACTTTCCCGTTGGCTTGCCATCGGAGCACGCCACTGTCCCGTTGGCTTGCCACCGGAGCACGCCACTGTCCCGTTGGCTTGCCACCGGAGCACGCCACTGTCCCGTTGGCTTGCCACCGGAGCACGCCACTGTCCCGTTGGCTTGCCACCGGAGCACGCCACTTTCCCGTTGGCTTGCCACCGGAGCACGCCACTTTCCCTTTGGCTTGCCACCGGAGCACGCCACTTTCCCGTTGGCTTGCCACCGGAGCACGACACAGTCCCGTTGGCTTGCCACCGGAGCACGCCACTTTCCCGTTGGCTTGCCACCGGAGCACGCCACTTTCCCGTTGGCTTGCCACCGGAGCACGCCACTTTCCCGTTGGCTTGCCACCGGAGCACGCCACTTTCCCGTTGGCTTGCCACCGGAGCACGCCACTTTCCCGTTGGCTTGCCACCGGAGCACGCCACTTTCCCGTTGGCTTGCTACCGGAGCACGCCACAGTCCCGTTGGCTTGCCACCGGAGCACGCCACAGTCCCGTTGGCTTGCCACCGGAGCATGCCACTTTCCCGTTGGCTTGCCACCGGAGCACGCCACTTTCCCGTTGGCTTGCCACCGGAGCACGCCACTTTCCCGTTGGCTTGCCACCGGAGCACGCCACTTTCCCGTTGGCTTGCCACCGGAGCACGCCACTTTTCCGTTGGCTTGCCACCGGAGCACGCCACTTTCCCGTTGGCTTGCCACCGGAGCACGCCACTTTCCCGTTGGCTTGCCACCGGAGCACGCCACTTTCCCGTTGGCTTGCTACCGGAGCACGCCACTTTCCCGTTAACTTGCCACCGGAGCACGCCACTTTCCCATTGGCTTGCCACCGGAGCACGCCACTGTCCCGTTGGCTTGCCACCGGAGCACGCCACAGTCCCGTTGGCTTGCCACCGGAGCACGCCACAGTCCCGTTGGCTTGCCACCGGAGCACGCCACAGTCCCGTTGGCTTGCCACCGGAGCAAGCCACTTTCCCTTTGGCTTGCCACCGGAGCACGCCACTTTCCCGTTGGCTTGCCACCGGAGCACGCCACTTTCCCGTTGGCTTGCCACCGGAGCACGCCACTTTCCCGTTGGCTTGCCACCGGAGCACGCCACTTTCCCGTTGGCTTGCCACCGGAGCACGCCACAGTCCCGTTGGCTTGCCACCGGAGCACACCACAGTCCCGTTGGCTTGCCACCGGAGCACGCCACAGTCCCGTTGGCTTGCCACCGGAGCACGCCACTTTCCCGTTGGCTTGCCACCGGAGCACGCCACTTTCCCGTTGGCTTGCCACCGGAGCACGCCACTTTCCCGTTGGCTTGCCACCGGAGCACGCCACTTTCCCGTTGGCTTGCCACCGGAGCACGCCACTTTTCCCATTGGCTTGCCACCGGAGCACGCCACTTTCCCATTGGCTTGCCACCGGAGCACGCCACTTTCCCGTTGGCTTGCCACCGGAGCACGCCACTTTCCCGTTGGCTTGCCACCGGAGCACGCCACTTTCCCGTTGGCTTGCCACCGGAGCACGCCACTTTCCCGTTGGCTTGCCACCGGAGCACGCCACAGTCCCGTTGGCTTGCCACCGGAGCACGCCACAGTCCCGTTGGCTTGCCACCGGAGCAAGCCACTTTTCCGTTGGCTTGCCACCGGAGCACGCCACTTTCCCGTTGGCTTGCCACCGGAGCACGCCACTTTCCCGTTGGCTTGCCACCGGAGCACGCCACTGTCCCGTTGGCTTGCCACCGGAGCACGCCACTGTCCCGTTGGCTTGCCACCGGAGCACGCCACTGTCCCGTTGGCTTGCCACCGGAGCACACCACTGTCCCGTTGGCTTGCCACCGGAGCACGCCACTTTCCCGTTGGCTTGCCACCGGAGCACGCCACTTTCCCGTTGGCTTGCCACCGGAGCACGCCACTTTCCCGTTGGCTTGCCACCGGAGCACGACACAGTCCCGTTGGCTTGCCACCGGAGCACGCCACTTTCCCGTTGGCTTGCCACCGGAGCACGCCACTTTCCCGTTGGCTTGCCACCGGAGCACGCCACTTTCCCGTTGGCTTGCCACCGGAGCACGCCACTTTCCCGTTGGCTTGCCACCGGAGCACGCCACTTTCCCGTTGGCTTGCCACCGGAGCACGCCACTTTCCCGTTGGCTTGCCACCGGAGCACGCCACAGTCCCGTTGGCTTGCCACCGGAGCATGCCACTTTCCCGTTGGCTTGCCACCGGAGCACGCCACTTTCCCGTTGGCTTGCCACCGGAGCACGCCACTTTCCCGTTGGCTTGCCACCGGAGCACGCCACTTTCCCGTTGGCTTGCCACCGGAGCACGCCACTTTTCCGTTGGCTTGCCACCGGAGCACGCCACTTTCCCGTTGGCTTGCCACCGGAGCACGCCACTTTCCCGTTGGCTTGCCACCGGAGCACGCCACTTTCCCGTTGGCTTGCCACCGGAGCACGCCACTTTCCCGTTGGCTTGCCACCGGAGCACGCCACTTTCCCGTTGGCTTGCCACCGGAGCACGCCACAGTCCCGTTGGCTTGCCACCGGAGCACGCCACAGTCCCGTTGGCTTGCCACCGGAGCAAGCCACTTTTCCGTTGGCTTGCCACCGGAGCACGCCACTTTCCCGTTGGCTTGCCACCGGAGCACGCCACTTTCCCGTTGGCTTGCCACCGGAGCACGCCACTGTCCCGTTGGCTTGCCACCGGAGCACGCCACTGTCCCGTTGGCTTGCCACCGGAGCACGCCACTGTCCCGTTGGCTTGCCACCGGAGCACACCACTGTCCCGTTGGCTTGCCACCGGAGCACGCCACTTTCCCGTTGGCTTGCCACCGGAGCACGCCACTTTCCCGTTGGCTTGCCACCGGAGCACGCCACTTTCCCGTTGGCTTGCCACCGGAGCACGACACAGTCCCGTTGGCTTGCCACCGGAGCACGCCACTTTCCCGTTGGCTTGCCACCGGAGCACGCCACTTTCCCGTTGGCTTGCCACCGGAGCACGCCACTTTCCCGTTGGCTTGCCACCGGAGCACGCCACTTTCCCGTTGGCTTGCCACCGGAGCACGCCACTTTCCCGTTGGCTTGCCACCGGAGCACGCCACTTTCCCGTTGGCTTGCCACCGGAGCACGCCACAGTCCCGTTGGCTTGCCACCGGAGCATGCCACTTTCCCGTTGGCTTGCCACCGGAGCACGCCACTTTCCCGTTGGCTTGCCACCGGAGCACGCCACTTTCCCGTTGGCTTGCCACCGGAGCACGCCACTTTCCCGTTGGCTTGCCACCGGAGCACGCCACTTTTCCGTTGGCTTGCCACCGGAGCACGCCACTTTCCCGTTGGCTTGCCACCGGAGCACGCCACTTTCCCGTTGGCTTGCCACCGGAGCACGCCACTTTCCCGTTGGCTTGCTACCGGAGCACGCCACTTTCCCGTTAACTTGCCACCGGAGCACGCCACTTTCCCGTTGGCTTGCCACCGGAGCACGCCACTGTCCCGTTGGCTTGCCACCGGAGCACGCCACAGTCCCGTTGGCTTGCCACCGGAGCACGCCACAGTCCCGTTGGCTTGCCACCGGAGCACGCCACAGTCCCGTTGGCTTGCCACCGGAGCACGCCACAGTCCCGTTGGCTTGCCACCGGAGCAAGCCACTTTCCCGTTGGCTTGCCACCGGAGCACGCCACTTTCCCGTTGGCTTGCCACCGGAGCACGCCACTTTCCCGTTGGCTTGCCACCGGAGCACGCCACTTTCCCGTTGGCTTGCCACCGGAGCACGCCCCTTTTCCCGTTGGCTTGCCACCGGAGCACGCCACTTTCCCGTTGGCTTGCCACCGGAGCACGCCACTTTCCCGTTGGCTTGCCACCGGAGCACGCCACTTTCCCGTTTTCTTGCCACCGGAGCACGCCACTTTCCCGTTGGCTTGCCACCGGAGCACGCCACAGTCCCGTTGGCTTGCCACCGGAGCACGCCACAGTCCCGTTGGCTTGCCACCGGAGCACGCCACTTTCCCGTTGGCTTGCCACCGGAGCACGCCACTTTCTCGTTGGCTTGCCACCGGAGCACGCCACTTTCCCGTTGGCTTGCCACCGGAGCACGCCACTGTCCCGTTGGCTTGCCACCGGAGCACGCCACTGTCCCGTTGGCTTGCCACCGGAGCACGCCACTGTCCCGTTGGCTTGCCACCGGAGCACGCCACTGTCCCGTTGGCTTGCCACCGGAGCACGCCACTTTCCCGTTGGCTTGCCACCGGAGCACGCCACTTTCCCGTTGGCTTGCCACCGGAGCACGCCACTTTCCCGTTGGCTTGCCACCGGAGCACGCCATAGTCCCGTTGGCTTGCCACCGGAGCACGCCACTTTCCCGTTGGCTTGCCACCGGAGCACGCCACTTTCCCGTTGGCTTGCCACCGGAGCACGCCACTTTCCCGTTGGCTTGCCACCGGAGCACGCCACTTTCCCGTTGGCTTGCCACCGGAGCACGCCACTTTCCCGTTGGCTTGCCACCGGAGCACGCCACTTTCCCGTTGGCTTGCCACCGGAGCACGCCACAGTCCCGTTGGCTTGCCACCGGAGCACGCCACAGTCCCGTTGGCTTGACACCGGAGCACGCCACTTTCCCGTTGGCTTGCCACCGGAGCACGCCACTTTACCGTTGGCTTGCCACCGGAGCACGCCACTTTCCCGTTGGCTTGCCACCGGAGCACGCCACTTTCCCGTTGGCTTGCCACCGGAGCACGCCACTTTCCCGTTGGCTTGCCACCGGAGCACGCCACTTTCCCGTTGGCTTGCCACCGGAGCACGCCACAGTCCCGTTGGCTTGCCACCGGAGCATGCCACTTTCCCGTTGGCTTGCCACCGGAGCACGCCACTTTCCCGCTGGCTTGCCACCGGAGCACGCCACTTTTCCGTTGGCTTGCCACCGGAGCACGCCACAGTCCCGTTGGCTTGCCACCGGAGCACGCCACAGTCCCGTTGGCTTGCCACCGGAGCACGCCACTTTCCCGTTGGCTTGCCACCGGAGCACGCCACTTTCCCGTTGGCTTGCCACCGGAGCACGCCACTTTCCCGTTGGCTTGCCACCGGAGCATGCCACTTTCCCGTTGGCTTGCCATCGGAGCACGCCACAGTCCCGTTGGCTTGCCACCGGAGCACGCCACTTTCCCGTTGGCTTGCCACCGGAGCACGCCACTTTCCCGTTGGCTTGCCACCGGAGCACGCCACTTTCCCGTTGGCTTGCCACCGGAGCACGCCACTTTCCCGTTGGCTTGCCACCGGAGCACGCCTCTTTCCCGCTGGCTTGCCACCGGAGCACGCCACTTTCCCGCTGGCTTGCCACCGGAGCACGCCACTTTCCCGTTGGCTTGCCACCGGAGCACGCCACTTTCCCGTTGGCTTGCCACCGGAGCACGCCACTTTCCCATTGGCTTGCCACCGGAGCACGCCACTTTCCCGTTGGCTTGCCACCGGAGCACGCCACTTTCCCGCTGGCTTGCCACCGGAGCACGCCACTTTCCCGCTGGCTTGCCACCGGAGCACGCCACTTTCCCGTTGGCTTGCCACCGGAGCACGCCACTTTCCCGTTGGCTTGCCACCGGAGCACGCCACTTTCCCGTTGGCTTGCCACCGGAGCACGCCACTTTCCCGTTGGCTTGCCACCGGAGCACGCCACTTTCCCGTTGGCTTGCCACCGGAGCACGCCACAGTCCCGTTGGCTTGCCACCGGAGCACGCCACTTTCCCGTTGGCTTGCCACCGGAGCACGCCACTTTCCCGCTGGCTTGCCACCGGAGCATGCCACTTTCCCGTTGGCTTGCCACTGGAGCATGCCACTTTCCCGTTGGCTTGCCACCGGAGCACGCCACTTTCCCGTTGGCTTTCCACCGGAGCACGCCACAGTCCCGTTGGCTTGCCACCGGAGCACGCCACTTTCCCGTTGGCTTGCCACCGGAGCACGCCACTTTCCCGTTGGCTTGCCACCGGAGCACGCCACTTTCCCGTTGGCTTGCCACCGGAGCACGCCACTTTCCCGTTGGCTTGCCTCCGGAGCACGCCACTTTCCCGCTGGCTTGCCACCGGAGCACGCCACTTTCCCGCTGGCTTGCCACCGGAGCACGCCACTTTCCCGTTGGCTTGCCACCGGAGCACGCCACTTTCCCGTTGGCTTGCCACCGGAGCACGCCACTTTCCCGTTGGCTTGCCACCGGAGCACGCCACTTTCCCGTTGGCTTGCCACCGGAGCACGCCACTTTCCCTTTGGCTTGCCACCGGAGCACGCCACTTTCCCGCTGGCTTGCCACCGGAGCACGCCACTGTCCCGCTGGCTTGCAACCGGAGCACGCCACTTTCCCGCTGGCTTGCCACCGGAGCACGCCACTTTCCCGTTGGCTTGCCACCGGAGCACGCCACTTTCCCGTTGGCTTGCCACCGGAGCACGCCACTTTCCCGTTGGCTTGCCACCGGAGCACGCCACTTTCCCGTTGGCTTGCCACCGGAGCACGCCACAGTCCCGTTGGCTTGCCACCGGAGCACGCCACAGTCCCGTTGGCTTGCCACCGGAGCACGCCACTTTCCCGTTGGCTTGCCACCGGAACACGCCACTTTCTCGTTGGCTTGCCACCGGAGCACGCCTCTTTCCCGTTGGCTTGCCACCGGAGCACGCCACTGTCCCGTTGGCTTGCCACCGGAGCACGCCACTGTCCCGTTGGCTTGCCACCGGAGCACGCCACTGTCCCGTTGGCTTGCCACCGGAGCACGCCACTGTCCCGTTGGCTTGCCACCGGAGCACGCCACTGTCCCGTTGGCTTGCCACCGGAGCACGCCACTGTCCCGTTGGCTTGCCACCGGAGCACGCCACTTTCCCGTTGGCTTGCCACCGGAGCACGCCACTTTCCCGTTGGCTTGCCACCGGAGCACGCCACTTTCCCATTGGCTTGCCACCGGAGCACGCCACAGTCCCGTTGGCTTGCCACCGGAGCACGCCACTTTCCCGTTGGCTTGCCACCGGAGCACGCCACTTTCCCGTTGGCTTGCCACCGGAGCACGCCACTTTCCCGTTGGCTTGCCACCGAAGCACGCCACTTTCCCGTTGGCTTGCCACCGGAGCACGCCACTTTCCTGTTGGCTTGCCACCGGAGCACGCCACAGTCCCGTTGGCTTGCCACCGGAGCACGCCACAGTCCCGTTGGCTTGCCACCGGAGCACGCCACTTTCCCGTTGGCTTGCCACCGGAGCACGCCACTTTACCGTTGGCTTGCCACCGGAGCACGCCACTTTCCCGTTGGCTTGCCACCGGAGCACGCCACTTTCCCGTTGGCTTGCCACCGGAGCACGCCACTTTCCCGTTGGCTTGCCACCGGAGCACGCCATAGTCCCGTTGGCTTGCCACCGGAGCACGCCACTTTCCCGTTGGCTTGCCACCGGAGCACGCCACTTTCCCGTTGGCTTGCCACCGGAGCACGCCACTTTCCCGTTGGCTTGCCACCGGAGCACGCCACTTTCCCGTTGGCTTGCCACCGGAGCACGCCACTTTCCCGTTGGCTTGCCACCGGAGCACGCCACTTTCCCGTTGGCTTGCCCCCGGAGCACGCCACTTTCCCGTTGGCTTGCCACCGGAGCACGCCACAGTCCCGTTGGCTTGCCACCGGAGCACGCCACTTTCCCGTTGGCTTGCCACCGGAGCACGCCACTTTCCCGTTGGCTTGCCACCGGAGCACGCCACTTTCCCGTTGGCTTGCCACCGGAGCACGCCACTTTCCCGTTGGCTTGCCACCGGAGCACGCCACTTTCCCGCTGGCTTGCCACCGGAGCACGCCACTTTCCCGTTGGCTTGCCACCGGAGCACGCCACTTTCCCGTTGGCTTGCCACCGGAGCACGCCACAGTCCCGTTGGCTTGCCACCGGAGCACGCCACTTTCCCGTTGGCTTGCCACCGGAGCACGCCACTTTCCCGTTGGCTTGCCACCGGAGCACGCCACTTTCCCGTTGGCTTCCCACCGGAGCACGCCACTTTCCCGCTGGCTTGCCACCGGAGCACGCCACTTTCCCGCTGGCTTGCCACCGGAGCACGCCACTTTCCCGTTGGCTTGCCACCGGAGCACGCCACTTTCCCGTTGGCCTGCCACCGGAGCACGCCACTTTCCCGTTGGCTTGCCACCGGAGCACGCCACTTTCCCGTTGGCTTGCCACCGGAGCACGCCACTTTCCCGTTGGCTTGCCACCGGAGCACGCCACTTTCCCGTTGGCTTGCCACCGGAGCACGCCACAGTCCCGTTGGCTTGCCTCCGGAGCACGCCACTTTCCCGTTGGCTTGCCACCGGAGCACGCCACTTTCCCGTTGGCTTGCCACCGGAGCACGCCACTTTCCCGTTGGCTTGCCACCGGAGCACGCCACTTTCCCGTTGGCTTGCCACCGGAGCACGCCACTTTCCCGCTGGCTTGCCACCGGAGCATGCCACTTTCCCGCTGGCTTGCCACTGGAGCACGCCACTTTCCCGTTGGCTTGCCACCGGAGCACGCCACTTTCCCGTTGGCTTGCCACCGGAGCACGCCACTTTCCCGTTGGCTTGCCACCGGAGCACGCCACTTTCCCGTTGGCTTGCCACCGGAGCACGCCACTTTCCCGTTGGCTTGCCACCGGAGCACGCCACTTTCCCGTTGGCTTGCCACCGGAGCACGCCACTTTCCCGTTGGCTTGCCACCGGAGCACGCCACAGTTCCGTTGGCTTGCCACCGGAGCACGCCACTTTCCCGTTGGCTTGCCACCGGAGCACGCCACTTTCCCGTTGGCTTGCCACCGAAGCACGCCACTTTCCCGTTGGCTTGCCACCGGAGCACGCCACAGTCCCGTTGGCTTGCCACCGGAGCACGCCACTTTCCCGTTGGCTTGCCACCGGAGCACGCCACTTTCCCGTTGGCTTGCCACCGGAGCACGCCACTTTCCCGCTGGCTTGCCACCGGAGCACGCCACTTTCCCGTTGGCTTGCCACCGGAGCACGCCACTTTCCCGTTGGCTTGCCACCGGAGCACGCCACTTTCCCGTTGGCTTGCCATCGAAGCACGCCACTTTCCCGTTGGCTTGCCACCGGAGCACGCCACTTTCCCGTTGGCTTGCCACCGGAGCACGCCACTTTCCCGTTGGCTTGCCACCGGAGCACGCCACTTTCCCGTTGGCTTGCCACCGGAGCATGCCACTTTCCCGTTGGCTTGCCACCGGAGCACGCCACTTTCCCGTTGGCTTGCCACCGGAGCACGCCACTTTCCCGCTGGCTCGCCACCGGAGCACGCCACTTTCCCGTTGGCTTGCCACCGGAGCACGCCACTTTCCCGTTGGCTTGCCACCGGAGCACGCCACTTTCCCGTTGGCTTGCCACCGGAGCACGCCACTTTCCCGTTGGCTTGCCACCGGAGCACGCCACAGTCCCGTTGGCTTGCCACCGGAGCACGCCACAGTCCCGTTGGCTTGCCACCGGAGCACGCCACTTTCCCGTTGGCTTGCCACCGGAACACGCCACTTTCTCGTTGGCTTGCCAACGGAGCACGCCTCTTTCCCGTTGGCTTGCCACCGGAGCACGCCACTGTCCCGTTGGCTTGCCACCGGAGCACGCCACTGTCCCGTTGGCTTGCCACCGGAGCACGCCACTGTCCCGTTGGCTTGCCACCGGAGCACGCCACTGTCCCGTTGGCTTGCCACCGGAGCACGCCACTGTCCCGTTGGCTTGCCACCGGAGCACGCCACTGTCCCGTTGGCTTGCCACCGGAGCACGCCACTTTCCCGTTGGCTTGCCACCGGAGCACGCCACTTTCCCGTTGGCTTGCCACCGGAGCACGCCACTTTCCCATTGGCTTGCCACCGGAGCACGCCACAGTCCCGTTGGCTTGCCACCGGAGCACGCCACTTTCCCGTTGGCTTGCCACCGGAGCACGCCACTTTCCCGTTGGCTTGCCACCGGAGCACGCCACTTTCCCGTTGGCTTGCCACCGAAGCACGCCACTTTCCCGTTGGCTTGCCACCGGAGCACGCCACTTTCCTGTTGGCTTGCCACCGGAGCACGCCACAGTCCCGTTGGCTTGCCACCGGAGCACGCCACAGTCCCGTTGGCTTGCCACCGGAGCACGCCACTTTCCCGTTGGCTTGCCACCGGAGCACGCCACTTTACCGTTGGCTTGCCACCGGAGCACGCCACTTTCCCGTTGGCTTGCCACCGGAGCACGCCACTTTCCCGTTGGCTTGCCACCGGAGCACGCCACTTTCCCGTTGGCTTGCCACCGGAGCACGCCATAGTCCCGTTGGCTTGCCACCGGAGCACGCCACTTTCCCGTTGGCTTGCCACCGGAGCACGCCACTTTCCCGTTGGCTTGCCACCGGAGCACGCCACTTTCCCGTTGGCTTGCCACCGGAGCACGCCACTTTCCCGTTGGCTTGCCACCGGAGCACGCCACTTTCCCGTTGGCTTGCCACCGGAGCACGCCACTTTCCCGTTGGCTTGCCCCCGGAGCACGCCACTTTCCCGTTGGCTTGCCACCGGAGCACGCCACAGTCCCGTTGGCTTGCCACCGGAGCACGCCACTTTCCCGTTGGCTTGCCACCGGAGCACGCCACTTTCCCGTTGGCTTGCCACCGGAGCACGCCACTTTCCCGTTGGCTTGCCACCGGAGCACGCCACTTTCCCGTTGGCTTGCCACCGGAGCACGCCACTTTCCCGCTGGCTTGCCACCGGAGCACGCCACTTTCCCGCTGGCTTGCCACCGGAGCACGCCACTTTCCCGTTGGCTTGCCACCGGAGCACGCCACTTTCCCGTTGGCTTGCCACCGGAGCACGCCACTTTCCCGTTGGCTTGCCACCGGAGCACGCCACTTTCCCGCTGGCTTGCCACCGGAGCACGCCACTTTCCCGCTGGCTTGCCACCGGAGCACGCCACTTTCCCGCTGGCTTGCCACCGGAGCACGCCACTTTCCCGTTGGCGTGCCACCGGAGCACGCCACTTTCCCGTTGGCTTGCCACCGGAGCACGCCACTTTCCCGTTGGCTTGCCACCGGAGCACGCCACTTTCCCGTTGGCTTGCCACCGGAGCACGCCACAGTCCCGTTGGCTTGCCACCGGAGCACGCCACTTTCCCGTTGGCTTGCCACCGGAGCACGCCACTTTCCCGTTGGCTTGCCACCGGAGCACGCCACTTTCCCGTTGGCTTGCCACCGGAGCACGCCACTTTCCCGTTGGCTTGCCACCGGAGCACGCCACTTTCCCGTTGGCTTGCCACCGGAGCACACCACAGTCCCGTTGGCTTGCCACCGGAGCACGCCACTTTCCCGTTGGCTTGCCACCGGAGCACGCCACTTTCCCGTTGGCTTGCCACCGGAGCACGCCACTTTCCCGTTGGCTTCCCACCGGAGCACGCCACTTTCCCGCTGGCTTGCCACCGGAGCACGCCACTTTCCCGCTGGCTTGCCACCGGAGCACGCCACTTTCCCGTTGGCTTGCCACCGGAGCACGCCACTTTCCCGTTGGCCTGCCACCGGAGCACGCCACTTTCCCGTTGGCTTGCCACCGGAGCACGCCACTTTCCCGTTGGCTTGCCACCGGAGCACGCCACTTTCCCGTTGGCTTGCCACCGGAGCACGCCACTTTCCCGTTGGCTTGCCACCGGAGCACGCCACAGTCCCGTTGGCTTGCCTCCGGAGCACGCCACTTTCCCGTTGGCTTGCCACCGGAGCACGCCACTTTCCCGTTGGCTTGCCACCGGAGCACGCCACTTTCCCGTTGTCTTGCCACCGGAGCACGCCACTTTCCCGTTGGCTTGCCACCGGAGCACGCCACTTTCCCGCTGGCTTGCCACCGGAGCATGCCACTTTCCCGCTGGCTTGCCACTGGAGCACGCCACTTTCCCGTTGGCTTGCCACCGGAGCACGCCACTTTCCCTTTGGCTTGCCACCGGAGCACGCCACTTTCCCGTTGGCTTGCCACCGGAGCACGCCACTTTCCCGTTGGCTTGCCACCGGAGCACGCCACTTTCCCGTTGGCTTGCCACCGGAGCACGCCACTTTCCCGTTGGCTTGCCACCGGAGCACGCCACTTTCCCGTTGGCTTGCCACCGGAGCACGCCACAGTTCCGTTGGCTTGCCACCGGAGCACGCCACTTTCCCGTTGGCTTGCCACCGGAGCACGCCACTTTCCCGTTGGCTTGCCACCGGAGCACGCCACTTTCCCGTTGGCTTGCCACCGGAGCACGCCACTTTCCCGTTGGCTTGCCACCGGAGCACGCCACTTTCCCGTTGGCTTGCCACCGGAGCACGCCACTTTCCCGTTGGCTTGCCACCGGAGCACGCCACTTTCCCGTTGGCTTGCCACCGGAGCACGCCACAGTCCCGTTGGCTTGCCACCGGAGCACGCCACAGTCCCGTTGGCTTGCCACCGGAGCACGCCACAGTCCCGTTGGCTTGCCACCGGAGCACGCCACTTTCCCGTTGGCTTGCCACCGGAGCACGCCACTTTCCCGTTGGCTTGCCACCGGAGCACGCCACTTTCCCGTTGGCTTGCCACCGGAGCACGCCACTTTCCCGTTGGCTTGCCACCGGAGCACGCCACTTTTCCCGTTGGCTTGCCACCGGAGCACGCCACTTTCCCGTTGGCTTGCCACCGGAGCACGCCACTTTCCCGTTGGCTTGCCACCGGAGCACGCCACTTTCCCGTTGGCTTGCCACCGGAGCACGCCACTTTCCCGTTGGCTTGCCACCGGAGCACGCCACAGTCCCGTTGGCTTGCCACCGGAGCACGCCACAGTCCCGTTGGCTTGCCACCGGAGCACGCCACTTTCCCGCTGGCTTGCCACCGGAGCACGCCACTTTCCCGTTGGCTTGCCACCGGAGCACGCCACTTTCCCATTGGCTTGCCACCGGAGCACGCCACTGTCCCGTTGGCTTGCCACCGGAGCACGCCACTGTCCCGTTGGCTTGCCACCGGAGCACGCCACTGTCCCGTTGACTTGCCACCGGAGCACGCCACTTTCCCGTTGGCTTGCCACCGGAGCACGCCACTTTCCCGTTGGCTTGCCACCGGAGCACGCCACTTTCCCGTTGGCTTGCCACCGGAGCACGACACAGTCCCGTTGGCTTGCCACCGGAGCACGCCACTTTCCCGTTGGCTTGCCACCGGAGCACGCCACTTTCCCGTTGGCTTGCCACCGGAGCACGCCACTTTCCCGTTGGCTTGCCACCGGAGCACGCCACTTTCCCGTTGGCTTGCCACCGGAGCACGCCACAGTCCCGTTGGCTTGCCACCGGAGCACGCCACAGTCCCGTTGGCTTGCCACCGGAGCATGCCACTTTCCCGTTGGCTTGCCACCGGAGCACGCCACTTTCCCGTTGGCTTGCCACCGGAGCACGCCACTTTCCCGTTGGCTTGCCACCGGAGCACGCCACTTTCCCGTTGGCTTGCCACCGGAGCACGCCACTTTTCCGTTGGCTTGCCACCGGAGCACGCCACTTTCCCGTTGGCTTGCCACCGGAGCACGCCACTTTCCCGTTGGCTTGCCACCGGAGCACGCCACTTTCCCGTTGGCTTGCTACCGGAGCACGCCACTTTCCCGTTAACTTGCCACCGGAGCACGCCACTTTCCCATTGGCTTGCCACCGGAGCACGCCACTGTCCCGTTGGCTTGCCACCGGAGCACGCCACAGTCCCGTTGGCTTGCCACCGGAGCACGTCACAGTCCCGTTGGTTTGCCACCGGAGCACGCCACAGTCCCGTTGGCTTGCCACCGGAGCAAGCCACTTTCCCGTTGGCTTGCCACCGGAGCACGCCACTTTCCCGTTGGCTTGCCACCGGAGCACGCCACTTTCCCGTTGGCTTGCCACCGGAGCACGCCACTTTCCCGTTGGCTTGCCACCGGAGCACGCCACTTTCCCGTTGGCTTGCCACCGGAGCACGCCACTTTCCCGTTGGCTTGCCACCGGAGCACGCCACTTTCCCGTTGGCTTGCCACCGGAGCACGCCACAGTCCCGTTGGCTTGCCACCGGAGCACGCCACAGTCCCGTTGGCTTGCCACCGGAGCACGCCACAGTCCCGTTGGCTTGCCACCGGAGCACGCCACTTTCCCGTTGGCTTGCCACCGGAGCACGCCACTTTCCCGTTGGCTTGCCACCGGAGCACGCCACTTTCCCGTTGGCTTGCCACCGGAGCACGCCACTTTCCCGTTGGCTTGCCACCGGAGCACGCCACTTTTCCCGTTGGCTTGCCACCGGAGCACGCCACTTTCCCATTGGCTTGCCACCGGAGCACGCCACTTTCCCGTTGGCTTGCCACCGGAGCACGCCACTTTCCCGTTGGCTTGCCACCGGAGCACGCCACTTTCCCGTTGGCTTGCCACCGGAGCACGCCACTTTCCCGTTGGCTTGCCACCGGAGCACGCCACAGTCCCGTTGGCTTGCCACCGGAGCACGCCACAGTCCCGTTGGCTTGCCACCGGAGCACGCCACTTTTCCGTTGGCTTGCCACCGGAGCACGCCACTTTCCCGTTGGCTTGTCACCGGAGCACGCCACTTTCCCGTTGGCTTGCCACCGGAGCACGCCACTGTCCCGTTGGCTTGCCACCGGAGCACGCCACTGTCCCGTTGGCTTGCCACCGGAGCACGCCACTGTCCCGTTGGCTTGCCACCGGAGCACGCCACTGTCCCGTTGGCTTGCCACCGGAGCACGCCACTTTCCCGTTGGCTTGCCACCGGAGCACGCCACTTTCCCTTTGGCTTGCCACCGGAGCACGCCACTTTCCCGTTGGCTTGCCACCGGAGCACGACACAGTCCCGTTGGCTTGCCACCGGAGCACGCCACTTTCCCGTTGGCTTGCCACCGGAGCACGCCACTTTCCCGTTGGCTTGCCACCGGAGCACGCCACTTTCCCGTTGGCTTGCCACCGGAGCACGCCACTTTCCCGTTGGCTTGCCACCGGAGCACGCCACTTTCCCGTTGGCTTGCCACCGGAGCACGCCACTTTCCCGTTGGCTTGCCACCGGAGCACGCCACAGTCCCGTTGGCTTGCCACCGGAGCACGCCACAGTCCCGTTGGCTTGCCACCGGAGCATGCCACTTTCCCGTTGGCTTGCCACCGGAGCACGCCACTTTCCCGTTGGCTTGCCACCGGAGCACGCCACTTTCCCGTTGGCTTGCCACCGGAGCACGCCACTTTCCCGTTGGCTTGCCACCGGAGCACGCCACTTTTCCGTTGGCTTGCCACCGGAGCACGCCACTTTCCCGTTGGCTTGCCACCGGAGCACGCCACTTTCCCGTTGGCTTGCCACCGGAGCACGCCACTTTCCCGTTGGCTTGCTACCGGAGCACGCCACTTTCCCGTTAACTTGCCACCGGAGCACGCCACTTTCCCATTGGCTTGCCACCGGAGCACGCCACTGTCCCGTTGGCTTGCCACCGGAGCACGCCACAGTCCCGTTGGCTTGCCACCGGAGCACGCCACAGTCCCGTTGGCTTGCCACCGGAGCACGCCACAGTCCCGTTGGCTTGCCACCGGAGCAAGCCACTTTCCCTTTGGCTTGCCACCGGAGCACGCCACTTTCCCGTTGGCTTGCCACCGGAGCACGCCACTTTCCCGTTGGCTTGCCACCGGAGCACGCCACTTTCCCGTTGGCTTGCCACCGGAGCACGCCACTTTCCCGTTGGCTTGCCACCGGAGCACGCCACTTTCCCGTTGGCTTGCCACCGGAGCACGCCACAGTCCCGTTGGCTTGCCACCGGAGCACGCCACAGTCCCGTTGGCTTGCCACCGGAGCACGCCACAGTCCCGTTGGCTTGCCACCGGAGCACGCCACTTTCCCGTTGGCTTGCCACCGGAGCACGCCACTTTCCCGTTGGCTTGCCACCGGAGCACGCCACTTTCCCGTTGGCTTGCCACCGGAGCACGACACTTTCCCGTTGGCTTGCCACCGGAGCACGCCACTTTTCCCGTTGGCTTGCCACCGGAGCACGCCACTTTCCCATTGGCTTGCCACCGGAGCACGCCACTTTCCCGTTGGCTTGCCACCGGAGCACGCCACTTTCCCGTTGGCTTGCCACCGGAGCACGCCACTTTCCCGTTGGCTTGCCACCGGAGCACGCCACTTTCCCGTTGGCTTGCCACCGGAGCACGCCACTTTCCCGTTGGCTTGCCACCGGAGCACGCCACAGTCCCGTTGGCTTGCCACCGGAGCACGCCACAGTCCCGTTGGCTTGCCACCGGAGCAAGCCACTTTTCCGTTGGCTTGCCACCGGAGCACGCCACTTTCCCGTTGGCTTGCCACCGGAGCACGCCACTTTCCCGTTGGCTTGCCACCGGAGCACGCCACTGTCCCGTTGGCTTGCCACCGGAGCACGCCACTGTCCCGTTGGCTTGCCACCGGAGCACGCCACTGTCCCGTTGGCTTGCCACCGGAGCACACCACTGTCCCGTTGGCTTGCCACCGGAGCACGCCACTTTCCCGTTGGCTTGCCACCGGAGCACGCCACTTTCCCGTTGGCTTGCCACCGGAGCACGCCACTTTCCCGTTGGCTTGCCACCGGAGCACGACACAGTCCCGTTGGCTTGCCACCGGAGCACGCCACTTTCCCGTTGGCTTGCCACCGGAGCACGCCACTTTCCCGTTGGCTTGCCACCGGAGCACGCCACTTTCCCGTTGGCTTGCCACCGGAGCACGCCACTTTCCCGTTGGCTTGCCACCGGAGCACGCCACTTTCCCGTTGGCTTGCCACCGGAGCACGCCACTTTCCCGTTGGCTTGCCACCGGAGCACGCCACAGTCCCGTTGGCTTGCCACCGGAGCATGCCACTTTCCCGTTGGCTTGCCACCGGAGCACGCCACTTTCCCGTTGGCTTGCCACCGGAGCACGCCACTTTCCCGTTGGCTTGCCACCGGAGCACGCCACTTTCCCGTTGGCTTGCCACCGGAGCACGCCACTTTTCCGTTGGCTTGCCACCGGAGCACGCCACTTTCCCGTTGGCTTGCCACCGGAGCACGCCACTTTCCCGTTGGCTTGCCACCGGAGCACGCCACTTTCCCGTTGGCTTGCTACCGGAGCACGCCACTTTCCCGTTAACTTGCCACCGGAGCACGCCACTTTCCCGTTGGCTTGCCACCGGAGCACGCCACTGTCCCGTTGGCTTGCCACCGGAGCACGCCACAGTCCCGTTGGCTTGCCACCGGAGCACGCCACAGTCCCGTTGGCTTGCCACCGGAGCACGCCACAGTCCCGTTGGCTTGCCACCGGAGCACGCCACAGTCCCGTTGGCTTGCCACCGGAGCAAGCCACTTTCCCGTTGGCTTGCCACCGGAGCACGCCACTTTCCCGTTGGCTTGCCACCGGAGCACGCCACTTTCCCGTTGGCTTGCCACCGGAGCACGCCACTTTCCCGTTGGCTTGCCACCGGAGCACGCCCCTTTTCCCGTTGGCTTGCCACCGGAGCACGCCACTTTCCCGTTGGCTTGCCACCGGAGCACGCCACTTTCCCGTTGGCTTGCCACCGGAGCACGCCACTTTCCCGTTTTCTTGCCACCGGAGCACGCCACTTTCCCGTTGGCTTGCCACCGGAGCACGCCACAGTCCCGTTGGCTTGCCACCGGAGCACGCCACAGTCCCGTTGGCTTGCCACCGGAGCACGCCACTTTCCCGTTGGCTTGCCACCGGAGCACGCCACTTTCTCGTTGGCTTGCCACCGGAGCACGCCACTTTCCCGTTGGCTTGCCACCGGAGCACGCCACTGTCCCGTTGGCTTGCCACCGGAGCACGCCACTGTCCCGTTGGCTTGCCACCGGAGCACGCCACTGTCCCGTTGGCTTGCCACCGGAGCACGCCACTGTCCCGTTGGCTTGCCACCGGAGCACGCCACTTTCCCGTTGGCTTGCCACCGGAGCACGCCACTTTCCCGTTGGCTTGCCACCGGAGCACGCCACTTTCCCGTTGGCTTGCCACCGGAGCACGCCATAGTCCCGTTGGCTTGCCACCGGAGCACGCCACTTTCCCGTTGGCTTGCCACCGGAGCACGCCACTTTCCCGTTGGCTTGCCACCGGAGCACGCCACTTTCCCGTTGGCTTGCCACCGGAGCACGCCACTTTCCCGTTGGCTTGCCACCGGAGCACGCCACTTTCCCGTTGGCTTGCCACCGGAGCACGCCACTTTCCCGTTGGCTTGCCACCGGAGCACGCCACAGTCCCGTTGGCTTGCCACCGGAGCACGCCACAGTCCCGTTGGCTTGACACCGGAGCACGCCACTTTCCCGTTGGCTTGCCACCGGAGCACGCCACTTTACCATTGGCTTGCCACCGGAGCACGCCACTTTCCCGTTGGCTTGCCACCGGAGCACGCCACTTTCCCGTTGGCTTGCCACCGGAGCACGCCACTTTCCCGTTGGCTTGCCACCGGAGCACGCCACTTTCCCGTTGGCTTGCCACCGGAGCACGCCACAGTCCCGTTGGCTTGCCACCGGAGCATGCCACTTTCCCGTTGGCTTGCCACCGGAGCACGCCACTTTCCCGTTGGCTTGCCACCGGAGCACGCCACTTTCCCGTTGGCTTGCCACCGGAGCACGCCACAGTCCCGTTGGCTTGCCACCGGAGCACGCCACAGTCCCGTTGGCTTGCCACCGGAGCACGCCACTTTCCCGTTGGCTTGCCACCGGAGCACGCCACTTTCCCGTTGGCTTGCCACCGGAGCACGCCACTTTCCCGTTGGCTTGCCACCGGAGCATGCCACTTTCCCGTTGGCTTGCCATCGGAGCACGCCACAGTCCCGTTGGCTTGCCACCGGAGCACGCCACTTTCCCGTTGGCTTGCCATCGGAGCACGCCACTTTCCCGTTGGCTTGCCACCGGAGCACGCCACTTTCCCGTTGGCTTGCCACCGGAGCACGCCACTTTCCCATTGGCTTGCCACCGGAGCACGCCTCTTTCCCGCTGGCTTGCCACCGGAGCACGCCACTTTCCCGCTGGCTTGCCACCGGAGCACGCCACTTTCCCGTTGGCTTGCCACCGGAGCACGCCACTTTCCCGTTGGCTTGCCACCGGAGCACGCCACTTTCCCATTGGCTTGCCACCGGAGCACGCCACTTTCCCGTTGGCTTGCCACCGGAGCACGCCACTTTCCCGCTGGCTTGCCACCGGAGCACGCCACTTTCCCGCTGGCTTGCCACCGGAGCACGCCACTTTCCCGTTGGCTTGCCACCGGAGCACGCCACTTTCCCGTTGGCTTGCCACCGGAGCACGCCACTTTCCCGTTGGCTTGCCACCGGAGCACGCCACTTTCCCGTTGGCTTGCCACCGGAGCACGCCACTTTCCCGTTGGCTTGCCACCGGAGCACGCCACAGTCCCGTTGGCTTGCCACCGGAGCACGCCACTTTCCCGTTGGCTTGCCACCGGAGCACGCCACTTTCCCGCTGGCTTGCCACCGGAGCATGCCACTTTCCCGTTGGCTTGCCACTGGAGCATGCCACTTTCCCGTTGGCTTGCCACCGGAGCACGCCACTTTCCCGTTGGCTTTCCACCGGAGCACGCCACAGTCCCGTTGGCTTGCCACCGGAGCACGCCACTTTCCCGTTGGCTTGCCACCGGAGCACGCCACTTTCCCGTTGGCTTGCCACCGGAGCACGCCACTTTCCCGTTGGCTTGCCACCGGAGCACGCCACTTTCCCGTTGGCTTGCCTCCGGAGCACGCCACTTTCCCGCTGGCTTGCCACCGGAGCACGCCACTTTCCCGCTGGCTTGCCACCGGAGCACGCCACAGTCCCGTTGGCTTGCCACCGGAGCACGCCACTTTCCCGTTGGCTTGCCACCGGAGCACGCCACTTTCCCGTTGGCTTGCCACCGGAGCACGCCACTTTCCCGTTGGCTTGCCACCGGAGCACGCCACTTTCCCTTTGGCTTGCCACCGGAGCACGCCACTTTCCCGCTGGCTTGCCACCGGAGCACGCCACTGTCCCGCTGGCTTGCAACCGGAGCACGCCACTTTCCCTTTGGCTTGCCACCGGAGCACGCCACTTTCCCGCTGGCTTGCCACCGGAGCACGCCACTTTCCCGCTGGCTTGCCACCGGAGCACGCCACTGTCCCGCTGGCTTGCCACCGGAAGCACGCCACTTTCCCGCTGGCTTGCCAAGGGAGCACGCCATCATCCATTTAATAAAATGGGCCACACTTAGCTTTTTCTTTTATATAATAGGTCCATATAGTTTTTCATTGAATATATTGGGCCCTACATAACCTTACATTTAATATATATAATCGTCTTATCATGTCTGTCTGTCCTTCTGTCCAGGAAGTCCTGCGTCGCTGATTGGTCCAACCGTGGTCAATCAGCGACGTGGGATTTCAAAAAAAGATGGCGGCCATTAGCAGCTCATCTGCCGCACGGAGGTCAGCGGCGATGTAGCCGGGAGATGACCGGCGCTAGCAGCAGAAGTACCCCGACCAGCGGCGCCGCTGACCTCCATGCGGCTACCGTCGGGAGATCAGCGGTTAGGGCCGCTGATCTTCCGACGGAAAGTGTGAAGGGAGAACCGGGGAGCGGCGCCACCGGTCGGGATACTTCTGCTGCGAGCAGCCGGTCATTTCCCGGCTGCTCGCAGTGGAAGTACCCGCACAGGCAGCGCCGCTCCCCTGTCCTCACTAATACGATTCGGCGGCCACGACCAATCAGCGATATTGGCTCCAAATTTAAACACCGCTCTGCACAGAGGTCAGTGGCGATGCAGCCGGTCATCTCCCGGCTGCTCGCAGCAGAAGTACCCCGACCTGCGGCGCCGCTGACCTTCATGCGGCTACCTTCGCTAGATCAGCGGCTAGGGCCACTGATCTCCCGACGGCAAGTGTGAAGGGAGGACCGGGGAGCGGCGCCGCCGGTTGGGATACTTCTGCTGCGAGCAGCCGGTCATCTCCCGGCTGCTCACAGTGGAAGTACCCGCTCCCCGGTTCTCACTAATACGATTCGCTGATTGGTCGCGGCCGCCAGCCGTGACCAATCACCGGTTTTGGCGCCAAATTTAAACATGCTCTCCGGTCCTCACTAACACGGTTCGCTGATTGGTCGCGGCCGGCCGCATACATATTCTAGAATACCCGATGAGTTAGAATCGGGCCACCATCTAGTTTAATATAATGGGCCACAAATTGCCTTCTAGTTATTACAAGAGGTCCTGCATAGTCTTCCATTTATTTTAATAGGCCCCATATAACCTTTCAGCATCTGAAACAACGGATACTGAAAGCCTGTGCTAGCATTTCTTCTGCGGTGTTGCTATCAGTGTGTCAAGAGTGGGAGAAGAGGGTTGCATTGACAATCCAACACAATGGGCAGCACTTTAAACACATTTTATAAGTGGTCATAAACTTGTAAAAAATTCATGAAAGAATAAAGTTATGTTAAAACCAAGCACACCATTGTATTTTCTTATGAAATTCTCAATGAGTTTGATGTGTCACATCACCCTCTTCCCATTGAAAAAAATAAAGTTAGATGCAAAATGGCCGACTTCAAAATGGCCGCCATAGTCACCACCCATCTGGAAAAGTTTCCCCCTCCCATATACTAATGTGCCATAAACAGGAAGTTGACATCACCAACCATTCCATTTAATTTAGGTGTATCCATATAAATAGCCCACCCTGTATTATTACCATTTTTATTATTGCTGTACATACTGTAGCTTTTCATTTAATTTATTGGGCCCCATATAGGCTTCCATTTAATATAATGGGCCCCACATAGCCTTCCATTTAATTTAATGGGGTCCACATAGCCTTCCATTTAATTTAATGGGGTCCACATAGCCTTCCATTTTATTTAATGGGGCCCACATATGTTTTTATTTAATATAAAGAGCCCCACATAAGCCCCTAATTAATATAATGGGCCCCACCTTGCTTTCCATATAAAATAATGGGTCCCACATAGCCCTCCCTTTTGTTATGATGAGCCTTACATATCACACCATTTCCCGATGGTCTGCCACCGAAGTACACCATTGGCTGCTGGGGTGCCACTGGAACACACTCTTTACAGTTGGGGTGCCAAAAGAGCACACCTTTCACCATTAGCATGCCACCGGAGTACACTTTTTGCCACTGGCATGCCACTGAAGCACACCCTTTACCATTGGAGTACCATCGGGCACACCCTTTACCGTTGGTGTGCCATCGGAGAACTCTATTTCCCGTAGGCCTACCAGAGGGGCCCAATATGTGACCTTTTTTGCTTACCACCGGGGCACCCATCTTGGGCTTTTTAGCTTACACCGGGGTGCACTCTTTGGCCTTTTAGCTTACCACCGGGGCACCCAACTTGGGCTTTTTAACTGCGACCGGGGTACACTCTGACCATTTTGCTTACCACCGGTTCACTCATTTTAGGCTTTTTTAGCCTGCCACCGGGGTGCACTTTTTGGCCTCATTGCTTACCACTGGGGCGCACTCTAGGGCTTTTTAGCCTACCACCGGGGTACATTCTTTGGCCTTATTGCTTATCACTGGGGTGCACTCTAGGGCTGCTCAGTCTGCCACCAGAGTCTACTCTTTGGCCTTTTTGCCATTGGTGTGCCACCAGAGCACACCCTATGACGTTGGAGTGCCACCGGAGCACACCCTTTACCTTTGGAGTGCCACCGGAACACACAATTTGCCATTGGCAAAAGTATAATGGACCCCCACATAGAATTCTATAAAGTATAATGGCCCCCACATAGCCCTCTATATAGTATAATGAGCCACACATTGCCTTCCATGTACTATAATTTAATTTATTGGGCTCCACATAGCTTTTCATTTAATCTATTGAACCCCACATAACCGTCAATTTAATATAATAGGCCGCACTGGACTCCATTTAATATATTGGACCTGACATAGCCTTCCATTTAATAAAATGGGGCCAAAATATCCCTCTATTTAATATAATGGGCACCAAAAAGCCTTCCATGTTTTATATTGGGCACCACATAGCCCTCTATTTAATACAATTGGCCCCACTTAACCTTCCATTTAAAATATTGGGCCCCACATAGCTTTACATTTAATTTACTGGGCTCCATATAGGCTTCCATTTAATATAATGGGCCCCACATAACCCTCCATTTAATATAATGGTCCCCACATTGCCTTCCATTTATTATAATGGAGCCAAGATACATCTCTATTTAATATAATGGACAAAACACAGGCTTCCATTTAATATAATTGGCGCTACATAGCCCTTTATTTGATAAATGCGCCTCACATAGCCCTCCATATAATATTATGGGCCCCGCAACGCTTTCCATTTAATTTAATAGGCCTCACATAGCCCTCAATTTAATACAGAGGGCCCCACAAAACCTTCCAGATAACATAGTGGGCCCCAATATAGCTTTCTTTTTAATGTATTGGTCCCCACATAGTCCTCTATTTAATATAATGGGCCTCACATAGCCTTCCATTAAATATCATGGGCCCCATATAGAATTTATCATATACGTAGATGTCCCTTTAAGATAACGGGCCCCACATAGCTTTCCCTTTAATATAATGGGCCCCACATAGATTTTATTATTATATAATGGGCCCCACATAGCTTTCCCTTTAATATAATGGGCCCCACATAGCTTTCTCTTTAATATAATGGGCCCCACATAGCTTTCCCTTTAATATAATGGGCCCCACATAGCTTTCTCTTTTATATAATGGGCCCCACATAGCTTTCTCTTTAATATAATGGGCCCCACATAGCTCTCTCTTTAATATAATGGGCCCCACATAGACATCCATTTAATATAATGGGCCCTACGTAGATGTCCCTTTAAGATAACGGGCCCCACATAGCTTTCCCTTTAATATACTGGGCCCCACATAGCTTTCCCTTTAATATAATGGGCCCCACATAGCTTTCTCTTTAATATAATGGGCCCCACATAGCTTTCCCTTTAATATAATGGGCACCACATAGATTTTATTATTATATAATGGGCCCCACATAGCTTTCCCTTTAATATAATGGGCCCCACATAGCTTTCTCTTTAATATAATGGGTCCCACATAGCTTTCTCTTTAATAAAATGGGCCCCACATAGCTTTCTCTTTAATATAATGGGCCGCACATAGCTTTCCCTTTAATATAATGGGTCCCACATAACTTTTTCTTTAATATAATGGGCCCCACATAGCTTTTTCTTTAATATAATGGGCCCCACATAGCTTTCTCTTTAATATAATGGGCCCCACATAGCTTTCTCTTTAATATAATGGGCCGCACATAGCTTTCTCTTTAATATAATGGGCCCCACATAGCTTTCTCTTTAATATAATGGGCCCCACATAGCTTTCTCTTTAATATAATGGGCCCCATATAGCTTTCTCTTTAATATAATGGGCCCCATATAGCTTTCTCTTTAATATAATGGGCCCCACACAGCTTTCTCTTTAATATAATGGGCCCCACACAGCTTTCTCTTTAATATAATGGGCCCCACATAGCTTTCTCTTTAATATAATGGGCCCCACATAGCTTTCTCTTTAACATAATGGGCCCCACATAGCTTTCCCTTTAATATAATGGGCCCCACATAGCTTTCTCTTTAATATAATGGGCCCCACATAGCTTTCTCTTTAATATAATGGGCCCCACATAGCTTTCTCTTTAATATAATGGGCCCCACATAGCTTTCTCTTTAATATAATGGGCCCCACATAGCTTTCTCTTTAATATAATGGGCCCCACATAGCTTTCTCTTTAATATAATGGGCCCCACATAGCTTTCCCTTTAATATAACGGGCCCCACATAGCTTTCCCCTTAATATAATTGGCCCCACATAGCTTTCCCTTTAATATAATTGGCCCCACATAGCTTTCCCTTTAATATAATGGGCACCACATAGATTTATTATAATATAATGGGCCCCACATATCCGTCCCTTTAATATTATGGACCCCACATAGATTTATTATAATATTATGGACCCCACATAGATTTATTATAATATAATGGGCCCCACATAGATTTATTATAATATAATGGGCCCCACATAGATTTATTATAATATAATGGGCCCCACCTAACCCTCCAGTTTATACACTGCAGTCGCTCTCTTTCTTCTCTTCTTTACCTAGTCCAGTCTTTCGTGACGACTTCCCGCCATGATTCGTCTTTGCAGTTTGCTGTCCAGGTTTCGGCTGCTCCGCACTTTTCAGCAGATCACCGCACTCCTGAAAAACAAAAATGTTACAAATATAAGCGACTTAAATAAATAATGCCGCCCACTGTGCCACCAAATGCAAATATGTGCCACACTGTGCCCATGAGTATATCATTCACCACAATGAATCCTGCTCCACTGAGAATATAAATCAGTCACTAGCTTGTGCCCCCGTTATAAATAGTGTTGAGCGAGCACTAAAATGCTCGGGTGCTCGAAGCTTGGCCCGAGCTCGCCGTGATACTCGGGTGCTCGACCTGAGCAACGAGCCCATGTTAGTCTATGGGAGACCCGAGCATTTTTGCGGCGGCACCCCCGGCAGTCTGTAGAAAGCCTAAAAAGTGCCCAAAATGATAGTGACAGTGCTCAGATGACATGGGGACAGCATGGGGATCGCCCCAGGAAGCATTTCTGACCCCCAAGGTCACTGTTGTCAACAACGTGGTCAGAGGTATTAAGCCACTTTTACAGGCTCATAAGAAAATGTTCAAAAACGAAAGTGAAACTTTTTTCCTGTGAAATATGTTAAGGAATTTCTTTTCCAGGGTAAAGACTTGTGTATAAGGTAAAATAAATAACCAAAAACAAAAATACTCCTCCACACCTTGGGCTATGTTCACAAGTAGCATTTTTTATGCGTTTTTGCACTTTTGTATTGCTTTCAACTGTGACAAATGCATTCACCGGGAAATGTCATTTTAACATTTTACAACCTTATCTGGCCATGTGCTGTGTGACACATGCATATAGTGCTGAAAAGACATGGGAACAGCATGGGGAAGACCCCTGGAAGGATCTCTGACTCCCAGGTCACTGCCTAAAAGTGTGCCCATCAGAAGTGATCCTTGCCGCATCAGAAGATGCAGACTTGCAACTATCCCCGTGCAAGTCCTTGTCCCAGGGCAGTGTTCAATTATACCTCCCCCATTCCTTGCAATGCAAGCGCAAATATGCAGCCAACCACCCACCCACCCCCAGGCTGCAATACCATACTGCTAGCTTGCAGTTGAAATTGGGCCTTTTAGTTTTGAGGAGGCCGAAGCTGGCCACTACCTCATGGCTGCTTCGGCAGCGAGGTATCCATACTCAGTCCCCAGCCGCCCGGCGGCCGGGTTTCCATGCTCGGTCCCCAGCCGCCAGGGGGCGGCCGGGTGTCCACACTCGGTCCCCAGCCGCCCCGCGGCCAGGTGTCAATAAACGGTTCCAAGCCGCCCCGATTTCTCCGCGGAACATCCCCACACACTTTTCTTAGACTGGCCTGCTTTAGGGCAGCATTGGACGAGCCCACCAAAGAACCCGACTTCTCCGGTGGGCCCTGGCTTCTTTATCAGGGGAGTTGAGAGTGCCAAGGTGAGGAGCATGATGAGGATGATAGAAGTTAGCATCTGCTTTGTTTTCAAGGAATGCAAGCGCATGTATGTAGTAGCGGCTAGGCCTGAGGTGGTCATATCCTACCTCCTCCGAGGATTGCTGGATGTTTTCCTGCTACTATCCAAGTTCTATGACTCTCGTTAAAACAAAGCTTCAAGTGATAAATGATGGATGAGGTAGTGGCAAAGGAGAAAGAGCAGGAGGAACAGGGACCATTCACATCAATATCAGGCCAGTCAACCACATATGTCTTGTAGGATATGTTTCTGTAACAAAAGGAGCGGTTTGGCTACACAGTTATAGGGCATACAGTGAGTGCAATGCCTACCAAAACTTTTGAGGCACTCCAATGCCCCTTGGAAATGACATGGAGGTCAGAGGGCCTTAACTAAACCTTTTTTTCCATTTATGGCAACTGGGTCTCCTGTGCACTGTTGGCCTAAGCAGTGAATGGAAGGCTTTCCAAAAATTATAAGGAACTGCAATGCCCCTGGAAACAGATGTGGATTACAGCGTACTAAAAACCTTCTACCCATTATTGGGGAGTGTGTCTCCCTTAGTTTTCACCTTTGCATTGAAAAGCAAAAGCTGACTAAAATTAGGAGGAAATGCAATGTCCGTTGGAAGAGTCATGGAGATTAGAGGTAAGGTAATTAAAAACAACATTTCAATGCCCCTTGGAAGAGCTGTGGAGTTCAGAGTGGCTTAAGAAGACGCTTTTAATGCCCCTTTGAAGAGACATGGAGGTCACAGTAGCTTAACAAGACGGTTTTAATGCCCCTTACAAGAGCCATACAGTACAGCATCTTAAAAACATTATTCCCATTATTGGGGAGTGGGTCTCCCATAGTATTTGCTTATGCCTTCCAAGCAAAAGCTTCCAAAAATTATGAGGAAATGCAATGCCCGTTCGAAGAGTCGTGGAGGTCCCAGTAGCTTAACAAGACGCTTTTAATGCCCCTCAGAAGAGACGTGGAGGTCAGAGTGGCATAACAAGACGGTTTTAATGCCCCTTACAAGACACGTGGAGGTCAGAGTGGTATAACAAGACGGTTTTAATGCCCCTCAGAAGAGACGTGGAGGTCAGAGTGGTATAACAAGACGGTTTTAATGCCCCTTACAAGAGACGTGGAGGTCAGAGTGGTATAACAAGATGGTTTTAATGCCCCTCAGAAGAGACGTGGAGGTCAGAGTGGTATAACAAGACGGTTTTAATGCCCCTCTGAAGAGACGTGGGGGTCAGAGTGGTATAACAAGACGGTTTTAATGCCCCTTACAAGACACGTGGAGGTCAGAGTGGTATAACAAGACGGTTTTAATGCCCCTTACAAGACACGTGGAGGTCAGAGTGATATAACAAGACTCTTTTAATGCCCCTTACAAGAGACGCTCATTATTCTGGCATTTGGCAAATATTAAAAATGATGGTAATCCTAATTGACCTAAAATGGGAAAGGTTTATTCTGATTTCATGTCAGATATTGAGAAAAACCTGCAGATGTGTCTATTTATACAGTGTATGGAAACTTCTGATTTCAACTCTGTATATATATATATATATATGTGTATAATATATACACGGCGAAGCTCACACAACACAACACCCACAGCAGAGGAACGGGCTGCACACACACCTGCTCCTGTCAGTGCTGTGAGCGCTCCTCATATCGCTGCTGGCTCCGCCCCTCATATCGCTGCTGGCTCCGCCCCTCATATCGCTGCTGGCTCCGCCTCTCATATCACTGCTGGCTCCGTCCCTCATATCGCTGCTGGCTCCGCTCCTCACATCGCTGCTGGCTCCGCATCTCATATCACTGCTGGCTCCGCCCCTCATGTCGCTGCTGGCTCCGCCCCTCATATCGCTGCTGGCTCCGCCCCTCATATCGCTGCTGGCTCCGCCCCTCACATCGCTGCTGGCTCCGCCCATCAGCCGCTCACAGTCCTCAGCAATATGGAGACATCCGCACTGATCAGAATCCTCGGGGGCGTGGCCTGTCACTGTAGTCACACAAGGGTTGTCATGGAGATCTCAAGGGAAGGCAGGTGGGTGGGGCTTAGAGCAGGAAGTAGAAGCCGTGCAGTGTGATTGGCTCCTTACCTTCTGCCAGTAATGGAGCAGATATATGGCTCCTATATAATGGAGGGGGCTCAGGAGGGGTTCCCCACCCTAAAGGTCAGGGGATAAATAATACTGGACATGAACGAGGGCAGGAGGACATTATTCTATATTGTAAGAAATCTGATTTCTTCTTTCCTCACAGTTTTTCCTGTGCAAGGCCACATGTATTGTGCGATAATCTGTGAATATGGGGGGATCTGCTCCTCACATCCACATCAATCCCCCCACGTCTGAGCTCTCCCTTACAGGGGTCTTCTGCTCTGCACATTGATGCCGTATCCATGGAGATGACATCATGGCCGGCACATGCGGATCTCCCCGATGGGACCCTCATGTATCTGGAGGACGAGGCACTGCTGCTCCTCGGGGAGAGGGGGCACAATTCCTGTACACATGATACAGGGGCTTCTGCCATCTCTGGGCTGAGAATAATGCTGGCAGCGTGCAGTCTACATGATGTGAGGATTACAAGTCTGCAGTCACAGAGAGTCACACAGATGACTGCAGCCTTCAGCTTCACACCGGACAATCCCTTTAAATACATGTATATTGCTCTAAAAAGACTTTTTACTATTTTGCTTCTTGTAACATTTGCTCTGTTCGGCCTTTACCAGCTTTTTGTTTCCCAGCAGCACATTGATGGCTGCAGAATGAGTTAACTTGAGATTCAGTCAGTGAGCTCCTTATGATGTGGAGTTTCCAGCGCTTTTATTTCTGCGATGATTTATTACTGGATCAGAGATCAGCCCAACTTTCATGCCGGTCTGTGAACATAATCAGCACAGAGAAGGTCAGAATGAGCTCACTGATAAATTCTCAGTGAGCTCATTCTGCAACTAGCAATGCAAAGGAAATAAAAAAGCCAAATTGTTTATGAAACGTTATTGAAAAAATATTTGTATGTATATATTTAGCCCAAAATGTCTGAGTGTCCATATCCTTAGTACCAGCACAGCTGAGGATTTGGTATAATCAGGGGCGTACATAGGACGCAGAAATTCTAATTGGGCCCCCCCCCCAGCAATAAAAATGTAAATAATTGTCGGGGTCGCAGAAGATCAGATCTCACAACCTTCCAGCCTTTACATAGTAATTTTCCTCCTGCTGAAGTCCTAGATCCCTTTTTCATTGCCCATAAAGTGTGGTGCCAACAAAAGTGCCCCCCAAACACGGTATGATACCCCCATGGTGAATTCCTCCATATGCGCAGTACAATGACCCTACTGTACCCGACCTCAACTCCCAGGGTAAAGTATGATCCCCCAACTGCCCCACACCTCTCCACACTCCATAGAGTATAATGCACTCAGTATAAGACTCTCGCCATGGTTCTCCACACAGTATAAGGCACTCGCCATGGTCCTCCACGCAGTATATTGCACTCCCTCGTGGTCCTCCACGCAGTATAATGCACTCCCACGTGGTCCTCCACACAGTACAATGCACTCCCCGTGGTCCTCCACACAGTATAATGCACTCCCCCATGGTCCTCCACACAGTACAATGCACTCCCCGTGGTCCTCCACACAGTATAATGCACTCCCCCATGGTCCTCCACACAGTACAATGCACTCCCCCATGGTCCTCCACACTGTACAATGTACTCCCCCATGGTCCTCCACACAGTATAAAGCCCCCGTCTCACATAGCGATATCGCTAGCGAGATCGCTGCTGTGTCACGGTTTTGGTGACTCACCAGCGATGTCTCTATGTGTGACACTTTGCAGCGATCAGGCCCCTGCTGTGAGGTTGCTGATCGCTGCAAAGTGTCCTGGACCATTTTTTGGTCGTTGGCCTCCCGCTGGCCAGCACACATCGCTGTGTGTGACCAGCGGGACCGACGATCTGGCTGGTAACCATGGTAAACATCGGGTTACTAGGGGCACGCGCGCACTTAGTAACCCGCTGTTTACCATGGATACCACTCTGCTACGGTGCGCGGAGGCTACCGTTCACCTTAGCAGAGTGGTATCCATGATAAACAGCGGGTTACTAGGGGCACACGCGCACTTAGTAACCCGATGTTTACCATAGTTACCAGCCTGCTCCTGCTTAAGCAGCAGGCTGGTAACAGGAGCAGGACATCGTGGAACGATTCTTTCCACGATGTCGCTGCTCCCCTGATCGCTGGTGAGCCTGCCTGTTTGACAGCTCACCAGCGATGCATTAGCGATGCAGCAACGATCCCTGACAGGTCGTATCGTTGTCGGGATCGCTGCTGCATTGCTTAGTGTGACGGGGCCTTAAGACACTCGCCATGGTTCTCCACTCAGTATAATGCATTCCCCCATGGTCCTGTACGCAGTATAATGCAGCCCCCCATAGGGTAAAATGCAGCCCCCCCCCCACCCGTAGGGTAAAATGCAGCCCCAGTCCTCCAGTATTATCAGTACACAATGATTTAAAAATAAATACATACTTACCGCTCCTCGTTCCCCGCTGCTTCAGTCTCTGCAGCTGATCACCTCAGCAGCTGCCAGCTCCACTGTCTGACACAGCGTGGCGCGTCATCATGATGCTGCGTCAGACGCAGAGGAGGAATGATGGGAGAGGGAGTGTCACATGATGCTCCCTCCTCCAGGTTTTCGTGGGCCCCGGGCGAAAGAGTCTCAGTGGCCCCTTTAACACATCCAACCATTCATGATGCACAGATACAGCAGAGAAATTATAGATATAGTACAATGCCAAACATTTCACTGACTTCTTACATTTCATGAGTGATATCTTTTGTAAATTCTACAATAGCTCAGAAACCGGTGAATCCTCACAGCGCACAGTGCAGACCGGACAGTATAGTCCTCCATACAGTGTTATGGCACCACTAAGTCCTCCATACAATATTATGGGCACCACATAGTCCTCCATACAGTATTATGAGCCCTATATAATGCTCCATACAAAATACTGGATCCCATATAATTCACCATAGAGAATACTGCCTGGTCCCCATGTAATGCCATATGCAGGCTGGACCCCATACAGAGGCCCCACAAGCCCGCTGCATCCTCCCCGGGGCCCCCACAAGCCGGCTGCATCCCCCCAGGGCCCCCCTCAAGCCTGCATCACCCCCCCCAGAGCCCCCACATGCCTGCAGCATCCCCCCCATAGACCCCACAAGCCTGCAGCATCCCCCCCAGAGCACCCACAAGCCCACAGCATCCCCTCCAGGGCCCCACAAGCCCGCAGAATGCCCCCCAGGGCCCCACAAGCCCGCAGCATCCCCTTAGGGCCCCCACAAGCCCGCAGCATCCCCCTGGGGCCCCCACATGCCCTGGACCGTACCTGCATCACCACCAGTAAAGGTATTGAAGTTTACCCTTGTGTGTGTGCCTGTACTTCCTCTGGAACCGTCCTGCCGTCTCCCTCCTGCTTCCACCATCTTTCTACACCTCTACACTGCCCTGAGGCCTGCTCTACCTGTGGGGAGCCGTCCCATCATAGCTGCCCCTAACATCAGCCTCAGTGGACTGTCGCAGCGCTGGTAACCTCTTACCAGAATCCACAGGTGGCGTCACGACAATTTCCCCTATAAGCATTCCCCCCCCCTTTGAGTGACCGCCCTGGGCCACGGACTGGGCCAGCCACCCGGCAACCAGAGGCCCGGCTGCCGAGTGCCCCACGGCCCTGGGGGCGAGTCACTATGCACAGTGGTTCATGAATTAATATTTACAGTGACCCTCCATCCTGTGATTAAAAGGGTCCATACATTTGACACCTCCGTCTGACTCCCACAGTCTCCTCCGCACAGATCGATATTAAGATGGCCACCGCAATGGCATGGGGAGTGCAGCGGTGAGTCCAGAGCGCAGCTCCTCGCTCTAAAATGCCCATCAGAAAGAAGAGGTCAGACATTTATTTTCTATGAGCGCTCTATTATCCTATTTATCAAACATCAGCACTACAAGAATCCGTCCTGAGCCGTGCTGGGATCTTTGAACGTGGGCCCCCGGGAGGATCGGGCCCCTCATGGTGGAGCAGATCACACTCATTATAATCCATCACTGATAGAAGATACATAAACAACAACACAGGATGATTGTAAAACAGTGAGGTAATATTTTATTGAGCCACCAAACACACAATAAACATATCGAACAGTCCCAGCAAATACCTAATATGGTGCAAATTACAGAGTCTCACCCTTCCGCTGACTCGCTGGGATTAAAGCAGCTGCCAATCCGAGGGGCTTCTGGGGCTGACTACCCCCACCAATGGCACCCCCACCAAAGAGCACCCACAAAGAGGAGGTAACAACAAGCTTAGAAAGCTGACAGTCCATTGAGGTACGTGGCCAGGAGACCAGAAAGTTCCAACCTGGCTTCTCCGAACATATCCATGGAACTAGGTGACCGGAAGGTCCCGACTTGGCTTTTTCCGAGCATATTCACGAGTTCCAGGTGGCCGGAGTGTCCCAACCTGGCTACTCCAAACATCTCCATGGGACCAGGTGACTGGTGGTCCCAACCTGGTTTTCCCAGATGTATCCATGGGTTCTATAGTAGTCAATGGAGCAGATCTGTATTCCTCCAGCCAGGGCTGTGGTCCCTTAAGCTGGCATCCTGTAGAAACCAAATCTGTGTCCCTCTTAATGGATTCATGGTGTTCTGTAGAGCTGTCCCATAGAGTGTTCCTGGCAGTGGTTTTGTAAAAAGACTCCTTTATGTAGTTCACAACTGTCCTTCTTCATGACTTCATCCACAGGTCAAGAGAAAGGGGTGGTGTTACTAATTCCCATTACTGGAGCATCCACAGTTCATCCCCCAAATGTTGACTTGCAAACATTGCAAACATTGAAGGATAAACTATAAATTCCGAAACAATGCAAGTCAACAAATTGCATGGACTTATAAAATGGTAATCAACATATTTAGCAAACATCCATTGTTCAAAGAGCCTGCGTCCCTGTATTGTAAAGATAACAGTACAATAAACCAGAAGAGTTGATATAAGAGGCAAATAACCATTTATCAATTAACAAATATCACTTCAACCTACAAGATGAGTCAACATTCGGACTAATGACAAAAGATCATGTGCGTTGACCAACCGAAGAAAGAAACACATAAATTCAATAGTTAATAATTCAGGCAATAGTCCATCATTCTGGGCCTATGGAATTTACATCTGGATAATTACGATTAAATGCTGTGTCGTCACAGGCCCCTTTAGTTTTAGGGACTGGCAGGGGTCCTTTACAGTTGCTCTCCCACTAGTTCATCCTTCTTTCCTTTACTCCGTTTCAATAAAATATTTGGAAATATACAAAGTAAAAACTCAAATATAATTTTTTTTCTTACATTAAAACTAGATTTTATTAAAATAAACCCCCAAAAAACAAGAACAAAAAAACTAAACCTGATTAACATCGCAGAGAACAACAATCCAAACTGTACAACGATCACATGATTTATCCGGCACGAAAAACAGCATCAAGAATAAAATAGTAAGAATTAATGGCAAAATTGTAGCTTTTGTTCATTTTGTCTCTATACTGCACGATAAATGCTGGAAAGAAAAAATATAAGAAACATTCCTGGGGTTTAGCCATTGAATGCTGGAAAAAATAAAAAAACATCAGCAGAATTGTTATTTTATTAATCTCACGCAAAAGAAAAATGGAATAAAAATTATAAAAACTTTGTCTGTTCCCCAAAATGTTCCCAGTGAATCCTATAGCAGCTCCGCATGGACCCAAACTGGTAAACTAAAAACTCCTGCATGCCCCGTGTGTGTGTATATGTATGTATATATATACATACACATATATATATACTCCTCTGTACTATATACACGGCAGAGCTCACACACCACAACACGCTCCGCTGCGGCGCCACAAAAAGAGCGGACCTGGCTGCACACACACCTGCTCCTGTCACCTGTATACACAGTTGAAACCAGAAATTTACATACACTATATAAATGTTAGAACCCTCCTGTTTGTTTTTTCCATCTTGTGTTTTGCGGTCACAAGACCATCTGCCTTTATATTCCAGCTCCGCCCTTTTGGCTGTGTTGGACTTCAGTGTTGTTTGACTGCTTTTCTAGCCAGGTGCTTCTGTGCCTTTCTCTGTCAGTTCGCTTGGTCCTTCTGGGACCTCTAGTACCTTTTTGTCAGTTTATCTTTTTGTGTTCTGTAACAACTTCTCTGTTTAGGAGATGTCCCATTTTTGTTCCAGTCCTTAGTTCTTTTAGGGACCCCTCTCCTTTATGCTATAGGTCTTCGTTCAGACTAGCCGAGGACTAAGGCGGGTCTGTTCGCTAGGAACAGGCAGCCCGCTACATCGTACTTGTTGCAGATCATAACAATAAAAAGACACATCTGCAGGTTTTTCTCAATATCTGACATGAAATCAGAATAAACCTTCCCGTTTTAGGTCAATTAGGATTACCATCATTTTTAAGATTTGCCAAATGCCAGAATAATGAGAGAGAGAGAGAATGTTTTAAAGCATTTTTATTACTTACTGCAAAGTCATAAGTTTACATACACTAATATTGCTATACCTTTAAAAAATTCTGGACTGCCCATATGATGATGTCATGTGTTTGGAAACTTCTGATAGTTTTTTTGGCAACATCTCAGTTAATTAGAGACACACCTGTGGATGTATTTTAATGCACACCTGAAACACACTGCTTCTTTGTGTAGCATCATGGGAAAGTCTAAAGAAATCAACCAAGATATCAGGAAGAGAATTGTGGACTTGCACAAGTCTGGCGCATCCTTGGGTACAATTTCAAGATACCTGAAGGTGTCTCGTTAATCTGTACAAACAATTATATGCAAGTACAAACAAGATGGGACTGTCCAGCCATCATACCGCTCAGGAAGGAGATGGGTTCTGTGTCCCAGAGATGAACGTGCTTTGGTCCGATATGTGCATATCAAGGACAAAAGCAAAAGATCTTGTGAAGATGATAGGGGAAGCTGATAAGATTGTGTCTATATCCACAGTGAAATGAGCACTGTATCAATATAGGCTGAAAGGCCACTGTGCCAGGATGAAGCCATTACTCCAAAAGAAAGATAAAAAAGCCAGATTAATGTTTGCAAATGCACACAGGAACAAAGACCTTAATTTTTGGAGACATGTCCCGTGGTCTGATGAAACTAAAACTGAACTTTTTGGGCATAGTGACCATCGTTACTTTTGGAAGAAAAAAGGAGAAGCTTGGAAGCCTAAGAACACCATCCCAACTGTGAAACACGGGGGAGGCAGCATCATGTGGGGTTGATTTCCTGTAGGAGGGACTGGCGATAGCGCCCCTCACAGGCATCACGTGACCCCCCGGCTCCAGCCGGCTCTTTCTTCCGCTGATGTCACGTCAAATGAGGCGTGACATTAGTGTCGCGGACCCCGCGGTGGATGCTGGGCTGTGGGCGGGGGTTACCCCGCGCGTCCCACCCAGCATCCTCCGCGCCCCACTCCCAATGAATGAGGAGAGGGAAAGAGGTAAACTTTTGACTTAGCAGTAAGTAATAAAAATGTCCTAAAACATTCTCTCTCTCTCTCATTATTCTGGCATTTGGCAAATATTAAAAATGATGGTAATCCTAATTGACCTAAAAAGGGAAAGGTTTATTCTGATTTCATGTCAGATATTGAGAAAAACCTGCAGATGTGTCTATTTATACAGTGTATGGAAACTTCTGGTTTCACCTGTGTATATATATATATATATATATGTGTGTGTATATTATATACACGGCGAAGCTCACACACCACAACACCCACAGCAGAGGAACGGGCTGCACACACACCTGCTCCTGTCAGTGCTGTGAGCGCCCCTCATATCGCTGCTGGCTCCGCCCCTCATATCGCTGCTGGCTCCGCCTCTCATCGCTGCTGGCTCCGCCCCTCATGTCGCTGTTGGCTCCGCCCCTCACATCGCTGCTGGCTCCCCCCCTCATATCGCTGCTGGCTCCGCCCCTCACATCGCTGTTGGCTCCGCCCATCAGCCGCTCACAGTCCTCAGCAATATGGAGACATCCGCACTGATCAGAATCCTCGGGGGCGTGGCCTGTCACTGTAGTCACACAAGGGTTGTCATGGAGATCTCAAGGGAAGGCAGGTGGGCGGGGCTTAGAGCAGGAAGTAGAAGCCGTGCAGTGTGATTGGCTCCTTACCTTCTGCCAGTAATGGAGCAGATATATGGCTCCTATATAATGGAGGGGGCTCAGGAGGGGTTCCCCACCCTAAAGGTCAGGGGATAAATAATACTGGACATGAACGAGGGCAGGAGGACATTATTCTATATTGTAAGAAATCTGATTTCTTCTTTCCTCACAGTTTTTCCTGTGCAAGGCCACATGTATTGTGCGATAATCTGTGAATATGGGGGGGATCTGCTCCTCACATCCACATCAATCCCCCCACGTCTGAGCTCTCCCTTACAGGGGTCTTCTGCTCTGCACACTGATGCCGTATCCATGGAGATGACATCATGGCCGGTACATGCGGATCTCCCCGATGGGACCCTCATGTATCTGGAGGACGAGGCACTGCTGCTCCTCGGGGAGAGGGGGCACAATTCCTGTACACATGATACAGGGGCTTCTGCCATCTCTGGGCTGAGAATAATGCTGGCAGCGTGCAGTCTACATGATGTGAGGATTACAAGTCTGCAGTCACAGAGAGTCACACAGATGACTGCAGCCTTCAGCTTCACACCGGACAATCCCTTTAAATACATGTATATTGCTCTAAAAATACTTTTTACTATTTCTCTTCATGTAACATTTGCTCTGTTCGGCCTTTACCAGCTTTTTGTTTCCCAGCAGCACATTGATGGCTGCAGAATGAGTTAACTTGAGATTCAGTCAGTGAGCTCCTTATGATGTGGATTTTCCAGCTCTTTTATTTCTGCCATGATTTATGACTGCATCAGAGATCAGCCCAACTTTCATGCTGGTCTGTGAACATAATCAGCACAGAGAAGGTCAGAATGAGCTCACTGATAAATTCTCAGTGAGCTCATTCTGCAACTAGCAATGCAAAGGAAATAAAAAAGCCAAATTGTTTATGAAACGTTATTGAAAAAATATTTGTATGTATATATTTAGCCCAAAATGTCTGAGTGTCCATATCCTTAGTACCAGCACAGCTGAGGATTTGGTATAATCAGGGGCGTACATAGGAATCATGGGGCCCCATAGCAGAAGTTCTAATTGGGCCCCCCCCAACAAAAAAATGTAAAAATGTGAATAATTGTCGGGGTCACAGAAGAGCAGATCTCACAACCTTCCAGCCTTTACATAGCAATTTTCCTCCTGCTGAAGTCCTAGATCCCTTTTTCATTGCCCATAAAGTGTGGTGCCAACAAAAGTGCCCCCCAAACACGGTATGATACCCCCATGGTGAATTCCTCCATATGCACAGTATAATGACCCTACTGTACCCCACCTCAACTCCCAGGGTAAAGTATGATGACACCAACACAGTATGATCCCCCAACTGTCCCACACCTCTCCATACTCCATAGAGTATAATGCACTCGCCATGGTCCTCCACACAGTATAAGACTCTCGCCATGGTCCTCCACACAGTATAAGGCACTCGCCATGGTCCTCCACGCAGTATAATACACTCCCCATGGTCCTCCACGCAGTATAATGCACAACTTCGTGGTCCTCCACGCAGAATAATGCACTCCCTCGTGGTCCTCCACGCAGTATAATGCACTCCCACGTGGTCCTCCACACAGTACAATGCACTCCCCGTGGTCCTCCACACAGTATAGTGCACTCCCCCATGGTCCTCCACACAGTACAATGCACTCCCCCATGGTCCTCCACACAGTATAAGACACTCGCCATGGCTCCTCACTCAGTATAATGCATTCCCCCATGGTCCTGTACGCAGTATAATGCAGCCCCCCATAGGGTAAAATGCAGCCCCAGTCCTCCAGTATTATGAGTACTCACTGATTTAAAAATAAATACATACTTACCGCTCCTCGTTCCCCGCTGCTTCAGTCTCTGCAGCTGATCACCTCAGCAGCTGCCAGCTCCACTGTCTGACACAGCGTGGCGCGTCATCATGCCGCTGCGTCAGATGCAGAGGAGGAATGAAGGGAGAGGGAGTGTCACATGATGCTCCCTCCTCCAGGTTTTCGTGGGCCCCGGGCGAAAGAGTCTCAGTGGCCCCTTTAACACATCCAACCATTCATGATGCACAGATACAGCAGAGAAATTATAGATATAGATATAGTACAATGCCAAACATTTCACTGACTCCTTACATTTCATGAGTGATATCTTTTGTAAATTCTACAATAGCTCAGAAACCGGTGAATCCTCACAGCGCACAGTGCAGACCGGACAGTATAGTCCTCCATACAGTGTTATGGCACCACTAAGTCCTCCATACAATATTATGGGCACCACATAGTCCTCCATACAGTATTATGAGCCCCATATAATGCTCCATACAAAATGCTGGACCCCATATAATTCACCATAGAGAATACTGCCTGGTCCCCATGTAATGCCATATGCAGGCTGGACCCCATACAGAGGCCCCACAAGCCCGCTGCATCCCCCCCGGGGCCCCAACAAGCCTGCTGCATCCCCCTGGAGCCCCCACAAGCCTGCAGCACCCCCCCCAGAGCTCCCACAAGCCTGCAGCATCCCCCCCAGAGCTCCCACAAGCCTGCAGCATCCCCCCTAGAGCCCCCACAAGCCCGCAGCATCCCCCCAGAGCACCCACAAGCCCGCAGCATCCCCCCCCCAGAGCACCCGCAAGCCCACAGCATCCCTCCCAGGGCCCCACAAGCCCGCAGCATCCCCCCCAGGGTCCCACAAGTCCACTGCATCCCCCCCAGAGCACCCACAAGCCTGCAGTATCCCACCAAGGGCCCCCACAAGCCCACAGCATCCCCCCAGGGCCCCACAAGCCAACAGCATCCCCCCTAGGGCCCCCACAAGCCCACAGCATCCCCCCAGGGCCCCACAAGCCCACACCATCCCCCTCAGAGCACCCGCAAACCCACAGCATCCCCCCCAGGGCCCCACAAGCCCACAGCATCCCCCCCAGGGCCTCACAAGCCCACAGCATTCCGCCCCCAGAGCCCCCACAAGCCCGCAGCATCCCCCCACCCCAGGGCCCCACAAGCTCGCAGCATCCCCCCCCCAGGGCCCCCACAAGCCCGCAGCATCCCCCCCAGAGCCCTCATAAGCCCACAGCATTCCCTTAGGGCCCCCACAAGCACGCATTATCCCTGCATTATTCCCCAGAGCCCCCTAAGATCTCCACAAGCATTAATTAACCCCACCAGACTGCCCTCCAGCATTAACCCCCCCCAAATCCCTCACTCGCAAGTATCAAGCCCCCTCACCCCAAAAACAACAAGAAGAAAAGACATCAGACCAGCAATTAATAGAACAATCTCCTGTTTCTCACCTTAGGATACTGACCTCCTCCTGCAGCTTCACCGGCAGCTCTGTCTCTGCATGAGACTCTGGCGTCTGGTGCTGAACTAGAACACGCCCCCGGAAATGACATCACACCTGGAAGGATCCCATACATTCTAGCGTCTAGGGCACGGGAAGAGGTAAGTATTGTGCCGGCCGGGGCCCTGAGCAGGCGGGGGGGCCCATGGCGCGCCGGGATGCCCGACGGCGAGTAAGCCCCCCGCCTGCTCAGGGCCCCGCCGCTTGCCTGTGTGCAGGAGAGGGACCCGATGCGGGGGTACACAGTGCAGGCGACTGCTATGGGGCCCCCCCAGCTCACGGGCCCCATAGCAGTCGCGTGGCCTGCCGCCATTGGCGGGTCGCCACTGGGTACAATGGTGTCTGGCCTGGACAATCCTCTGTAAGGGAAACCAAGTCCGAACTGATAGATTTTCCCTGCACTGATACATTGTAGCAAACGGTCAGGACAGGAGGGGGATCGTCTAGACTGAATACCATTGTAATAAATGCTCCGCTGCTGTCAGGATTAGATTTTTTTCAGGTTCTGGATATTAACAAGAATGATTTTATTCTCAGACAACAAGCAGAGATCTTACAAATGGCAGAAAAGTTGAATAATCCTTCATTGCAGAGAGGAGAACTTTCCTCCTGTATCCGGCGGATCGTCCTGTGGCTGAGAACAGTCTTTGCGGAGCGATTCCTCCCTATGAGGGGAACGTCGGCGCGGTGGAGCTGCTGTATCAGCCACGGAGGGGAATGAAGAGCAAGAAAGATTTATCCCTCATCCTGGAGGATCCGGAACTGAAGACTGCGGAGATCAAAGCTGAAGGTGAAGCCACATGTGATCTGTATACATCGGCAGAGGGGTCGTCACATGAGGAAATCCCCCCATATATATGGAGATGGCGATCTGTGGGGGCCGGACACAGAATGGGTGTGTGGTGTAACCAAAGAGAACACTAAGTCAGCACAGGAGCTGTGTACACAAAACGGAAGCATTCTGCAAAGTTACTTTATTCTCTTTATCCCCTTCCCGACATCCGCAGAATTTAAGTGTCGCAATTCCAATGAGTTGTGGGTTTTTGGTTCAAGTTGCCCAACGGGACCAAAAAATAATGTGATAGAAAAGTATTAAAATTGAAATTTATATATATAAAAAAAATCCTTTTAAATTTCCTCCCTCCATTTGTCAATACAAAGCAAGACTAAAAGATTATATATATATATTTATTTATTTAGTATTGACACACTGACAAAAAGTCCGATCTATCAAATCATAAATATATTAACCCCTACAGCAAATGCCCAACAGCAAAGATAATCTAAACACCCACATTTTTTTTTCTTTTTGGGTAATTTTACCTCCCAAAAAATGCATCAAAAAGAGATGAAAAGTTTGTAGACGGCAGAGAATGGGATCAATAACCCCCGCAGGTCGGCGAGCAGAAAGCGAACCTCGCCCAGATTCATCAGCAGAAACATGGAACAAATGCAGGGTCTCACAAAATGGTGACACAATACCGGGTTATTTATTACTGTTTGGTGACACCATAATACGGCAATTCTGGCTTCTTAATTTATTTTTCCGCTATTTAACGTGCAGTTTAAATAATTTGGGCTTTGATAGGTCGGACTTTTACAGACACGACAATATAAAATGTTTCTTTTTTAATTTCTTTTTTTTTACCTCGGAAAATAGGGGTGATTTAACATTTTTGTTTATTTTTTTTCCTTTGTAAAACTTTTTTCTTTTTTTTCCATTTTTACTTTATTTTTTTATGTCCCCTTAGGGCACTTGAACCTGCAATCTCTTGACTGCTTATTCTATATACAGTAATCCTCTAGTAATGCAGTATACAGTTTATAAGATTAAGTCCAGACTGTGGATGAACTTCACAGGAGTACCAAGATGGCAGCCATGCAGGCCTTCACCATTCCCCTGACTGCCATTGTCATCCATTTCCTGGCGATAGCTCAATTTAAATGCCGCTGTTGGCTCAGGTGGCCACAGTCTACTCAAGTCGCTGCTGTCGGCTCAGGCCACCGCTGTTCTGGGCTGGCTGGCAAATTGCACACAGTAGCAACCCATCCTTATTGAGTTTTATCTGTGGCTGATTCATAAAGTGAGTAAAGGTTACAAAGCTTTAAAAAGATAAAGCCGGTGTTATGATGTAATAGTTGAGGTCAAATGCCGACTAGATTCTCATCTTCTTCTATCAGTGGGCTACTCAGAGAGGTGTCTGAGACTCTAGTCAGCATGTGACCGGGCTCGGACTGGCCTGCTGGGGAATTCCCCGGTGGGCTCCACTGCAGGGCCAGCACTGACAAGAGAAGGAAGTCTCCTCCCACTCCTACCCTAGCACAGCTATGCACTTGTCTATATACTGTATGCTGTGTCGTGGGGGACTTGTCTATATACTGTATGCTGTGTGTGGGGGACTTGTCTATATACCGTATGCTGTGTGTGTGGGGGTGTGTGGTTTGACTTGTCTATATACTGTATGCTGTGTGTGTGTGGGGGGGACTTGTCTGTATACCGTGTGTGGGAGGTGGGGGACTTGATTATATACTGTATGCTGTGTGGGGGACTTGTCTATATACCGTATGCTGTGTGTGGGGGACTTGTCTATACACTGTATGCTGTGTGTGGGGGACTTGTCTATATACCGTATGCTGTGTATGGGGGACTTGTCTATATACTGTATGCTGTGTGTGTGTGTGGGGGGGACTTGTCTGTATACCGTGTGTGGGAGGTGGGGGACTTGTCTATATACCGTATGCTGTGTGTGGGGGACTTGTCTATATACTGTATGCTGTGTATGGGGGACTTGTCTATATACTGTATGCTGTGTGTGGGGGACTTGTCTATATACCGTATGCTGTGTGTGTGGGGGACTTGTCTATATACTGTATGCTGTGTAGGGGACTTGTCTATATACCGTATGCTGTGTGTGGGTGACTTGTCTATATACCGTATGCTGTGTGGGGGACTTGTCTATATACCGCATGCTGTGTGGGGTATTTGTCTATATACTGTATGCTGTGTGGGGTATTTGTCTATATACTGTATGCTGTGTGGGGGGGACTTGTCTATATACCGTATGCTGTGTGTGGGGGACTTGTCTATATACCGTATGCTGTGTGTGTGGGGGACTTGTCTATATACTGTATGCTGTGTAGGGGACTTGTCTATATACTGTATGCTGTGTAGGGGACTTGTCTATATACTGTATGCTGTGTGGGGGGGACTTGTCTATATACCGTATGCTGTGTGTGGGGGACTTGTCTATATATTGTATGCTGTGTGGGGGGGACTTGTCTATATACCGTATGCTGTGTGTGGGGGACTTGTCTATATACCGTATGCTGTGTGTGGGGGACTTGTCTATATACCGTATGCTGTGTGGGGGGGACTTGTCTATATACTGTATGGTGTGTGTGGGGGACTTGTCTATATACCGTATGCTGTGTGTGTGGGGGACTTGTCTATATACCGTATGCTGTGTGTGGGTAACTTGTCTATATACCGTATGCTGTGTGTGGGTGACTTGTCTATATACTGTATGCTGTGTGTGGGGGACTTGTCTATATACTGTATGCTGTGTGTAGGGGACTTGTCTATATACTGTATGCTGTGTGTAGGGGACTTGTCTATATACCGTATGCTGTGTGTGGGGGACTTGTCTATATACCTTATGCTGTGTATGGGGGACTTGTCTGTATACCGTATGCTGTGTGTGGGGGACTTGTCTATATACCGTATGCTGTGTGTGGGGGACTTGTCTATATACCGTATGCTGTGTGTGGGGGACTTGTCTATATACCGTATGCTGTGTGTGGGGGACTTGTCTATATACTGTATGCTGTGTAGGGGACTTGTCTATATACCGTATGCTGTGTAGGGGACTTGTCTATATACCGTATGCTGTGTGTAGGGGACTTGTCTATATACCGTATGCTGTGTGGGGGACTTGTCTATATACCGTATGCTGTGTGGGGGACTTGTCTATATACTGTATGCTGTGTGTGGGGGACTTGTCTATATACTGTATGCTGTGTGTGGGGGACTTGTCTTTATACCGTATACTGTGTGTGGGGGACTTGTCTATATACTGTATGCTGTGTAGGGGACTTGTCTATATACCGTATGCTGTGTAGGGGACTTGTCTATATACCGTATGCTGTGTGTGGGGAACTTGTCTATATACTGTATGCTGTGTGTGGGGGACTTGTCTATATACCGTATGCTGTGTGGGGGGGACTTGTCTATATACCGTATGCTGTGTGGGGGGGACTTGTCTATATACCGTATGCTGTGTGTGGGGGACTTGTCTATATACCGTATGCTGTGTGGGGGACTTGTCTATATACTGTATGCTGTGTGTGGGGGACTTGTCTATATACTGTATGCTGTGTGTAGGGTACTTGTCTATATACTGTATGCTGTGTGGTGGGGGACTTGTCTATATACTGTATGCTGTGTGGTGGGGGACTTGTCTATATACCGTATGCTGTGTGTGGGGGACTTGTCTATATACCGTATGCTGTGTGGTGGGGGACTTGTCTATATACCGTATGCTGTGTGTAGGGGACTTGTCTATATACGGTATGCTGTGTGTGGGGGACTTGTCTATATACCGTATGCTGTGTGTGGGGGACTTGTCTATATACCGTATGCTGTGTGTGGGGGACTTCTCTATATACCGTATGCTGTGTGTGGGGGCCTTGTCTATATACTGTATGCTGTGTGGGGGGGACTTGTCTATATACTATATGCTGTGTGGGGGACTTGTCTATATACCGTATGCTGTGTGTGGGGGACTTGTCTATATACCGTATGCTGTGTGTGGGGGACTTGTCTATATACTGTATGCTGTGTGGGGGTCTTGTCTATATACCGTTTGCTGTGTGTGGGGGACTTGTCTATATACCGTATGCTGTGTGTGGGGGACTTGTCTATATACTGTATGCTGTGTGTGGGGGACTTGTCTATATACCGTATGCTGTGTGTGGGGGACTTGTCTATATACCGTATGCTGTGTGTGGGGGACTTGTCTATATACCGTATGCTGTGTGTGGGGGACTTGTCTATATACCGTATGCTGTGTGTGGGGGACTTGTCTATATACCGTATGCTGTGTGTGGGAGACTTGTCTATATACCGTATGCTGTGTGGGGGGGACTTGTCTATATACCGTATGCTGTGTGGGGGGGACTTGTCTATATACCGTATGCTGTGTGTGGGGGACTTGTCTATATACCGTATGCTGTGTGTGGGGGACTTGTCTATATACCGTATGCTGTGTGTGGGGGACTTGTCTATATACCGTATGCTGTGTGTGGGGGACTTGCCTATATACCGTATGCTGTGTGTGGGGGACTTGTCTATATACCGTATGCTGTGTGTGAGGGGCCTTGTCTATATACGGTATGCTGTGTGTGGGGGCCTTGTCTATATACCGTATGCTGTGTGTGGGGGACTTGTCTATATACCGTATGCTGTGTGTGGGGGACTTGTCTATTTACCGTATGCTGTGTGTGGGGGCCTTGTCTATATACTGTATGCTGTGTGGGGGGGACTTGTCTATATACTGTATGCTGTGTGGGGGGGACTTGTCTATATACTGTATGCTGTGTGGGGTACTTGTCTATATACTGTATGCTGTGTGTGGGGGACTTGTCTATATACTGTATGCTGTGTGTGGGGGACTTGTGTATATACCGTATGCTGTGTGTGGGGGACTTGTCTATATACTGTATGCTGTGTGTGGGACTTGTCTATATACCGTATGCTGTGTGTGGGGGACTTGTCTATATACTGTATGCTGTGTGTGGGGGACTTGTCTATATACCGTATGCTGTGTGTGGGGGACTTGTCTATATACTGTATGCTGTGTGGGGGTCTTGTCTATATACCGTTTGCTGTGTGTGGGGGACTTGTCTATATACCGTATGCTGTGTGTGGGGGACTTGTCTATATACCGTATGCTGTGTGTGGGGGACTTGTCTATATACCGTATGCTGTGTGTGGGTGACTTGTCTATATACTGTATGCTATGTGGGGGGGACTTGTCTATATACCGTATGCTGTGTGTGGGGGGGACTTGTCTATATACCTTATGCTGTGTATGGGGGACTTGTCTATATATGCTGTTTGTGGGGGTCTTGTCTATATACTGTATGCTGTGTGTGGGGGACTTGTCTATATACCGTATGCTGTGTGTGGGGGACTTGTCTATATACCGTATGCTGTGTGTGGGGGACTTGTCTATATACTGTATGCTGTGTGTGGGTGACTTGTCTATATACTGTATGCTGTGTGTGGGGGACTTGTCTATATACCGTATGCTGTGTGTGGGGGACTTGTCTATATACCGTATGCTGTGTGTGGGGGCCTTGTCTATATACTGTATGCTGTGTGGGGGGGACTTGTCTACATACTGTATGCTGTGTGGGGTACTTGTCTATATACTGTATGCTGTGTGTGGGGGACTGGTCTATATACCGTATGCTGTGTGTGGGGGACTTGTCTATATACTGTATGCTGTGTGGGGGACTTGTCTATATACCGTATGCTGTGTGTGGGGGACTTGTCTATATACCGTATGCTGTGTGTGGGGGACTTGTCTATATACCGTATGCTGTGTGTGGGACTTTTCTATATACCGTATGCTGTGTGTGGGGGACTTGTCTATATACTGTATGCTGTGTGTGGGGGACTTGTCTATATACCGTATGCTGTGTGTGGGGGACTTGTCTATATACTGTATGCTGTGTGTGGGACTTGTCTATATACCGTATGCTGTGTGTGGGGGACTTGTCTATATACTGTATGCTGTGTGTGGGGGACTTGTCTATATACCGTATGCTGTGTGTGGGGGACTTGTCTATATACTGTATGCTGTGTGGGGGTCTTGTCTATATACCGTTTGCTGTGTGTGGGGGACTTGTCTATATACCGTATGCTGTGTGTGGGGGACTTGTCTATATACCGTATGCTGTGTGTGGGGGACTTGTCTATATACCGTATGCTGTGTGTGGGTGACTTGTCTATATACTGTATGCTATGTGGGGGGGACTTGTCTATATACCGTATGCTGTGTGTGGGGGGGACTTGTCTATATACCTTATGCTGTGTATGGGGGACTTGTCTATATATGCTGTGTGTGGGGGTCTTGTCTATATACCGTATGCTGTGTGTGGGGGACTTGTCTATATACCGTATGCTGTGTGTGGGGGACTTGTCTATATACCGTATGCTGTGTGTGGGGGACTTGTCTATATACCGTATGCTGTGTGTGGGGGACTTGTCTATATACCGTATGCTGTGTGTGGGGGACTTGTCTATATACTGTATGCTGTGTGTGGGGGACTTGTCTATATACCGTATGCTGTGTGTGGGGGACTTGTCTATATACCGTATGCTGTGTGTGGGGGACTTGTCTATATACCGTATGCTGTGTGTGGGGGACTTGTCTATATACCGTATGCTGTGTGTGGGGGACTTGTCTATATACCGTATGCTGTGTGTGGGGGACTTGTCTATATACCGTTTGCTGTGTGTGGGGGACTTGTCTATATACCGTATACTGTGTGTGGGGGACTTGTCTATATACTGTATGCTGTGTAGGGGACTTGTCTATATACTGTATGCTGTGTGGGGGGGACTTGTCTATATACTGTATGCTGTGTGGGGGGGACTTGTCTATATACCGTATGCTGTGTGTGGGGGGCTTGTCTATATACTGTATGGTGTGTGTGGGGGACTTGTCTATATACTGTATGGTATGTGTGGGGGACTTGTCTATATACTGTATGCTGTGTGGGGGGGACTTGTCTATATACCGTATGCTGTGTGGGGGGGACTTGTCTATATACGGTATGCTGTGTGTGGGGGACTTGTCTATATACCGTATTCTGTGTGTGGGGTACTTGTCTATATACCGTATGCTGTGTGTGGGTGACTTGTCTATATACTGTATGCTGTGTGGGGGGGACTTGTCTATATACCGTATGCTGTGTGGGGGGGACTTGTCTATATACGGTATGCTGTGTGTGGGGGACTTGTCTATATACCGTATTCTGTGTGTGGGGTTCTTGTCTATATACCGTATGCTGTGTGTGTGGGGGACTTGTCTATATACCGTATGCTGTGTGTGGGGGACTTGTCTATATACCGTATGCTGTGTGTGGGGGACTTGTCTATATACCGTATGCTGTGTGTGGGGGACTTGTCTATATACTGTATGCTGTGTGTGGGGTACTTGTCTATATACTGTATGCTGTGTGTGGGGGACTTGTCTATATACTGTATGCTGTGTGTGGGGGACTTTTCTATATACTGTATGCTGTGTAGGGGACTTGTCTATATACTGTATGCTGTGTGTGGGGGACTTGTCTATATACTGTATGCTGTGTGTGGGGTACTTGTCTATATACTGTATGCTGTGTGTGGGGGACTTGTCTATATATTGTATGCTGTGTGTGGGGGACTTGTCTATATACTGTAAGCTGTGTGTGGGGGGGACTTGTCTATATGCCGTATACTGTGTGTGGGGGACTTGTCTATATACTGTATGCTGTGTGTAGGGGACTTGTCTATATACCGTATGCTGTGTAGGGGACTTGTCTATATACCGTATGCTGTGTGTGGGGGACTTGTCTTTATAACGTTTGCTGTGTGTAGGGGACTTGTCTATATACTGTATGCTGTGTGTGGGGGACTTGTCTATATACTGTATGCTGTGTGTGGGGGACTTGTCTATATACTGTATGCTGTGTATGGGGGACTTGTCTATATACCGTATGCTGTGTGTGTGTGGGACTTGTCTATATACCGTATACTGTGTGTGGGGGACTTGTCTATATACTGTATGCTGTGTAGAGGACTTGTCTATATACCGTATGCTGTGTGGGGGGGACTTGTCTATATACTGTATGCTGTGTAGGGGACTTGTCTATATACCGTATGCTGTGTGTGGGGGACTTGTCTATATACTGTATGCTGTGTGTGGGGGACTTGTCTATATACCGTATGCTGTGTGTGGGGGGGACTTGTCTATATACCATATGCTGTGTGGGAGGGACTTGTCTATATACCGTATGCTGTGTGGGGTACTTGTCTATATACTGTATGCTGTGTGTGGGGGACTTGTCTATATACCGTATGCTGTGTGGGGGACTTGTCTATATACCGTATGCTCTGTGTGGGGGACTTGTCTATATACCGTATGCTGTGTGTGGGGGACTTGTCTATATACTGTATGCTGTGTGTGCTGGACTTGTCTATATACCGTATGCTGTGTGTGGGGGACTTGTCTATATACTGTATGCTGTGTGTGGGGGACTTGTCTATATACTGTATGCTGTGTGTGGGGGACTTGTCTATATACCGTATGCTGTGTATGGGGGACTTGTCTATATACCGTATGCTGTGTGTGGGGGACTTGTCTATATACCGTATGCTGTGTGTGCTGGACTTGTCTATATACCGTATGCTGTGTGTGCTGGACTTGTCTATATACCGTATGCTGTGTATGGGGGACTGGTTTATATACCGCATGCTGTGTGGGGGACATGTCTATATACCGTATGGTGTGTGAGGGACTTGTCTATATACCGTATGCTGTGTGGGGTACTTGTCTATATACCGTATGCTGTGTATGGGGGACTTGTCTATATACTGTATGCTGTGTATGGGGGACTTGTCTATATACCGTATGCTGTGTGGGGGGGACTTGTCTATATACCGTATGCTGTGTGTGGGGGACTTGTCTATATACCGTATGCTGTGTGTGGGGGACTTGTCTATATACCGTATGCTGTGTGTGGGGGCTTGTCTATATACTGTATGTTGTGTGTGGGGGACTTGTCTATATACCGTATGCTGTGTGTGGGGGACTTGTCTATATACCGTATGCTGTGTGTGGGGGACTTGTCTATATACCGTATGCTGTGTGTGGGGGACTTGTCTATATACCGTATGCTGTGTGTGGGGGACTTGTCTATATACCGTATGCTGTGTGGGGGGGACTTGTCTATATACTGTATGGTGTGTGTGGGGGACTTGTCTATATACCGTATGCTGTGTGTGGGGGACTTGTCTATATACCGTATGCTGTGTGTGGGTGACTTGTCTATATACTGTATGCTGTGTGAGGGGGACTTGTCTATATACCGTATGCTGTGTGTGGGGGACTTGTCTATATACCGTATGCTGTGTGTGGGGGACTTGTCTATATACCGTATGCTGTGTGTGGGGGACTTGTCTATATACCGTATGCTGTGTGTGGGGGACTTGTCTATATACCGTATACTGTGTGTGGGGGACTTGTCTATATACTGTATGCTGTGTAGGGGACTTGTCTATATACCGTATGCTGTGTAGGGGACTTGTCTATATACCGTATGCTGTGTGTAGGGGACTTGTCTACATACCGTATGCTGTGTGGGGGACTTGTCTATATACCGTATGCTGTGTGGGGGACTTGTCTATATACTGTATGCTGTGTGTGGGGGACTTGTCTATATACCGTATACTGTGTGTGGGGGACTTGTCTATATACTGTATGCTGTGTAGGGGACTTGTCTATATACCGTATGCTGTGTATTGGACTTGTCTATATACCGTATGCTGTGTGTGGGGACTTGTCTATATACTGTATGCTGTGTGTGGGGGACTTGTCTATATACCGTATGCTGTGTGGTGCGGACTTGTCTATATACCGTATGCTGTGTGGGGGGGACTTGTCTATATACCGTATGCTGTGTGTGGGGGACTTGTCTATATACCGTATGCTGTGTGGGGGACTTGTCTATATACTGTATGCTGTGTGTGGGGGACTTGTCTATATACTGTATGCTGTGTGTGGGGGCCTTGTCTATATACTGTATGCTGTGTGGGGGGGACTTGTCTATATACTGTATGCTGTGTGGGGGACTTGTCTATATACTGTATGCTGTGTGTGGGGGACTGGTCTATATACCGTATGCTGTGTGTGGGGGACTTGTCTATATACTGTATGCTGTGTGGGGGACTTGTCTATATACCGTATGCTGTGTATGGGGGACTTGTCTATATACCGTATGCTGTGTGTGGGGGACTTGTCTATATACCGTATGCTGTGTGTGGGGGACTTGTCTATATACCGTATGCTGTGTGTGGGGGACTTGTCTATATACCGTATGCTGTGTGGGGGACTTGTCTATATACCGTATGCTGTGTGTGGGGGACTTGTCTATATACCGTATGCTGTGTATGGGGGACTTGTCTATATACCGTATGCTGTGTGTGGGGGACTTGTCTATATACCGTATGCTGTGTGTGGGACTTGTCTATATACCGTATGCTGTGTGTGGGGGACTTGTCTATATACTGTATGCTGTGTGTGGGGGACTTGTCTATATACCGTATGCTGTGTGTGGGGGACTTGTCTATATACTGTATGCTGTGTGTGGGACTTGTCTATATACCGTATGCTGTGTGTGGGGGACTTGTCTATATACTGTATGCTGTGTGTGGGGGACTTGTCTATATACCGTATGCTGTGTGTGGGGGATTGTCTATATACTGTATGCTGTGTGGGGGTCTTGTCTATATACCGTTTGCTGTGTGTGGGGGACTTGTCTATATACCGTATGCTGTGTGTGGGGGACTTGTCTATATACCGTATGCTGTGTGTGGGGGACTTGTCTATATACCGTATGCTGTGTGTGGGTGACTTGTCTATATACTGTATGCTATGTGGGGGGGACTTGTCTATATACCGTATGCTGTGTGTGGGGGGGACTTGTCTATATACCTTATGCTGTGTATGGGGGACTTGTCTATATACCGTATGCTGTGTGTGGGGGTCTTGTCTATATACTGTATGCTGTGTGTGGGGGACTTGTCTATATACCGTATGCTGTGTGTGGGGGACTTGTCTATATACCGTATGCTGTGTGTGGGGGACTTGTCTATATACCGTATGCTGTGTGTGGGTGACTTGTCTATATACCGTATGCTGTGTGTGGGGGACTTGTCTATATACCGTATGCTGTGTGTGGGGGACTTGTCTATATACCGTATGCTGTGTGTGGGGGACTTGTCTATATACCGTATGCTGTGTGTGGGGGACTTGTCTATATACCGTATGCTGTGTGTGGGGGACTTGTCTATATACCGTATGCTGTGTGTGGGGGACTTGTCTATATACCGTATGCTGTGTGTGGGGGACTTGTCTATATACCGTATGCTGTGTGTGGGGGACTTGTCTATATACCGTATGCTGTGTGTGGGGGACTTGTCTATATACCGTATGCTGTGTGTGGGGGACTTGTCTATATACCGTATGCTGTGTGTGGGGGACTTGTCTATATACCGTATGCTGTGTGTGGGGGACTTGTCTATATACCGTATGCTGTGTGTGGGTGACTTGTCTATATACCGTATGCTGTGTGTGGGGGACTTGTCTATATACCGTATGCTGTGTGTGGGGGACTTGTCTATATACCGTATGCTGTGTGTGGGGGACTTGTCTATATACCGTATGCTGTGTGTGGGGGACTTGTCTATATACCGTATGCTGTGTGTGGGGGACTTGTCTATATACCGTATGCTGTGTGTGGGGGACTTGTCTATATACCGTATGCTGTGTGTGGGGGACTTGTCTATATACTGTATGCTGTGTGTGGGGGACTTGTCTATATACTGTATGCTGTGTGTGGGGTACTTGTCTATATACTGTATGCTGTGTGTGGGGGACTTGTCTATATACTGTATGCTGTGTAGGGGACTTGTCTATATACTGTATGCTGTGTGGGGGGGACTTGTCTATATACTGTATGCTGTGTGGGGGGGACTTGTCTATATACCGTATGCTGTGTGTGGGGGGCTTGTCTATATACTGTATGGTGTGTGTGGGGGACTTGTCTATATACTGTATGGTGTCTGTGGGGGACTTGTCTATATACTGTATGCTGTGTGGGGGGGACTTGTCTATATACCGTATGCTGTGTGGGGGGGACTTGTCTATATACGGTATGCTGTGTGTGGGGGACTTGTCTTTATACCGTATTCTGTGTGTGGGGTTCTTGTCTATATACCGTATGCTGTGTGTGTGGGGGACTTGTCTATATACCGTATGCTGTGTGTGGGGGACTTGTCTATATACCGTATGCTGTGTGTGGGGGACTTGTCTATATACCGTATGCTGTGTGTGGGGGACTTGTCTATATACCGTATGCTGTGTGTGGGGGACTTGTCTATATACTGTATGCTGTGTGTGGGGTACTTGTCTATATACTGTATGCTGTGTGTGGGGGACTTGTCTATATACTGTATGCTGTGTGTGGGGGACTTTTCTATATACTGTATGCTGTGTAGGGGACTTGTCTATATACTGTATGCTGTGTGTGGGGGACTTGTCTATATACTGTATGCTGTGTGTGGGGTACTTGTCTGTATACTGTATGCTGTGTGTGGGGGACTTGTCTATATACTGTATGCTGTGTGTGGGGGACTTATCTATATACTGTATGCTGTGTGTGGGGGACTTGTCTATATGCCGTATACTGTGTGTGGGGGACTTGTCTATATACTGTATGCTGTGTGTGGGGGACTTGTCTATATATTGTATGCTGTGTGGGGGACTTGTCTATATACTGTATGCTGTGTGTGGGGGGGACTTGTCTATATGCCGTATACTGTGTGTGGGGGACTTGTCTATATACTGTATGCTGTGTGTGTGTGGGGGGGACTTGTCTATATACTGTATGCTGTGTGTAGGGGACTTGTCTATATACCGTATGCTGTGTAGGGGACTTGTCTATATACCGTATGCTGTGTGTGGGGGACTTGTCTTTATACCGTATGCTGTGTGTAAGGGACTTGTCTATATACTGTATGCTGTGTGTGGGGGACTTGTCTATATACCGTATGCTGTGTGTGGGGGACTTGTCTATATACCGTATGCTGTGTGTGGGGGACTTGTCTATATACCGTATGCTGTGTGTGGGGGACTTGTCTATATACCGTATGCTGTGTGTGGGTGACTTGTCTATATACCGTATGCTGTGTGTGGGGGACTTGTCTATATACCGTATGCTGTGTGTGGGGGACTTGTCTATATACCGTATGCTGTGTGTGGGGGACTTGTCTATATACCGTATGCTGTGTGTGGGGGACTTGTCTATATACCGTATGCTGTGTGTGGGGGACTTGTCTATATACCGTATGCTGTGTGTGGGGGACTTGTCTATATACTGTATGCTGTGTGTGGGGGACTTGTCTATATACTGTATGCTGTGTGTGGGGTACTTGTCTATATACTGTATGCTGTGTGTGGGGGACTTGTCTATATACTGTATGCTGTGTAGGGGACTTGTCTATATACTGTATGCTGTGTGGGGGGGACTTGTCTATATACTGTATGCTGTGTGGGGGGGACTTGTCTATATACCGTATGCTGTGTGTGGGGGGCTTGTCTATATACTGTATGGTGTGTGTGGGGGACTTGTCTATATACTGTATGGTGTCTGTGGGGGACTTGTCTATATACTGTATGCTGTGTGGGGGGGACTTGTCTATATACCGTATGCTGTGTGGGGGGGACTTGTCTATATACGGTATGCTGTGTGTGGGGGACTTGTCTTTATACCGTATTCTGTGTGTGGGGTTCTTGTCTATATACCGTATGCTGTGTGTGTGGGGGACTTGTCTATATACCGTATGCTGTGTGTGGGGGACTTGTCTATATACCGTATGCTGTGTGTGGGGGACTTGTCTATATACCGTATGCTGTGTGTGGGGGACTTGTCTATATACCGTATGCTGTGTGTGGGGGACTTGTCTATATACTGTATGCTGTGTGTGGGGTACTTGTCTATATACTGTATGCTGTGTGTGGGGGACTTGTCTATATACTGTATGCTGTGTGTGGGGGACTTTTCTATATACTGTATGCTGTGTAGGGGACTTGTCTATATACTGTATGCTGTGTGTGGGGGACTTGTCTATATACTGTATGCTGTGTGTGGGGTACTTGTCTGTATACTGTATGCTGTGTGTGGGGGACTTGTCTATATACTGTATGCTGTGTGTGGGGGACTTATCTATATACTGTATGCTGTGTGTGGGGGACTTGTCTATATGCCGTATACTGTGTGTGGGGGACTTGTCTATATACTGTATGCTGTGTGTGGGGGACTTGTCTATATATTGTATGCTGTGTGGGGGACTTGTCTATATACTGTATGCTGTGTGTGGGGGGGACTTGTCTATATGCCGTATACTGTGTGTGGGGGACTTGTCTATATACTGTATGCTGTGTGTGTGTGGGGGGGACTTGTCTATATACTGTATGCTGTGTGTAGGGGACTTGTCTATATACCGTATGCTGTGTAGGGGACTTGTCTATATACCGTATGCTGTGTGTGGGGGACTTGTCTTTATACCGTATGCTGTGTGTAAGGGACTTGTCTATATACTGTATGCTGTGTGTGGGGGACTTGTCTATATACCGTATGCTGTGTGTGGGGGACTTGTCTATATACCGTATGCTGTGTGTGGGGGACTTGTCTATATACCGTATGCTGTGTGTGGGGGACTTGTCTATATACCGTATGCTGTGTGTAGGGGACTTGTCTATATACCGTATGCTGTGTGGGGGACTTGTCTATATACCGTATGCTGTGTGTGGGGGACTTGTCTATATACCGTATGCTGTGTGTGTGTGGGACTTGTCTATATACCGTATACTGTGTGTGGGGGACTTGTCTATATACTGTATGCTGTGTAGAGGACTTGTCTATATACCGTATGCTGTGTGGGGGGGACTTGTCTATATACCGTATACTGTGTGTGGGGGACTTGTCTATATACTGTATGCTGTGTAGGGGACTTGTCTATATACCGTATGCTGTGTAGGGGACTTGTCTATATACCGTATGCTGTGTGTAGGGGACTTGTCTATATACCGTATGCTGTGTGGGGGACTTGTCTATATACCGTATGCTGTGTGGGGGACTTGTCTATATACTGTATGCTGTGTGTGGGGGACTTGTCTATATACCGTACACTGTGTGTGGGGGACTTGTCTATATACTGTATGCTGTGTAGGGGACTTGTCTATATACCGTATGCTGTGTATTGGACTTGTCTATATACCGTATGCTGTGTGTGGGGAACTTGTCTATATACTGTATGCTGTGTGTGGGGGACTTGTCTATATACCGTATGCTGTGTGGTTCGGACTTGTCTATATACCGTATGCTGTGTGGGGGGGACTTGTCTATATACCGTATGCTGTGTGTGGGGGACTTGTCTATATACCGTATGCTGTGTGGGGGACTTGTCTATATACTGTATGCTGTGTGTGGGGGACTTGTCTATATACTGTATGCTGTGTGTAGGGTACTTGTCTATATACTGTATGCTGTGTGGTGGGGGACTTGTCTATATACTGTATGCTGTGTGGTGGGGGACTTGTCTATATACCGTATGCTGTGTGTGGGGGACTTGTCTATATACCGTATGCTGTGTGGTGGGGGACTTGTCTATATACCGTATGCTGTGTGTAGGGGACTTGTCTATATACCGTATGCTGTGTGGGGGACTTGTCTATATACTGTATGCTGTGTGTGGGGGACTTGTCTATATACTGTATGCTGTGTGTAGGGTACTTGTCTATTTACTGTATGCTGTGTGGTGGGGGACTTGTCTATATACTGTATGGTGTGTGTGGGGGACTTGTCTATATACCGTATGCTGTGTGTGGGGGACTTGTCTATATACTGTATGCTGTGTGTGGGGTACTTGTCTATATACCGTATACTGTGTGTGGGGGACTTGTCTATATACTGTATGCTGTGTAGGGGACTTGTCTATATACCGTATGCTGTGTAGCGGACTTGTCTATATACCGTATGCTGTGTGTAGGGGACTTGTCTATATACCGTATGCTGTGTGGGGGACTTGTCTATATACTGTATGCTGTGTGTGGGGGACTTGTCTATATACTGTATGCTGTGTGTGGGGGACTTGTCTATATATCGTATGCTGTGTGTGGGGGACTTGTCTATATACCGTATGCTGTGTGTGGGGGACTTGTCTATATACTGTATGCTGTGTGTGGGGGACTTGTCTATATACTGTATGCTGTGTGTGGGGGACTTGTCTATATACCGTATGCTGTGTGGGGGACTTGTCTATATACCGTATGCTGTGTGGGGGGGGACTTGTCTATATACCGTATGCTGTGTGGGGGACTTCTCTATATACTGTATGCTGTGTGGGGGGGACTTGTCTATATACCGTATGCTGTGTGTGGGGGACTTGTCTATATACCGTATGCTGTGTGTGGGGGACTTGTCTATATACTGTTTGCTGTGTGGGGGGGACTTGTCTATATACTGTATGCTGTGTGGGGGGGACTTGTCTATATACCGTATGCTGTGTGGGGGGGACTTGTCTATATACCGTATGCTGTGTGGGGTACTTGTCTATATACTGTATGCTGTGTGTGGGGGACTTGTCTATATACCGTATGCTGTGTGTGGGGGACTTGTCTATATACCGTATGCTGTGTGTGGGGGACTTGTCTATATACCGTATGCTGTGTGTGGGGGACTTGTCTATATACCGTATGCTGTGTGTGGGGGACTTGTCTATATACCGTATGCTGTGTGTGGGAGACTTGTCTATATACCGTATGCTGTGTGGGGGGGACTTGTCTATATACCGTATGCTGTGTGTGGGGGACTTGTCTATATACCGTATGCTGTGTGTGGGGGACTTGTCTATATACCGTATGCTGTGTGTGGGGGACTTGCCTATATACCGTATGCTGTGTGTGGGGGACTTGCCTATATACCGTATGCTGTGTGTGGGGGACTTGTCTATATACCGTATGCTGTGTGTGGGGGCCTTGTCTATATACGGTATGCTGTGTGTGGGGGCCTTGTCTATATACCGTATGCTGTGTGTGGGGGCCTTGTCTATATACCGTATGCTGTGTGTGGGGGACTTGTCTATATACCGTATGCTGTGTGTGGGGGCCTTGTCTATATACCGTATGCTGTGTGGGGGGGACTTGTCTATATACTGTATGCTGTGTGGGGGACTTGTCTATATACTGTATGCTGTGTGTGGGGGACTGGTCTATATACCGTATGCTGTGTATGGGGGACTTGTCTATATACCGTATGCTGTGTGTGGGGGACTTGTCTATATACCGTATGCTGTGTGTGGGGGACTTGTCTATATACCGTATGCTGTGTGTGGGGACTTGTCTATATACCGTATGCTGTGTGGGGGACTTGTCTATATACCGTATGCTGTGTATGGGGGACTTGTCTATATACCGTATGCTGTGTATGGGGGACTTGTCTATATACCGTATGCTGTGTGTGGGGGACTTGTCTATATACCGTATGCTGTGTGTGGGACTTGTCTATATACCGTATGCTGTGTGTGGGGGACTTGTCTATATACTGTATGCTGTGTGTGGGGGACTTGTCTATATACCGTATGCTGTGTGTGGGGGACTTGTCTATATACTGTATGCTGTGTGTGGGACTTGTCTATATACCGTATGCTGTGTGTGGGGGACTTGTCTATATACTGTATGCTGTGTGTGGGGGACTTGTCTATATACTGTATGCTGTGTGTGGGGGACTTGTCTATATACTGTATGCTGTGTGGGGGTCTTGTCTATATACCGTTTGCTGTGTGTGGGGGACTTGTCTATATACTGTATGCTGTGTGTGGGGGACTTGTCTATATACCGTATGCTGTGTGGTTCGGACTTGTCTATATACCGTATGCTGTGTGGGGGGGACTTGTCTATATACCGTATGCTGTGTGTGGGGGACTTGTCTATATACCGTATGCTGTGTGGGGGACTTGTCTATATACTGTATGCTGTGTGTGGGGGACTTGTCTATATACTGTATGCTGTGTGTGGGGGACTTGTCTATATACTGTATGCTGTGTGTGGGGGACTTGTCTATATACCGTATGCTGTGTGTGGGGGACTTGTCTATATACCGTATGCTGTGTGTGGGGGACTTGTCTATATACTGTATGCTGTGTGGTGGGGGACTTGTCTATATACTGTATGCTGTGTGGTGGGGGACTTGTCTATATACCGTATGCTGTGTGTGGGGGACTTGTCTATATACCGTATGCTGTGTGGTGGGGGACTTGTCTATATACCGTATGCTGTGTGTAGGGGACTTGTCTATATACCGTATGCTGTGTGGGGGACTTGTCTATATACTGTATGCTGTGTGTGGGGGACTTGTCTATATACTGTATGCTGTGTGTAGGGTACTTGTCTATATACTGTATGCTGTGTGGTGGGGGACTTGTCTATATACTGTATGGTGTGTGTGGGGGACTTGTCTATATACCGTATGCTGTGTGTGGGGGACTTGTCTATATACTGTATGCTGTGTGTGGGGGACTTGTCTATATACCGTATACTGTGTGTGGGGGACTTGTCTATATACTGTATGCTGTGTAGGGGACTTGTCTATATACCGTATGCTGTGTAGGGGACTTGTCTATATACCGTATGCTGTGTGTAGGGGACTTGTCTATATACCGTATGCTGTGTGGGGGACTTGTCTATATACTGTATGCTGTGTGTGGGGGACTTGTCTATATACTGTATGCTGTGTGTGGGGGACTTGTCTATATACCGTATGCTGTGTGTGGGGGACTTGTCTATATACCGTATGCTGTGTGTGGGGGACTTGTCTATATACTGTATGCTGTGTGTGGGGGACTTGTCTATATACTGTATGCTGTGTGTGGGGGACTTGTCTATATACCGTATGCTGTGTGGGGGACTTGTCTATATACCGTATGCTGTGTGGGGGGGGACTTGTCTATATACCGTATGCTGTGTGGGGGACTTCTCTATATACTGTATGCTGTGTGGGGGGGACTTGTCTATATACCGTATGCTGTGTGGGGGGGACTTGTCTATATACCGTATGCTGTGTGTGGGGGACTTGTCTATATACCGTATGCTGTGTGTGGGGGACTTGTCTATATACTGTTTGCTGTGTGGGGGGGACTTGTCTATATACTGTATGCTGTGTGGGGGGGACTTGTCTATATACCGTATGCTGTGTGGGGGGGACTTGTCTATATACCGTATGCTGTGTGGGGTACTTGTCTATATACTGTATGCTGTGTGTGGGGGACTTGTCTATATACCGTATGCTGTGTGTGGGGGACTTGTCTATATACCGTATGCTGTGTGTGGGGGACTTGTCTATATACCGTATGCTGTGTGTGGGGGACTTGTCTATATACCGTATGCTGTGTGTGGGGGCTTGTCTATATACTGTATGTTGTGTGTGGGGGACTTGTCTATATACTGTATGCTGTGTGTGGGGGACTTGTCTATATACCGTATGCTGTGTGTGGGGGACTTGTCTATATACCGTATGCTGTGTGTGGGGGACTTGTCTATATACCGTATGCTGTGTGTGGGGGACTTGTCTATATACCGTATGCTGTGTGTGGGGGACTTGTCTATATACCGTATGCTGTGTGGGGGGGACTTGTCTATATACTGTATGGTGTGTGTGGGGGACTTGTCTATATACCGTATGCTGTGTGTGGGTGACTTGTCTATATACTGTATGCTGTGTGTGGGGGACTTGTCTATATACCGTATGCTGTGTGTGGGTGACTTGTCTATATACTGTATGCTGTGTGAGGGGGACTTGTCTATATACCGTATGCTGTGTGTGGGGGACTTGTCTATATACCGTATGCTGTGTGTGGGGGACTTGTCTATATACCGTATGCTGTGTGTGGGGGACTTGTCTATATACCGTATGCTGTGTGTGGGGGACTTGTCTATATACCGTATACTGTGTGTGGGGGACTTGTCTATATACTGTATGCTGTGTAGGGGACTTGTCTATATACCGTATGCTGTGTAGGGGACTTGTCTATATACCGTATGCTGTGTGTAGGGGACTTGTCTATATACCGTATGCTGTGTGGGGGACTTGTCTATATACCGTATGCTGTGTGGGGGACTTGTCTATATACTGTATGCTGTGTGTGGGGGACTTGTCTATATACCGTATACTGTGTGTGGGGGACTTGTCTATATACTGTATGCTGTGTAGGGGACTTGTCTATATACCGTATGCTGTGTATTGGACTTGTCTATATACCGTATGCTGTGTGTGGGGACTTGTCTATATACTGTATGCTGTGTGTGGGGGACTTGTCTATATACCGTATGCTGTGTGGTGCGGACTTGTCTATATACCGTATGCTGTGTGGGGGGGACTTGTCTATATACCGTATGCTGTGTGTGGGGGACTTGTCTATATACCGTATGCTGTGTGGGGGACTTGTCTATATACTGTATGCTGTGTGTGGGGGACTTGTCTATATACTGTATGCTGTGTGTGGGGGCCTTGTCTATATACTGTATGCTGTGTGGGGGGGACTTGTCTATATACTGTATGCTGTGTGGGGGACTTGTCTATATACTGTATGCTGTGTGTGGGGGACTGGTCTATATACCGTATGCTGTGTGTGGGGGACTTGTCTATATACTGTATGCTGTGTGGGGGACTTGTCTATATACCGTATGCTGTGTATGGGGGACTTGTCTATATACCGTATGCTGTGTGTGGGGGACTTGTCTATATACCGTATGCTGTGTGTGGGGGACTTGTCTATATACCGTATGCTGTGTGTGGGGGACTTGTCTATATACCGTATGCTGTGTGGGGGACTTGTCTATATACCGTATGCTGTGTGTGGGGGACTTGTCTATATACCGTATGCTGTGTATGGGGGACTTGTCTATATACCGTATGCTGTGTGTGGGGGACTTGTCTATATACCGTATGCTGTGTGTGGGACTTGTCTATATACCGTATGCTGTGTGTGGGGGACTTGTCTATATACTGTATGCTGTGTGTGGGGGACTTGTCTATATACCGTATGCTGTGTGTGGGGGACTTGTCTATATACTGTATGCTGTGTGTGGGACTTGTCTATATACCGTATGCTGTGTGTGGGGGACTTGTCTATATACTGTATGCTGTGTGTGGGGGACTTGTCTATATACCGTATGCTGTGTGTGGGGGACTTGTCTATATACTGTATGCTGTGTGGGGGTCTTGTCTATATACCGTTTGCTGTGTGTGGGGGACTTGTCTATATACCGTATGCTGTGTGTGGGGGACTTGTCTATATACCGTATGCTGTGTGTGGGGGACTTGTCTATATACCGTATGCTGTGTGTGGGTGACTTGTCTATATACTGTATGCTATGTGGGGGGGACTTGTCTATATACCGTATGCTGTGTGTGGGGGGGACTTGTCTATATACCTTATGCTGTGTATGGGGGACTTGTCTATATACCGTATGCTGTGTGTGGGGGTCTTGTCTATATACTGTATGCTGTGTGTGGGGGACTTGTCTATATACCGTATGCTGTGTGTGGGGGACTTGTCTATATACCGTATGCTGTGTGTGGGGGACTTGTCTATATACCGTATGCTGTGTGTGGGGGACTTGTCTATATACCGTATGCTGTGTGTGGGGGACTTGTCTATATACCGTATGCTGTGTGTGGGGGACTTGTCTATATACCGTATGCTGTGTGTGGGGGACTTGTCTATATACCGTATGCTGTGTGTGGGGGACTTGTCTATATACCGTATGCTGTGTGTGGGGGACTTGTCTATATACCGTATGCTGTGTGTGGGGGACTTGTCTATATACCGTATGCTGTGTGTGGGGGACTTGTCTATATACCGTATGCTGTGTGTGGGGGACTTGTCTATATACCGTATGCTGTGTGTGGGGGACTTGTCTATATACCGTATGCTGTGTGTGGGGGACTTGTCTATATACCGTATGCTGTGTGTGGGTGACTTGTCTATATACCGTATGCTGTGTGTGGGGGACTTGTCTATATACCGTATGCTGTGTGTGGGGGACTTGTCTATATACCGTATGCTGTGTGTGGGGGACTTGTCTATATACCGTATGCTGTGTGTGGGGGACTTGTCTATATACCGTATGCTGTGTGTGGGGGACTTGTCTATATACCGTATGCTGTGTGTGGGGGACTTGTCTATATACCGTATGCTGTGTGTGGGGGACTTGTCTATATACTGTATGCTGTGTGTGGGGGACTTGTCTATATACTGTATGCTGTGTGTGGGGTACTTGTCTATATACTGTATGCTGTGTGTGGGGGACTTGTCTATATACTGTATGCTGTGTAGGGGACTTGTCTATATACTGTATGGTGTGTGTGGGGGACTTGTCTATATACTGTATGGTGTCTGTGGGGGACTTGTCTATATACTGTATGCTGTGTGGGGGGGACTTGTCTATATACCGTATGCTGTGTGGGGGGGACTTGTCTATATACGGTATGCTGTGTGTGGGGGACTTGTCTTTATACCGTATTCTGTGTGTGGGGTTCTTGTCTATATACCGTATGCTGTGTGTGTGGGGGACTTGTCTATATACCGTATGCTGTGTGTGGGGGACTTGTCTATATACCGTATGCTGTGTGTGGGGGACTTGTCTATATACCGTATGCTGTGTGTGGGGGACTTGTCTATATACCGTATGCTGTGTGTGGGGGACTTGTCTATATACTGTATGCTGTGTGTGGGGTACTTGTCTATATACTGTATGCTGTGTGTGGGGGACTTGTCTATATACTGTATGCTGTGTGTGGGGGACTTTTCTATATACTGTATGCTGTGTAGGGGACTTGTCTATATACTGTATGCTGTGTGTGGGGGACTTGTCTATATACTGTATGCTGTGTGTGGGGTACTTGTCTGTATACTGTATGCTGTGTGTGGGGGACTTGTCTATATACTGTATGCTGTGTGTGGGGGACTTATCTATATACTGTATGCTGTGTGTGGGGGACTTGTCTATATGCCGTATACTGTGTGTGGGGGACTTGTCTATATACTGTATGCTGTGTGTGGGGGACTTGTCTATATATTGTATGCTGTGTGGGGGACTTGTCTATATACTGTATGCTGTGTGTGGGGGGGACTTGTCTATATGCCGTATACTGTGTGTGGGGGACTTGTCTATATACTGTATGCTGTGTGTGTGTGGGGGGGACTTGTCTATATACTGTATGCTGTGTGTAGGGGACTTGTCTATATACCGTATGCTGTGTAGGGGACTTGTCTATATACCGTATGCTGTGTGTGGGGGACTTGTCTTTATACCGTATGCTGTGTGTAAGGGACTTGTCTATATACTGTATGCTGTGTGTGGGGGACTTGTCTATATACCGTATGCTGTGTGTGGGGGACTTGTCTATATACCGTATGCTGTGTGTGGGGGACTTGTCTATATACCGTATGCTGTGTGTGGGGGACTTGTCTATATACCGTATGCTGTGTGTAGGGGACTTGTCTATATACCGTATGCTGTGTGGGGGACTTGTCTATATACCGTATGCTGTGTGTGGGGGACTTGTCTATATACCGTATGCTGTGTGTGTGTGGGACTTGTCTATATACCGTATACTGTGTGTGGGGGACTTGTCTATATACTGTATGCTGTGTAGAGGACTTGTCTATATACCGTATGCTGTGTGGGGGGGACTTGTCTATATACCGTATACTGTGTGTGGGGGACTTGTCTATATACTGTATGCTGTGTAGGGGACTTGTCTATATACCGTATGCTGTGTAGGGGACTTGTCTATATACCGTATGCTGTGTGTAGGGGACTTGTCTATATACCGTATGCTGTGTGGGGGACTTGTCTATATACCGTATGCTGTGTGGGGGACTTGTCTATATACTGTATGCTGTGTGTGGGGGACTTGTCTATATACCGTACACTGTGTGTGGGGGACTTGTCTATATACTGTATGCTGTGTAGGGGACTTGTCTATATACCGTATGCTGTGTATTGGACTTGTCTATATACCGTATGCTGTGTGTGGGGAACTTGTCTATATACTGTATGCTGTGTGTGGGGGACTTGTCTATATACCGTATGCTGTGTGGTTCGGACTTGTCTATATACCGTATGCTGTGTGGGGGGGACTTGTCTATATACCGTATGCTGTGTGTGGGGGACTTGTCTATATACCGTATGCTGTGTGGGGGACTTGTCTATATACTGTATGCTGTGTGTGGGGGACTTGTCTATATACTGTATGCTGTGTGTAGGGTACTTGTCTATATACTGTATGCTGTGTGGTGGGGGACTTGTCTATATACTGTATGCTGTGTGGTGGGGGACTTGTCTATATACCGTATGCTGTGTGTGGGGGACTTGTCTATATACCGTATGCTGTGTGGTGGGGGACTTGTCTATATACCGTATGCTGTGTGTAGGGGACTTGTCTATATACCGTATGCTGTGTGGGGGACTTGTCTATATACTGTATGCTGTGTGTGGGGGACTTGTCTATATACTGTATGCTGTGTGTAGGGTACTTGTCTATTTACTGTATGCTGTGTGGTGGGGGACTTGTCTATATACTGTATGGTGTGTGTGGGGGACTTGTCTATATACCGTATGCTGTGTGTGGGGGACTTGTCTATATACTGTATGCTGTGTGTGGGGTACTTGTCTATATACCGTATACTGTGTGTGGGGGACTTGTCTATATACTGTATGCTGTGTAGGGGACTTGTCTATATACCGTATGCTGTGTAGCGGACTTGTCTATATACCGTATGCTGTGTGTAGGGGACTTGTCTATATACCGTATGCTGTGTGGGGGACTTGTCTATATACTGTATGCTGTGTGTGGGGGACTTGTCTATATACTGTATGCTGTGTGTGGGGGACTTGTCTATATATCGTATGCTGTGTGTGGGGGACTTGTCTATATACCGTATGCTGTGTGTGGGGGACTTGTCTATATACTGTATGCTGTGTGTGGGGGACTTGTCTATATACTGTATGCTGTGTGTGGGGGACTTGTCTATATACCGTATGCTGTGTGGGGGACTTGTCTATATACCGTATGCTGTGTGGGGGGGGACTTGTCTATATACCGTATGCTGTGTGGGGGACTTCTCTATATACTGTATGCTGTGTGGGGGGGACTTGTCTATATACCGTATGCTGTGTGTGGGGGACTTGTCTATATACCGTATGCTGTGTGTGGGGGACTTGTCTATATACTGTTTGCTGTGTGGGGGGGACTTGTCTATATACTGTATGCTGTGTGGGGGGGACTTGTCTATATACCGTATGCTGTGTGGGGGGGACTTGTCTATATACCGTATGCTGTGTGGGGTACTTGTCTATATACTGTATGCTGTGTGTAGGGGACTTGTCTATATACCGTATGCTGTGTGTGGGGGACTTGTCTATATACCGTATGCTGTGTGTGGGGGACTTGTCTATATACCGTATGCTGTGTGTGGGGGACTTGTCTATATACCGTATGCTGTGTGTGGGGGACTTGTCTATATACCGTATGCTGTGTGTGGGAGACTTGTCTATATACCGTATGCTGTGTGGGGGGGACTTGTCTATATACCGTATGCTGTGTGTGGGGGACTTGTCTATATACCGTATGCTGTGTGTGGGGGACTTGTCTATATACCGTATGCTGTGTGTGGGGGACTTGCCTATATACCGTATGCTGTGTGTGGGGGACTTGCCTATATACCGTATGCTGTGTGTGGGGTACTTGTCTATATACCGTATGCTGTGTGTGGGGGCCTTGTCTATATACGGTATGCTGTGTGTGGGGGCCTTGTCTATATACCGTATGCTGTGTGTGGGGGCCTTGTCTATATACCGTATGCTGTGTGTGGGGGACTTGTCTATATACCGTATGCTGTGTGTGGGGGCCTTGTCTATATACCGTATGCTGTGTGGGGGGGACTTGTCTATATACTGTATGCTGTGTGGGGGACTTGTCTATATACTGTATGCTGTGTGTGGGGGACTGGTCTATATACCGTATGCTGTGTATGGGGGACTTGTCTATATACCGTATGCTGTGTGTGGGGGACTTGTCTATATACCGTATGCTGTGTGTGGGGGACTTGTCTATATACCGTATGCTGTGTGTGGGACTTGTCTATATACCGTATGCTGTGTGTGGGGGACTTGTCTATATACTGTATGCTGTGTGTGGGGGACTTGTCTATATACCGTATGCTGTGTGTGGGGGACTTGTCTATATACTGTATGCTGTGTGTGGGACTTGTCTATATACCGTATGCTGTGTGTGGGGGACTTGTCTATATACTGTATGCTGTGTGTGGGGGACTTGTCTATATACTGTATGCTGTGTGTGGGGGACTTGTCTATATACTGTATGCTGTGTGGGGGTCTTGTCTATATACCGTTTGCTGTGTGTGGGGGACTTGTCTATATACTGTATGCTGTGTGTGGGGGACTTGTCTATATACCGTATGCTGTGTGGTTCGGACTTGTCTATATACCGTATGCTGTGTGGGGGGGACTTGTCTATATACCGTATGCTGTGTGTGGGGGACTTGTCTATATACCGTATGCTGTGTGGGGGACTTGTCTATATACTGTATGCTGTGTGTGGGGGACTTGTCTATATACTGTATGCTGTGTGTGGGGGACTTGTCTATATACTGTATGCTGTGTGTGGGGGACTTGTCTATATACCGTATGCTGTGTGTGGGGGACTTGTCTATATACCGTATGCTGTGTGTGGGGGACTTGTCTATATACTGTATGCTGTGTGGTGGGGGACTTGTCTATATACTGTATGCTGTGTGGTGGGGGACTTGTCTATATACCGTATGCTGTGTGTGGGGGACTTGTCTATATACCGTATGCTGTGTGGTGGGGGACTTGTCTATATACCGTATGCTGTGTGTAGGGGACTTGTCTATATACCGTATGCTGTGTGGGGGACTTGTCTATATACTGTATGCTGTGTGTGGGGGACTTGTCTATATACTGTATGCTGTGTGTAGGGTACTTGTCTATATACTGTATGCTGTGTGGTGGGGGACTTGTCTATATACTGTATGGTGTGTGTGGGGGACTTGTCTATATACCGTATGCTGTGTGTGGGGGACTTGTCTATATACTGTATGCTGTGTGTGGGGGACTTGTCTATATACCGTATACTGTGTGTGGGGGACTTGTCTATATACTGTATGCTGTGTAGGGGACTTGTCTATATACCGTATGCTGTGTAGGGGACTTGTCTATATACCGTATGCTGTGTGTAGGGGACTTGTCTATATACCGTATGCTGTGTGGGGGACTTGTCTATATACTGTATGCTGTGTGTGGGGGACTTGTCTATATACTGTATGCTGTGTGTGGGGGACTTGTCTATATACCGTATGCTGTGTGTGGGGGACTTGTCTATATACCGTATGCTGTGTGTGGGGGACTTGTCTATATACTGTATGCTGTGTGTGGGGGACTTGTCTATATACTGTATGCTGTGTGTGGGGGACTTGTCTATATACCGTATGCTGTGTGGGGGACTTGTCTATATACCGTATGCTGTGTGGGGGGGGACTTGTCTATATACCGTATGCTGTGTGGGGGACTTCTCTATATACTGTATGCTGTGTGGGGGGGACTTGTCTATATACCGTATGCTGTGTGGGGGGGACTTGTCTATATACCGTATGCTGTGTGTGGGGGACTTGTCTATATACCGTATGCTGTGTGTGGGGGACTTGTCTATATACTGTTTGCTGTGTGGGGGGGACTTGTCTATATACTGTATGCTGTGTGGGGGGGACTTGTCTATATACCGTATGCTGTGTGGGGGGGACTTGTCTATATACCGTATGCTGTGTGGGGTACTTGTCTATATACTGTATGCTGTGTGTGGGGGACTTGTCTATATACCGTATGCTGTGTGTGGGGGACTTGTCTATATACCGTATGCTGTGTGTGGGGGACTTGTCTATATACCGTATGCTGTGTGTGGGGGACTTGTCTATATACCGTATGCTGTGTGTGGGGGACTTGTCTATATACCGTATGCTGTGTGTGGGAGACTTGTCTATATACCGTATGCTGTGTGGAGGGGACTTGTCTATATACCGTATGCTGTGTGGGGGGGACTTGTCTATATACCGTATGCTGTGTGTGGGGGACTTGTCTATATACCGTATGCTGTGTGTGGGGGACTTGTCTATATACCGTATGCTGTGTGTGGGGGACTTGTCTATATACCGTATGCTGTGTGTGGGGGACTTGCCTATATACCGTATGCTGTGTGTGGGGGACTTGTCTATATACCGTATGCTGTGTGTGGGGGCCTTGTCTATATACGGTATGCTGTGTGTGGGGGCCTTGTCTATATACCGTATGCTGTGTGTGGGGGCCTTGTCTATATACCGTATGCTGTGTGTGGGGGACTTGTCTATATACCGTATGCTGTGTGTGGGGGCCTTGTCTATATACTGTATGCTGTGTGGGGGGGACTTGTCTATATACTGTATGCTGTGTGGGGGACTTGTCTATATACTGTATGCTGTGTGTGGGGGACTGGTCTATATACCGTATGCTGTGTGTGGGGGACTTGTCTATATACCGTATGCTGTGTGTGGGGGACTTGTCTATATACCGTATGCTGTGTGTGGGGGACTTGTCTATATACCGTATGCTGTGTGTGGGGGACTTGTCTATATACCGTATGCTGTGTGGGGGACTTGTCTATATACCGTATGCTGTGTATGGGGGACTTGTCTATATACCGTATGCTGTGTGTGGGGGACTTGTCTATATACCGTATGCTGTGTGTGGGTGACTTCTCTATATACTGTATGCTATGTGGGGGGGACTTGTCTATATACCGTATGCTGTGTGTGGGGGGGACTTGTCTATATACCTTATGCTGTGTATGGGGGACTTGTCTATATACCGTATGCTGTGTGTGGGGGTCTTGTCTATATACTGTATGCTGTGTGTGGGGGACTTGTCTATATACCGTATGCTGTGTGTGGGGGACTTGTCTATATACCGTATGCTGTGTGTGGGGGACTTGTCTATATACTGTATGCTGTGTGTGGGTGACTTGTCTATATACTGTATGCTGTGTGTGGGGGACTTGTCTATATACCGTATGCTGTGTGTGGGGGACTTGTCTATATACCGTATGCTGTGTGTGGGGAACTTGTCTATATACCGTATGCTGTGTGTGGGGGACTTGTCTATATACCGTATGCTGTGTGTGGGGGACTTGTCTATATACCGTTTGCTGTGTGTGGGGGACTTGTCTATATACCGTATACTGTGTGTGGGGGACTTGTCTATATACTGTATGCTGTGTAGGGGACTTGTCTATATACTGTATGCTGTGTGGGGGGGACTTGTCTATATACTGTATGCTGTGTGGGGGGGACTTGTCTATATACCGTATGCTGTGTGTGGGGGGCTTGTCTATATACCGTATGCTGTGTGTGGGGGACTTGTCTATATACCGTATGCTGTGTGTGGGGGACTTGTCTATATACTGTATGCTGTGTGTGGGGTACTTGTCTATATACTGTATGCTGTGTGTGGGGGACTTGTCTATATACTGTATGCTGTGTGTGGGGGACTTTTCTATATACTGTATGCTGTGTAGGGGACTTGTCTATATACTGTATGCTGTGTGTGGGGGACTTGTCTATATACTGTATGCTGTGTGTGGGGTACTTGTCTGTATACTGTATGCTGTGTGTGGGGGACTTGTCTATATACTGTATGCTGTGTGTGGGGGACTTGTCTATATACTGTATGCTGTGTGTGGGGGACTTGTCTATATGCCGTATACTGTGTGTGGGGGACTTGTCTATATACTGTATGCTGTGTGTGGGGGACTTGTCTATATATTGTATGCTGTGTGTGGGGGACTTGTCTATATACTGTATGCTGTGTGTGGGGGGGACTTGTCTATATGCCGTATACTGTGTGTGGGGGACTTGTCTATATACCGTATGCTGTGTGTAGGGGACTTGTCTATATACCGTATGCTGTGTAGGGGACTTGTCTATATACCGTATGCTGTGTGTGGGGGACTTGTCTTTATACCGTATGCTGTGTGTAAGGGACTTGTCTATATACTGTATGGTGTGTGTGGGGGACTTGTCTATATACTGTATGCTGTGTGTGGGGGACTTGTCTATATACCGTATGCTGTGTGTGGGGGACTTGTCTATATACCGTATGCTGTGTGTGGGGGACTTGTCTATATACCGTATGCTGTGTGTGGGGGACTTGTCTATATACCGTATGCTGTGTGTGTGTGGGACTTGTCTATATACCGTATACTGTGTGTGGGGGACTTGTCTATATACTGTATGCTGTGTAGAGGACTTGTCTATATACCGTATGCTGTGTGGGGGGGACTTGTCTATATACTGTATGCTGTGTAGGGGACTTGTCTATATACCGTATGCTGTGTGTGGGGGACTTGTCAATATACTGTATGCTGTGTGTGGGGGACTTGTCTATATACTGTATGCTGTGTGTGGGGGACTTGTCTATATACTGTATGCTGTGTGTGGGGGACTTGTCTATATACCGTATGCTGTGTGTGGGGGGGACTTGTCTATATACCGTATGCTGTGTGGGAGGGACTTGTCTATATACCGTATGCTGTGTGGGGTACTTGTCTATATACTGTATGCTGTGTGTGCTGGACTTGTCTATATACCGTATGCTGTGTGTGGGGGACTTGTCTATATACCGTATGCTGTGTGGGGTACTTGTCTATATACTGTATGCTGTGTGTGGGGGACTTGTCTATATACCGTATGCTGTGTGGGGGAGTTGTCTATATACCGTATGCTGTGTGTGGGGGACTTGTCTATATACCGTATGCTGTGTGTGGGGGACTTGTCTATATACTGTATGCTGTGTGTGCTGGACTTGTCTATATACCGTATGCTGTGTGTGGGGGACTTGTCTATATACTGTATGCTGTGTGTGGGGGACTTGTCTATATACTGTATGCTGTGTGTGGGGGACTTGTCTATATACCGTATGCTGTGTGTGGGGGTCTTGTCTATATACCGTATGCTGTGTGTGGGGGACTTGTCTATATACCGTATGCTGTGTATGGGGGACTTGTCTATATACCGTATGCTGTGTGTGGGGGACTTGTCTATATACCGTATGCTGTGTGTGGGGGACTTGTCTATATACCGTATGCTGTGTGTGCTGGACTTGTCTATATACCGTATGCTGTGTATGGGGGACTTGTTTATATACCGCATGCTGTGTGGGGGACTTGTCTATATACCGTATGCTGTGTGTGGGGGGGACATGTCTATATACCGTATGCTGTGTGAGGGACTTGTCTATATACCGTATGCTGTGTGGGGTACTTGTCTATATACCGTATGCTGTGTGTGGGGGACTTGTCTATATACTGTATTCTGTGTGTGGGGGACTTGTCTATATACCGTATGCTGTGTGTGGGGGACTTGTCTATATACCGTATGCTGTGTGTGGGGGACTTGTCTATATACCGTATGCTGTGTGTGCTGGACTTGTCTATATACCGTATGCTGTGTATGGGGGACTTGTTTATATACCGCATGCTGTGTGGGGGACTTGTCTATATACCGTATGCTGTGTGTGGGGGGGACTTGTCTATATACTGTATGCTGTGTGTAGGGGACTTGTCTATATACCGTATGCTGTGTGTGGGGGGGACTTGTCTATATACTGTATGCTGTGTGTGGGGGACTTGTCTATATACCGTATGCTGTGTTGGGGGGAGTTGTCTATATACTATATGCTGTGTGTGGGGTACTTGTCTATATACCGTATGCTGTGTGGGGGGGACTTGTCTATATACCGTATGCTGTGTGTGGGGGACTTGTCTATATACCGTATGCTGTGTGGGGTACTTGTCTATATACCGTATGCTGTGTATGGGGGACTTGTCTATATACTGTATGCTGTGTGGGGGACTTGTCTATATACTGTATGCTGTGTGTGGGGGACTTGTCTATATACCGTATGCTGTGTGTGGCGGACTTGTCTATATACTGTATGCTGTGTGCGGGGGACTTGTCTATATACCGTATGCTGTGTGGGGGGGACTTGTCTATATACCGTATGCTGTGTGTGGGGGACTTGTCTATATACTGTATGCTGTGTGTGGGGGACTTGTCTATATACCGTATGCTGTGTGTGGGGGCTTGTCTATATACTGTATGTTGTGTGTGGGGGACTTGTCTATATACTGTATGCTGTGTGTGGGGGACTTGTCTATATACTGTATGCTGTGTGGGGGGGACTTGTCTATATACTGTATGTTGTGTGGGGGGGACTTGTCTATATACCGTATGCTGTGTGTGGGGGACTTGTCTATATACCGTATGTTGTGTGTGGGGGACTTGTCTATATACTGTATGCTGTGTGTGGGGGTCTTGTCTATATACTGTATGCTGTGTGTGTGTGTGTGGGGGACTTGTCTGTATACCGTATGCTGTGTGTGGGACTTGTCTATATACCGTATGCTGTGTGTGGGGGTCTTGTCTATATACCGTATGCTGTGTGGTGGGGGAGGGGGTGCTGGACTTGGTTCTCTTTGCTATATGTGGGGGAGGGAGCCCTGGATAAATATGCTATACATGGAGGAGGGGATCTTGGCTATATACTTTGTGTAGGGGAGCGGGGACCTGGCTATATACTTTGTGTGGGGGAGCGGGGACCTGGCTATATACTTTGTGTGGGGGAGCGGAGACCTGGATAAATATGCTATACATGGAGGAGGGGACCTTGGCTATATACTTTGTGTGGGGGAGCGGGGACCTTGTCTATATACTTTGTGTAGGGGAGCGGGGACCTTGTCTATATACTTTGTGTAGGGGAGCGGGGACCTGGCTATATACTCTGTGTGGGGGAGCGGGGACCTGGCTATATACTTTGTGTGGGGGAGCGGGGACCTGGCTATATACTTTGTGTAGGGGAGCGGGGACCTTGTCTATATACTTTGTGTAGGGGAGCGGGGACCTTGTCTATATACTTTGTGTAGGGGAGCGGGGACCTTGGCTATATACTTTGTGTAGGGGAGCGGGGACCTTGTCTATATACTTTGTGTAGGGGAGCGGGGACCTTGTCTATATACTGTGTGTGGGGGAGCGGGGACCTGGCTATATACTTTGTGTGGGGGAGCGGGGACCTGGCTATATACTTTGTGTGGGGGAGCGGGGACCTTGCTATATACTGTGTGTGGGGGAGCGGGGACCTGGCTATATACTTTGTGTAGGGGAGCGGGGACCTGGCTATATACTGTGTGTGGGGGAGCGGGGACCTGGCTATATACTGTGTGTGGGGGAGCGGGGATCTTGGCTATATACTGTGTGTGGGGGAGCGGGGACCTGGCTATATACTTTGTGTGGGGGAGCGGGGGCCTGGCTATATACTGTGTGTGGGGGAGCGGGGACCTGGCTATATACTTTGTGTTGGGGAGCGGGGACCTTGGCTATATACTTTGTGTGGGGGAGCGGGGACCTGGCTATATACTGTGTGTAGGGGAGCTGGGACCTTGGCTATATACTGTGTGTGGGGGAGCGGGGACCTGGCTATATAGTTTGTGTGGGGGAGCGGGGACCTGGCTATATACTTTGTGTGGGGGAGCGGGGACCTTGGCTATATACTGTGTGTGGGGGAGCGGGGACCTGGCTATATACTTTGTGTGGGGGAGCGGGGACCTGGCTATATACTTTGTGTGGGGGAGCGGGGATCTTGGCTATATACTTTGTGTGGGGGAGCGGGGACCTGGCTATATACTGTGTGTGGAGGAGCGGGGACCTTGGCTATATACTTTGTGTGGGGGAGCGGGGACCTGGCTATATACTTTGTGTGGGGGAGCGGGGATCTTGGCTATATACTGTGTGTGGGGGAGCGGGGACCTGGCCATATACTGTGTGTGGGGGAGCGGGGACCTTGGCTATATACTGTGTGTGGGGGAGCGGGGACCTGGCTATATACTTTGTGTGGGGGAGCGGGGACCTGGCTATATACTTTGTGTGGGGGAGCGGGGACCTGGCTATATACTGTGTGTGGGGGAGCGGGGACCTGGCTATATACTGTGTGTGGGGGAGCGGGGACCTGGCTATATACTTTGTGTGGGGGAGCGGGGACCTGGCTATATGTGGTAGGTGTGGGGCAGTTGATGTTACGGGGGCAGCTTTATTGTGAATGTATATGTAGTGGGTACAATGTGGAGGACTCTTTATAGATCACAGACATCATATGTGCTGATCAGGAGCCTTTCTGTGAATGCTATGTGTCAGGTCAGAGCTGCACTATTGCTAGATGATCTTGTGGGGTGAACGTCTCATTCAGACGTCTGTTTTTTTACATCCATGTTATTGACAGACATAATACGCACCTTTATCATCTATGGGGCAGCTCACATATCCATATATATATATTTTTTTATTTGCATATAGTAACAAACATTGATACAATTCAGATCGATCCCTTTGATGAAAATCAGTTTTGTTTTTTTTGCTTTTTTTTTAATGTACCAGAAAACTACAGATGTCTGAATGAGGCCTGAAGATCTGTTCAAATGTGGCAGATTGTTCCTGGAGGATTTCCATAGAAAATCAGAGCAAATTAGCAAAAATCCACAAGAAAATCCACAACAGCAAATTTGCACTCCATGATTTTGGTGCAGATCTTTCTGGTAATTCACTGTGGAAAACAGCAGCGTGTAAAATAAAAAGAAATAAACTTGCTGGGAGTTGTAGTCCCTCACCACATACTGCAGTGTTATCATGACGCAGTGATGGTTTAGTTACATGACCGGTGCCTGCGCTGTCACTTGCTGGGAGTTGTAGTCCCTCACCACATACTGCAGTGCTATTATGACGCAGTGATGGTTTAGTTACATGACCGGTGCCTGCGCTGTCACTTGCTGGGAATTGTAGTCCCTCAGCACATACTGCAATTCTATTATGGCGCATTGATGGTTTAGTTACATGATCGGTGCCTGCGCTGTCACTTGCTGGTAGTTGTAGTCCCTCAGCACATACTGCAGTGCTATTATGATGCAGTGATGGTTTAGTTACATGATCGGTGCCTGTGCTGTCACTTGCTGGGAGTTGTAGTCCCTCACCACATACTGCAGTGCTATTATGACGCAGTGATGGTTTAGTTACATGACCGGTGCCTGCGCTGTCACTTGCTGGGAATTGTAGTCCCTCAGCACATACTGCAATGCTATTATGGCGCATTGATGGTTTAGTTACATGATCGGTGCCTGCGCTGTCACTTGCTGGTAGTTGTAGTCCCTCAGCACATACTGCAGTGCTATTATGATGCAGTGATGGTTTAGTTACATGATCGGAGCCTGCGCTGTGACTTGCTGGGAGTTGTAGTCCCTCACCACATACTGCAGTGCTATTATGACGCAGTGATGGTTTAGTTACATGATCGGTGCCTGCGCTGTCACTTGCTGGGAATTGTAGTCCCTCAGCACATACTGCAATGCTATTATGGCGCATTGATGGTTTAGTTACATGATCGGTGCCTGCGCTGTCACTTGCTGGTAGTTGTAGTCCCTCAGCACATACTGCAGTGCTATTATGATGCAGTGATGGTTTAGTTACATGATCGGAGCCTGCGCTGTCACTTGCTGGGAGTTGTAGTCCCTCACCACATACTGCAGTGCTATTATGATGCAGTGATGGTTTAGTTACATGATCGGTGCCTGCGCTGTCACTTGCTGGGAGTTGTAGTCCCTCACCACATACTGCAGTGCTATTATGACGCAGTGATGGTTTAGTTACATGATCGGTGCCTGCGCTGTCACTTGCTGGGAGTTGTAGTCCCTCACCACACACTGCAATGCTATTATGATGCAGTGATGATTTAGTTACATGATCGGTGCCTGTGCTGTCACTTGCTGGAAGTTGTAGTCCCTCACCACATACTGCAGTGCTATTATGACGCAGTGATGGTTTAGTTACATGACCGGTACCTGCGCTGTCACTTGCTGGGAGTTGTAGTCCCTCACCACATACTGCAGTGCTATTATGATGCAGTGATGGTTTAGTTACATGATCGGTGCCTGCGCTGTCACTTGCTGAGAGTTGTAGTCCCTCACCACATACTGCAGTGCTATTATGATGCAGTGATGGTTTAGTTACATGATCGGTGCCTGTGCTGTCACTTGCTGGGAGTTGTAGTCCCTCACCACATACTGCAGTGCTATTATGACGCAGTGATGGTTTAGTTACATGATCGGTGCCTGCGCTGTCACTTGCTGGGAGTAGTAGTCCCTCACCACATACCGCTGTGCTATTATGACTCAGTGATGGTGAATTGTGTATCTAATCCTATCCTGTGTGATACTGTCTGCTGAGCCGTGTATCTAATCCCGCCCTGTGCGATACTGTCTGCTGAGCTGTATCTCTAATCCTCTTCTGTGTGATACTATCTGCTGAGCCGTGTATCTAATCCCGCCCTGTGCGATACTGTCTGCTGAGCTGTATCTCTAATCCTCTCCTGTGTGATACTGTCTACTGAGCTGTGCATCTAATCCTATCCTGTGTGATACTGTCTGCTGAGCAGTGTATCTAATCATCTCCTGTGTGATACTGTCTACTGAGCTGTGTATCTAATCCTCTCCTGTGTGATACTGTCTGCTGAGCTGTGTATCTAATCCTACCCTGTGTGATACTGTCTGCTGAGCTGTATCTCTAATCCTACCCTGTGTGATACTGTCTGCTGAGCCGTGTATCTAATCCTCTCCTGTGTGATACTGTCTGCTGAGCAGTGTATCTAATCCTATCCTGTGTGATACTATCTGCTGAGCCATGTATCTAATCCTCTCCTGTGTGATACTGTCTGCTGAGCTGTGTATCTAATACTCTCCTGTGTGATACTGTCTGCTGAGCAGTGTATCTAATCTTATCCTGTGTGATACTGTCTGCTGAGCTGTGTATCTAATCCCCTCCTGTATGATACTGTCTGCTGAGCTGTGTATCTAATCCCCTCCTGTGTGATGCTGTCTGCTGAGCCGTGTATCTAATCCTACCCTGTGTGATACTGTCTGCTGAGCTGTATCTCTAATACTACACTGTGTGATACTGTCTGCTGAGCCGTGTATCTAATCCTCTCCTGTGTGATACTGTCTACTGAGCTGTGTATCTAATCCTCTCCTGTGTGATACTGTCTGCTGAGCTGTATCTCTAATCCTACCCTGTGTGATACTGTCTGCTGAGCCGTGTATCTAATCCTCTCCTGTGTGATACCGTCTGCTGAGCAGTGTATCTAATCCTCTCCTGTGGGATACTGTCTGCTGAGGTGTGTATCTAATCCTCTCCTGTGTAATACTGTGAGTTGAGCTGTGTATCTAATCCTCTCCTGTGTGATACTGTGTGCTGAGCTGTGTATCTAATCCTCTCCTGTGTAATACTGTGTGTTGAGCTGTGTATCTAATACTCTCCTGTGTGATACTGTCTGCTGAGCTGTGTATCTAATACTCTCCTGTGTGATACTGTCTGCTGAGCAGTGTATCTAATCCTCTCCTGTGTGATACTGTCTGCTGAGCCGTGTATCTAATCCTCTCCGGTGTAATACTGTGAGTTGAGCTGTGTATCTAATCCTCTCCTGTGTGATACTGTGTGCTGAGCTGTGTATCTAATCCTCTCCTGTGTAATACTGTGTGTTGAGCTGTGTATCTAATACTCTCCTGTGTGATACTGTCTGCTGAGCTGTGTATCTAATACTCTCCTGTGTGATACTGTCTGCTGAGCAGTGTATCTAATCCTCTCCTGTGTGATACTGTCTGCTGAGCTGTGTATCTAATCCTCTCCTGTGTGATTCTGTCTGCTGAGTCATGTATCTAATCCTATGCTGTGTGATACCGTCTGCTGAGCTGTGTATCTAATCCTATGCTGTGTATCTAATCCTCTCCTGTGTATCTAATCCTCTCCTGTGTGATACTGTCTGCTGAGCTGTGTATCTAATCCTCTCCTGTGTGATACTGTCTGCTGAGCTATGCATCTAATCCACTCCTGTGTGATACTATCTGCTGAGCTGTGTATCTAATCCCCTCCTGTGTGATACTGTCTGCTGAGCCGTGTATCTAACCCTATGCTGTGTGATACTGTCTGCTGAGCCATGTATCTAATCCCCTCCTGTGTGATACTGTCTGCTGAGCAGTGTCTCTAATCCCCTGCTGTGTGATACTGTCCGCTGAGCCGTGTATCTAACCCTATGCTGTGTGATACTGTCTGCTGAGCTATGTATCTAATCCTATGCTGTGTATCTAATCCTCTCCTGTGTGATAATGTCTGCTGAGCCATGTATCTAATCCTCTCCTGTGTGATACTGTCTGCGGAGCCGTGTATCTAATCCTATCCTGTGTGATACTGTCTGCTGAGCTGTGTATCTAATCCTATCCAGTGTAATACCATCTGCTGAGCAGTGTATCTAATCCTATCCTGTGTGATACTGTCTGCTGAGCTGTGTATCTAATCCTCTCCTGTGTGATACTGTCTGCTGAGCCGTGTATCTAATCCTCTCCTGTGTGATACTGGTGTGCTGAGCTGTATCTCTAATCCTACCCTGTGTGATACCATCTGCTGAGCTGTATCTCTAATCCTGTCCTGTGTGATACCGTCTGCTGAGCTATGCATCTAATCCTGTCCTGTGTGATACCGTCTGCTGAGCTATGTATCTAATCCTTTCCTGTGTGATACTGTCTGCTGAGCTGTATCTCTAATCCTACCCTGTGTGATACTGTCTGCGGAGCCATGTATCTAATCCTCTCCTGTGCGATACTGTCTGCTGAGCTGTGTATCTAATCCTCTCCTGTGTGATACTGTCTGCTGAGCTGTATCTCTAATCCTACCCTGTGTGATACTGTCTGCTGAGCAGTGTATCTAATCCTCTCCTGTGCGATACTGTCTGCTGAGCTGTGTATCTAATCCTCTCCTGTGTGATACTGTCTGCTGAGCAGTGTATCTAATCTTATACTGTGTGATACTGTCTCCTGAGCTGTGTATCTAATCTCCTCCTGTGTGATACTGTCTGCTGAGCTGTGCATCTAATCCTCTCCTGTGTGATACTGTCTGCTGAGCTGTGTATCTAATCCTATTGTCGTCACTGAATTTTGGGTCTTCTATCCTTTGGATTACGAGCTCGGAGAGAATGAAGACACAGGACAGGATGTTTGTGTCTAAACATACTCTAAAAACTTTATTACAAAACACAGGGCTAATATACACCCTAAAAGGCAGGAAACGGATTTGCCATATATGGTTCGATTATACAGTTTAGCTGAACAAGTGAAAAAAAGCTAGTTTCTGTATGCTTTAAAATATTTAATTAGACTTATCTAGTTAGCAAGGTCATTTCATCTTTCTGCAAGAACACATTATTGCTACAAGAAGAAACATCTGGCCAGGGAGTATACTTTATCTTCTCCCAAGGACACGCTATTGATACAAGAAGGAACATTCATAGCTGTTGTTTTCACCTAAAATAACTGTCAGACTTATATAGCATAGATGGGGCCTTTAAACTTGAGGGACTCCATCTTCTGCTATAACATTCCATCCTTTTGTTCCTTCATTTATCAATACGAATTTCTATGTTTTCTTTTAGTACAACGCTGAATACACATTAAAAAAAGCTTAAAAACCAAATAAACCGCAAGACACATTAGCAAAACCTGTAAAATCACTTGTACTATACCAGCCAACCACCCACCAATACCTTTAAACCAATTTGTGGGATTTAGAAAGGAAAATCTCTGTGTGGAATTATTGGCCCAAGTATCTGAACAGTTCACCCAAAAGTTTATCTCTTCCAATGAGACCGGGACAGCGAGAAAGGGTATGCTAGTGGACGTCACAGGGGCATGTGTACATATCCAACAATTAGCAATGGTCTGGTTTTGCTCCTTTAGTCCATCGATTAGAGCAAGATGGTGTCTAATGAATCTATTGTCATCTCCATCCATGGTGCCTAACGTAGTCCATGCACCTGTGGTTGTAAGTATGCAGGTAAGTATAAATGTCATCATTCTTTGTCCGCTGGTTCTCCTAGTATCTTTTTGCAATGGGACGCGTGGATCCAGGTCTCTTTTCCCTCTAGCTTAACGGCTGTACTTGTGATCAGCAGAACTTGAAAGGGTCCGTCAAACCGTGGATCTAGGCTTTTCCTCACGTGTCTTTTTATAACCACCCAGTCTCCAGGTTGCAGCATATGGCTGCTAGAGTCTTGATCTGGATCTGGAAGAGAACTGAAGACATTATCATGTACTTGCTTAATCTTTTTGTGTAAAGCCCTCACATAGGAACTTAGCACATGGTTGTTCATTTCTAATGCTTGCGGATAGAAACACCCTAGGCTGGGTACGTTGCCAAACAATATCTCATATGGAGAGAGTCCAGTCTTTCTATTAGGCGTGTATCTTACTGAAAACAGAGCAAGTGGTAAACAGTCCGGCCATGGTTTTCCTGTCTCAGCCATGGCTTTCTGAATTTTTAATTTCAATGTCCCATTCAGTCTTTCCACTTTACCACTACTTTGTGGGTGATATGGGGTGTGGAATGCTTGTTGAATTCCTAGAGCTGACATGACTTCATTCATTATTTCACCCGTGAAGTGTGTACCTCTGTCACTCTCAATTACCCCTGGTACCCCATACCTGCAGACCACCTCCGCAAGCAGTTTCTTTGCGGTTGCCGCAGCCGTGGCTTTGGCAATCGGGAAAGCCTCTGGCCATCCTGAGAACAAATCAATACAGACCAACACATATTCCCATGATCCTGACTTTGGCAGCTGAATATAATCAATTTGCAGTCTCTGGAATGGATAGAGGGGCCGGGGGGTGTGTTTGGGTGGTGTTTTAACTACTCTACCCTGATTATGTGTAGCACATATCATGCACCCTTTTACCAGGTTTTCAATACAGGTGGAGAATCCTGGTGCCACCCAATGTTTCTGCATCACACCCGTTTTAGATTGGTGTGTCGGCCCATGTAGTATCTGGGCAGCTGCTGGGTACAGTGCCCTTGGAAGGCATCGTCGTATCCCTTTCCCCCATACCCCATTTGCTTCATTCAGGCATGCACCTTCCTTTAACCACTTATCAACCTCCTCCTTTTGAGCCTGCATTTGGGATAAGATGTCCTCCGACACAAAGGGGTTTTTAGGGGCACTTAACTGACGTACTGTTGACCCTTGTTGCGGCTTACAGGCTGCTGTTTTTGCCGCTGCATCTGCCATCGCATTTCCTCTGCTTACCTGGTCGGTGCGTCTGGTATGTGCTCTTACCTTTATGACAGCTACTTGTTTAGGTAGTTGTAGCGCATCAATTAACTGCTGGACCGCATCAGCATTCTTAATGGGGTGTCCTGCTGCCGTCAGGAAACCTCTTGACTTCCATATTGGACCAAAATCATGCGATATACCGAATGCGTACCTAGAATCTGTGTAAATGTTAACAATACTGGTCTGTGCCACTTGAGACTGGGTCTGTGCCACTTGATTGGCGACAGGCGAATGTAGTGCCAATATTCAAAAAGGGAGCGAAAAGTGACGCCGGAAACTATCGGCCGGTGAGTCTGACGTCTGTTGTGGGCAAAATTTTTGAAAGCTTCATTAAAGAGGCAATTACGGAGCATCTTGATGCTAATAATCTTTTAATCCCGAACCAACATGGATTCATGAGGAATTGCTCCTGCCAAACAAACCTGATTGACTTCTACGAGGAGGTTAGCTCTCGAGTAGATCAGGGGGAACCAGTGGATGTCGTGTATCTCGACTTCTCAAAAGCGTTCGATAGCGTGCCACATAATAGGTTGGTATACAAAATGAGAATGATGGGGCTGGGGGAAAATGTCTGCAAGTGGGTAGCTAACTGGCTAAAGGATAGAAGGCAGAGGGTGGTTATAAATGGAATATACTCAGATTGGGTAAGCGTCACTAGTGGGGTACCACAGGGGTCTGTACTAGGCCCAATGTTATTTAATATCTTTATTAACGACATAGTCAACGGGATAAATAGTAAAATATCAATATTTGCAGATGACACAAAGTTATGTAAAACAATTAATACAAAAGAGGACAGTGCAGACCTACAGAGGGATTTGGATAAGCTGGGTAGGTGGAGCATTAAATGGCAAATGAGGTTTAACGAGGAGAAATGTAAGGTCATACATATGGGAAGGAAAAATGGAAGTCATCAGTACTCACTGAATGGGAAATCATTGGGGAATTCAGAGATGGAGAAGGACTTGGGCATCTTGATTGAAAGCAAACTAAATTGGAGTGCCCAAAGTCAGGCCGCTGCTGTAAGGGCAAACAGGGTAATGGGATGTATCAGAAGAGGTATAGCTGCAAAGGATGAGAACATTGTTTTTCCACTGTACAAAGCACTGGTCAGACCACACTTGGAATACTGTGCTCAGTTATGGGCCCCAATATATAGAAAGGATATAAATGAGCTTGAAAAGGTACAAAGGAGGGCAACAAAATTAATAAAGGGAATGGAGGGACTGCAATACCCAGAGAGGTTGGCAAAACTAGGACTATTCAGCCTGGAAAAGAGAAGGTTGAGGGGGGACATAATAAATGTGTACAAATATGTTAGGGGACAGTATAGAGATCTTGCCCGGGATTTGTTCAAAAGGAGGGATATTACGGTAACAAGAGGGCACTCACTAAGACTGGAAGAGAAAAGGTTTCAGCACCAGCATAGGAAGGGGTTCTTTACGGTAAGAGCAGTGAGAATATGGAATTCACTGAGTGAGGAGACGGTAATGTCGGATTCACTACACCAGTTCAAGTGGGGACTGGATGCATTTCTAGATACCAGGCAGATTTCAGCATATACTTAAAAATAGAATAAAATAGTAGGTTGATACAGGGATTTATTCTGACTGCTGGTTTCAGAGTCGGGAGGGAATTTTTCCTCAGGTGAAGATTGGCCAAATCATTTGGGGTTTTTGCCCTCCTCTGGATCAACTTTAGCAATTACAGAACTAACAGGTTGAACTTGATGGACACAAGTCTTTATTCGGCTTTACAAACTATGTTACTATGTTACTATGTGCTGCTGAGAGGTGAGCGGGTTGCACTTGATTCAATATAGTGTAGACATCATGAGGTGTTAGAACGGTGAGCGGGTGGTCAAGAACAATGTCTGCGGATTTATGGAGTAATAGTCCAACAGCATACAGAGCACGTACGCAGGATGGTGCACCTCTGGCTACCGCATCCAATCTGCCACTAAAGTAGGCAACAGGTCTCTGATTATCACCGTGTGTTTGAGTAAAAACTCCTGCTGCATGTCCAGCTTGTTCATGAAGGTACAGAGTAAATGGGAGCTCATAATTAGGGGTACCCAAAGCTGGAGCGGCCAAAATACTGTTCTTGAGAGAATAAAAACAGTCTATTGCCTCTGATGTTAGTACAAAAGGTGTTGGAGTAAGACAGTCATAGAGGGGCTGCATTAAAACAGAGACGGCATGAATCCACTGTCTGCAATAGGAAACAAGTCCAAGAAAAGTTCTGAGGGCTGCAACATTAATGGGGACGGTGAATGCCTGTACTGCTTGTTTACGTGCATTTGTTAAATGACGAGCTCCTGGTGTAATGCAATGTCCCAAAAAGCTGACTGAAGATTTACAAATCTGAAGCTTATCTTTCGATGCCTTGCAGCCAGCGTGATAGAGAAACAACATAAGCGATATAGTTGCACTATGACATTGTTTCCTGGAGGGGGCACAAATGAGCAGGTCATCGACATATTGCAAAACAACGATATGTGGTTCAGACCATCCCTCCAGTATTTCCTGCAGACTTGCAGTGTACATTGTGGGTGAATTCTGGGCACCCTGTGGCAACACTGTCCATGTATATTGACTGCCCTGGAATGTGAAAGCAAACAAGTACTGGCAGTCAGGATGTAATGGTACACTGAAAAATGCATTTGCCAAATCAACCACTGAAAAGCAAAGAGAGTTAGAAGGTATCTGTGACAGAAGAGTATGCGGGTTGGGCACAACTGGTGTTAGAAGTTCTGTGGCTTTGTTAACCAACCGGAGGTCATGGACCATTCTATATGCGGCTGCTTGTCCTGGCACGCTCTTTTTCTTTACTGGGAACAGGGGAGTGTTGCAAGGGGACTGGGTTTTTTACTAGGACTCCCCTCTGTAGTAATTTTTGGACCTGCTGGACTATGGCATTCTCCTGAGCCGAGCTAAGGGGATACTGCCTCAGTTGAGGCAAGATGGCTCCTGGTTTTAATTTCACCATTACTGGTTGAACTCTTAACCTACCAACATCTGTTTTGTCTGAGGCCCAAAAATCATGTGGTACAGCATGCTCCAATATCGGGGGAAACTCATTTGTCTCTTCTATGCTGGCAATATCTAGTGACATAATTTTGCAAAGGGTACTTGGTTTTAAACCTGGGGTCATGGTGACAGTGCCATCGGGATGATACTCAATATGTGCTTGTAATTGGGACAACACATCATTTCCCAAAAGGTTACATTGGCCTTGGGGCGATACCATGAGCTGGCTATGTACAGTAGCTCCTTGAATTTGCAGGGGAATTCTTTTAGTGACAGGAAGCAGGACAGACGGGGAATTGAAGGGGGTGGCAATGACAAGATGTGAAAAATCAGTGTCAGTATATGGCCAATCACCTTGCGTAATTACTGAATTGTCGGCCCCCGTATCTACTTGGAAATCGATTTCATGTCCCCCCTGGTAGGTTCACCTGCACTATACAACTGGGAGTTGGGGGTAAGGAGATGAGGGGGTTCATGTGCAAGCTACCCTCATCCTATAGGGGCGTTGTTTGGTCGGCTGGAGGACCCGTACTCTGAGCATTTGGATACGGGTTGGTCCTACAGTTCTTTCTAAAATGTCCTGGCTTTTTACATCCGTAACACAGTTTCTGTCCTCCTCCTTCAGTCCGTCCTCTGCCTCTGTTGTTTCTGGGGGTCGTCTCTACTATATGTATTCTGGCAGCTCTTTTTGCCTGCGCTATGTCATGCTGTGCCCCCTGAGCGATTCTAGCTAAATCTTCTGCCTTCACTGATCTCCAGTCCGGTCTACTTGCTTTTACCTTCTCTGCAATCTCTTTCTTTAGTCCATTCATGAAAGCACTTGCTAATACCCTCTCACTAGTCTTATTCCCGGGGTTGAACCCCATTTCTGACCAGGTTTTCTTTAGTGCATAGAAATAATCCTTAGGATCTTCCTCCTTTCCCTGCACTCTATCTTCTAGTGTAACTTGCTTTTCTGCTTGCCTGTCTTGACATGCTTTTACCAACGCTGCTGCGAATAGGACTCCAGCTGCTGCATCATTAGATTCTGCATCTACGGGTCCGGTCCTATTGGCATACTGTTTTTTTGTCTCATCTATCAACCTATCATAGCGGGCTTCATCTGCCAATTTTCCCTTAATTACCCCCTGCAGATCTATTCTAGTGGCATGGTACGTATCCTGTATGGTGGTGATCATTCTAGCGAAACCCATAGGGGACTGGGATGGGTCTGGCAGCTGGGAGATCAGTGCCAACTGCTCTGAAGGACTCCATGGTCTATACATTAACATTGTACGAGCTTCCTGACCTGGAACCACTGCATCCCCCCCTGCTGTTGCTGCTGCTGCTGCTCCCGGTGCTCCTGGCATAACTACCGTCCTCATTGGGAATAGACTAGTTGGGTGGGGTCTCGGTCCTCCACATGCCACACAGATGTCTACTGTCAAGGGGTTCTGCTGTCCACATCTGGGGCAAACCCAACATTTAGGTTCTTGAGAATTCTGGTACTGGGGTGGGGGTGACGTCGGGAGCGGACAGGGAGGAAAATCTGTCATTCCAGTTTTTGTCAGTCTGTAACGTCCGTCTCCTAATTCTTCAATCTTTCCTTCAAAATAAGCGCATGCATTCATCCATACATCCACTGTCTTCAACAGACCCTTATCTTTCAACCATCCATGATAGGAGTTAAAGAAGGATTTCCATTTCTCTCCATTCATCTCTCCATTCTCATTCATTCCCGCTTTACACAATATTTTGTCAATTCCAATCAGTGCCTGTTTCCCTTCTCTGCGTACCACTAAGTCTTTGGCTATAATGCCTTCCTTGGCATTTTGGTTCCCCATTTTTTTCGGTTCTCCTCACCTAGAAGAGACTCCTCAGTCACTTAGACAATGGTCACTTAGACAATGGGCCACAAAGGTTTCTGAACCATTCCACTTCTAGCCTCTCTAGGACTTATACGCCAACCAGAAAAACAGACCAAAAACATCAATCCCGGGACACATCCACAACACAATCATCGGATCCATACTTTCATTCTTAAATTCTCTAAAGGATAGAAGGCAGGACTGTCAATTTATCTGAGGGATTCTACTGGTTCAAAGGGACCTGAGCCAGACAACAATCTGTTGAATTACCTGGGGAGCCGACCGCTCGGGGGTGAGGGAGTCTCTTCTATGCAGTGATATAATTAGGTAGAATATAACAGTTATTCTTACCTCAGCGCTGTATATATCACCAACAGAGAGCTTCACTCGTCCCACGTCTTTGACCGGTCGAGCACCCTTGGGTAGATTAACTCAAGGTCCCTGTTCGGGCGCCAGCTGTCGTCACTGAATTTTGGGTCTTCTATCCTTTGGATTACGAGCTCGGAGAGAATGAAGACACAGGACAGGATGTTTGTGTCTAAACATACTCTAAAAACTTTATTACAAAACACAGGGCTAATATACACCCTAAAAGGCAGGAAACGGATTTGCCATATATGGTTCGATTATACAGTTTAGCTGAACAAGCGAAAAAAAGCTAGTTTCTGTATGCTTTAAAATATTTAATTAGACTTATCTAGTTAGCAAGGTCATTTCATCTTTCTGCAAGAACACATTATTGCTACAAGAAGAAACATCTGGCCAGGGAGTATACTTTATCTTCTCCCAATGATACAAGAAGGAACATTCATAGCTGTTGTTTTCACCTAAAATAACTGTCAGACTTATATAGCATAGATGGGGCCTTTAAACTTGAGGGACTCCATCTTCTGCTATAACACTATCCTGTGTGATACTGTCTATTGAGCTGTGTATCTAATCCTATCCTGTGTGATACCATCTGCTGAGCTGTGTATCTAATCCCATCCTGTGTGATACTGTCTGATGAGCTGTGTATCTAATCCTATGCTGTGTGATACTGTCTGCTGAGCTGTGTATCTAATTCTATGCTGTGTGATACTGTCTGCTGAGCCGTGTATCTAATCCTCTCCTATGTGATACTGTCTGATGAACTGTGTATTTAATCCTCTCCTGTGTTCTACTGTCTGCTGAGCTGTGTATCTAATCCTATGCTGTGTGATACTGTCTGCTAAGCTGTGTATCTAATCCTATGCTGTGTGATGCTGTCTGCTGAGCTGTGTATCTAATCCTTTCCTATGTGATACTGTCTGATGAACTGTGTATCTAATCCTCTCCTGTGTGATACTGTCTGCTGAGCTGTGTATCTAATCCACTCCTTTTTGATACTGTCTGCTGAGCTGTGTATCTAATCCTATGCTGTGTGATACTGTCTGCTGAGCTGTGTATCTAATCCTATGCTGTGTGATACTGTCTGCTGAGCCGTGTATCTAATCCTCTCCTATGTGATACTGTCTGATGAACTGTGTATCTAATCCTCTCCTGTGTTCTACTGTCTGCTGAGCTGTGTATCTAATCCTATGCTGTGTGATACTGTCTGCTGAGCTGTGTATCTAATCCTATGCTGTGTGATACTGTCTGCTGAGCCGTGTATCTAATCCTCTCCTATGTGATACTGTCTGATGAACTGTGTATATAATCCTCTCCTGTGTGATACTGTCTGCTGAGCTGTGTATCTAATCCACTCTTTGTGATACTGTCTGCTGAGCCGTGTATCTAATCCTATGCTGTGTGATACTGTCTGCTGAGCTGTGTATCTAATCCTCTCCTGTGTGATAGTGTCTGATGAACTGTGTATCTAATCCTCTCCTGTGTGATACTCTCTGCTGAGCTGTGTATCTAATCCTCTCCTACGAGAGTCCCTATCCACATTCTACAAGTACTCAACAACAGGCCCAGCCGATCTAACCTTCCCGTCGCACCTGAGAAGGAAGATTAATTTCAATCATCAAATTTCTTTCTATGTTTTATGTTTTTATCATATTAGCCTGGTGCATTTTTAAAGAAATTTGTACACTAATCCTGGTGATACATATCACCCTTTTAAAACTTTTTTTTTTTCCCACCCCCATATATTTTATATTTTATATCTTAATAAAAGCTTCAAGCAAATTAAGTTATCCACCTCTGGTTTTCTTTCTCCAAACCCACTACCATTAGCGCGAATTTACACAATTATCTTAACCCTAGAACAAAAGATCCTCTAAAGCTAGACATCATGCTGCGATCCAAAGAAATTCAGGACCAAATGAGAAACAAAGTAATTGAGATCTATCAGTCTGGAAAAAGGTCTAAAGCCATTTCTAAAGATTTGGGACTCCAGCGAACCACAGTGGGAGTCATTATCCACAATAGGCGAAAATATGGAACAATGGTGAACTTTCCTAGGCGTGGCCGGCTGATCAAAATTACCCCAAGAGCGCAGCAACGACTCATCCAAGAGGTCAGAAAAGACCCCACAACAACATCCAGAGAACTGCAGGTCTCACTTGCCTCAGTTAAGGACAGTGTTCATGACTCCACCATAAGAAAGAGACTGGGCAAAAATGACACGCATAGCAGAGTTCCAAGACAAAAACCACTGCTGAGCAATAAGAACAAAGGCTCATCTCAGTTTTGGCAGAAAACATCTTGATGATCGCCAAGACTTTTGGGAGAATACTCTGTAGACTGACCAGACAAAAGTTGAACTTTTTGGAAGGTGTATGTCCCATTACATCTGGCGTAGAAGTAACACTGCATTTCAAAAAAGGAACATCATACCAACAGTAAAATATGGTGGCGGTAGCGTGATTGTCTGGGACTGTTATGCTGCTTCAGGACCTGGAAGACTTGCTGTGGTAAATGGAACCATGAATTCTGCTGGTTAACCAAAAAATCCTGAAAGAGAATGTCCGGCCATCTGTTCATGACCTCAAGCTGAAGTGCACTTGAGTTATGCAGCAGGACAATGATCCAAAACACACTATTAAGTCCACCTCTGAATGGCTTAAGGAAAACAAAATTAAGACTTTGCAGTGGCTTAGTCAAAGTCCTGACCTTAAGAAAGCGGTTCATGCTCGGAAACCCTCCAATGTGGCTAAATTACAACAATTTTGCAAAGATGAGTGGGCAAAAATTCCTCCAGAGTGTTGTAAAAGACTCATTGCCAATTATCCCAAACACTTGATTGTAGTTGTTGTTGCTGAGGGTGTTTCAAACAGTTATTAGGTTTAGAGGGCAATCACTTTTTCACACAGGGCCCTGTAGGTTTGGATTTCTTTTTCCCTTAATAATTAGGGTCTTCATTTAAAAACTGCATTTTGTGGTTACTTGTGTTATCTTTGTCTAATATTAAAATTTGTTTTGAGATCTGAAATATTTAAGTGTGACAAACATGCAAAAGAATGAGAAATCAGGAAGGGGCAAACAACTTTTCACACATACACATATACATATATATATATATATTCATCCCACAATGTCACATTCATGGTAGAAGAGAGGGATTGGTAAGATGGGACAACCATTACAAACCAGCCACCTGATCAGACGTTATTGAACACCTTTCCAGAAGCTTTAATCAATCTTATCTACTGTTATTTTCTGAAGAGAGGAAACAAATGTCCAAAAAATATAAAAATTAAAGTTAAGAAAAAAAAAAAATAATAATAATAGTCTCACCTCCACTATGAGCATTTTTTGCTCTTCTAATAATCCAAGCTTTCCTAATTGTTCTTCTATTTGCTCCTGCGTCCTCATATTCCTCTCCAGCACAAATGATGCATGCTGGGGCTGTAAGAGCTGTAATAGAAGCCTAGAAGAACCATCAGAGGTCAGGCCCATCTGGTTACAGAAAGAACACAGATACACGCTGTATAAGACAATGGGATGGAAACAAGATTTTAAAAGGAGTTATCTAACACTTTTATACTCCACTGGATAGGTCATTAATATAAGATAGGTGGGGGTCCAACCATCGGCCCCCCGATGATCAGCTGTCATCACCTCTGGCAAGATGCAGGCAATGTTCAAAGTGGAACAAAACCGCTCCGTACACTGCGGCCGCTGCCGGGTGCAGACCAGCTATTGAGGAGTACCGGAGGTGATCTGCAGCACCAGGCAGTGGCCACTGGGGTGCGCTCTGCTCACAAGTTACATCCGGCCGTTGCCAGAGCTATAAACAGCTTATTGGTGGGGAGCCAAGAGTCGGACCTACAACGATCTGATATAGACCACCTATTTTATGCATAAATCATCTGCATTAAAGTATTAGAGAACGTCTTTAAGAGCCCTGCATTTTCAGAGCCAAACTTCAGTCAACATCTAATAACCAATTACAAGGTCTTTCTTAGGACTCGTTCACACGAATGTATTTTCAGTAGGAAAGTTGTCTGTGGAACAAATGGACAGCACTCAGACCAATGGGATTCAATGGGAAAGTGCAGAGGAGTCATTTTTCTTTTTTGTCACTGATCGAATCTGTGTGTGAGCAAAAAATAAAGAAAGAAAATGGCAGCATGTCCTCGTTTCATCCGTCAGACAAGATTCACCCATTCAAGTCTATGGGTACAGAAAAAAATCTGCTTTATACAGATACATTGCAATCCTGTAGCCCTGGAAACTGTAAATGGTTAAAAAGCCAGATTAGATCTGGACTGCACATGGACGACAAGTGAGAAAAGAATTCTCCCACTTTTCTGGATGAAACTCTGAATGATATTTTATCTGCTTGTGTGAACCGGCCCTTAGAGGTTTCGACAAGACGGAGGAGCTGATCCAGAGCGTCCAGGGAAAGCTAGCAGTCCAGGTAATGGCGGATACGGAGGCAACCATCCACATCGTGCTCCATGCCCTTCTAATCTGACCTCCGTGACAGTGATGCTCAGTGTAAAGCCTGAGCTCAGGAGATGTGGGCTCAGACCCTGTTCAGACACACTGGAACTGATCAATCTCCATTCAACATTATGAACGTAAACCTGGAGCACTGGCCCCACTCAAATATATTGTATTATGGTCAAATCATTCCCTTTAGGAACTGAGTGCTGTGTAATAGAGGAGGATAAGGCCCCCGTATACAGCCATCTATTCTCTGATAGGCGAGAGGGAAGAGACGTCATCTCCTCCTTTCTGATAATGTCCCCTGTATCCTGCTGACAGTGATTGTGCCATCCCAGCAGGTGACACTAGAGCGGCTCCCCGCTCTTAGGCTATGTGCCCATGTAAAACCGTCTGCCATGCCAAGCAATGTGAATTGGGATGTGCTGTGCACATGATGCGCTAATTAGCGCGCCGAATCCGCATTGCGTTGCAGAACGCAGCATGACCATTTCTACCGCGATTACGCGGCCATTGAAAAGCAGCAAACCCGCAGGTATATGTGGATTTACTGCGTTTCAATTAAATTCAATGGCCGAGAATTTGCAGCGTAATTGGGGTGCGTGTGGCACCCAGGATGAAGAAGAGACTACAACTCCTCTTCATCCCGGCTACCAAGCGGTGAAAAAAAGAAATAAATAAGTTAAAAATAAAAAACCCTGTATACTCCCCTCTCCGGTCTGCTCCCGGCGGCGTCCTCTCTCCTCGGCGTCCAGCGGTGTACTGGCAGGACCTGCGGTGACGTCATCTAGTCAGCTGATGGTCACGCGACCGCTGATGTCAGAGGTCAGGTGATGGTCGCGTGACCATCAGCTGACTAGATGACGTCACCGCAGGTCCTGCCAGTATACCGCGGGACGCTGAAGAGAGAGAACGCCGCCGGGAGGAGACTGGAGAGGTGAGTATACAGGGTTTATTTATTTTTAACTTTTTAATTCTTTTTTTTACTATAGATGCAGCATTTAAAGCATCTAAGTTGGTCACACAATATAAATCCATGCCGGTTGCATGGATTTATATTGTGTGACCAACTTGTCAAGCACTTTCCAGGTGATGCTCAAAATCACTTGGAAAAGTGCTTGAAAAAACGCTGAAAAAATGCTGAAAAAACACTTCTCTCTGGCAGAAAAAATGCATGTAAATCTGCTACGTGGGCACATAGCCTTAGCGTGTATGTGCTGTACTTATCATTCAGGACTGTGCAAAGACCTGCCTGTGACCAAAAGAACAACAAGGCTGTGTGCACACGCTGCAGATTTGGTGCGTTTTTCAATGGAACAGGCTGCCACGAGAGGTGGGGAATTCTCCTTCAATGGAAGTCTTCAAACAGAGGCTGGACAGACATTTGTCTGAGATGGTTTAGTGAATCCTGCATTGAGCAGGGGTTGGACACTAGGACCCTGGAGGTTCCTCCAATTCTAATGTTCTAGGATTCTATGTATAAACACCAGCTGCAATCTTCCATGGAGAAGTAACTGTGGTTTCAGGAGAACTTGCAGCAGAAGGTCTGTGCCTTCCGCTAGCTCCTCCCCCTTCCGCTAGCTCCTCCCCCTTCCTTCTGTAAAGAGTATTAATAGCACTAACTGTCATCTATCTCACTAATAGGAAAGTTTGTCTTCACTGAATACAGATTTTACAGATGTTACCGCGAATTGAGACTGAAAGATCAATCCAGCAGGAAAAAGAAGACTTCTCTGATAAGATTATAAAATTACTTATTTTCATGTGTAATATTAATTTACAAAACAAAAATGAAAACAACGGTTATTCCTTAACTAATGAAGCACTTAGGACATGGATTCATTAAGACTGGCCATATTCAAGCTGCTCTTGATGAGGGAGCGTGCTGGAGTCAGACGGTCCAGATTCATTAAGTGGCGCATGAATTATACGCTTCTGACAAGTGGTGTGTGCACCTTGCCACAAATCTTACTCCAGTCACGGACTGGAGTAAGATTTCTGGTGTAAGGGAAGCCACAGTTCGCTATGAATTAGACAAGCTGTGGTGCCACACTTCCATCCTGCCCCAACTCTGCCCATTTTGGTGAAGCTGGGCAAAACTGACGAGAAAACACCAAACGTCACAACATTTTTGATCAACTCAATAATGTACGAGGTGTATGAAGCGGAGCCGCGCGTGTACGAGGTGTGTGGAGTGGAGCTGCGCGTGTACGAGGTGTGTGGAGTGGAGCTGCGCGTGTACGAGGTGTGCGGAGCGGAGCCGCGCGTGTACTAGGTGTACGGAGCGGAGCCGCGCGTGTACGAGGTGTATGGAGCGGAGCCGCTCGTGTACTAGATGTGCGGAGCGGAGCCGCGGGTGTACGAGGTGTACAGAGCAGAGCCGCGCATGTATGAGGTATGCGGAGCGGAGTCGAGCGTGTACGAGGTGTGCGGAACCACGCGTATATGAGGTGTGCGGAGCAGAGCCACACGTGTACGAGGTGTGCGGAGCGGAGCCGCGCGTGTACGAGGTGTGCAGAGCAGAGCAGCGCATGTACGACGTGTAAGGAGCGGAGACGCGCGTTTACGAGGTGTGCAAAGCAGCGCATGTACGACGTGTAAGGAGCGGAGACGCGCGTGTACGAGGTGTGCAGAGCAGAGCCGTGAATGTACGAGGTGTACGGAGCGAAGCCGCACGTGTCCGAGGTGTGCGGAGCGGAGTGGAGCTGCACGTGTACAATGTGTACGGAGCGAGGCCGCGCAAGTACGAGGTGTACGGAGCGAAACTGCGCAAGTACGAGGTGTACGGCGCGGAGCCGCGTGTGTACGACGTGTACGGAGCAGAGCCGCGCGTGCACGAGGTGTGCGGAGTGGAGCCGCACGTGTACAATGTGTACGGAGCGAGGCCGCGCAAGTACGAGGTGTACGGAGCGAAACTGCGCAAGTACGAGGTGTACGGAGCGGAGCCGCGTGTGTACGACGTGTACGGAGCAGAGCCGCGCGTGCACGAGGTGTGTGGAGAGGGGCCGCACGTGTACGAGTTTTACGGAATGGAGACGCGCATGTACGAGTTGTACGGAGCGGAGCCGAGCGTGTATGATGTGTGCGAAACGGAGCCGCGCGTGTACGAGGTGTATGGAGCAGAGCGGCGCATTTACGAGTGTGCGGAGCGGATCCGCGCTTGTACAAGGTATACTGAGCGGAGCTGTGCGTGTACGAGGTGTGCAGAGCGGAGGCGCGCGTGTATGAGGTGTATAGAGCGGAACTGTGCGTGTACGAGTTGTGCGGAGCGGAGCCGCGCGTGTACAAAGTGTACAGAGAAAAGCCGCGCGTGTACGAGCTGTACAGAGCGGGCCGAACGTGTACGAGGTGTATGGAGCAGAGCAGCGCGTGTACAAGTGTGCGGAGCGGAGCCGCGCGTGTAAGAGTGTGCGGAGCCGAGCATGTATGAGGTGTGCAGAGCGGAGCCGCGCGTGTACTAGGTGTGTGGAGCGGAGACACGCGTGTACAAGGTGTGCAGAGTGGAGCTGCGCGTGTACGAGGTGTGCGGAGCGGAGCCGCGCGTGTACGAGGTGTATGGAGCGGAGACACGCGTGTACAAGGTGTGCAGAACAGAGCCGTACGTGTACGAGGTGTGTGGAGCAGAGCCGCGCGTGTACGAGGTGTGTGGAGCAGAGCCGCGCGTGTACGAGGTGTGTGGAGCAGAGCCGCGCGTGTAAGAGGTGTGCGGAGCGGAGCCGTGCGTGTACAAGGTGTGCGGAGCAGAGCCGCACATGTACGAGTGTGCGGAGGGGAGCCAATGGTGTACAAAGTGTGCGGAGTGGAGCGGATCCACACGTGTACAAAGTGTACGGAGCGGAGCCGCGCGTGTATGAGCTGTACAGAGCGGAGCCGTGCATGTACGAGGTGTGCAGAGCGGAGCTGCACGTGTACAAAGTGTATGGAGCGGAACCATGCGTGTACAAAGTGTACGGAGCAGAGCCAATCGTGTATGAGTTGTATGGAGCGGAGCCGCATGTGTACGAGGTGTGCGGAGCGGATCCGCGCGTGTACAAAGTGTACAGAGAAAAGCCGCGCGTGTACGAGCTGTACGGAGCGGGCCGCACGTGTACGAGGTGTACGGAGCAGAGCAGCGCATGTACGAGTGTGCGGAGCGGATCCATGCGTGTACAGGGTGTACGGAGCGGAGCTTAGCGTGTACGAGGTGTGCAGAGCGGAGCCGTGCGTGTACGGGGTATGTGGAGCAGAGCCGCGCAAGTACAAGGTGTGGAGAGGAGACACGCGTGTACGAGGTGTGTGGAGTACAGCCGCGTGTGTACGAAGTGTGCGGAGCGGAGTCGCGCGTGTACGAGGTGTGCAGAGCAGAGCCGCACATGTACGAGTGTGCGGAGCGGAGCCAATCGTGTACGAGGTGTGCGGAGCGGATCCGCGCGTGTACAAAGTGTATGGAGCGGAACCGCGCGTGTATAAGCTGTACGGAGCGGAGCCGTGCATGTACGAGGTGTGCAGAGCAGAGCTGCGCGTGTACAAAGTGTATGGAGCGGAGCCGCGCGTGTACGAGGTGTGCGGAGCGGATCCGCGCGTGTACAAAGTGTATGGAGCGGAACCGCGCGTGTATGAGCTGTACGGAGCCGAGCCGTGCATGTACGAGGTGTGCAGAGCAGAGCTGCGCGTGTACAAAGTGTATGGAGCGGAGCCGCGCGTGTACGAGGTGTGCGGAGCGGATCCGCGAGTGTACAAAGTGTACGGAGCGGAGCCGCGCGTGTGCGAGCTGTACGGAGCGGAGCCGCGCGTGGACGAGCTGTACGGAGCGGAGCCGCATGTGTACGAGCTGTACAGAGCGGAGCCGTGCATGTACAAGGTGTGCAGAGCGCAGACATGCGTGTACGAGGTGTGCGGAGCGGAAACACGCGTGTACGAGGTTTGCGGAGCAGAGCCGCAAGTGTACGAGTGTGCGGAGCTTAGCCGCTCGTGTACAAGGTGTACGGAGTGGAGCCGCGCGTGTAGGAGCTGTACGGAGCGGAGCCGCGCGTGTTGAGCTGTACGGAGCGGAGCCGCGCGTGTACGAGCTGTACGGAGCGGAGCCGTGCATGTATGATGTGCAGAACGGAGCTGCGCGTGTACAAAGTGTATGGAGCGGAACCGTGCGTGTACGAGATGTGCGGAGCAGAGCTGCGCATGTACGAGTGTGCGGAGTCACGCGTGTACGAGGTGTGCAAAGCGGAGTTGCGCGTGTACAAGGTGTGCGGAGCGGAGCCGCGCATGTACAAGGTGTGCGGAGCGGAGCCGCGAATGTACGAGGTGTGTGGAGCGGAGCCGTGTGTGTATGAGGTGTACACAGCAGAGCAGCGCGTGTACGAGTGTGTGGAGCGGATCCGCGCATGTACGAGTGTGCGCAGCGGAGCTGCGCGTGTACGAAATGTGCAGAGCGGAGCCGCGCATGTATGAGGTGTGTGGAGCGGAGACACACATGTACGAGGTGTGTGGAGCTGAGCCGCACGTGTACGAGGTGTGCGGAGCGGAGCCGCGCGTGTACGAGTTGTGGAGCGGAGCCGCGCGTGTACGAGTTGTGGAGCACAGCCGTGCGTGTACGAGGTGTGCAGAGTGGAGACAAGCGTGTATGAGGTGTGTGGAGCAGATCCGCACGTGTACAAGGTGTACGGAGCGGAGCCGCGCATGTACGAGCTGTACGGAGCGAGCCACGCGTGTTGAGCTGTACGGAGCGGAGCCGCGCGTGTACGAGCTGTACGGAGCGGAGCCGTGCATGTACGATGTGCAGAACGGAGCTGCGCGTGTACAAAGTGTACGGAGCGGAGCCACGCGTGTACGAGCTGTACGGAGCGGAACCTTGCATGTACGAGGTGTGCGGAGCAGAGCTGCGCTTGTACGAGGTGTGCGAAGCGGAGCCACGCGTGTACGAGGTGTACAGAGCAGAGCCACGCGTGTACGCGGTGTACGGAGGGGTATTGCGCGTCTATGAGGTGTACGGAGCAGAGCCGCGCGTGTACGAGGTGTATAGAGCGGAACCGCGCTTCTACGAGTTGTACGGAGTTGAGCCGCACATGTACAAGGCGTACAGAGCAGCGTCGCGTGTGTACGATGTGTGCGGAGCAGAGCCACCCATGTACGAGGTGTACAGAGCAGAGCAGCATGTGTACGAGTGTGCAGAGCTGGAGAGGAGCCGCGCGTGTACGAGATGTACGGAGCGAAGCAATGCGTGTACGAGGTGTACGGAGCGGAGCCACATGTGTACTAGGTGTACGGAGCAGAGCCGCGCATGTACAAGGTGTGCGGAGCGGAGCCGCATGTGTACGAGGTGTACAGAGCAGAGCAGTGAGTGTACGAGTGTGCGGAGCAGATCCGCGCTTGTACTAGGTGTACGGCGCGGAGCCGCACGTGTACTAGATGTACGGAGCATAGCTGTGCATGTACGAGGTGTACGGAGCAGAGCCGCACGTGTACGAGTGTGCAGAGCGGAGCCGCGCGTGTACGAGGTGTACAGAACAGAGCAGCGTGTGTACGAGTTTGCGGAGCGGATCTGCACGTGTACAAGGTGTACGGAGCGGAGCCGCGCATGTGCAAGCTGTACGGAGCGGAGCCGCACGTGTACGAGCTGTACGGAGCGGAGCCCCGCGTGTATGAGGTGTACGGATCAGAGCAGTGCGTGTACGAGGTGTACGGATCAGAGCTGCGCGTGTACGAGTGTGCGGAGCGGAGCCGCACGTGTATGAGGTGTACGGAGCGGAGCCGCGAGTTTACGAGGTGTACGGAGCGGAGCCACGCATTTACGAGGTTTACAGAGCGGAGCTGCGTGTGTACGAGGTGTGCGGAGCCGCACGTGTACGACATTTAAGGAGTGGAGCCGTGCGTGTACGAGCTGTAGGGAGAGGAGCCGTGCGTGTACGAGGTGTGCAGAGCGGAGCTCAGCGTGTATGAGGTTGTGGAGCAGAAACACACGTGTACGAGGTGTGCGGAGCGGAGCCGCGCGTGGACGAGGTGTGCGGAGCGGAGCCGTGCGTGTGCGAGGTGTACGGAGCGGAGCCACGAGTGTATGAGGTGTACGTAGCGGAGCCGCACGTGTACTACGTGTAAGGAGCATAGTCGCGCGTGTGCAGAGCGGAGCCGCGCATGTACGAGGTGTACAGAGCAGATCCGCGCGTGTACGAGCTGCACGGAGCGGAGCCGAGCGTGTACGAGTTGTACGGAGCGGAGTCGCACATGTACGAGTGTTTGAAGCGGAGCTGCGTGTGTAAGAGGTGTACACAGTGCAGCCGAGTGTGTACGAGGTGTACGGAGCTGAGTCGCGCTTGTACGAGTGTGCGGAGCAGAGTCGCACGTGTACGAAGTGTATGGAGCAGAGTCGCGCGTGTACGAGTGTGCGAAACGGAGCTGCGTGTGTACGAGGTGTACAGAGTGGAGCCGAGTGTGTACGAGGTGTACGGAGCTGAGTCGCGCTTGTATGATGTGTGCAGAGCATAGCCGCGCGTGTGCGAGGTGTACAGAGCAGCGCGTGTACGAGTGTGCAGAGCTGGAGCGGAGCCGCACGTGTACGAGATGTACGGAGCGAAGCCACGCGTTTACGAGGTGTACGGAGAGGAGCCACGCGTGTACGAGGTGTACAGAGCGGAGCCGCGCGTGTATGACCTGCACGGAGCGGAGCCGAGCGTGTACGGAGCTGAGTTGCGCGTGTACGAGTGTACAGAGTGGAGCCGAGTGTGTACAAGGTGTACGGAGCGGAGTCGTGCTTGTATGATGTGTGCGGAGCGGAGCCACGCGTGTACGAGGTGTATGGAGCAGAGCTGCGCAATTACGAGTCTGCGGAGCGGAGCCGCGATTGTACGAGGTGTGCGGAGTGGAGCCACGCGTGTACGAGGTGTACAGAGCAGAGCAGCGCGTGTCCGAGTGTGCGGAGCAGAGTCGGACGTGTACGAGGTGTACGGAGCGGAGCCACGCGTGTAGGAGGTGTATGGAGCGGAGCCACGTGTGTACTAGGTGTACAGAGTGGTGCCGCGCATGTACGATTTGTACGAAGCTGAGCCGCACGTGTACAAGACGTACGGAGCAGCGTCGTGTGTGTACGATGTGTGCGGAGCAGAGACGCGCATGTACGAGGTGTATGGAGCAGAGCTGCGCAATTACGAGTCTGCGGAGCGGAGCCGCGCGTGTACGAGGTGTGCGGAGCGGAGCCACGAGTGTACGAGGTATACAGAGCAGAGCAGCGCGTGTCCGAGTGTGCAGAGCAGAGTTGGACGTGTACGAGGTGTACGGAGCGGAGCCACGTGTGTAGGAGGTGTACGGAGCGGAGCCGCGTGTGTACTAGGTGTACAGAGTGGTGCCGCGCATGTACGATTTGTACGAAGCTGAGCCACGTGTGTACAAGACGTACGGAGCAGCGTCGTGTGTGTACGATGTGTGCGGAGCAGAGACGCGCGTGTACGAGTATGCGGAGCGGAGCCGCCCATGTACGAGATGTGCAGAGCGGAGCCGCGCGTGTACGAGATGTGCAGAGCGGAGCCGCGCGTGTACGAGATGTGCAGAGCGGAGCCGCGCGTGTACGAAGTGTACAGAGCAGAGCAGCGCGTGTACGAGTGTGCGGAGCTGGAGCGGAACCTCGCGTGTACGAGATGTATGGAGCGGAGACACGCGTGTATGAGGTGTGCGGAGTGGATCCACGCGTGTACAAGGAGTATGGAGCGGAGCAGCGAGTGTATGAGCTGTACGGAGCAGAGCCGTGCGTGTACGAGGTGTGCAGAGCGGAGGCGCGCGTGTATGAGGTGTATGGAGCGGAGCTGTGCGTGTACAAGGTGTGCGGAGCCGCACATATACGAGTGTGTGGAGGCCAGCGTGTATGAGGTGTGCAGAGCGGAGCCGCGCGTGTACGAGTGTGCGGAGTGGAGACACGCTTGTACGAGGTGTGTGGAGCGGAGACACGCTTGTACGAGGTGTGTGGAGCGGAGACACGCGTGTACGAGGTCTGTGGAGCAGAGCCAATCGTGTACGAGGTGTACGGAGCGGAGCCGCGCGTGTACGAGGTGTGCAGAGTGGAGCGGATCCGCGCGTCTACAAAGTGTACGGAGCGGAGCTGCGCGTGTACGAGCTGTACGGAGCGGAGCCGCGCGTGTACGAGCTGTACGGACCAGAGCCGCACGTGTACAAGCTGTACAGAGCGTAGCCGTGCATGTACGAGGTGTGCAGAGCGGAGCCGCGCGTGTACGAGGTGTGCTGAGCAGAGCCACGCGTGTACGAGTGTGTGGAGCTTAGCCGCTCGTGTACGAGGTGTACGGAGCGGAGCCGCGCATGTACGAGGTGTATGGAGCGGAGACACGCGTGTATGAGGTGTGCGGAGCGGATCCATGCGTGTACAAGGTGTACGGAGTGGAGCCGCGCGTGTAGGAGCTGTAAGGAGCGGAGCCGCGCGTGTACGAACTGTACGGAGCGGAGCCGTGCGTATACGACGTGTGCAGAGCGGAGCTGCGCGTGTACAAAGTGTATGGAGCGGAACCGTGCGTGTACGAGGTGTGCGGAGCAGAGCTGCGCGTGTACGAGTGTGCGATGCCGCAAGTGTACAAGGTGTGCAAAGCAGAGCCGCACGTGTATGAGGTGTGTGGAGCGGAGCCGTGCATGTACAAGGTGTGCGGAGCGGAGCCGCGCGTGTACGAGGTGTGTGGAGCGGAGCCGTGCGTGTTCGAGGTGTACAGAGCAGAGCACTGCGTGTACGAGTGTGCGCAGCGGAGCCGCACGTGTACGAAATGTGCAGAGCAGAGCAGCGCTTGTACGAGGTGTGTGGAGCGGAGACACGAGTGTACGAGGTGTGTGGAGCTGAGCCGCGCGTGTACGAGTTGTGTGGAGCACAGCCGCGCATGTATGAGGTGCGCGGAGCGGAGCGGATCCGCACGTGTACAAGGTGTACGGAGCAGAGCCGCGCGTGTACGAGCTGTACGGAGCGGAACCGTGCGTGTACGAGGTGTGCAGAGCGGAGCCGCACGTGTACGAGGTGTGTGGAGCAGAGACATGCATGTACGAGGTGTACAGAGCAGATCCGCGCGTGTACGAGCTGCACGGAGCGGAGCCGAGCGTGTACGAGTTGTACGGAGCGGAGTCGCGCATGTACGAGTGTTTGAAGCGGAGCTGCGTGTGTAAGAGGTGTACACAGTGGAGCCGAGTGTGTACGAGGTGTACGGAGCTGAGTTGCGCTTGTACGAGTGTGCGGAGCAGAGTCGCGCGTGTACGAAGTGTATGGAGCAGAGTCGCGCGTGTACGAGTGTGCGAAACGGAGCTGCGTGTGTACGAGGTGTACAGAGTGGAGCCGAGTGTGTACGAGGTGTACGGAGCTGAGTCGCGCTTGTATGATTTGTGCAGAGCATAGCCGCGCGTGTGCGAGGTGTACAGAGCAGCGCGTGTACGAGTGTGCAGAGCTGGAGCGGAGCCGCACGTGTACGAGATGTACGGAGCCAAGCCACGCGTTTACGAGGTGTACGGAGAGGAGCCACGCGTGTACGAGGTGTACAGAGCGGAGCCGCGCGTGTACGACCTGCACGGAGCGGAGCCGAGCGTGTACGGAGCTGAGTTGCGCGTGTACGAGTGTACAGAGTGGAGCCGAGTGTGTACAAGGTGTACGGAGCGGAGTCGTGCTTGTATGATGTGTGCGGAGCGGAGCCACGCGTGTACGAGGTGTATGGAGCAGAGCTGCGCAATTACGAGTCTGCTGAGCGGAGCCGCGCGTGTACGAGGTGTGCGGAGCGGAGCCACGCGTGTACGAGGTATACAGAGCAGAGCAGCGCGTGTCCGAGTGTGCAGAGCAGAGTCGGACGTGTACGAGGTGTACGGAGCGGAGCCACGCGTGTAGGAGGTGTACGGAGCGGAGCCGCGTGTGTACTAGGTGTACAGAGTGGTGCCGCGCATGTACGATTTGTACGAAGCTGAGCCGCGCGTGTACAAGACGTACGGAGCAGCGTCGTGTGTGTACGATGTGTGCGGAGCAGAGACGCGCGTGTACGAGTATGCGGAGCGGAGCCGCCCGTGTACGAGATGTGCAGAGCGGAGCCGCGCGTGTACGAGATGTGCAGAGCGGAGCCGCGCGTGTACGAAGTGTACAGAGCAGAGCAGCGCGTGTACGAGTGTGCGGAGCTGGAGCGGAACCTCGTGTGTACGAGATGTTTGGAGCGGAGACACGCGTGTATGAGGTGTGTGGAGTGGATCCACGCGTGTACAAGGAGTATGGAGCGGAGCAGCGAGTGTATGAGCTGTACGGAGCAGAGCCGTGCGTGTACGAGGTGTGCATAGCGGAGGCGCGCGTGTATGAAGTGTATGGAGCGGAGCTGTGCGTGTACGAGGTGTGCGGAGCCGCACATGTACGAGTGTGTGGAGGCCAGCGTGTATGAGGTGTGCAGAGCGGAGCCGCGCGTGTACGAGTGTGCGGAGTGGAGCTGCGCGTGTACGAGGTGTGCGGAGTGGAGCCGCGCGTGTACGAGGTGTGTGGAGTGGAGACACGCTTGTACGAGGTGTGTGGAGCGGAGACACGCGTGTATGAGGTCTGTGGAGCAGAGCCAATCGTGTATGAGGTGTACGCAGAGGAGACAATCGTGTACGAGGTGTACGGAGCGGAGCCGCGCGTGTACGAGGTGTGCAGAGTGGAGCGGATCCGCGCGTCTACAAAGTGTACGGAGCGGAGCTGCGCGTGTACGAGCTGTACGGAGCGGAGCCGCGCGTGTACGAGCTGTACGGACCAGAGCCGCACGTGTACAAGCTGTACAGAGCGGAGCCGTGCATGTACGAGGTGTACAGAGCGGAGCCGTGCATGTACGAGGTGTGCAGAGCGGAGCCGCGCGTGTACGAGGTGTGCTGAGCGGAGCCACGCGTGTACGAGGTGTGCGGAGCAGAGCCGCACGTGTACAAGTGTGTGGAGCTTAGCCGCTCGTGTACGAGGTGTACGGAGCGGAGCCGCGCATGTACGAGGTGTATGGAGCGGAGACACGCGTGTATGAGGTGTGCGGAGCGGATCCATGCGTGTACAAGGTGTACGAAGTGGAGCCGCGCGTGTAGGAGCTGTAAGGAGCGGAGCCGCGCGTGTACGAACTGTACGGAGCGGAGCCGTGCGTATACGACGTGTGCAGAGCGGAGCTGCGCGTGTACAAAGTGTATGGAGCGGAACCGTGCGTGTACGAGGTGTGCGGAGCAGAGCTGCGCGTGTACGAGTGTGCGGTGCCGCACGTGTACAAGGTGTGCAAAGCAGAGCCGCACGTGTATGAGGTGTGTGGAGCGGAGCCGCGAGTGTACGTGGTGTGTGGAGCGGAGACACGCGTGTACGAGGTGTGTGGAGCGGAGCCGTGCGTGTTCGAGGTGTACAGAGCAGAGCACTGCGTGTACGAGTGTGCGGAATGGATCCGCGCGTGTACGAGTGTGCGCAGCGGAGCCGCACGTGTACGAAATGTGCAGAGCAGAACAGCGCGTGTACGAGGTGTGTGGAGCTGAGCCGCGCGTGTACGAGGTGTGTGGAGCACAGCCGCGCATGTATGAGGTGCGCGGAGCGGAGCGGATCCGCACGTGTACAAGGTGTACGGAGCGGAGCCGCGCGTGTACAAGGTGTATGGAGCGGAGCCGCGCGTGTACGAGCTGTACGGAGAGGAGCCGCGCGTGTACAAGCTGTACGGAGAGGAGCCGCGCGTGTACAAGCTGTACGGAGCGGAACCGTGCGTGTACGAGGTGTGCAGAGTGGAGCCGCACGTGTACGAGGTGTGTGGAGCAGAGACACGCATGTACGAGGTGTGTGGAGCAGAGCTGCACGTGTACGAGGTGTGTGGAGCGGAGTCAAGCGTGTACGATGTGTGTGGAGCGGAGACACGCGTGTATGAGGTGTGTGGAGCTGAGCCGCGCGTGTACGAGGTGTACGGAGCGGAGCCGAGCGTGTATGAGGTGTACGGAGCAGAGCCGCACGTGTACAAGGCGTGCGGAGCCGCGCGTGTACAAGGTGTGCGGAGCAGAGCCGCGCGTGTACGAGGTGTGTGGAGCGGAGCCGTGCGTGTTCGAGGTGCACAGAGCAGAGCACTGCGTGTACGAGTGTGCGGAGCGGATCCGCGCGTGTCCGAGTGTGCGCAGAGCAGCCGCGTGTGTACGAAATGTGCAGAGCAAAGCAGCGCATGCACGAGGTGTGTGGAGCTGAAGACACGCGTGTATGAGGTGCGCGGAGCGGATTCGCACGTGTACAAGGTGTACGGAGCGGAGCCGCGCGTGTGCAAGGTGTAAGGAGCAGAGCCATACGTGTACGAGCTGTACGGAGCGGAGCCGCGCGTGTACGAGGTGTACGGAGCGGAACCGTGCGTGTACGAGGTGTACGGAGCGGAGCCACGCTTGTACGAGGTTTACGGAGCGGAGCCGCGCGTGTTCGAGGTGTACAAAGCGGAGCCACGCGTGTAGGAGGTGTATGGAGCAGAGTCTCCAGTGTACGAGTGTGCGGAGCGGAGCCGCGTGTGTATGAGATGTAAGGAGCAGAGCCGCGCATGTACGAGTGTGCGGAGCGGAGCCGCGAGTGTACGAGGTGTACAGAGCAGAGTCGCACGTGTATGAGGGGTACGGAGCAGAGCTGCGCATGTACGAGGTGTACGGAGCAGAGCCGCGCATGTACGAGTGTGCGGAGCGGAGCCACGCGTGTACGAGTGTGCGGAGCGGAGCCACGCGTGTACGAGTGTGCGGAGCGGAGCCGCGAGTGTACGAGGTGTACGGAGCAGAGACGCGCGTGTACGAGGTGTACGGAGCAGAGCCGCGCGTATACGAGTGTACGGAGCGGAGCCGCGCGTGTACGAGTGTGCGGAGCCGCGCATGTACGAGTGTGCGGAGCGGAGCCGCGTGTGTACGAGATGTAAGGTGCAGAGCTGCGCGTGTATGAGTGTGCGGAGCGGAGCCGCGAGTGTACGAGGTGTTCGGAGCAGTCACGCGTGTATGAGGTGTACGGTGCAGAGCCGCGCGTGTACGAGGTGTACGGAGCAGAGCCGCGCGTGTACGAGTGTGCGAAGCGGAGCCGCCCATGTACGAGTGTGCGGAGCGGAGCCACGCGTGTACGAGGTGTACAGAGCAGAGCTGCACGTGTACGAGGTGTACAGAGCAGAGCAGCGAGTGTACGACGTGTAAGGAGCGGACCCACGCGTGTACGAGGTGTATGGAGCGGAGCCGCCCGTGTATGAGGTGTGCAGAGCGGAGCCGCGCATGTACGAGGTGTGCAGAGCAGAGCCGCACGTGTACGCGGTGTACAGAGCAGAGCAGCGAGTGTACGACGTGTAAGGAGCGGAGCCACGCGTGTACGAGGTGTATGGAGCGGAGCCGCACGTGTATGAGGTGTGCAGAGCGGAGCCGCGCATGTACGAGGTGTGCAGAGCAGAGCCATACGTGTACGAGGTGTACAGAGCAGAGCAGCGCATGTACGACGTGTAAGGAGCGGAGCCACGCGTGTACGAGATGGAGCGAAACCGTGCGTGTATGAGGTGTGCGGAGCAGAGTCGCGCATTTACAAGGTGAGCAGAGCAGCGCGTGTACGAGGTGTACGGAGCGGAACCGCACGTCTACGATGTGTGCGGAGTGGAGTGGAGCCGCACGTGTACAAGGTGTACGGAGAGACGCCGCCAAGTACGAGGTGTACGGAGTAAAACTGCGCAAGTACGAGGTGTACGGAGCGTAGACGTGCGTGTACAAGGTGTGCAGAGCAGAGCAGCGCATGTACGAGTGTTCAGAGTGGAGTGGAGCCGCGCATGTACGAGGTGTACGGAGTGGAGCCACGCTTGTATGAAGAGTACGGACCGGAGCCACGCGTTTACGAAGTGTACGGAGCAGAGCCGCGCGTGTTCGAGGTGTACAGAGCGGAGCCGCGCGTGTACGAGTGTGCGGAGCGGAGTCGCGTGTGTACGAGATGTAAGAGCAGAGCCGCGCGTGTACGAGTTTGCGGAGCGGAGCCGCGAGTGTACGAGGTGTACGGAGCAGAGTCACGCGTGTACAAAGCAGAGCTGCACGTGTACGAGGTGTACGAAGCAGAGCCGCGCGTGTATGAGTGTGTGGAGCGGAGACGCCTGTGTACGAGGTGTACCGAGCGGAGCCGCACGTTTACGAGGTGTCTCTGCATACAGCTGAATTTTACCACCACAAAAGGACTAGGTGGACTCTGGCTAGCAACAGAAAAAAAATTATATTTTTTTTACTGTGCATACAAATCAATTTCACCCCCAAAAAATGATAAGGTGGGCTACTATAGCTTGCGCTATCACACTGGCAAATTATAAAAATATATTTTTGTGTTCTGCACTCAGCTCTGTATAACAGCTGAATTTCAATCCCACAAAATGAAAAGGTGTGCTAGTCTTTATTAAAGCCATAAAAATGAAATAAAAAGTTGAATAAAATGTAACACTAAAGCCAAGTTCACACAACATGAAGACTGCATTTTTTTATGCAGGTGTCCGCACCATACTACAAAATAACAATCTTATTATTGTGTGTTTGCTGAGTTTCTTTTGAGTTTTCCCCCTTAAAATGTGTTTTGGTGAAGCTGTGAATCTACATTTTTAATACTACAGAAAAACTTAGATTTTTGAGCTTAAAAATGTTTTTTTTTTTTACAGGCTCCACAGAGGCTTATATATATATATAATAAAATGCATGAAATCCGCACAGTTCAGCAGCGTCTTTAGACTCACTGCAGGCGTAGATTTCATTAAATCACATCCACTGCACTTGCACATTTAGGCCGTGTTCAGATGTAGCATAAGTGCTGTGTTTTTTCAGCTGCTTTTTTGGAAGTCATTTTGCAGCATTTAAATGGCCAAGAAAAGTGGATGTGATTTCATGAAAACGGCTCTGTGGTCTGAAGACGCTGCTGATCTGTACGGTTATGGTTTATTTTACGTCTAGAGGCTTCTATGTGGAGCCTAAAAAGAGAGAAAACGCACGTAAAAAGACTGCAGGTACCTTAAGAGCAGAATCAAAGCCATTCTGTATTATAACAAAAAATGAACAATGCGGCTTCACATCTGCACCAAAAAACATCAAATAAGGGGGAAAAGGCATAAAAAATGCAGCAAGTACGCAATAATCAGAGAAGATTGTTATTGTGTAGTTTGGTGTGGACATCTGCAGAAAACAAAAAAAAAATACAGTATTTATTCAACATGTGAACACGGCCTTGCAGACACAAAAAAGCCAATGTCAAATAGTGAAGCTACATAAAGATGAGAAAGTGGAATGGACAGAAAATAAATCCATAGATCCCAAGTGAAAGAAGCACGACGCACAGATGACACCATGCCAGCCTCATCAAAAGTCACACCGGATGAGGTAAGGTTAGTAGTGACGCATGAGCGTGTTCTCTTAACCCTCTCACAGAGCACGCTCAGGTGCTGCCTGAGTATTTTCGGCATCTATGCTCGAGCCGCCGCGGCTGCATGTGTTGCGGCTGTTAGACAGCTGTGACACATGCAGGGATTGCATGTTTGTTAGGCAATCCCTGCATGTGTCACAGCTGTCTAACAGCCCCAGCGGCCCGAGCATAGATACCGAGCACGCCGAAAATACTCGGGCAGCACCCGAGCGTGCTTGGTGAAAGAGTAAACCGAGCAAGCTCGTGCAACACTATAGGTAAGAGATTCGTGGCCTCCTGTCCAGCGTCCCAAGAATTGATCCTCTCAGCTCTAGTTCCAACTGTCCCGGATACGGTGAACAGCCCCGTATAAATAAACTAGCTACTGTGAGCGAAATACGCTCTCTTCTACGCCTTCCGAACTCCAAATTAATAAGATTTGTTTTACGAGCGCTCAGGAAATCAATACAGCACAGCCTTGTATGGTGTACTAGAAAAGACTTCTGCTTTATTAGCACATGTGGCACTTTAAATAGGGTCAGAGACAAAGGAATAGTTCCCTCTGACCTATGAACCAATAGTAACCTTAAGGGAGTGAATAGTAATGTGAAACCTCACTGCCCATCAGTGTTACCTGATGACCATTACATAAGAGTGAAAACAAAATGGATACCACAGAGAAACAAGATGGATTCTTTTCTCTCACACTACTGAATCCGTTCTACACCCGGGTGGCGAGCATCTTTATTGGTATATGGTCTCCCATGCTGGTATGTGCTGCCCCCCTCCTGGTATTTGTGCTGCCCCCATCATCCTACACTGGGATGCATGGCACCTCTCACCCCCCAATCCTGGTATGCGTGGCCCACCTCATCCCCCAATGCTGGTATGTGTGGCCCCCTCATCCCCCAATCCTCGTATACATGGTACCCCTCATCCCCCAATCCTGGTATGCGTGGCCCCCCTCATTGCCCAATGCTGGTATGCGTGGCACCCCTCATCCCCAATCCTGGTATGCATGGCACCCCTCATCCCCCAATCCTGGTATGTATGGCATCCCTCATCCTCTAATCCTGGTATGCATAGGGCCCCTCATCCCCCAATCCTGGTATGGATGGGGCCCCTCACCCCCCAATCCTGGTATGTATGGGCCCCTTACCCCCCAATCCTGGCATGTATGGCATCCCTCATCCCCCAATCCTGGTATGCATGGCGTCCCTCATCCCCAATCCTGGTATGCATGGCGTCCCTCATCCCCCAATCCTGGTATGCATGGCGTCCCTCATCCCCCAATCCTGGTATGCATGGCGTCCCTCATCCCCCAATCCTGGTATGCATGGCATCCCTCATCCCCCAATCCTGGTATGCATGGCGTCCCTCATCCCCCAATCCTGGTATGCATGGCGTCCCTCACCCCCCAATCCTGGTATGCATGGCGTCCCTCACCCCCCAATCCTGGTATGTGTGGCCCCCTCATCTCTTTCACGCTGCACACACATACAAAAAAATAAACACTTATACTCACCTTTCTTCCCTGTGCTCCAGCGCTGCTGTGTCCTGCTCTGCCGGGGGAGGAGTGCGGCGCCGGAGTACGTGCGTGCCTATACCGCGCTGTCCGGCGCCACTTTGCTGAAGAGACACTGCAAATGTGTCTTCAGTAAAATGGCGCTGGATAGCGCTATGCGCATGCGCCGATCCGACGCCTCACTCCTGCCCCGGTCTCCGGCGAAGAGAGAGGCGCCGCGGCAATTCTCCTCCCGGTCAGGTAAGTATATAAGTATGCGTTCAGTGTCTAGGCATACCGCGATCTCCGGCGCCATACACTCCTCTTACCTGTAACGGCTCCATGCGTTCTTCTGTCTAGAGCCAGACTGCGCGTCGCACATGCGCAGTCTATCGAGGCTTCAGACAGAGGGACGCTTAGCCGATTATATTATAGATATAATTATAACACTGTTTATCAATGTACTATATTTTGTTGCTGTGGTGCTCTTTCAGTCATATGTTGATTTCTTTTTTTTATCTGCAGCATGTGGTCTGAAGAGCGGCAGGCACTATCTAGTACCGTCCTCTCGTGTGGTCTGAAGCACGGCAGGCACTATCTAGTACCGTCCTCCCGTGTGGTCTGAAGAGCGGCAGGCACAATCTAGTACCGTCCTCTCGTGTGGTCTGAAGCACAGCAGGCACAATCTAGTACCGTCCTCCCATGTGGTCTGAGGCACGGCAGGCACAATCTAGTACCGTCCTCTCGTGTGGTCTGAAGCACGGCAGGCACAATCTAGTACCGTCCTCCCGTGTGGTCTGAGGCACGGCAGGCACTATCTAGTACCGTCCTCCCGTGTGGTCTGAGGCACGGCAGGCACAATCTAGTACCGTCCTCCCGTGCGGTCTGAGGCACGGCAGGCACAATCTAGTACCGTCCTCCCGTGCGGTCTGAAGCACGGCAGGCACAATCTAGTACCGTCCTCCCGTGCGGTCTGAAGCACGGCAGGCACAATCTAGTACCGTCCTCCCGTGCGGTCTGAAGCACGGCAGGCACTATCTAGTACCGTCCTCTCGTGTGGTCTGAGGCACGGCAGGCACAAGCTAGTACAGTCCTCTCATGTGGTCTGAGGCACGGCAGGCACAATCTAGTACCGTCCTCCCGTGTGGTCTGAAGAACGGCAGGCACTATCTAGTACCGTCCTCTCGTGTGGTCTGGGGCACGGCAGGCACAATCTAGTACCGTCCTCTCGTGTGGTCTGGGGCACGGCAGGCACAATCTAGTACAGTCCTCCCGTGTGGTCTGAAGAACGGCAGGCACAATCTAGTACCGTCCTCTCGTGTGGTCTGAGGCACGGCAGGCACAATCTAGTACCGTCCTCCCGTGTGGTCTGAGGCACGGCAGGCACTATCTAGTACCGTCCTCCCGTGTGGTCTGAGGCACGGCAGGCACTATCTAGTACCGTCCGACTTCTTTACAGCACTCTAGGGCATACAGGTGGTGGTCATACTTTATATGGGGAAAAACAGGTGACAGGTTCCCTTAAGGCTGTGTGCCCACGATGCATTTTTTAAGCAAAAACGCTGCAGAAACGCTTAAAAAACACATGGTAGAAGGCCTGCCATGTTCCCCAATGATAATCCGCATGTGCTGTGCACATGCTGCGGAAATTTCCTCTGCGGATTATCATTGCGGAAAAAAACACAGCACTACCAATTATTTCGCGGAAGTGCTGCATTTTCGCCGCCATTGACTTGCATTAGATCGCATGGATTACGCATCACTGTATATGTAGATGCGCATTCCATGCGTTCTAGTGTGCGGATGGTACCCAGGTCTAGAGGAGAGGAGACCGTCCTCCGGACCAGGGTACCATAGAAAACTGTAAAGAAAAAAAAAAGAATAAAATAAAAAATAAATATATACTTACCTTCTGGCGGTCACCCGCTGCACTCCTCCTCTCATGCCGGCAGTTCGCGATGTACTGAAGGACCTGCGCTGACATTATTGTCATGTGACAGGTCACGGGACGCTGACGTCGGCAGGTCCTTCAGTGTATCGCTGCTGGCAAGGTAGAACGGAGGGAAAGCAGGACACCGGGGGCCATCAGAGGGTAAGCATATATTTATTTTTTTTATTTTTTACCATTCTTTCGGTCACACTATATAAATCCATGCCGGTTGCATGTATTTATATAGTGTGACCAAGTTGTCAAACACTTTCCAAGTGATGCTAAAATCGCTTGGAAAGGGCTTGACAACCCGCATGCGGAAATGCAAGTGAAGAACGCTTCACTTCCGCTTGTCAATGGCAGGAAAACGCATGTACAATCCGCATGCATAATCCGCATGTACAATCCGCATTGTGATGCAGCAGGCATCCCTTTAAAGGTTCAGTGTGTGTTTTGACGGACCACGTACCTCCCTCAGCTGACTGGTCACATGACTGTGACATCACACAGGTCCTTTTGTACAACAGAAGGTCTGGACATGTGACTGTGAGATAAGCACAGGTCCTGTGGCTGTTTCTATAGGATATAAAAACCCTGGTAATTTGAGACAGAAGTGTGCAGGGGTGTGATAGGCCTGAGGGGTGTGTGTGTGTGTGTGTGTGTGTGTGTGTGTGTGTGTGTGTGTGTGTGTGTGTGTGTGTGTGTGTGTGTGTGTGTGTGTGTGTGTGTGTGTGTGTGTGTGTGTGTGTGTGTGTGTGTGTGTGTGTGTGTGTGTGTGTGTGTGTGTGTGTGTGTGTGTGTGTGTGTGTGTGTGTGTCCTGGAGACCACGTGTGGTAAGCTCTAGAGCCACAGTGGTGGCGGAACCAAATGGACTGAAGCAGCTAAAACCTGACAAAGGTAATACACTTTGTTATATGGACATTGCTATAGTATTACCTTGCTGAAGGCTGTATCTGAAGCCAAGTGGGCCTGTCTGCCACTTGGGCTCGTGGACATTATATGTGTGAACTGTGGTTTATGAAGTAAAATAAACTGCTGAAGTGTGAAAACCGGAAAGACATTGCTGGTGTGCATTAATTGACGCGCTGCAGCGAGTATTCCCCAGGATGATGACTAGCGCTGCCTTACAGCATGCACGATCCGCATGCACGATCCGCATGCACGATCCGCATGCACGATCCGCATGCACGATCCGCATGCACGATCCGCATGCACGATCCGCATGCGTTTTTTTCTGCCAGGGAGTTGCAGAAACTCTCAGGATAAAATCCTGAGCATTTCTGCATCGTGGGCACACAGCCTAAAGCAGGTTTTCATCTATGCAGCTTGTACAAGTGAACTTCATTGTTTGAAAAGTGGGTTACCTGTCTAAGCCATGTTATTATAGTACCTTTTATATGGTTTACACAGGTGCATCATGGGCTTTTCCTGCCCTATGAGTAAAATGAAAGGCTAAAATACAATGTGGAAGCTTAATCAGAGAAATGTTTTACTTACATTCAGAACAGGTTTAAAAGAAACAAAATAACCATTACCACAGAAATCTCAAACGTTTAATTGTAGAAATATTATAGAAATAACATTTTACCATTATGTATAGAAATAATTCTAATTGAATAAAAGTGCATTTATGGGAGGATTGTGGGTAAGGTCTTTGGCTTTGCCCCGACCCCTCGGCCTGCCTCCGGTGTCTGATGTCTCAGCGTCCTAGAACTGAGATCATGATGCTGCTTTGGATAGCAAATCAATAGCCTTGAAAAACCCAGGAATAAGGGAAGGGGGTCTTTAGGGAAATTGGTCTCGAAAACAAGGCAGCGTGGAAAAATCTATTTTGTGGCTGTAGGCGACGTCTCAGACCCAAGCGTTGTTGACTACCTAGAGCCACTCATCCTGGAACCAAAGGAGACGGCCACCCACCCTGAGAAACATCCCAGGTGGGAATCTTCTATATCCGGGCCTGGCAGACCAGCGCTGGTGGGTTCGTTGATGCCAGGAGGGGGCTAGCCTAAAGGAAGGTCTCTTCTTTTCCTGGTGGGCTGGAGAGTTGTCCTTTTGGTTGCTTTTCTACACTGAAAATTTCCGAAAGGACCATAACTGGACTGTGCGTCTCTTGGGAGGAGGGCATTTGGCCCTCTGTTGCGGAAACAAAATACTCTTACCCGCCATGGCATTAGAGATCATCTTATCTAGCTATTCGAAAAGGCAGGAGCCCTGGAAGGTGAGGCTGGTGGACTTTTTGGAAGCTGAATCCACGTTCCATGATTTCAGCTATGAGGCCATGGGGATGGTGATGTTGCCGGCTACCAGGGCTGAATAGGGGGCTGCAGGGGGGCGGGCACACTCTCCTTATGGGGTCTCTGGGGGGATATAATGTTTGCAGGGGGCCATCTGCTGGGACGCCCCCCCCCCCAAGGGTGCATCATCAGCCCCCTCCCCCCACAAGCGTCCATGCATCATCTGCCCCCCCCTGTAAAGATGTGCGGTTGTGGATTTTAATAATCACCTAGGCAGGTTATCGATGCAATTAGTTTTATTCCTTCCGACCTCGGTGAAGAGCAATTCCAGGTAAATGTCCAACAGGCAATTCTCTTAGTCCTTGAGTTTCCAACCTGGGATCAGTAGTTCCACTGCCCCGTACCAGGTGATACCCACTGTCCCCCAACTTTTGGTTGGCCCACAGCTTTTTGTATCTCCCGCCGGTATATTGGCAGTCACAGCATATGCTCCTTCGGATGATGGATATCACGACCGCAGCCCGTGATACCACCCAGCTCTCCGTCCGACCAGCAATGCCTGTTCTCTTTCTCCTGCCCAGGGTTCAGCCCCCTGAATTGGCAGAAGAGCTCACACCTCCCTCCCCCAGCTAACTGTGCCTTAGTGGAGATATTTTCTCAGGTGGAGCCCATCCCCTGGGTCTGCATGTGAGACTACCTGTGGTGTTGGAGAGAACAATGGCCCAAGGTCTCGGAGATATGGTCACTGAATGGAATAGATACCTGAGGTTGAACTGATGAGCAAACCAATCACTAACAAAACACAGCAAGCAAATTTCTAACAAAACACAAAATTAAGATTGACGAAAAAAAGGGTGCTCATCAGTGCTGGAAAAGTATTTAGAAAGTGGCCAGGTCCTCACACCCCCCACAAGCGTGCATCATCAAGCCCGCAACATCCCTCCCCCCCCAGAATACCTCCAGAGCCCGCAGCATGCCCTCAGCATCCCCACAGAGCACCCAGAGCCCGCAGCATGCACCCAGAGCCTTCACAAGCCTGCAGCATCCCTCCAGAGCAACCACCAGCCCGCAGCATGCCCCCACCAGAGCCATAGACATGCCACCACAGCCCGCAGCATCCCCACAGAGCCCCCACACGCGTGCATCATCAGCCCCCCCCCAGAGCCCCAACCAGCCCGCAGCATGCCCCCAGCGTCCCCACAAGCCCGCAGCATTCCTCCAGAGCCACCACCAGCCCGCAGCATGCCCACACAGCCCCCACCAGAGCAATAGACATGCCACCGCAGCATGCTCCCAGCATCCCCACCAGCCCGCAGCATCCCCCCAGAGCCACCACCAGCCCGCAGCATCCCCCCAGAGCTACCACGAGCCCGCAGCATCCCTCCAGAGCCCCCACCAGCCAGCAGCATACCCCCAGCGTCCCCACAGAGCCCCCACAAGCCCGCAGCATCCCTCCAGAGCCACCACCAGCCCGTAGCATGCCCACAGAGCCCCCACCAGAGCAATAGACATGCCACCACAGCCCGCAGCATCCCCACAGAGCTCCCAGAGCCCCCACATGCGTGCATCATCAGCCTCCCCCCAGAGCCCCCACCAGCCGGCAGCATGCCCCCACAAGCCCGCTGCATTCCTCCAGAGCCACCACCAGCCTGCAGCATGCCCACACAGCCCCCACCAGAGCAATAGACATGCCACCACAGCCCGCAGCATGCACCCAGAGCCCCCACAAGCCTGCAGCATCCCTCCAGAGCAACCACCAGCCCGCAGCATGCCCCCACCAGAGCCATAGACATGCCACCACAGCCCGCAGCATCCCCACAGAGCCCCCCACACGCGTGCATCATCCGACCACCCCCCCCCCCCAGAGCCCCCACACGGGTGCATCATCCCCCCCAGATTACCTCCAGAGCCCGCAGCATGCTCCCACAGAACCCGCACCAGCCCCATAGAGCACCCACGAGCCTGCAGCATGTCCCCAGAGCCACGAGCCCACAGCATGCCCCCACCATCCCCCACAGACCCGCAGCATCCCCCCAGAGCCACCACGAGCCCGCAGCGTCCCTCCAGAGCCCCCACCAGCCAGCAGCATACCCCCAGCGTCCCCACAGAGCCCCCACAAGCCCGCAGCATCCCTCCAGAGCCACCACCAGCCCGCAGCATGCCCACAGAGCCCCCACCAGCGCCATAGACATGCCACCACAGCCCGCAGCATCCCCACAGAGCTCCCACAAGCGTGCATCATCTCCCCCCCCACACACACACGCGTGCATCATAACCCCCCCTACACACACACACACACACACACACACACACACACACACACACACACACACACACACACACACACACTTCCCCCAGAATACCCAGAACATGCCCCCACCAGCCCCACAGACCACCCAAAGCCAGCAGCATTCCCCCAAAGCCCAGCACTGACCTCCTCCTGAAGCTTCACCGTATCACTTTCTGCATGAATCTGTGGCGTCTGGTGCTAAACTAGAACACGCCCATAATGCAGTCAGGACACGCCCCCGGAAACGACGTCATACCTGGAAGGAGCCCATACATTCTAGCGTTTACCAGGGAGGAGGCTGCAGAGCGAGTGGTTGGTGGTGAGGCTGCTGAGTATTGGGGAGACATGGCGGATGACTGCGCACCCCACACTGAGCTCCCGGGGGGCAGTCTCAGTCCGGGGTGGGGGCAGCCTGGCTTCCAGTGGATGTGGTTAGTCCCCTGCACTATAGAGAGCGGCTCATAGACTGCTGTAGAGCAGCAATGGTCGGTGACGGGTCAGAGCCGGGGATTACAGGGAGCCGCAGCCTCTCACCTGTCAGCAGTTGGACTATAAACCAGGTTTCCAGTCACTGACAGTATGGCTGGAGCTGCGCCCATTATGCACGGTTAGAACTTGGCGAGGTCTGCCATGTTTGGAGGTTCCTGGATTCTGTATTTTTCAGCACAGGGTTTGTCCAGGAGGAAAAGGAACACAGAGCGCCAGTCCTGGCCACAGGTTGTGTCTGGTACTACAGCTCCGGTCTAGTGACGTGACAGGTGCTGAGCTGTAATGCCACACACAGCCTGTGCCCAGGGGTGGCGTTGTAATCCAACAGCTCTGGCTTTCTACTCTGGGACAACTTCTGTAAGGCTGAATTCACACATCTGTGCTCCACGGACCGAGCTCAGATCTGACAACCGCTGGGTCACCAGTGCTGATCTGTGATTACCTCCTAGGAATAGATGAGGCACTGATCAGGTCCGGGGAGCCGTGCCGGGTCCTCCGATCCCACCACGGATGTGTGAATTCCTCCTTAAGTTAATATCTTAGTGTTAGAGTTCTCCTTTAGAATTTGTGTTCACATGAGAGTCATTTATTATAGTTTATTGTGTAACGTTCGAAAAACGTATCTATTACTAATCCTGAGTTACAGCCAGTGATAGTCTAGAGCTGCGTTCAGAGATCTGCAGGCTTCTGAGCTGAAATCTCCCAGCAGTCCTTGCTGAGATCACTATTGTTAGCGTTGCAATGTTAAGGCTGGTGCAGATAGCAGTGTATTCGGTCGGAGTGCGATCTGACAAAACATTGAATCGCACTGTGACCAGTATTTGTCCAAGGAGAAAAATCGGACATGTGCACGGCCCCATAGACAGTCTGTCCGAGGACAAAAATCACTATGCTTGAGTTTCATCTAATATTCGGATCACGCTCTGCCATGCAAGTTAATGAGTCCTTGGAAAAGATCGCACTGCACTCAGATGACATCTGAGTGCAGTCCCATTTTTCACGTATTGACGTAATGGATCAGATGGAGAATTTTTTTTGACCTATGTCTTGTATCTTGTTTTGTGTCACTTTATGTACAGTTCTGGCCAAAAGTCTTGTGACTGATACAAATTTTGGTGTTCACTTCAGTGTTTTTAGATCTTTTAGTCAGATGTTTCTGTGGTTACTGTAGTACAATTATCAGCATTTTATGAGTTTTACACTTTCATTGACAAATACATCAAGTTTATGGAAAGATTCAATATTCACAGTGTTGACCCTTATTTTTCAAGACTCGTTCCCTTCGCCTTGGCAGCTGGATATCGGCTGCTGGGCCAAATCCTGACTGACGACGGACAATTTTTGTCTAATCAGTGCTAGGAGCTCACTACATACATTTCTGTTTGTCCACCCGCTTTTTGAGGAGTGACCACAATCGAATTGAGATCTGGAGAGTTTACTGGCCATGAACCCAAAATGTTAATGTTACCCAGACACTTAGTTGTCACTTTTGCCTTGTGACATATTCTCCGTCATGCTGATATATGCATTGTTAATCACCAAAATGCTCCTGCTGTGTTCTTAGGTATAATTGTGAGTGAGCCCACTCCCTTTTGATGATAGATAACTCCACACATGACTCGTCTCGGGGTGCTTTACTGTTGGCATAACACAGGACTCAAAGTAGCGCTCAGCTTTTCTTCTATGGACATTCATTCTTCCATATGTCCCTAACAGTTTGAAGGGGGCCTTCATCAGGGAAATAACTTTACCCCAGTCCTCTGTAATCCATTCACTGTAGTTTGCTGCATTTTATAATCCTGTTCTTCATCTTTTTCATGGAGAAAAGTAGTTTCTTTGCTGCCCTACTTGACACCAGCACAGCCTCCAAAATCCTTCTCCTCACTGTGTGTACAGATGCACTGACGCCTGCCTGCTGCCATTCTTGAGCAAGCTCTGCAATGGTGTTGAACCAATTCCATAGCTGAATCCTATGTAGGAGATGATACAGGTACTTGCTGGACTTTCTTCGGAATCATGAAGTCTTCACAGCAAATTAACCTCCCCCTATTAAGTTATTATTTATTATAGTGTCATTTATTACATGGAGCTTTACATGTGAAAACGGATATACATAGCAAAAAACAAGTACAATAATCTTGAACAAAAACGAATCACCGACTGGTACAGGAGGAGCGAGGACCCTGCCCGCGAGGGCTTACAGTCTACAATGAATGGGTGAGGATACAGTAGGTGAGGGTAGAGCTGGTCGTGCAGTGGTATGATGGAGCGGTGGTTACTGCAGATTGTAGGCTTGTCAGAAGAGGTGGATCTTCAGCTTCCTTTTGAAGGTTTCCACTGTTGGCAACAGTCTGATATATTGGGGTAGAGAGTTCTAGAGTAGGGGGATGCATGGGAGAAATCTTGCGTGCGATTGTGGGAAGAGGAGATAAGAGGGGAGTAGAGAAGGAGATCTTGTGAGGATCGGAGGTTGTGTGCGGGTATGTAGCGGGACACTAAGTCACAGTTATATGGAGGAGACAGGTTGTGAATGGCTTTGTATACTATGGTTAGGGTTTTCAACTGGAGTCTCTGGATAATGGGGAGCCAGTGAAGGGATTGACAGAGGGGAGAGGCCAGGGAATAGCGGGGGGGACAGCTGGATTAGTCGGGCAGCAGAGTGCAGTTATCTGACAGGAGAAAACAAACTCCTTTGCCATGCTTGCCGATGGGGCGAGGGGTGTGGGAAAGGTGGAATCCAACGTATGAAAGTGCAGCTGGAGAGGCCATGTCAGAGGGGTGAGTCAGGTACCATTGATGCCAAGGAAGGAAAGTTTGTTAGTAATGAAAAGGTCATGGATGTAGGAAAGTTTGTTGTAGATGGAGAGAGCTCTCCATAGATCTTCTGTTAGTGGGATTGGGGAAGCGGGGGATGGGCAATGGGTATAGGGTTAGGAAGGTTGCGGAAATTTGATAGATTGTGGATGAGAGGTAGAAGTGACTGTGGGGATGTGGTGAGGAGGGCCATGATTTGGAGAGATATCGCCAGCAGTGAGGAGCAGCAGGAGAGAGCGTGAGGTGGCTGTCTGTGTTTGGAGACAGAGGATTGTATGTTGAGGAACAGATCTGAGGAGGAGGTGAGATGGAGGGAGAGATGACCAGTTCATTACTAGGTGTAGGGATTAGAAGGGTTAGTAGAACGTCTAGGACTATAGGGGTGAGAGTGAAAACAAAGAGAAGCCTTTTTTTTACTCTGGCTGTGCAGTTACCTTCAGTTATCTTCTGGTTCAATTGTGGTCTAACTCAGTGCAGCACACTGTAAGGTGGCTGCCAGACAGGTCGTGGATGGGAGGTATGTGTCCCCGAAGTACCAAACTTCGGTGATGTAGGACATGGAGAAGCAGGCTCCAGAACACATAGTGCTGGGAGGGAGTTAATGGGCCCGGATTAAAGGGCCGGGTTTTAAGAGCAGCTGAAAGAGTTGGGGGGAAACAGCTGCTCACTCACCTCCAGTCCAGGTCTTGGAAGGCCTGATTTAAGACAGCTGCGCCTGTCTCAATGGTGCTGTGTGTTGTGCAAGGTGAGCAAACCTTGCATGTGCTGCTCAGTCTGCTGGAGGCAGAGAAAAGCACTACATTTAAACGGCTGATGCCGTGCTGTATGGACTGGTTATTTTTAGTTTTGTTCTGTTATAGCAGTGTTTCCCAAACCTCATCCTCACGGACCCCCATAGGTCATGTTTTCAGAATCTCCTTAGTATTACACAGGTGAGAGAATTCCTGATGCCTTGATGATACTTCAATCACCTGTGTAATACTAAGGAAATCCTGAAAATATGACCTGTGGGGTCTGTGAGGATGGGGTTTGGGAAACACTGCGTTATACCTTTTGTGTATCTGTTGTATGGTGGCAGAAGGTGCCAAGCCCCCCCTGCTTTGGGCAGAGGGGGAGGGTGTGTAAGGTTGCTGCCGGACAGGTCGTGGACGGGAGGTATGTGTCCCCGAAGTGCCAAGCTTCGGTGATGTAGGACCCGGAGAAGCAGGCTCCAGCACACATAGTGTAGTGATAGGGTTTTGTGGTTAAGTAATTTCCTTGGGAAAAAATTAATATGCATTTTTTTTTTTTTTTTTTTTTTTTTAACAATTCATCTGATCATTCTTCATAACAATCTACAGTTAATGCAAATTGACACTATAAAAACTGAAGCTGCAAACTTTATGAAAGCCAGAATGTGTTTCAGTCTCCAAACTTGACGACTGTGTATTATTGTGTTATCTCTTTTGTATATTATTGTGTCACCTCTTATCTTGTGTATCGCTTCTCTCTTTTCAGTTTGTTAGCCACATGCTGCCAGGCGAGAGCTTGTGGGCACAATCATGCGGCTGGTGATTCTTGATGACTATGCCCTGGCCAGCGAATGGGCAGCAAAATACATAAGTAATCGCATCGCCCAGTTCAATCCTGGACCTGACAATTACTTCACACTTGGGCTACCCACAGGTAATGTGCCTTTTATCTATCTTTATCCAGTTTTCCACGAGTTGGTTCAAGCATTTTAGTTGTGGATTGAACTATTTTTGCACATGTGAATTACGAGAAGTCCTCAGGAGTAAGTCAGATGTGTACGGCAAAGCTTCATAGAGGAGGGAGACTCCAAGTTCACTGCTGAACATCTGCTCTCTCCATGTTTCGTTGCGATCTACCAGTGTCTCCGTAAGATTTGGCCATTCTCTACTGTTATATGCAAGAGTGTGCCAATTTTCCAAAGGAACAAGGAGATTGAGTAGCTCAACAGCCTCTTGCCACTGATCGGCAAACAAATTTGGAGAAAATAATTGGACAAAGCCTGAAGGACGCGGTAATGCAGGGCTGTGTTCTGGGGGATCGATGAAGACCTAAGAAGCATGATCTGTGCTGAACAGTATGGATGGTAATCCAAAGCCTCCATAACCAAGCTTGGCGTGGAAGGTACTCGGGAAATAGGAGTGTGAGTTGGGGGTCTCCCAGTGGTAATACAGTTGGAATCACTGCCTTATTAATACAACGGGGAACTGTTTTTATTTCAATTAACAATTTAAAGGGGTTGTCCGAAACCAACACTGATTTAATCCTAAATCTCTATTTAATTTAATAATCGACCGTATTTTTTGGACTATAAGACGCACTTTTTTCCTCCAAAATTTTGGAGGAAAATGGGGGGTGCGTCTTATAGTCCGAATGTTGGGGGGGATGTGTATATGTATATGTATGTGTGTGTGTGTGTGTATATATATATATATATATATATATATATATATATATATATATATATATATATATATATATATATTATATATATATTATAGGGAGCTGTAGCGGTGGAGGAGCGGGGCACAGGAGGCAGCGGCCGCCCGCTGCAGCCTACACTGTCCCCGCTGCTAAAGAAAATGAATATTCACTGCTCCTTAATAGCGGCACACAGTGTAGCCGCGCTGCGGCTCCAGCTGCTGCCAGAATCGCCTGTGCCCGCTGTTAAAGGCCATGAATATTCAACCTCTCTCCACGCCCATGGGCGTGGGGAGGGGGTGAATATTCATGCCTTTTAATAAGCGGGCACACGCTATAGCCCGGCAGCAGCAGGAGCCGCAGCGCGGCTAAGCTGTGTGTCGGCTATGAAGGAGAGTGAAGTCCCTGCTCCCCGCGCACACAGACCCGGCATGGGGAGCAGTGACTTCCGGCAGCTGATCTCTCCATGTGAGCCGCGCATGGCAGTGACGTCATCCGCGGCTCACGTGGCGAGATCAGTGCGGGCAGACAGGAAAGAGAAGAAAGGTGAGTATGAGTGTTTATATTTTTTTTTTATGTGCAGCCTGATGGGGATTAGGGGGGCCATGCATACTAGGGTATGGATGAGGGGGCCGTGCATACCTGGACGGGGATGATGACCGCCGTGCATACCTGGACGGGGATGATGACCGCCGTGCATACCTGGACGGGGATGATGACCGCCGTGCATACCTGGACGGGGATGATGACCGCCGTGCATACCTGGACGGGGATGATGACCGCCGTGCATACCTGGACGGGGATGATGACCGCGTATAAAAGGAAGGGGGTTGGGCATATGTACCAGGATAGGGGATATTGTCAGAATTGGGTATTACCCCTATACCAGTGTCAGCAGAAGACCCCTTCCTCCTTAAAAGCGCATCATGAACACATTTTTTGCTTAATTTTTTTTTTTTTTTTATTTTCCTCCTCTAAAACCTAGGTGCATCTTATGGTCCGGTGCGTCTTATAGTCCGAAAAATATGGTAATTGCTTTTCTAATATACTTTAATTAAAAGTTAATCTAAATTTATCTAACTGGGGTGTGTTTGTATGTGTGTATACATTTGTTTTTTTTTTACCAACTTCCTGTTTGATAACATTTAGTTTGAAAATCCCCAGTGCATCCTGGGATATGAAGACGGACATGATCAGGAGCAGAGGCTGCGGTCACTGCGGCTGCCTCTTTCCCCACCCTGAATGAAGCGTCATCAGTGATGCCTGTTTCAGGGGCTGGGCTAGTCCCTGCTACTCTGCGTATGTGTCGGTTGTCAATTCTAACTCTCAGTGGCTCAGCAGGATCTTGTCACTGTGCAATATTCTTTTTAATGCGCAGCGTCAGGGATTCCTCAGAGACGACACCGGGGAGATCACACAATATCTCACCCTGCCATCACTGTGTCACGGATTTCGTCCGGAATCGCGAGCACGCGATCCAGATTACTCGACAGTTCAGCAGTTTTTGGGGATTGCGAATCTCAAGAATGCTACCTCCCGGAAGCTAAAATACAATAAATGAGGGGCCCGGTGAAGAAAGCCATAGCAAATTCGGTCATGTCCCTTGGAGGTGCAATGTACCTGTTGGGTACCCTGATATCGTGGGTTCTGTGAGCACAATACCATTCCAGGGTTTTACAGTGGGATCTGCTACATAATGAAGTTTCTCTTAAGGGGCACTTGGAAGGGAAGATGTCCTTATCACCCTGGTCAGTAAAATCTTTATAGAGGTTAGGCTCATCCTGCCAACAATCTCGAGGGGTTCCCTGGGTACTTGGGGTCACTAGCACAATTACCACAGATGCGAGTCCCAGAGGGTGGGGAGCCCAGGGGACCTGGTCAGATATCGAAAAGGGTCTCTCCTCCAATGCAAAAGAACTTCTGGCGGTCCGAGCTCTGCTGTGCCTGTTTGGGGTGAAGTTCAGGTCCTAGGAGGCATCGACTATGCAGCCTGCACAGCAGATCACAGCCCGGGCACCGCGTCTCCGGGTAAATCTCCACCTTGTGAGTTGCTTCTTGTGCAGCTGCCCCATGCAAGTTGCTCCGCTCTCCTCGGCCAGCTCCTGCTGAAGACTGAGCTCCTCTGCCCAATCTAGGAGCTCAATAGCCCTGATCACGTCAGTGGTAGCCCAGCAATGCTGGATCAGATTTACAAATGGCAAACTAATCAGCCCTAGGCATTTCTAATATGTGCAGAGCAGGCGACATAAGTCTGACCGGTGTCCTCATAGACCTTTCCTCAGCTGGAGTCTAATAGGAGCAGTAAGATGGCCGTCATGGGGTCCATTGTTAGATCTCGGCTGCCATAGGAACTCATCGGCACCATGATCGCGCCTCCCTCTCCTGTCTAAAGTGCCTAAATGCTGTGGAAGCCCCCTACTGTGTCATACAGTGGATTAAACTGCCAGGGTCAGGGTTGGCTCCACACTGTGGGGAGCTGAGGCAGGAGCAGGACTGTGTTATACAGCCACACTTCTGCCGCAGATCTTGTAAGAGCCCTGACAGGACCTGTTTGATGATAATGTGTCCTATAGAGCAGGACTGCCCTGTACATATTCACCACTAGCTGGGAACCAGTTACTTACAAGGTCTAGTTTCGGATGTGTTTCCAGGATCTGTAGTTATCAGCATTTTATCCTTAAGGCCGAGTTATAATATCACTGTAACACTCTCGCCCTGTACCTGTATACCTGCCCTGTGTGCTGCACAAAAGTATATAACAAAGTGTGTGTGTACACAGATATCTATCTCCTGAATGGAATTACTGCTAGATCTCCTGTACATAGAAATATGAGGTTCTTAGCGCACATTTTGAGCAAATTGTGCGAGCCCATCTGCCAACGTCAAGGCGACCTCTTCAGATGGGTCCCTACACTAACACTACACTAACTTAGTAACTGGGACTAGTTTTTTGTATTATTATTACCACCATTTTTACTATTTATTATTGCATTAATGCAATTAATTGTAACTGTTATAACACTAATTAAAAAAAAAAAAATTCTAATTTTTTTATTATTCTTGTGATTCTAATAATGGTATTACTAAAATCCCTATGCCTAAAGCTGTTGATCCAGAAGAAGGCAAAAACCACAGGACACATTCAGCCAATTTGTGTCACAGGGGAAAAATTCCTTCTTGACCCAGAGAAAAGGCGATCAGTCCTAGAACCCTGGATCAAACCTAATAATGTTACTAGTTATGTAATTACTATTACTGTCCTAAATGTACTACTACAGTTGTTTATAATATAATTTTTTTTTTATAGATTTTGTCTTATGTCCTGCTTTCTTATTAAAGTACTACTCTAACTTTTCTATAACTATTTAATATTACAGTATTGATTGAACTAAGTCTATAATTATTTTTATTTACTCTGTTCTTTCTATAGATATAGCAGGATAATAATAATATAAACTAGTTATCTTATTACGGTATTATTCTTCTTTCCTATTGCTACTAATACTACCCTATACCTAGAGTGTTGATCCAAAAGAAGGCAAAAACCTCAGGACACCTTCAGCCAATTTGTGTCACAGCGGAAAAATTCCTTCTTGACCCCGAGAAAAGGCGATCAGTCCTAGAACCCTGGATCACACTGCTATTCTACCTACTACTATTACTTTATTACTTTTCCCCTCCCCCATGACAGCACACTTTGAAACTACGGGTGCTGTCATGGGCTCAGGAAAAACCGGCTACCGGTAAGTAACCTTGGTGTTTCTTACTATTATCACTAGTATTATTACTCAAATGACACTAAAAATGATATACTACCACTAGATTACTACTATCCTGCGATTATTACTTTGGTGGATTTCTACTTACCAGACGGTATTGCCGTATGATGTTATCGACAGAGAGGTCCCAGCAGGATTGTCCACATAGTGTTCCTCTTTCCTCTCAAATACCGGTTGATGTAATGGCGGAAGTTGCTCTTGTTATGCTTCTTCCTTTTTGTTGTAGGACTGATTGTTGTCCTCTTCTGTCCTCTTCTGTCCTCTTCTGTCCTCTTCTGTCCTCTTCTGTCCTCTTCTGTCCTCTTCTGTCCTCTTCTGTCCTCTTCTGTCCTCTTCTGTCCTCTTCTGTCCTCTTCTGTCCTCTTCTGTCCTCTTCTGTCCTCTTCTGTCCTCTTCTGTCCTCTTCTGTCCTCTTCTGTCCTCTTCTGTCCTCTTCTGTCCTCTTCTGTCCTCTTCTGTCCTCTTCTGTCCTCTTCTGTCCTCTTCTGTCCTCTTCTGTCCTCTTCTGTCCTCTTCTGTCCTCTTCTGTCCTCTTCTGTCCTCTTCTGTCCTCTTCTGTCCTCTTCTGTCCTCTTCTGTCCTCTTCTGTCCTCTTCTGTCCTCTTCTGTCCTCTTCTGTCCTCTTCTGTCCTCTTCTGTCCTCTTCTGTCCTCTTCTGTCCTCTTCTGTCCTCTTCTGTCCTCTTCTGTCCTCTTCTGTCCTCTTCTCAGGAAACGCAACCAGATATTAACAGCAATCCTCAACTGACAGAGCGCCACTACTGACCTCATCCCGCTAAGTAAAAGTGTTTTTCCTGTTTTACACAGAATGCAGACTACCGTGCAGCAACCTATACTCCTGAGGGGCCGCAGGAAACTGGAGTGAATAATGTCCTCCTCTTCCTTTGGATTACGCTTATGCCGTGTTCTCACTGGTGCTATTGGCTTCCATTGGAGATTTAAGCTTTTTGGTATTTTTGATGCTGTATAGTTAGTCACAAAGTTACCTGAGACGTAATAAATAGCATTAAAGCTGCAGTCATTTTTTTTATGTACACTGCTCAAAAAATAAAGGGAACACTTAAACAACAGCATATAACTCCAAGTAAATCAAACTTCTGTGAAATCAAACTGTCCACTTAGGAACCAACACTGATTGACAATCAATTTCACATGCTGTTGTACAAATGGAATAGACAATAGATGGAAATTATTGGCAATTATCAAGACACCCTCAATAAAGGAGTGGTTCTGCGGGTGGGGACCACAGACTACATCTCAGTACCAGTGCTTTCTGGCTGATGTTTTGGTCACTTTTCAATGTTGGTTGTGCTTTCACACTCGTGGTAGCATGAGACGGACTCTACAACCCACAGAAGATGCTCAGGTAGTGCAGCTCATCCAGGATGGCTCATCAGTGAGAGCTGCGGCAACAAGGTTTGCTGTGTCTCAGCGTAGTGTCCAGAGGCTGGAGACGCTACCAGGAGACAGGCCAGTACACCAGGAGACATGGAGGGGGCCGTAGGAGGGCAACAACCAGCAGCAGGACCGCTACCTCCGCCTTTGTGCAAGGAGGAACAGGAGGAGCACTGCCAGAGCCCTGCAAAATGACCTCCTGCAGGCCACAAATGATCCTCCTTAAGACTGTCAGAAGGAGCTCACTGATAGATTCTCAGTTAGCTAATTTTGCAGCCAGGAATAGACAGTGCAGCACAGATGCTACAGAAGGCAACATTTTCAATGAAACTCAATTACAGAAATCAATTTTAGCCCCAAATACTTGCATTAAAGTAAAAAAAACAAATGACCCCAAATCTGGACAACCGCTTTAACTCCTTACCAACATCTGCCATACATGTATGGTATAAGTCAGTAGCGGGTGTATGGAGCAGAGTCAGCTCGCCCCGTACATGGCAGATAATGGCTGTGACAAACAACCAGGACCTGCCTCTAAGAGCTGCGAGTGGAGCGAAGATCTGCCCACCGCTGTTAACCTGTTCAGTGCTGCTGTCAATCACTAACAGCAGCATTAACAGTGCACCGGCATTGGGATGCATCGTTCCATGCGCCCACCGGCGCTCCTGTGACGCGATCACAGGGCGCCGATGGACTGCTATGACATCCGGGGCTCTGCTGAAGCCTCCGTGCCTGTCATCATAAAGCTTCATTTGGGCTGTAAAGAAGACCGTGATTTTGCTATATGGAGCATTACTGTGGTATCGCTGTATATAGCACAAGCAATCAGATAATGTATACAAATGCAGTGAAAATATATAAAAAAAAAAAAAGTTTAAAATATTAAAACCCCACACGTTCAACTCACCTCCCACTAAAAATAAAGATAATAAAAATATACACATTTGTGGTATGGTCTCTTTCAGAGAAATACAATCTATCCAAATATAAAAAACAAACGATCAGTGAACACAGAAAAAAATTCAAAAAGACAAAATTGCATTTTTTTAGTTCGCCACAATACTACAGAAAATCCTGTAAGAAGCGATGACCATGTCATATGTGTCCCAAAATGTTATCAATAAAGTCCTCTTGCCCTTCAAAAAATAAGCCCCCACACAGCTCCATCAACCCGAAAAACGAAAATGTTACGGGTCTCAGAAAAAATGGTGACACCATAAAAAAAAGTGTTTTTCTTTTGCCAAAACTATTGGAGAAGTTTGGTCTTGCTGTAATCACACTGAGGAGTAGGATCCTATTACCAGGTCATTTTTACCACACTATGTACGCCGTTAAAACCCTTCCCAGAAAAACAGTGTCAGGCTTTTTTTTTCCTCGCACTTTTACTGCACTTGGACTTTTTTTCCCGTTTTCTAGTACTATGTGGTAAATGAATGGTGGGATTTATAAGTACCGCTCGTCCTGCAAAATAACAAGACCTCACACTATGTGGACAGACAAGAAAAAGTTATAGCCCTTGGAAAAAGCCAAGGAAAAAACAGAAAAAACCATCAATTGGTTCTGTTGGGAAGGGGTAAAGCTGAAGAAACGCATGTAACAGCAGAATATGGAGGAAGGTGAGATATCACAGGCTGGTGGATACTACCTGCTCCATCGCTGGCAGAGTAACCCATCCCCATGGTGGCCGCTGAGATCTTCTCTTGTAGAAACGTATTCAAAATCTATAAAACATGGGGCACAGTCAGCGGAGGGTTTGGTGATTGGCTCATATTGGCGATATACTCAGGGGCATTACTGGGCACAGGGAAGATTGGGAATGAATAGGATTGGCTGTTAGATATGTGATCTCTTCAATTAAAGGGGATGTCTAGTTGGAACAAGTTCTCACTGATCTCTGGATAGGTGATGACTCTTAGATCGGTGGGTTTGGCCGCTATGACCCAATCAGCAGAACAGCACTTATAGATAGAAGTGAGCGAAGTGCAAATGTTCAGCCGCCGGTCCGTTCATTCTCTATGGGGGGCGCTGTACTCAGCTTTCTCCTGCATAGAGAATGAATGGAGCGGTGGTCCGGGGAGGTACTAGCAGGGATTAGTTGGGTTCCCAGCAGATCTAGAAGTTGTCACTTATCATGTGTTGGGGAATAATGACTTCTCCTCTGATAAATGTGCTGATTCCTGTCAGTTGTGGTCGCTGAGTGCGTGTGATGGGATGTGGCTCCGTCCGTTATATTATATCACGTCTTATACCTATAATCTCGCTGATCGCAGGTGTCTGTCTTCACACTCAGATGAGATGGAACAAACTGACCATATAGAACTTTTTTTTTTTTTCTTCAAATTCAAACCGAGCAATCCTATTGGCTGAGTATGAATGCAGTTACCATGGTGACAGAAGTAGCTGCAGATTTAAAGGGACAAGATACTAATATTGTACTAAAGTGTATTTTATTATATACTTCACATAACTGACTGGGTACACCTTGGTGCTGGTGGGATGGCTTTTTTTTTTTTTAATCAAAAACCATGTTTACTAAGTACCCTATATTATATATATTTCCTATTGCTTTTTACTTACTTATAGCAGGGTATATGTTCATATTGTTTCTATCCTAAGTTTGTCTATTTTCTAATAGATGGTGGCAAACTTCTTCCTGGCCTTTGAAGCACAGCTTTCAATTATTCCTATCGTAAACCAGGTAAAAAGCTTCGAGCCGAGCGCGATCAGACTCCTTCAGTCCCGCAGCAGGTAAATCTGTGAACATCGCCGGCACTCCTGCTGTTCCTAGTACCGATCCCTCTGAGCGGCTGTGCAGTAATGAAGGCTGGATTCACCCCAAACTTGCTCGTCTTTTTTTTCGATTTCCAGTTCTGGTAATTAGTGATACACATGTGTATATCCAGTGGTCAACTCAAAACCTATGTATGGAAAATCAATTGTTTGCTGTATGCATCTCATTTGTAGGATGCACACTATTCATTTCAATATGGAGCGGAGTAGGAGGAGACTTTCATTACTGTTCCCTTTACTTCCTCCCTGCTGATAGGAAATGCCATGCTGTTTGCTTGTGTCCTGTGATTACAGCAGCCTGCAACAGTTTTCAGCGTGCACTCCCCGGCTCAGGCATCAAGCAGTAAATGATAACATTAAAACGCTGCTACCCCTTTGTTAGTCACTTTTTTATCTTCTTCCCCCTTCTGCGAATGCTATAGTCCGTTATTCTAGAACTGCTCTGAAAATGGTTCTCTCTGGAGTGTTGGGATTTGGGTTTAGGGTGGGTTATGGGAATTGAAGTTCAGATACTTTGTTCATATTTTTACTATGGAATTACTATGTCGTGTATGTTATTTGAAAGATGGAATATTTGTAGTTGGAGTTTTTCAATAAAAATGATTTGATTAAAAAAAATATGAAATTAAAATTCCTCTGTTCTTGAGAAAGCATAGGATTTTTACTAAGAGGTAAATTGCACGTTCCTTGTTTTACAGGCACTTTACATTTTTGCTAGTTTTGTACGATTACACAATCCCTTTTATAGGCCAGTGCCAGTTGTACATCTCTCCCTAAACTCTTGTTCACACTATATTTTAAGCTAGTTTTATTATATGGTTTCTAGATGTTGTCCAGCTTTGATAAATAATTAGTATTTATACTTTTGCTTTTAGATAGACTTGAAGAATGCAGATCCGGAAAGGGTGGAGAAACAAATTGAGAAGATGTTTGACGTTCCCGCTAGTGACTGTATCCGGGTACGATGCGCTCCAGATCAAAATCATTCCTGTAGGCAAATTTAACTCCGCTGTCTGCACCTTGTCTTTTATTTTTTTCTACAAAATGTGGCTGGAAAAGGGGCAATGTAGCGAGGAATTTACATCAATTTTTGTGTTAAAAAAAAGCAAAAAACTTTTGTGACGCATCATTTTTGCGTAAAAATGTGCAGCTTCCTATTTTACAGCACTCTTGCAACTTTTAGAAATTGGGCTTGGTAAGCCACACAGGTCTAAGAACGACGGGTGGCGTTAAAAGTGGATAAAGATACACGGTGGCTCAGTGGTTAGCATTGTTGTTTTGCAGCACTGGGATCCTGGGTTCAAATCCCACCAAGGACGACATCTGCAAGAAGTTTGTATGTTCTCCCTGTATTTGCGTGGGTTTCCTCCGGGTTCTCCGGTTTTCTCTCACACTCCAAAGACATACTGATAGGGAATGTAGATTGTGAGCCCCGATGGGGGCAGTGATGATAATGTCTGTAAAGTGCTGTGAAATTAATGGCGCCATATAAGTGAGTAAAATAAATAAAGATAGATGGAAGTGCTACATAAACATTTATCAAACATCGCGCAACACTTTGATACATTTGGCACAAATAATGGTAACACAACCACAAGCAAAACTGACCTGAGAAAGTCCCTTTATGATACATTTTTCGGAAAGAATTTGAAAGATTTAAAGCGTTAGAAATGAAGAAGATTATCCAATATCACAGAAAAAGGAAAAGTCTCCAGATGTCTCTATGCCGGATGCCGGTCTGTGTCCATACCTAAAGAAGAGCTGCCAAAAGAATGGGAAAGGAATCCTTTAGTAAACATAAATATCCATTGGGGTTTTAGGTGTTAAAAAAATGATCATATGAAACATTTTGTGATCTGCGGTTACATGATTGTAATAACAACATTAAAGCCCCATTCAGATGTACAGGTTTTATCCATGAGAAACTGAGCAGAACGATATATAGGTTTGTGGGAGAAGATTCAGTATAAATTGTAATTTATTCATTAGATTTGAGAGTCCTCAGTGGTTGATACCTTTAATGGCTAACTGAAAAGATGGTAACAAATTGCAAGCTTTCCAGACTACTCCGGCTTCTTCATCAGGCAGACCTGAGACCTGAGTAGTCTGGAAAGCCTGCAATTTGTTACCTTTTAATGGCTAACGGAAAAGATGGTATCAACCACTGAGGACTCTCAAATCTAAATACTCTTCTATCTACTGGCTAATACGGTACAAAGATAGATGTTTTTCCTGTATCAATTTATTCAGTGGAATCCTGCTGTTTGTACAGATGAGTCCAGTGGGCGGTCCTACTAGTGATTGACAGCTATCTTTGCCTGCATAGTCATACAGGGAACTGTCAATCACTTAGTAGGACCGCCCACTGGACTAGTGTACATACGGCAGGACTTTTCACTGCATAAAATGCCAGTTTTGCTGACTCTCTTCCCACAGATATGTCTATCAGTCTGATCAGCTTCTCTGCTCTACAACACCCCCTACAGATCTTATACCATTTCAGCATGACAGGTTCCTTTAATCACCTGCAGATGACATAAGTAGCCATGTTCTGTGTGGCTTACGGAGGGGCTTGATTGCTTGTCAGCTTCAAACAGGTTTCATTTCTTCTGATTCGTTGTAGCCGAGTTCTAAACTGTATTAAGAAATTCATTTCTCTGTTTATTTCTATTAGATGTCGGGGAAGCTTGGAACAAATGTGGAAAGTGTTCTTCAAGAAGTTGTCAGGAGGCTTCCACCGTGAGTACGGACTAATGCGGCTCTATCCATCTTCTCTTTATTAAAGGGAACTTGTCACCTTGGAAAATGCTATGTACCTGCAGGTATAGGGTTAATCTGCAGATAAGGCCGCCTTATTGATGGTGTAGGTACCGGGAGAAAATTAACTTCTTTCTTCCCTGCAGCCGCCGGCCTTCACTCATCGTTGTGGACGGAGCGGCTACAGTCTTGGATCACAGCACCGCTCGCTATATCAGGGGTGACGGCTGTAAACCCGGCCCGGATTTTGATTGACAGCTTGCTCTGCACAGATGCGCTGCAGAACCACTTAGAATCTGAGTGAAGGAGTAGTATGTTCACAGATAGAGAATATGGCTCATCCACGTGCGGATCTGCTCCACGTCCGATTACATATTTGTGGGAGAAACCCTAGTGGCAGCCTCCTATTTCTGACATGGATCCTCTAGCACTATTTGTGAAACTGCGGCTCCCAGCATAACTTGATGAGAGACCGTCAGTCTGCTGGGACCTGTAGTTTCACTACAGCAGGAGTGTCACAAGCTGCGGACCTCCGCTCACTCCAGCACTGGTCGGCATTTTCAGCACGTGAACGTACGCTATGCTTTCTGGAGACACAAGGGTGTAGATCATTTTATCAAACCCTTGACTGTAAGTTTGCTGAACCCTAAGTGGATTATATTGTTCCCACTGTTTCAGTTTTGGACCATTTAAGGGGAATTTAAAGGGTTCTGGCCACTGATTTTCCTTAAAGGGGATCTATATCCCTGTATGTCTTTGTATATACAGTACAGACCAAAAGTTTGGACACACCTTCTCATTTAAAGATTTTTCTGTATTTTCATGACTATGAAAATTGTACATTCACACTGAATGCATCAAAACTATGAATTAACACATGTGGAATTATATACTTAACAAAAAAGTGTGAAACAACTGAAAATATGTCTTATATTCTAGGTTCTTCAAAGTAGCCACCTTTTGCTTTTTGACTGCTTTGCACACTCTTGGCATTCTCTTGATGAGCTTCAAGAGGTAGTCACCGGAAATGGCTTTCACTTCACAGGTGTGCCCTGTCAGGTTTAATAAGTGGGATTTCTTGCCTTATAAATGGGGTTGGGACCAACAGTTGTGTTGTGCAGAAGTCTGGTGGATAAACAGCTGATAGTCCTACTGAATAGACTGTTAGAATTTGTATTATGGCAAGAAAAAAGCAGCTAAGTAAAGAAAAACGAGTGGCCATCATTACTTTAAGAAATGAAGGTCAATAAGTGCGAAAAATTGGGAAAACTTTGAAAGTGTCCTCAAGTGCAGTTGCAAAAACCATCAAGTGCTACAAAGAAACTGGCTCACATGAGGACCGCCCCAGGAAAGGAAGACCAAGAGTCACCTCTGCTTCTGAAGATAAGTTTATCCGAGTCACCAGCCTCAGAAATCGCAGGTTAACAGCAGCTCAGATTATAGACCAGGTCAATGCCACACAGAGTTCTAGCAGCAGACACATCTCTTCAACAACTGCTAAGAGGAGACTTTGTGCAGCAGACCTTCATGGTAAAATAGCTGCTAGGAAACCACTGCTAAGGACAGGCAACAAGCAGAAGAGACTTGTTTGGGCTAAAGAACACAAGGAATGGACATTAGACCAGTGGAAATCTGTGCTTTGGTCTGATGAGTCCAAATTTGAGATCTTTGGTTCCAACCACCGTGTCTTTGTGCGATGCAGAAAAGGTGAACGGATGAACTCTACATGCCTGGTTCCCACCGTGAAGCATGGAGGAGGAGGTGTGATGGTGTGGGGGTGCTTTGCTGGTGACACTGTTGGGGATTTATTCAAAATTGAAGGCATACTGAACCAGCATGGCTACCACAGCATCTTGCAGCGGCATGCTATTCCATCCGGTTTGTGCTTAGTTGGACCATCATTTACTTTTCAACAGGACAATGACCCCAAACACACCTCCAGGCTGTGTAAGGGCTATTTGACCAAGAACGAGAGTGATGGGGTGCTACACCAGATGACCTGGCCTCCACAGTCACTAGACCTAAACCCAATCGAGATGGTTTGGGGTGAGCTGGACCGCAGAGTGAAGGCAAAAGGGCCAACAAGTGCTAAGCATCTTTGGGAACTCCTTCAAGATTGTTGGAAGACCATTTCCGGTGACTACCTCTTGCACCTCATCAAGAAAATGCCAAGAGTGTGCAAAGCAGTCATCAAAGCACAAGGTGGCTACTTTGAAGAACCTAGAATATAAGACATATTTTCAGTTGTTTCACACTTTTTTTGTTAAGTATATAATTCCACATGTGTTAATTCATAGTTTTGATGCCTTCAGTGTGAATGTACAATTTTTATAGTCATGAAAATACAGAAAAATCTTTAAATGAGAAGGTGTGTCCAAACTTTTGGTCTGTACTGTACTTGATAAAGACCTATAACAGGTCGAATCGTTATGTGATGGCGGAATAAACTTTGTCTTTTGGAATTCATCACTCTGGACTGAACGCTGTTACTTACCTTTATCCCCCTTAACAGGATGTCTTATTTTTGTGTTTTAGTCCCAAGATTGAAAAGGGCAGCCCTCTTAAAGCCCTGCTGTTTGACTCAACGTTTGATCACTACAGAGGCGTCGTAGCAGCATCGCCCTGTGTGGAGGTGACGTGTGTAAAGGCAATAAAATCGTGTCTGCCCACTCTGACAAGTGCTATGAAGTCAATGAGGTTGGCATACTGACCCCAGAGGAAGTGCCAGCCAAAAAACTAAGGTTTTTTTTAATAATTTTATTAGCCTTTCCCTCTGTCTTCACCAATCAGCCCTCTGTATTGATGATCAGATCAAAGATGTAGACAGGGATTGTCTCACGCTGCATCTCCTTCCTGATTGTATCACTGAGAAGACAGAAGCTGCCCCATCCCATTCTCCAAGAAATGCAGAACCCAATGCATCTGCTGTCCGTCATCCGCTTATTGTCAGAGGACATCATTAGGGACTGCATTTTCTCATTGCTTAAGAAATTGTTGGGGGATCCTGCTAATTGCTGAATAATAAAACTGCAGCACCGCTCCATTTAAAGCAGTGTTTCCCAAACTCCAGTCCTCATGGCCCCCAACAGGTCAGGTTTTCAGGATTTCCTCAGTATTACACATGTGATGAAAGTATCATCAAGGAATCAGGAATTCTCTCACCTGTGCAATACTATGGAAATCCTGAAGACATGACCTGTGGGGGGCCGTGAGGACTGGAGTTTGGGAAACACTGATTTTAAAGGGACTGTCAGCACAGAATGACTGTTGAAACCAAGTACAAGCGCTCCGTGGATCACGGCGTGGGCCAATCCTTTATATACACCTTCCCACCTGCTTGTTTTACCTCTGTCTCCTTCCTTCTCTGGTTCTATGAAGCCAGAGCTGTCAATCAAAGAAGAGGAGGGTGTGGATAGAGGGCAAACAAGCAGGTGGGAAGGTGTATATAAATGATTGGCCCCGTCATGAAGCACCGAGAGTTGGGACTTAGTTTGAACAGTCATTCTGTGCTGACAGTCCCTTTAGGTGGACGAGATCCAGATGCAGCTCATTTCACCGCGTAAGGCTATGTGCCCACTATGCGTTTTTTAAGCGTTTCCGCAGCGGCAATTCCGCCGCAGGAACGCTTAAACGCTTGGTAGAAGGTCTGCCATGTTCCCCAATGATAATCCGCACGTGCTGTGCACATGCTGCGGAAATTTCCGCTGCGGATTATCATTGCGGAAAAATCCGCAGCACTACCAATTATTTTGCGTAAGTGCGGCGTTTTTGCCGCCATTGACTTGCATTGAATCGCTTAATATCCACATGACTACATGTACACATGCGGATATTAAGCGATTCAATGTGCGGATGGTACCCGGGTCTGGAGAAGAGGAGACTCTCATCCAGACCCGGGTACCATAGTTCCTGTTAAAAACAAAGAATTTAAAATAAAAAATAAACCTTATACTCACCTTCTGATGGCCCTCGGTCTCCTTAGTGATGCGTCCTGGCTCCCCGGCGGCTCGCGATGGTCTAAAAGGACCTTTCATGACGTCATTTAGTCATGTGACGGGTCGCATCGGATAAGGAGACCGGGGGCCATCGGAAGGTGAGTATAATGTTTTTTTTAATTTTTTACCATTTTTATTCTTTTTTTTAACTAACTTGGTCACACTATATAAAATCCATGCCGGTTGCATGGATTTATATAGTGTGACCAAGTTGTCAAGCACTTTGCCGCTGTGCAGGCAAAGACTGCATCCCCCTCTTTCTGAGAATCAGTGGGGCTTGAAGGGGTACGGCTCCCCATCAGTTATAAAGCCATGTCATGTCATCAATCATATGAGTGTTATGTGGCAATGGCATTGTCTTGACAGCCAAGGATCCTACTGAAGGCCTCCATGTCTTCCATGATTGTACAACTATGAAGCCCGTCCCATAACTGGGATTAATATGAGATTGGTCATTTTACTCTACACTGTAGCGGTAAAGCCATTGGATGTTTTCGGTGACCTGAGCCTGCAAAGTTAAATTCTCCCGTTACATCATTTTTGGCTTCACCACATCTGTTCGTGTTAAAACTAAAAAAAATATCTTCTAGAAATCCTATCGAGTGGATGATGGAATGAAAAAGAAAAAAAAAGATGGAACGGCAGAATCTCTGGAGTTTATTTTGTTCACTTTGCCTCACCAAGAAAAGTAATAAAAAGATCAGAAAACATTTATAAAAACTACAGCTCTAACTGCAAAAAAAGCCCAGATACAACGAATCTACTGGAAAAAAGCCCAGATACAACGAATCTACTGGAAAAAAAGCCCAGATACAACGAATCTACTGGGAAAAAAGCCCAGATACAACGAATCTACTGGGAAAAAAGCCCAGATACAACGAATCTACTGGAAAAAAAGCCCAGATACAACGAATCTACTGGAAAAAAAGCCCAGATACAACGAATCTACTGGAAAAAAAGCCCAGATACAACGAATCTACTGGGAAAAAAAGCCCAGATACAACGAATCTACTGGAAAAAAAGCCCAGATACAACGAATCTACTGAAAAAAAAGCCCAGATACAACGAATCTACTGGGAAAAAAGCCCAGATACAACGAATCTACTGCAAAAAAAGCCCAGATACAACGAATCTACTGGGAAAAAAAGCCCAGATACAACGAATCTACTGGGAAAAAAAGCCCAGATACAACGAATCTACTGGGAAAAAAAGCCCAGATACAACGAATCTACTGGAAAAAAAGCCCAGATACAACGAATCTACTGGAAAAAAAGCCCAGATACAACGAATCTACTGCAAAAAAAGCCCAGATACAACGAATCTACTGGAAAAAAAGCCCAGATACAACGAATCTACTGGGAAAAAAAGCCCAGATACAACGAATCTACTGGGAAAAAAAGCCCAGATACAACGAATCTACTGGGAAAAAAAGCCCAGATACAACGAATCTACTGGGAAAAAAAGCCCAGATACAACGAATCTACTGGGAAAAAAAGCCCAGATACAACGAATCTACTGGGAAAAAAAGCCCAGATACAACGAATCTACTGGGAAAAAAAGCCCAGATACAACGAATCTACTGGGAAAAAAAGCCCAGATACAACGAATCTACTGGGAAAAAAGCCCAGATACAACGAATCTACTGGGAAAAAAGCCCAGATACAACGAATCTACTGGGAAAAAAGCCCAGATACAACGAATCTACTGGGAAAAAAGCCCAGATACAACGAATCTACGGGAAAAAAAAGTTTTATAGCTTTTAGAAGGCAAGGATAAAAAAAAATTGTAAAAGTGAAGATTATCCCACATGCACTTTGTCACCCAAGGATCTGCATAAACTGCAGCCGGCCCATCTCAGCACCACTTCTTTTGTTTCTTCTTTTTCCTTATTGCTTTCTGTGTCTTTTTAAAAGGGTTTTTCCATCATTTTTTTAAAGTAATTTTTTCCGATATCCAAAGCATTTAAAATTGTGTACGACCCTGTGCAGGATATAATAGAGCGACATTTTAGCACACTAGGAATATTCTTATAGTGCCACTAGATGGCGCTCTAATCCTGCATGCAGCACTGATGCTCCTCGGTGCTGCTTTCTATGAATATACATGGATGTTTGGTGCCCAGGAGAGTGCAGAGCTGAAAGGGGAATCTGTTATTAAAGCAAATAAAATGTCAATATTGTGTTATGGAAAGTTCTGCAAATTAAAATACAATTTTGTGTTTTTATTGCCATTCAATACAAATCTGTTGTGGCCGTATGATGGTTCTCAGCTGGTTACAGTGCGATTAGCAGAGCTCTCTGATGTGGTATTTAGGCTCTGGGAAGTTATAACATATATGTTGATAGATCCAAAATAGTTTTACATCCAAAATTCAGTGCTGACTAATGTCACAGCATTTCTGACTTAAATGAATGTAACTAGATGAAATACTATTTTTGCTGCATGCAGCCACCACCAGGGGGAGCTGTTGACTTGTGATTATGTACAGCTAGTATTGGACCCACCCGCAGCAGTAGAAGTCTGTCTCCAGTGAGCGCCCTCTAGTGCCAGCTGTATATAGCTGTAGTGAACTCATGCAGTGCTGGGTCTCAGAGCCGTTGCTACCTTCTTTTATGGCTGATTTGTACCTGATATTCAATGTAGAATTTGATGAATCTGCACTAATTGTGAATATATATTACTCTCATTGTTTCTAAGATATGCTGGGCAAGTAGGTTATCTAATGGCTGGGATGAAGGACGCACAGGAAGCACAAATAGGAGACACTCTGCATTTACTGAAGCAGCCAGTGGCTCTGCCCGGCTTTAAGCCTGCGAAACCCATGGTGTTTGCAGGTGAGTTGAACCCTAATACAAATTAATTGGTCCCTGTACTTGATCTCATTCGATAGATAATGTGCAAAATCCCTTTATAAAGTTCAATTAAGTTGGAGTTACTTTTCAGGGGTTAGATAACCTAAAAGTGTCGGCCGGTAGGGTCTCCCTTCTGTCTAAGTGTAATTTGTCTCTAGCAGCAGAAACCCCCCTATATGGATTACCGGAAGTGGGGCTTGGCCTTCGTCTCTCTGCTCCTGCCTGTCAAACTGTATATGCAGGCTTAACAGAGATTCAGTCTTTCAGTTAATTGCAGGCATTTCATTAAGCAATGGCGGAAGCAATACGTGCTGAGTAATGAGAGAAGGGATGTCCCAGGACCTATAGTGCTGACAGAATGCTGATAAAGAGCAATCGTCCACTCCAAAAGAGTGGATGGCAAGTTACAGAGCATGTGTATTGGTACTGTTCCAGGACATACTGTTTTATCTACAGTCCATTTAGAATCAAAACTCTGTTCTACATAATATTGTACATGGAACAGAGTATTATGCCAATGTAACTGCAACACGCATCGAAGTCAAAATCTCGGCAGAATTACACCTATAGCCCCCTCAGACTATGCAAAACACCAATTGAGCTTTAACAACTTCAGCTCAAGTGCTCAAAAACTGTGTAACGGGGTCAGAAAGCTATTGTACAGTATACAGTATATATTTTATTAGCGGAATATTAAAACCTGTATTACAAGAGCACTTAGTTCAAGATTCCGCCTCCAGATGGCGTGACATCAGAGATTAGACACATCTGCAAGAGCGTCCTCAACAATGAATATATAGTCAATCACAGGGACTAGACGTGTAATGTATTAGTACAACAGTATAACGAGTGTTGTGTAGAGATCAGCGAACCCGAACTGTAAAGTTTGGGGTTCATACCGGACACCTAGTGTCCAATGCTGAACTCCGAACACTGACAAGTCCGTTTTAAGAAAGAGAGACCTCCTAGCCCTTACTACAACCATTTTACAGGATCAAAGTTTGTGTCTCCATTGACTTCTATGGGGTTTGGGTTCAAGTTCTGGTACCCGAACCAAACTTTGGACTAAAGTTTGGTCGAAACCGAACATCCACGGGGTTCGCTCATCCCTAGTGTAGTGTAAATTCTACATATTTTGCGCCTGAGTACCAGTAATGAGGAGATCCTTACCCATTATGTGCCTGCCACTCTCCTAAACACGCGTTTCACTTTTTTAGCTTCTTCAGAGGGACACAGAGTTAACCAAACACTGCCCCCCGGGCACCAGATGTAACCCACTGTATCCATTCCTTTAAGGCTAAAGTTACAGCTATAGAATAGATTGACCTTGACAATTCAAGTGCTTTCTTGTGGGAAGTATGTGCACCCCCCGATCATTTCAGTGGAGAGCGACCATTCCCAGCCACCTCTATTGAGAATCCATGACCGGCACAGGCGCTGTACCCTCGCCTGTCACACTTTAGTAATCCTACTAATTCCTTGTAACAGCCAGGAACGCCTCCATGATTGGATTAGGAACGGTGATCACAGAGTAGATAAATGCCAGAGAACCTTTATTCTGCAGCCGCATCTTTCATCCCATTAGACTCGGCCTATTTTACCGAAGCCGAGATAATTGAGGAGAGATGTAAGGAAGGAACCTCCCGATCCTCCAGGACTAGTCAGCTCAGAGCCGTGACGTGTGGACAAGGTTTTTCTACATTGTCAGGAATTTAGGGAGCGCTGCAGCAAGGGGGTTGGTAATGACACGCCACCGTGACACATAATGCATGGACTGTCTCCTCTCATTTGTTCTTTGAAGCTTGTTTTTCTCGTGAGTGATGCTCGGCGCATGAGAAAAGCCCAAACAATTAACATCAAATGGGTTTTCTGCGATTTGTAAAATCCTGCGCCCCGCTGATCCCCCGCTGCGGCTCCCCATAGGTGGATTATAATGAGGGCAATCCGGGCTACCGCCCGGGGCCTCGGGTCTCTATGGCCGGATTGCCCTCATTATATGTGCAGCACCGCGGCACATACCGGCAGACAGTGGCACTCCCCCAGCAGCGGTGCACAGCCGCTGCTTCTTCTTCGGCCGGGCCAGCACTGCAGCAGTTAACTTCCCTCTGCTGACCCGGCCGCGTCACTGCTAGGAGACACGGCCCTGTGCGCGGCCGTGTCTCCTAGCTGTGACGTCACGCAGTGCGCACCCGGCCTGCAGTGCTGCACCGGAAAAGAGCTGGAGCCAGGAGGACTGGAGCAGAGCCGGGGGATGGTGAGTGAGTGAGTGAGTGAGTGTGTGTGTGTCTGTGTGTGTGGAGGCCGCACGGTGCCATCTATACACAGCAGGAGGCCGCACGGTGCCATCTATACACAGCAGGAGGCCGCACGGTGCCATCTACACACAGCGGGAGGCTGCACGGTGCCATCTATACACAGCGGGAGGCCGCACGGAGCCATCTATACACAGCAGGAAGCCGCACGGTGCCATCTATACACAGCAGGAAGCCGCACGGTGCCATCTATACACAGCGGGAGGCTGCACGGCGCCGTGCGGCCTCCCGCTGTGTATAGGTGGCTCCGTGCTGCCTCACGCTGTGTATAGATGGCTACGTGCGGCCTCCCGCTGTGTATAGATGGCACCGTGCGGCCTCCCGCTGTGTATAGATGGCACCGTGCGGCCTCCCGCTGTGTATAGATGGCTACGTGCGGCCTCCTGCTGTGTATAGATGGCTACTTGCGGCTTCCTGCCGTGTATAGATGGCTCCGTGCTGCCTCACGCTGTGTATAGATGGTTCCATGCGGCCTCCCGCTGTGTATAGATGGCACCGTGCAGCCTCCCGCTGTGTATAGATGGCACCGTGCGGCTTCCTGCTGTGTATAGATGGCACCGTGCGGCCTCCTGCTGTGTATAGATGGCACCGTGCGGCCTCCTGCTGTGTATAGATGGCACCGTGCGGCCTCCTGCTGTGTATAGATGGCACCGTGCGGCCTCCTGCTGTGTATAGATGGCACCGTGCGGCCTCCTGCTGTGTATAGATGGCACCGTGCGGCTCCCTGCTGTGTATAGATGGCTACGTGCGGCCTCCCGCTGTGTATAGATGGCTACGTGCGGCCTCCCGCTGTGTATAGATGGCTACATGCGGCCTCCCACTGTGTATAGATGGCGCAGTGCGGCCTCCTGCTGTGTATAGATGGCACCGTGCGGCCTCCTGCTGTGTATAGATGGCACCGTGCGGCCTCCTGCTGTGTATAGATGGCACCGTGCGGCCTCCTGCTGTGTATAGATGGCACCGTGCGGCCTCCTGCTGTGTATAGATGGCACCGTGCGGCTCCCTGCTGTGTATAGATGGCACCGTGCGGCTCCCTGCTGTGTATAGATAGCTACGTGCGGCCTCCCGCTGTGTATAGATGGCTACGTGCGGCCTCCCGCTGTGTATAGATGGCTACATGCGGCCTCCCACTGTGTATAGATGGCACCGTGCGGCTCCCTGCTGTGTATAGATAGCTACGTGTGGCCTCCCGCTTTGTATAGATGGCTACGTGTGGCCTCCCGCTGTGTATAGATGGCTACGTGCGGCCTCTCGCTGTGTATAGATGGCTACGTGCGGCCTCCCGCTGTGTACAGATGGCTACGTGCGGCCTCCAGCTGTGTATAGATGGCTACGTGCGGCCTCCTGCCGTGTATAGATGGCTACGTGTGGCCTCCCGCTGTGTATAGATGGCGCAGTGCGGCCTCCTGCTGTGTATAGATGGTTACGTGTGCTCAATATTGAGTCATAAAATTACCTGCCAGGGACATGCGGATGTGAAGCGTTCTTCACATGCATTTCCGCATGCGGGTTGACAAGCGCTTTCCAAGCGATTTTAGCATCACTTGGAAAGTACTTGACAACTTGGTCACACTATATAAATCCATGCAACCGGCATGGATTTACAGTTATATGAAAAAGTTTGGGCACCCCTTTTAATCTTAAGCTTAATGTTTTATAAAAATTGGTGTTTTTGCAACAGCTATTTCAGTTTGATCTATGTAATAACTGTTGGACACAGTAATGTTTCTGCCTTGAAATGAGGTTTATTGTACTAACAGAAAATGTGCAATCTGCAGTCAAACAAAATTTGACAGGTGCATAAGTATGGGCACCTCACCAGAAAAGTGACATTAATATTTAGAAGATCCTCCTATTGCAAAAATAACAGCCTCTAGTCGCTTCCTGTAGCTTTTAATGATTTCCTGGATCCTGGATGAAGGTATTTTTGACCATTCCTCTTTACAAAACAATTCCAGTTCAGTTAAGTTTGATGGTCGCCGAGTATGGACAGCCCTCTTCAAATGATCCCACAGATGGTCAATGATATTCAGGTCTGGGGACTGGGATGGCCATTCCAGAACATTGTAATTGTTCCTCTGCATGAATGCCTGAGTAGATTTGGAGCGGTGTTTTGGATCATTGTCTTGCTGAAAGATCCATCCCCTGCGTAACTTCAACTTTGTCACTGATTCTTGAACATTATTGTCAAGAATCTGCTGATACTGAGTGGAATCCATGCGTCCCTCAACTTTAACAAGATTCCCGGTGCCGGCATTGGCCACACAACCCCAAAGCATGATGGAACCTCCACCAAATTTTACTGTGGGTAGCATGTGTTTTTCTTGGAATGCTGTGTTTTTTTGCCGCCATGCATAACGCCATTTTGTATGACCAAACAACTCAATCTTGGTTTCATCAGTCCACAGGACCTTCTTCCAAAAAGAAATTGGCTTCTCCAAATGTGCTTTTGCATACCTCAGCCGACTCTGTTTGTGGCGTGCTTGCAGAAATGGCTTCTTTCGCATCACTCTCCCATACAGCTTCTCCTTGTGCAAAGTGCGTTGTATAGTTGACCGATGCACAGTGACACCATCTGCAGCAAGTTGATGCTGCAGCTCTCTGGGGGTGGTCTGAGGATTGTCCTTGATTGATCTCACCATTCTTCTTCTCTGCCTTTCTGATCTTTTTCTTGGCCTGCCACTTCTGGCCTTAACAAGAACTGTCCCTGTGTTCTTCCATTTCCTTACTATGTTCCTCACAGTGGAAACTGACAGGTTAAATCTCTGAGACAGCTTTTTGTATCCTTCCCCTGAACAACTATGTTGAATAATCTTTGTTTTCAGGTCATTTGACAGTTGTTTTGAGGAGCCCATGATGCCACTCTTCAGAGGAGATTCAAACAGGAGAACAACTTGCAAGTGGCCACTTTAAGTAGCTTTTCTCATGATTGCATACACCTGGCTCTGAAGTTCAAAGCTCAATGAGGTGACAAAACCAAAAAAAGTGCTTTAGTAAGTCAGTAAAAAGTAGGTAGGCGTATTTAAAACAAGAAAATGATAAGGGTGCCCATACTTATGCACCTGTCAAATTTTGTTTGAATGCAGATTGCACATTTTCTGTTAGTACAATAAACCTCATTTCAAGGCAGAAACATTACTGTGTCCAACAGTTATTACATATATCAAACTGAAATAGCTGTTGCAAAAACACCAATTTTTATAAAACATTAAGCTTAAGATTAATAGGGGTGCCCAAACTTTTTCATATAACTGTATATAGTGTGACCGTAAAAGAATGGTAAAAAATAAATATATACTTACCTTCTGATGGCCTGTCGACGTCAGCGGTTGCGTGACCCGTCACATGACTAAATGACATCACGGCAGGTCCTTTTCAGACCATCGCGAGCTGCCGGCAAGCCAGGACGCATTGGATAAAGACACCGGGGGCCATCAGAAGGTAAGTGTAATATTTATTTTTAATTTTATTCTTTTTTTACAGGTTCTATGGTACCGGGGACCGGAGGACAGTCTCCTCTTCTCCAAACCCGGGTACCATCCGCACATTGAAACGCATGGATTCTGCATGTACAGATGCTGTGATGCGGATTCCATGTGTTCCAATGCAAGTCAATGGCGGCGAAAGCGCCACACTTCCGCAAAATAATTGTTATTGCTGCGGATTTTTCCGCAATGATAATCCGCAGCGGAAATTTCCGCAGCATGTGAACAGCACATGCGGATTATCATTGGGGAACATGGCAGACCTTCTACCAAGCGGTTTTTAAGCGTTTCTGCAGTGGAATTGCCGCTGCGGAAAAGCTTAAAAAACGCGTAGTGAGCACACAGCCTAAAAAAAATTATTATAATTAATATTGTGCCAAATTAATTTCACGTGAACTATCACATGATCTATCACAGGGGATCATGTGACATGTCATACATACAGGTATGTGTGCATGTGTGTGTGTGTGTGTGTGGGGTGGTGTGGGGGGGAGGAGAAGGGCCGTGCCTTCTAAACTGCCCGGGGCACTTGCTACTCTTAATCCACCCCTGTGACTCCCCCACACCCACCACCATGCGGCCATACAATAATATAGTATTCGGACTATAAGACGCACCCCCCACTTTCCTCCAAAATTTTGGAGGAAAAAAGTGCATCTTATAGTCCGAAAAATACGGTAATTATTAAGAATAGGAGATTTATTTTTTTTTTAAATGTAGGTACGATTCAATTATTCCCAAGATCTCACCCCATGGATGGATCCTTTGTATTTGCAATTGGTGGAGGAAGGGCATTGCTAACAATAGGAATTCCAGAGAATGGAGGACTCAACTACAACTCCCAGTATGTCCTTAGCAATGGTAAGGAGATACTGGGAGTTGTTACCAGTCATCATCAGACTGTGGACCGTATAGGAACCAATGTACTGATTAGATGCAAGCAGTGGAACTATTAAACGTTTAAAAAGTAACTTACATTTAGGGATATATATTACATGATTTAGGTCCTATAATTTTGAGCAGATTAGTGCGAATCTGAGACCCTGATCACTCAGAAGATCTCTTAGAAGTGAAGAGGTGAGGAGACATGACTATGACTTTCTGCTGCATTTGCTCCGCTCAGTGTACTCTCCTATCTACTGAGCTGCGCTCTTCTAGGAGGTCTTTTAAGCAAAGGAGCAAAGGATTGGGGTCCCCACAAATCTGCTCAGAATTAATGACCCTAAATCACATTAAAAACGTCCCAAAAGTTGATTTACTCTTTAAGGTTAATTTACACACACACACACACACGCACTGTATACTCCGTACACACCACACACACTGTATACGCCGTACGCACCACACACACTGTATACGGCGTACGCACCACACACACTGTATACGGCGTACGCACCACACATACACTGTATACGCCGTACGCACCACACACACTGTATACGGCGTACGCACCACACACACACTGTATACGCCGTACGCACCACACACACTGTATACGGCGTACGCACCACACATACACTGTATACGCCGTACGCACCACACACACACACACACACACTTTATACTCCATACGCAACACACACACACACACTGTATACGCCGTACACACCACACACTGTATACGGCGTACACACCACACACACACTGTATACGCTGTACATACCACATACACTGTATACACCGTACACACCACACACACTGTATACGCCGCACACACCACACACACTGTATACGCCGCACACACCACACACACACACACTGTATACGGCGTACGCACCACACACACACACACACTGTATACTCCATATGCAACACACACACACACTGAATACGGCGTACGCACCACATACACTGTATACGCCGTACACACCACACACACACACTGTATACGGCGTACGCACCACACACACACTGTATACGCTGTACATACCACATACACTGTATACGCCGCACACACCACACACACTGTATACGCCGCACACACCACACACACTGTATACGCCGTACACACCACACACACACACTGTATACGCCGTACACACCACATACACTGTATACGCCGTACACACCACACACACACACACTGTATACGCCGTACACACCACATACACTGTATACGCCGTACACCACACACACACACTCTGTATAAGCCGTACACACCACACACTGTATACACCGTACGCACCACACACACACACACTGTATACGCTGTACATACCACATACACTGTATACGCCGTACGCACCACCACACACACTGTATACGCCTTACACACCACACACACACTGTATACGCCTTACACACCACACACACACTGTATACGCCGTACACACCACACACACTGTATACGCCGTAAACACCACACACACTGTATACGCCGTACACACCACATACACTGTATACGCCGTACACCACACACACACTCTGTATAAGCCGTACACACCACACACACACACTGTATACGCCGTACGCACCCCACACACACACACTGTATACGCTGTACATACCACATACACTGTATACACCATATGCACCACCACACACACTGTATACGCCGTACACACCACACACACTGTATACGCCGTACGCACCACCACACACACGCAGTCTGTATACATCGTATGCACCACACACACGCACTCTGTATACACCGTACGCACCACACACTGTATACGCCGTACGCACCACACATCCACTGTATACGCCGTACACACCACACACACACTGTATACGCTGTACATACCACACACACACTGTATATGCCGTACACACCACACACACACTGTATACGCCGTACACACCACACACACACACACTCTGTATACGCCGTACACACCACACACACACACACACTGTATACACTGTACATACCACACACACACACTGTATATGCCATACACACCACACACACACACACACTGTATACGCCGTACGCACCACCACACACACACGCACTCTGTATACACCGTACGCACCACACACACGCACTCTGTATACACCGTACACACCACACACACACTGTATATGCCGTACACAGTGGCGTACTGCCAATGGCGGCAGACCAGGCGACTGCTATGGGGCCCGTGAGCCGAGGGGGCCCATAGCAGTCCAGGGGTGGATATACCGCCACCGGTGCAGCTGCGCCGGGTCCCCACCATGCAGCTGCACCAAGGGGCCCACAAGGTGCAGCTGCTCCCTGCACGCGGCAGTCAGGGAGTGATTCCTACAGCTCCGCTGCTGTCAGGAGGAGAATAGCAGCGGAGCTGAAGGGTTCATCCTCTACTTCCTCCCTGACCCAGGCGCGCGCAGCTTGATGACGTCATCATGCAGCGCGCACCTGGGCCAGGAAGAAAGCTGCCGGCAACCAGGAGGATGCTGCTGCAGGGGAGCGAGCTGAGGTAAGTTTTTTTTTTTTTTACTGAAATGCTGGGGAGGGGATGGGGCTGGGAAGAGCAATAATGGGGCGGATAGAGCTGGGGAGAGCAATGATGGGGATGGTGGGGAAGGGGAGAGCAATGATGGGGGTGCTGGGAGAGAGCAATGATGGGGGTGCTGGGAGAGAGCAATGATGGGGGTGCTGGGAGAGAGCAATGATGGGGGTGCAGGGACAGAGCAATGGTGGGGGTGCTGAGAGGAAATGATGGGGGTGCTGGGAGAGAGCAATGATGGAGGTGCTGGGACAGAGCAATGATGGAGGTGCTGGGACAGAGCAATGATGGGGGGCTGGGAGAGAGCAATGATGGAGGTGCAGGGACAGCGCAATGATGGGGGTGCTGGACAGAGCAATGATGGGGGTTGGGAGAGAGCAATGATGGGGGTGGTGGGACAGAGCAATGATGCAGGTGCTAAGAGAGAGAGCAAAGATGGGGGTGCTGGGAGAGAGCAATGATGGGGTTGCTGGGAGAGAGCAATGATGGGGGTGCTGGGAGAGAGCAATGGTGGGGGTGCTGGGGCAGAGCAATGGTGGGGGGCTGGGAGAGAGCAATGATGTGGGGCTGGGAGAGAGCAATGATGGAGGTGCTGGGACAGAGAAATGAGGGGGGTGCTGGTGACGCGCCCCTGGGCCTGTGTCGCGCTGCGTTGCGCACGCGGGAGCTTACCCGGAGCCGGATCTCTTGAGGGTTGTAGTCTCGTGGCGGTGACCCGGTCCGTGCCCAGGGAGTCAAACTGAGCGGCGATGTAACAGCGGTAGATGCAGGACGACTACGCCACCCGTTGAATGCAGCTATGGAGCTGCCGCTGCAGGACAGTCCGCTGAGGCCGGTGGATGGATGGTGCAGCGTAGATGGTATAACCCCCAACGGGAGGGGTATGGCCTCAGGGCAGCAGATGTGGATGATGGGGGTAGCAGGAACCACTCAGAAACGGTGCGGTGTAATTCAGGGTCTTTACTGGTAACAACGATAGACCCTCCCGGAGTACTTGCTGGTGAACGGGGCCTGGTCAGTCCTTGAGCAGATGGGATCTCCCCTGGCCAGGCGGAGTTGTAGGCCTCCCAAACTGACTGTACTCTTCTGGCTACCTTGCTAAAAGCGGATATAAGTAGCCCACGTCCCTGAGTGTACCGTGTGGTGCTCACCCGTATGGCCGGTGACTCGGGGCCTTCTAATGGCTTCCGCTCCACGATGGCGGTGCTGGTCCCACGCGTGTGACCGTGCCTTCGGGTTTCTGGGCCTGAGGACCTGAAATCCCCTGCCGGTCGGCTTCTGCTGCTGTGTAAGAGTTAGTCCCCACAGCCTCGGACGCCGGGTCCGGTAAGAAAGCTTCTCAGTCAGGGCGAGCTCTGCAGCTGCCAGCCCCTGACTCGTAGTAGTATTGCTTCTGCTGTTTCTTGTCTCTACTCTCCTTGACTGCTAACCCTGCTTCAGCCCCGGGTTTATATAGGGGAAGTTCTTCCCCTCCCAAGACTGGGCAGGAGGTGTGGCATGCACAGGATCCCTGACCAAAGGACCTCCCACCTGCTCTCAGACATAACATTACATTACTGTGGAAACCAGACCCCTGGGGTGCCACACTGGGAGAGAGCAATGATGGGAGTGTTGGGAGAAGCAATGATGGAGGTGCTGGGACAGAGCAATGATGGGGGGCTGGGAGAGAGCAATGATGGAGGTGCTGAGACAGCGCAATGATGGGGGTGCTGGACAGAGCAAGGATGGGGGTTGGGAGAGAGCAATGATGGGGGTGGTGGGACAGAGCAATGATGCAGGTGCTAAGAGAGAGAGCAATGATGGGGGTGCTGGGAGAGAGCAAAGATGGGGGTGCTGGGAGAGAGCAATGACGTGGGTGCTGGGAGAGAGCAATGACGTGGGTGCTGGGAGAGAGCAATGATGGGGGTGCTGGGAGAGAGCAATGGTGGGGGTGCTGGGAGAGAGCAATGGTGGGGGTGCTGGGAGAGAGCAATGGTGGGGGTGCTGGGACAGAGCAATGGTGGGGGGCTGGGAGAGAGCAATGATGTGGGGCTGGGAGAGAGCAATGATGGAGGTGCTGGGACAGAGAAATGATGGGGGTGCTGGGAGAGAGCAATGATGGGAGTGCTGGGAGAAGCAATGATGGAGGTGCTGGGACAGAGCAATGATGGGGGGCTGGGAGAGAGCAATGATGGAGTTGCTGAGACAGCGCAATGATGGGGGTGCTGGACAGAGCAATGATGGGGGTTGGGAGAGAGCAATGATGGGGGTGGTGGGACAGAGCAATGATGCAGGTGCTAAGAGAGAGAGCAATGATGGGGGTGTTGGGAGAGAGCAAAGATGGGGGTGCTGGGAGAGAGCAATGACGTGGGTGCTGGGACAGAGCAATGACGTGGGTGCTGGGACAGAGCAATGACGGGGGTGCTGGGACAGAGCAATGATGGGGGTGCTGGGAGAGAGTAATGATGGGGGTGCTGGGAGAGAGCAATGACAAGGGTGCTGGGAGAGAGCAATGATGGGGGTGCTGGGAGAGAGCAATTATGGGGGTTTCACTTTGCTTGTACTGTGAAGCCTTGTATGTTTTCCGTGTGCACATAGCCTTACAGTTAATTGGGAAGAGTCACAGAGACTGAATAATTTATATTATTGGCCGGTGCAGATTATAGTTAATGGGGGGCACAGTGCTGCTTATCACTTTATATTTTGATTACTAGGTGGTTAATAGTATATTAATGGGGGGGGGTTACATATCTGTATTCGAGGACGCAGAGCGGGGGAGACACATGTATACATACAATATGTGACCTTGTTATTTTCTAGGCTGGAGATCATCGTGACAAGACGAGTCGTGGCTGGGAGATGTCGACATGAAGGTCTGACCAGATGGAGAAGAAGCAGCAGAAACCGACTCTGATCAGATGAGACGTCAGCGGTAAGTGCCTGGATGTAAATATTATTCTGTATCTGCACTGTGTGACTTGGAGTGATAATGTTATCTGTAAAATCCCTTAGGCTGTACTCTCACATTTGTGTGAAATGTCCGTGTGCTGCCAGATGTTTTTTATCGGATGGTCCACGGACTCGTACAGTTTTATAGATCCATTCACACATCCATGAAAATCACGGATCTGAGAATGAGATCTAAGAGGGTCAGAGAATGTCCTGTTCTGATCCGATATTGAGGATTAGAATAGGACATGCTCAATGCAGGGCAGCACACCGACACTGCACACAGATGCAGGAATGTAGCCTTATTATGTATAGCACAGTCCCTTAGTATATAGTGTACTCACTTATTATGTATAGCGCCATCCTTAGTTATATAGTTTCCTCTTTTATTATGTATAACACCCTCCCTTATTATGTACCATCCTCTCTAGCGGCTCACAGTTGGGGGATCATACTGTGTTGGGGACAGCATACTTTACCCTGGGAGTTGAGGTGGGGTACAGTAGGGTCATTATACTGTGCATGTGGAGGAATTCACCATGGGGGTATTATACTGTGTTTGGGGGGCACTTTTATTGGCATCACACTTTATGGGGCAATGAAAGAGATCTAGGACGTCAGCAGGAGGAAAATTACTATGTAAAGATGGAAAGTTGTGAGATCTGATCTTTGGTGACCCCGACAATTATTTAATTTTTTTTGGGGGGGGGGGGGGGGCAATTAGAGCTTCTGCTATGGGGCCCCATGATTCCTATGTATGCCCCTGGCCATACATACCACACACACTGTATACGCCATATACACCACCACACACACACACTGTATACGCCGTACGCACCACACACACACATACACTGTATATGCCGTACGCACCACCACACAAACGCACTCTGTATACACCCTGCGCACCACACACACACACACACTGTATACGCCGTACGCACCACACACACACATACACTGTATATGCCGTACGCACCACCACACACACGCACTCTGTATACACCCTGCGCACCACACACACACACTGTACATGCCGTAAGCACCACACACACACACACACAGTGTATACGCCGTACGCACCACACACACACACACATACACAGTGTATACGCCGTGCGCACCACCACACACACGCACTCTGTATACACCCTGCGCACCACACACACACACACACACACTGTATACGCTGCACACACCACACACACAGTATACGCCGTACGCACAACACACACACTGTATATGCTGTACACACCACACACACTGTATATGCCGTACGCACCACCACACACACACACTCTGTATACGCTATATGCACCACCACACACACACTCTGTATACGCCGTACGCACCACACACACACTCTGTATACGCCGTACGCACCACACACACGGTATACGCCGTACGCAGCCTCTTGCGTGGTACCACCAGCAGAACACTGTCGCAAACACGCCGCCGCCGGGATCAGCCGAATGATTCACTGACCACTGCCATCTTTGTACAGGAGGAGCGCATGCGCAGTTTTAATGTGACCGCCGCTATCTGCCTGCACAAAGATGGAAGCGATCTGATTTACTGCGTGGGGAGACAGCTCAAACGAGAGAACACATGAGGGAAGAAGACAGCACAGGGGTGGAGAGAGAGAGAGAGAGCAGACAAGGGGGAGAGCACATGGGGTACACAGGTCAAAGAAGAGATCACATGAGAGGAGAAGACAGCACAGGAAGGAGAGAGACAGCAGACAAGGGGGAGAGCACATGGGGTACACAGGTCAAAGAAGAGATCACATAAGAGGAGAAGAAAGCAGATGGGGGAGAGAGAAAGCGCACAGAGGGGAAAGAGACGGAGCACAGAGGGGAGACAGCTCAAACGGGACAGCACATGAAGGGAGAACACAGCACAGGAAGGAGAGAGACAGCAGACAAGGGGGAGAGCACATGGAGAAGATAGGTCAAAGAAGAGATCACATAAGAGGAGAAGACAGCAGATGGGGGAGAGAGAAAGTGCACGGAGGGGAAAGAGACAGAGCACAGGGGGGGGAGACAGCTCAAACGGGACAGCACATGAGGGGAGAACACAGCACAGGAAGGAGAGAGACAGCAGACAAGGGGGAGAGCACATGGAGAAGATAGGTCAAAGAAGAGAGCACATGAGAGGAGAAGACAGCAGATGGGGGAGAGAGAAAGTGCACGGAGGGGAAAGAGACAGAGCACAGGGGGGGGGAGACAGCTCAAACGGGACAGCACATGAGGGGAGAACACAGCACAGGAAGGAGAGAGACAGCAGACAAGGGGGATAGCACATGGGGTACGCGGGTCAAAGAAGAGATCACATAAGAGGAGAAGACAGCAGATGGGGGAGAGAGAAAGCGCACAGGGGGAGAGAGGCAGAGCACAGGGGGGGGGAGACAGCTCAAACGGGACAGCACATGAGGGGAGAACACAGCACAGGAAGGAGAGAGACAGCAGACAAGGGGGATAGCACATAGGGTACACGGGTCAAAGAAGAGAGCACAAAAGAGGAGAAGACAGCAGATGGGGGAGAGAGAAAGCGCACAGGGGGAGAGAGGCAGAGCACAGGGGGGAGACAGCTCAAACGGGACAGCACATGAGGGGAGAACACAGCACAGGAAGGAGGAAAAGAGAGAGTGGATAGGTGGGTGAGCACATGGGGGGGGGAGAGATTCTCAACTGTGCAAAGCCTGCCCCCATCGTGACATTACTGCCCTCCCGATGAGACAGCATCGGGCCTCCATCTAGTATATACAGTACAGACCAAAAGTTTGGACACACCTTCTCATTTAAAGATTTTTCTGTATTTTCATGACTATGAAAATTGTACATTCACACTGATGGCATCAAAACTATGAATTAACACATGTGGAATTATATACTTAACAAAAAAGTGTGAAACAACTGAAAATATGTCTTATATTCTAGGTTCTTCAAAGTAGCCACCTTTTGCTTTGATGACTGCTTTGCACACTCCTGGCATTCTGTTGATGAGCTTCAAGAAGTAGTCACCGGAAATGGTCTTCCAACAATCTTGACGGAGTTCCCAGAGATGCTTAGCACTTGTTGGCCCTTTTGCCTTCACTCTGCTGTCCAGCTCACCCCAAACCATCTCGATTGGGTTCAGGTCTGGTGACTGTGGAGGCCAGGTCATCTGGCGTAGCACCCCATCACTCTCCTTCTTGGTCAAATAGCCCTTACACAGCCTGGAGGTGTGTTTGGGGTCATTGTCCTGTTGAAAAATAAATGATGGTCCAACTAAACGCAAACCGGATGTAATAGCATGCCGCTGCAAGATGCTGTGGTAGTCATGCTGGTTCAGTATGCCTTCAATTATGAATAAATCCCCAACAGTGTCACCAGCAAAGCACCCCACACCATCACACCTCCTCCTCCATGCTTCACGGTGGGAACCAGGCATGTAGAGTCCATCCGTTCACCTTTTCTGCGTCGCAGAAAGACACGGTGGTTGGAGCCAAAGATCTCAAATTTGGACTCCTCAGACCAAAGCACAGATTTCCACTGGTCTAATGTCCATTCCTTGTGTTCTTTAGCCCAAACAAGTCTCTTCTGCTTGTTGCCTGTTCTTAGCAGTGGTTTTCTAGCAGCTATTTTACCATGAAGGCCTGCTGCACAAAGTCTCCTCTTAACAGTTGTTGAAGAGATGTGTCTGCTGCTAGAACTCTGTGTGGCATTGACCTGGTCTCTAATCTGAGCTGCTGTTAACCTGCGATTTCTGAGGCTGGTGACTCAGATAAACTTATCCTCAGAAGCAGAGGTGACTCTTGGTCTTCCTTTCCTGGGGCGGTCCTCATGTGAGCCATTTTCTTTGTAGCGCTTGATGGTTTTTGCAACTGTACTTGGGGACACTTTCAAAGTTTTCCCAATTTTTCAGACTGACTGACCTTCATTTCTTAATGTAATGATGGCCACTCGTTTTTCTTTACTTAGCTGCTTTTTTCTTGCCATAATACAAATTTTAACAGTCTATTCAGTAGGACTATCAGCTGTGTATCCACCAGGCTTCTGCACAACACAACTGATGGTCCCAACTCCATTTATAAGGCAAGAAATCCCACTTATTAAACCTGACAGGGCACACCTGTGAAGTGAAAACCATTTCCGGTGACTACCTCTTGAAGCTCATCAAGAGAATGCCAAGAGTGTGCAAAGCAGTCATCAAAGCCAAAGGTGGCTACTTTGAAGAACCTAGAATATAAGACATATTTTCAGTTGTTTCACACATTTTTGTTAAGTATATAATTCCACATGTGTTAATTCATAGTTTTGATGCCTTCAGTGTGAATGTACAATTTTCATAGTCATGAAAATACAGAAAAATCTTTAAATGAGAAGGTGTGTCCAAACTTTTGGTCTGTACTGTATTTATATTACATATTCTACAAGCAGGGCTTGTGGATTGTCCATTATTCTAATATACAACATATAAAGTGCAGTGCAGGAGGGGAAGGTGAAGGACCTGACTAATCCCCCCAAATATTAATGATAGTGTGTAAAATAATCACAGGCTGCAATTACCCACAATGTTTTTTAGTTTTGTTTTTTTAAACAATTAATATCAACTTTTTCTTGTGGTTGTAAATGTGAAATAACAGTGAGAGCCATGATGACATCACAATGCACATGACATCATAGACATGACAGCTGGAGTAGAATGTATGAAGCTCTGCACCAGAGCCATCTTGTGTCACTAGGATCTGACAGCTGGAAGGGGACGAGTCCAGGTAGGGAGCACATTACTTTTAAGCTTTGGTATACTTATAGCGTATCCCCCGGATTTATCATGGATCGCCAGAAACACTCTGTAATAAGACATTTTCAGGACCACCCCTTACCTAAATGAGGAGTCACTGATGATCTGCTGATATGAACAAGTATGGCAGCTAAACCCCCAGCAATGAGCTGCTATATTGCTGGGGAAGCAGCGTTTTCCATGCCCCCTATAGCAGGAGGATGACAATGTGATGATACATATTTGATGGGGGTCTTCCAGCTCTTTGCACTGCCCCCCCACTATGGCAGACTACAATGGCGCTCGCCCCCTATGTCACCCCTATGCTCTAGTAAGGCATGTAGATAGGGGGGGCTCAAGTTGGGACATCTTTATGGGGCTCCATTTTTGGATCGTTTTGCCATTGACGTGGTAGAATTACAGCACTTTGTAACAGAAATTTAGTAGCGTATGCCATCATTCTCTGTTGTCAGCTCTTTTGTTCCTGTTGAATTCAGGGGGGACATTGGAGTTGTAGGTTACTGGGGTCAGGGATGGCAGTATGGGGTCCTGGGTGGTATTTTAGTACATAGAGCAGTAGGTAATATAGATAAAATAAAAGGCTCCTTTTAAATGTGCCTCATAGAATTATAAAATGAGGTCGGGGTTTTGTCTTTTTATTGAATTAATTTTTTGTTGATGTTGTAAACTGGATCCATAAAAAGCAGTGAGAGTTTTAATGACAACACCGGGCGCGTGACGTCATCGACATCCCATGACATCACAGATGAAATAGAATGTGCACATTTCTAAACCTGAATCATTTTATGTCTTTAACCCCGGACAGCTTGAAGGAGACTGGTCCAGGTAAGCGTCTCTTCACACAATCTTGGGGTCCTGTTTACACATCATGTAGCTGGGGGTGTCTGTGGTGAAGTTCAGCACTGCACCATTTTGCCCCCCAAAAAATCAGAGCCAACACGTCTGTGTCATGTGCTTATTGCTGTGATTGTCAAGGTGATGCCTTTAGGGATCGCTGACACTGGTGAGTAGCCGGCATATAACTCGGATGAGTATAGCACTCACTCCAATGTTATACTATGGGGCAGTGCCAACTAGTGTTTATTTTCTCATGCCAAGTCGGCATGAGCAAAAAATTGCTGCATGCTGCAATTGGCAGAGTATATCAGACGACGCGCCCATACAAGTCTATGGATACGTGAAAAACATCGGACTGCACTCAGATGTCATCTGAGTGCAGTCCAATATACGCCAGCTGACTCACACAATTGAGAAGATGGAGAAATTAAATGCTCCATCTTCTCCACACCTGTGACCCGAATCTCGCATACGAGAGAATTGGATCACAAACACAATATTGTTGATATTTTCCATTGAAGTAAGGCCCCCATAAGGCGAAGGTCTGGATAGTAAGAAACCCTTCCAGTGTCAATGACCACCTAATGGTTCAAAAATATCTACCCCACTTTTTGCTATAAAGTGTAGATTGAGCATCCCAGAATGCCAAAGGGGATCCAGAAACCAGAATATTTAATACCTTATTTCAATCAAACTTCACCAATCTTTTTTTTTTTTTGGTTTGTCCCATAGGGCGGAACGTTAAGTCGTCTGAAGAAACGCAGTGAGAAGGCATTCGTCTTGACTAGCGGAGAGGTTACTCCTTTGCTACAGGAGTCTGACAGGTAAGTGGACATTTTAACTCATCCATCAATTCCTCCCCTTGTATATTTATTGCAGAATTGCCGTTTTAATCACCCAAAAAGCGCATTGACCGGATATTTAACCAACGCACCACTTAGTTCAATCTAGCAATTTTAGGACTTCAATCCTGAAATACTTATTGGGTATAATGGCTTCACTGACTTAATTTCTAATATGTCCATTTTCCAACTTCAACCAAGAGGATATGCTGGTCTTGGAATATTTTCACTAGAACCGGTATAACTACGTCCATCATGCTCCTCCAGTTAGGAGGATAGACTGGGATATTGATGGTTTATCAGCCCCACACTGGCGAATCCAGATCCAACTTCCATTAGGAGGGCAGACTGGTATACAGCAGGGAAAAGAAGTATTTAATACACTGCTGATTTTGCAAGTTTTCCCACCTACAATGAATGGAGAGGTCTGTAATTTTTATCGTAGGTCACTTCACCTGTGAGAGACCGAGTTTAAAAATAAAATCCAGAAAAATCACATTGTATGATTAACATTACATAATTCATTTGCATTTTATTGCATGAAATAAGTATTTGATACAATAGAAAAATAGAACTTAATATTTGGTACAGAAACCTTTGTTTCCAATTACAGAGGTCAGATATTTCCTGTAGTTCTTGACCAAGTTTGCACATAATAAAGCAGAGATTTTGGCCCTCTCCTCCATACGGATCTTCTCCAGATCTTTCAGGTTTCGGGGCTGTCTCTGGGCAATATTGAGTTTCAGCTCCCTCCAAAGATTTTCTACTGGGTTCAGGTCTGGAGACTGGCTAGACCACTACAGGACCTTGAAATGCTTCTTATGGAGCCAAGCCTTAGGTTGCCCTGGCTGTGTGTTTCGGATCATTGTCATGCTGGAAGACCCAACCACAACCCATCTTCAATGTGCTTACTGAGGGAAGGAAGATACATGACCCCATCCATCCTCCCTTCAATACATTGCAGTCCTGTCCCATTTGCAAAAAAAAGCACCTCCGAAGTATGAGGTTTCCCCCGCCATGCTTCATGGTTGGGAGAGTGTTCTTGGGGTTGTACTCATCCTTCTTCTTTCTCCAAACAAGGTGAGTGGAGTGGACACCAAAAAGTTCTATTTTGATCTCATCTGACCACATGACCTTCTCCCATGCCTCCTCTGGATCATCCAGATGGTTATTGGCAACTTCAAACAGGCCTGGATATGTGCTGGGGTGAGCACTGGACCTTGTGTGCCCTGCAGGATTTTAATCCATGATAGCGTAGTGTGTAACTAATGGTAATCTTTGAGACTGTGGTGCCAGCTCTATTTAGGTCATTGACCAGGTCCTCCCATGTAGTTCTGGGCTGATTCCTGACGTTTCTCAGAATCATCCTTACCCCACGAGGCGAGATCTTGCATGGAGCCCCAGACCGAGGAAGACTTAATCATCTTGTGTTTCTTCCATTTTCTAATAATTGCGCCAACAGTTGTTGCCGTCTCGTGAAGCTGCTTGCTTATTGTCCTGTAGCCCATCCCAGCCTTGTGTCTTTTATACAGGTAATAAGTTCAAACAAGTGCAATTAATACAGGTAATGAGTGCAGAGTAGGAGGGCTTCTTAAAGAAAAGCTAACAAGTATGTGAGAGCCAGAATTCTTGCTGGTTGGTAGGTGATCAAATACTTATTTCATGCAATAAAATGCAATTTAATTATTTAAAAATCATATAATGTGATTTTCTGATTTTTAGATTTTGTCTCTCACAGATGAAGTGACCTACGATAAAAATGACAGACCTCTACACTCTTTGTAGGTAGGAAAACTTGCAAAATCGGCAGTGTATCAAATACTTATTTTCTCCACTGTAGTGCTGTCCAACATGACACCATCAAGCTCATCTTACCACTCCATACCAGGAGGGTAGATTGGGGCATTAACAGTTTAATCACTTTGTGTCCACAAGGCCATCTCTTCCAACTAGGAGCCTTAACTGGACTTACAGTGGTTTTATTCAGCTTATTGCAGCCATGTCCAGCTTGCACCTCCAACAAGGAGAGTAAACTGAAATGTAGATGTTTATCAGCTTAAATGCTGAGCAGTCCATCCTATGACACCGGACCAGGAGGAGCAGCTGGACTTACGCTGGTTTTGCTCAGCTCAGCCATACCCAACTTACAAATCCAACTTAAAGGATAACCTGGAAACTAAATGGTTAACCAATTTAAACGCCAACCAGTCCAATTTATGACTCCAGACCCCGAATATTAATTGAACTTACAATGATTTCATGTGTCTTATGACCAGTGGCGTAACTAGAGTCTGAATATATATATCCCGAATATGTCCCCCATTCTGCCGCTGTTCTTTATTGTATAAAAAAAAAACTAAGCCATTATACTCACCAGGGGTGTACATTCAAGTCATGGGGCTCCAGAGCTTAAGTATAACGCACTTCCCACAGTCCTTCATATAGTATAATGCATCCCATAGTCCTCCATATAGTATAATGCATCCCATTCTCCTCTATATAATATACTGTACAGCCCATAGTCGTCCATAAAGTATAATGCACAGCTCCTAGTCATACATGTAGTATAATGCACCCCATAGTTTTCAATAAAGTATAAAGCACCTCCACAGGCATACATAGTAGTATAATGCACCACATCATAATATATAGCAGTATAATTCACCCCCATAGTCATATATGGTAATATATTGTACCTCCATAGTCATATAAAGTAGTGTAATGCACCCCATAGTCATATATAGTAGTATAATGCACCTCCATAGTCATATATAGCAGTATAATGCACCCCCATCGTCATATATAGCAGTATAATGCACCCCATCGTCATATATAGCAGTATAATGCAAGCCATAGTCCTATATAGCAGTATAATGCACCCCCAGTCATATATAGTAGTATAATGCACCCCATAGACATGTACAGTAGTATAATGCATCCTCATAGTCATATATAGTAGTATAATACACTTCATAGTCATCCATAGAAGTATAATGCACCCCCATCGTCACATAAAGCAGTATAATGCACTCCATAGTCATATAAGGCAGTATAATGTACCCCATATAGTTTATATAGTAGTATAATGCACCCCATAGTCATATATAGCAGTATATTGCACCTCCTGGTCATATATAGTTGTATAATGTACCCCCATAGTCATATATAATAGTATACTGCACCCCCATAGTCATATACACTAGTATAAAGCATCCCATAGTCATATATAGTAGTATAAAGCACCCCATAGTCATATATAGTAGTATAAAGCACCCCATAGTCATTTATAGTAGTATAATGTACCCCCATAGTCATATATAGTAGTATAATGCACCCCACTGTCATATCAGTATAATGCACCCCCATAGTCATATATAGTAGTATAATGCACCCACATAGTCATATATAGTAGTATAATACACCTTCATAGTCATATACAGAAGTATAATGCACCCCTATAGTCATCCGTAGTAGTATAATACAACCCCAATAGTCATCCGTAGTAGTATAATACAACCCCCATAGTCATATATAGTAGTGTAATGCACCTCCATAGTCATAAATAGTAGTATAATGCACCACCATAGTCATAAATAGTAGTAAAATGCACCCTATAGTCATATATAGCACTATATTGCACTTCAGTCATATATAGCAGTATAATGTACCCCCATAGTCATATATAGCAGTATAATGTACATCATAGTCATATATAGCAGTATAATGCACCCTTATAGCCATATATAGTAGTATAGTATACCCCATATTCATATATAGTAGTATAATGTACTCCATAGTCATATAGCAGTATAATGCACCCCGTAGTCATATATAGTAGTATAAAGCACCTCATAGTCATATATAGTGTTACGGGTCCGGGGGGTGGAACCTCTGTGCTATGGTGCAAGGAGGGACCCAGAGGGGCGTAACTAAGTATCAACCCAGACCGACCCTGGTCGTACGGCGGCTAACGACTCCGTGACCAGGGAGGGACCGAGCCGAGGGACCAGGTGCTACTCTGGGGATGACCTTGTAAGGGAGCAGGTGACCTTCACGGTACAGATGGCAGGGACTGACCGGAATAGCAGGTAGGCACAGCAGGCAGGCTGGCGAGCAGGAGTCTCTAGGTGGGCTGGCAGGTGGTCACGGCAAGTGACGGCAGGAGTCTCTAGGTGGTCACGGCAAGTGACGGCAGGAGTCTCTAGGTGGGCTGGCAAGTGGTCACGGCAAGTGACGGCAGGAGCCTCCAGGAAGGCACGGCAGGTAACAGGCAGGTCACAGGCAAGTGCTCCCAGGTGAGCGGGCTGACAAGCACGGCAGGTACCAGGCAGGCAACAGGCAAGTGCTCCCAGGTGAGCGGGCTGGCAGGCACGGCAGGTAACAGGCTGGTGGGCAAGACTGGTAGTCAGGCTAGCAGCAGGACCTGAGGGCTGAAGCAGAAGTCAGAAACACTGTGCAACAACTTTTGCTCGGGCACCTCCATTTTGGAGGAGGTGCCTTATATATGGGAGGACCCTCGGCTATTGGCCGAGGACTCCTTAGGACGGCGCATGCGGCCCCTTTAAGAGGGAGGGAGCGAGCGCGCCCTAAGCACAGTGCCCGGGGAGCTGCGCGCGCCGGCAACAGGAAGAGGAGCGCTGGTGAACGCAGAGCGGGGAGCGAGGAGGTGAATGGGACGGCGTCTCTGCCTTGCAGGGGGCAGAGATGCCGATGCTACATATAGTAGTATGGCAACTTATTTAAAATAAATATTTAAATACTCTACCCACCTTCCCTTCACTCCCGCTCCGCAAGTCCTGTTGTGAAGCAGGCAGCTGACTTCGGCCTGTGACGGGAGTGCATGACGTTACTGCCATGCGCCCCGTCATGTGCTGGCCTATGATTGGCCGACAGAATGCATTGTCGCTAAAGGACCCAATAGGTATGTCCACAGCAATACACTTCAACTGGATGTGCGTAGGAGGACACACATCTAATTAAAGGTTCTGCTGGTGTCGGCGGGCCCCTGATCCTCCGGGCCTTTGTGACTTGCTGCGACCGCAGTCGTTACTCCCCTACTAATCACAACCATGACCAACTTCAACTAGAAGGATAACTGGGACATAAATATTTTGCTAAGTAAAATGTCGACCAGTCCATTCTGAGACTCCCGACATCAGACTTAAAATAGCTTCATTCTGTTTAAAGCAACCATTTACACCTCCTACCAACAAGAGGCCAAACTGGGACATGGATAGCACATTGAACAGGTCTGCCTTTATCATCTAAGTATGAGGGATGGACTGGAAATTTGTTGGCCTCACCAGCTACCCTCAGGACTGTACTTTATTAAGGCACCTCCTTGTTGTTTGATAGGATCAGCCGTTATCACCCGGAAGTCATTCTTACCAATATCAGCAGAATTGCTAGTTAATGAAGCATTGAGACAGTAAAGAAAAGAAGCCTACAAACCACAATCGGCTGACATACCACTGAAAGTAGCCCGGGGCGGGCGGGCCCCACAGTCCGGACCCGGGGCGGGCGGGCCCCACAGTCCGGACCCGGGGCGGGCGGCCCCCACAGTCCGGACCCGAGGCTAGATCCGGGACAGGCGACCTAACAATCCAGACACAGGGCGGACGGGCCACGGGCCCCACAGTCCAGGCTCGGGTTGGACGGGCCCCACATTCCAGGCTCGGGTTGGACGGGCCCCACGGTCCAGGCTCGGGGCGGACGAGCCCCTCGGTCCAGGCTCGGGGAGGACGGGCCCCTCGGTCCAGGCTCGGGGAGGACGGGCCCCTCGGTCCAGGCTCGGGGAGGACGGGCCCCTCGGTCCAGGCTCGGGGAGGACGGGCCCCTCGGTCCAGGCTCGGGGAGGACGGGTCCCACGGTCCAGGCTCGGGGAGGACGGGCCGCACGGTCCAGGCTCGAGCGAACAGGCCCCAAAGTCCAGGATCGGGGCGGACGGGGGGCCCCACAGTCCGGACCCGGGGCAGGCGTGGGTCGCCCCACAGTCCGGACCCGGGGCAGGCGTGGGTCCCCACTGTCCAGACCTGGAGCTAGACCCGGGGCAGGCGGCCCACAGTCAGGACACGGGGCTGGCTGGCCCCACAGTCAGGACACGGGGCGGGCGGGGGGCCCCACAGTCAGGACACGGGGCGGGCGGGGGGCCCCACAGTCCAGACACGGGGGGAGCCACAGTCCGGACATATGGCGGACGGGCCCCACAGTCCAGGCTCGGGGCGGACGGGCCCCACAGTCCGGACGCGGGGCTAGTCCCGGGGCAGGCGGCCCCACAGTCCAGACCTGAGGCTAGACCAGGGGCAGGCGGCCCCACAGTTCAGACACGGGGTGGACGGGCCCCACAGTCCTGACATGGGGCGGACATGCCCCACAGTCCAGACCCGGGGCAGGCTTCCCCACAGTCCAGACTCGGGGCGAGCGGGGGGCCCCACAGTCTGTACCCGGGGTGGGTGGGGGGCCCCACAGTCCGTACCCGGGGCTGGCGCGGGGCCCCACAGTCCAGACCTGGGGCTAGACTCGGGGCGGGCGGCCCCACCGTCCGGACCTGGGGCGGGCGGGGGGCCCCACAGTCCAGACCTGGGGTTAGAACCGATGCAGGCGGCCCCACAGTCCGGACACGGGGCGGACGGGCCCATAGTCCGGACACTGGGCGGCCGCAGTCCGGATATAGGGCGGCCGGGCCCCACAGTCCAGGCTCGGGGCTAGACCTGGGACGGACGGGCCCCACAGTCCAAGCATGGGGCAGGCGTGCCCCACAGACCGGAAACGGGGCTAGACCCGGGGCAGGGGGCCCCAAAGTCCAGACACGGGGCGGATGAGCCCCACAGTCAGGACACGGGGCGGGCGAGCCCCACAGTCAGGACACGGGGCGGGCGGGCCCCACAGTCAGGACACGGGGCGGGCGGGCCCCACAGTCAGGACACGGGGCGGGCGGGCCCCACAGTCAGGACACGGGGCGGGCGGGCCCCACAGTCAGGACACGGGGCGGGCGGGCTCCACAGTCAGGACATGGGGCGGGCGGTCCCCACAGTCCGGGGACGGGGCGGGCATGACCCATAGTCAAGACCTGGGGCTAGACCCGGGGCAAGAGGCCCCACAGTCCAGACCTGAGGCTAGACCCGGGGCAGGAGGCCCCACAGTCCTGACACGGGGCGGACATGTCCCACAGTCCAGACCTGGGGCTAGACCCGGGGTGGACGGGCCCCACAGTCCGGACACGGGGTGGACGGGCCCCACAGTCCGGACACGGGGTGGACGGGCCCCACAGTCCGGACACGGGGTGGACGGGCCCCACAGTCCGGACACGGGGTGGACGGGCCCCACAGTCCGGACACGGGGTGGACGGGCCCCACAGTCCGGACACGGGGTGGACGGGCCCCACAGTCCGGACACGGGGTGGACGGGCCCCACAGTCCGGACACGGGGTGGACGGGCCCCACAGTCCGGACACGGGGCTAGTCCCGGGGCAGGCGGCCCCAAAGTCTGGACACGGGGCGGATGAGCCCCACAGTCTGGACACGGGGCGGGCGAGCCCCACAGTCTGGACACGGGGCGGGGGAGCCCCACAGTCTGGACACGGGGCGGACGGGCCTCACAGTCCAGGCTCGGGGCGGACGGGCCTCACAGTCCAGGCTCGGGGCGGACGGGCCTCACAGTCCAGGCTCGGGGCGGACGGGCCTCACAGTCCGGACACGGGGCTAGTCCCTGGGCAGGTGGCCCCAAAGTCCGGACACGGGGCGGAGGAGCCCCACAGTCCGGACACGGGGCGGGCGGGACCCACAGTCCGGACACGGGGCGGGCGGGACCCACAGTCCGGACACGGGGTGGACGGGCCCCACAGTCCGGACACGGGGTGGACGGGCCCCACAGTCCGGACACGGGGTGGACGGGCCCCACAGTCCGGACACGGGGTGGACGGGCCCCACAGTCCGGACACGGGGTGGACGGGCCCCACAGTCCGGACACGGGGCTAGTCCCGGGGCAGGCGGCCCCAAAGTCTGGACACGGGGCGGATGAGCCCCACAGTCTGGACACGGGGCGGGCGAGCCCCACAGTCTGGACACGGGGCGGGGGAGCCCCACAGTCTGGACACAGGGCGGACGGGCCTCACAGTCCAGGCTCGGGGCGGACGGGCCTCACAGTCCAGGCTCGGGGCGGACGGGCCTCACAGTCCAGGCTCGGGGCGGACGGGCCTCACAGTCCGGACACGGGGCTAGTCCCTGGGCAGGTGGCCCCAAAGTCCGGACACGGGGCGGAGGAGCCCCACAGTCCGGACACGGGGCGGGCGGGACCCACAGTCCGGACACGGGGCGGGCGGGACCCACAGTCCGGACACGGGGTGGACGGGCCCCACAGTCCGGACACGGGGTGGACGGGCCCCACAGTCCGGACACGGGGTGGACGGGCCCCACAGTCCGGACACGGGGTGGACGGGCCCCACAGTCCGGACACGGGGTGGACGGGCCCCACAGTCCGGACACGGGGTGGACGGGCCCCACAGTCCGGACACGGGGTGGACGGGCCCCACAGTCCGGACACGGGGCTAGTCCCGGGGCAGGCGGCCCCACAGTCTGGACACGGGGCGGGCGAGCCCCACAGTCTGGACACGGGGCGGGGGAGCCCCACAGTCTGGACACGGGGCGGACGGGCCTCACAGTCCAGGCTCGGGGCGGACGGGCCTCACAGTCCAGGCTCGGGGCGGACGGGCCTCACAGTCCAGGCTCGGGGCGGACGGGCCTCACAGTCCGGACACGGGGCTAGTCCCTGGGCAGGTGGCCCCAAAGTCCGGACACGGGGCGGAGGAGCCCCACAGTCCGGACACGGGGCGGGCGGGACCCACAGTCCGGACACGGGGCGGGCGGGACCCACAGTCCGGACACGGGGCGGGCGGGACCCACAGTCCGGACACGGGGCGGGCGGGACCCACAGTCTGGACACGGGGCGGGCGGGACCCACAGTCTGGACACGGGGCGGGCGGGCCCCACAGTCTGGACACGGGGCGGGGGAGCCCCACAGTCTGGACACGGGGCGGACGGGCCTCACAGTCCAGGCTCGGGGCGGACGGGCCTCACAGTCCAGGCTCGGGGCGGACGGGCCTCACAGTCCAGGCTCGGGGCGGACGGGCCTCACAGTCCGGACACGGGGCTAGTCCCTGGGCAGGTGGCCCCAAAGTCCGGACACGGGGCGGAGGAGCCCCACAGTCCGGACACGGGGCGGGCGGGACCCACAGTCCGGACACGGGGCGGGCGGGACCCACAGTCCGGACACGGGGCGGGCGGGACCCACAGTCCGGACACGGGGCGGGCGGGACCCACAGTCTGGACACGGGGCGGGCGGGACCCACAGTCTGGACACGGGGCGGGCGGGCCCCACAGTCAGGACACGGGGCGGGCGGGCCCCACAGTCAGGACATTGGGCGGGCGGGCTCCACAGTCAGGATACAGGGCGGGCAGGCCCCACAGTCCGGACACTGAGCTAATCCCGGGGCAGGCGGCTTCACAGTCCAGACCTGGGGCTAGACCTGGGGCAGACGGCCCACAGTCCGGACACGGGGTAGACGGTCCCCACAGTCCGGACACGGAGCAGGCATGCCCCACAGTCCAGACCTGGGGCTAGACCCGGGGCAGGCGGCCCACAGTCCAGACCTGGGGTTAGACCCGGGGCAGGCAGCCCACAGTCCAGACACGGGGCGGACGGGCCCCACAGTCCAGGCTCGGGGCGGACGGGCCCCACAGTCCAGACTCGGGGCGGACGGGCCCCACAGTCCAGGCTCGGGGCGGGCGGGCCCATAGTTACGACACGGGGCGGGCGGGCCCCACAGTCCGTACACGGGGCTAGTCCCGGGGCAGGCGGCCCCACAGTCCGGACACGGGGTGGACGGGCCCCACAGTCCGGACACGGGGCGGCCATAGTACGGACATACGGCGTGCGGGCCCCACATTCAGGACACGGGGCCCACCGTCAGGACACGGGGCGGGCGGGCTCCACAGTCAGGACACGGGGCAGGCGGGCCCCACAGTCCGGACACTGAGCTAATCCCGGGGCAGGCGGCTTCACAGTCCAGACCTGGGGCTAGACCTGGGGCAGACGGCCCACAATCCGGACACGGGGTGGACGGGCCCCACAGTCCGGACACGGAGCAGGCATGCCCCACAGTCCAGACCTGGGGCTAGACCCGGAGCACGCGGCTCACAGTCCGGACACGGGGTGGACGGTCCCCACAGTCCGGACACGGGGGGAGCCACAGTCCGGACATATGGCGGACGGGCCCCACAGTCCAGGCTCGGGGCGGACTGGCCCCACAGTCCGGACACGGGGCTAGTCCCGGGGCAGGCGGCCCCACAGTCCAGACCTGAGGCTAGACCAGGGGCAGGCGGCCCCACAGTCCAGACACGGGGTGGACGGGCCCCACAGTCCTGACATGGGGCGAACATGCCCCACAGTCCAGACCCGGGGCAGGCGGCCCCACAGTCCAGACTCGGGGCGAGCGGGGGGCCCCACAGTCCGTACCCGGGGCGGGCGGGGGGCCCCACAGTCCAGGCTCGGGGCGGACGGGCCCCACAGTCCAGGCTCGGGGCGGACGGGCCCCACAGTCCAGGCTCGGGGCGGACGGGCCCCACAGTCCGGACACGGAGCTAGTCCCGGGGCAGGCGGCCCCACAGTCCAGACCTGAGGCTAAACCAGGGGCAGGCGGCCCCACAGTCCAGACACGGGGTGGACGGGCCCCACAGTCCTGACATGGGGCGGACATGCCCCACAGTCCAGACCCGGGGCAGGCTTCCCCACAGTCCAGACTCGGGGCGAGCGGGGGGCCCCACAGTCCGTACCTGGGGCGGGCGGGGGGCCCCACAGTCCGTACCCGGGGCTGGCTGGGGGGCCCCACAGTCCAGACCTGGGGCTAGACTCGGGGCGGGCGGGGGGCCCCACAGTCCAGACCTGGGGCTAGAACCGATGCAGGCGGCCCCACAGTCCGGACACGGGGCGGACGGGCCCATAGTCCGGACACTGGGCGGCCGCAGTCCGGATATAGGGCGGCCGGGCCCCACAGTCCACGCTCGGGGCTAGACCCGGGACGGACGGGCCCCACAGTCCAAGCTTGGGGCGGGCGTGCCCCACAGACCGGAAACGGGGCTAGACCCGGGGCAGGCGGCCCCAAAGTCCAGACCTGAGGCTAGACCCGGGGCAGGCGGTCCCATATTCTAGACACGGGGTGGACGGGCCTCACAGACCTGACACGGGGCGGACATGCCCCACAGTCCAGACCTGGGGCTAGACCCGGGGCAGGCGACCCACAGTCCGGACACGGGGTGGACGGGCCCCACAGTCCGGACACGGGGTGGACGGGCCCCACAGTCCGGACACGGGGTGGACGGGCCCCACAGTCCGGACACGGGGCTAGTCCCGGGGCAGGCGGCCCCAAAGGATCCCACAGTCCGGACCAGGGGCGGGCGAGGGGCCCCACAGTCTGGAATCGGGGCGGACGTCGGGCCCCACAGTCCGGGCCTGGGGCTAGACCCGGGGCAGGCGGCCCCACAGTCCGGACACGGGGCGACCGCAGTCCGGATATAGGGCGAGGCCCACAGTCCAGGCTCGGGGCTGACGGGCCCCACAGTCCAGGCTCGGGGCTGACGGGCCCCACAGTCCAGGCTCGGGGCTGACGGGCCCCACAGTCCAGGCTCGGGGCTGACGGGCCCCACAGTCCAGGCTCGGGGCTGACGGGCCCCACAGTCCAGGCTCGGGGCTGACGGGCCCCACAGTCCAGGCTCGGGGCTGACGGGCCCCACAGTCCAGGCTCGGGGCTGACGGGCCCCACAGTCCAGGCTCGGGGCTGACGGGCCCCACAGTCCAGGCTCGGGGCTGACGGGCCGCACAGTCCAGGCTCGGGGCTGACGGGCCCCACAGTCCAGGCTCGGGGCTGACGGGCCCCACAGTCCAGGCTCGGGGCTGACGGGCCCCACAGTCCAGGCTCGGGGCTGACGGGCCCCACAGTCCAGGCTCGGGGCGGGCGGGCCCCACAGTCCAGGCTCGGGGCGGGCGGGCCCCACAGTCCAGGCTCGGGGCGGGCGGGCCCCACAGTCCAGGCTCGGGGCGGGCGGGCCCCACAGTCCAGGCTCGGGGCGGGCGGGCCCCACAGTCCAGGCTCGGGGCGGGCGGGCCCCACAGTCCAGGCTCTGAGCGGATGGGCCTCCCTTTCCCGCTCGGGGCGGGCGTGCCCCAAAGTCCAGGCTCGGGGCTAGTCCCGGGGCAGGTGGCCCCACAGTCGAGACCTGGAGCTAGACCCGGGGCAGGCGGCCCCAAGTCAGGACACGGTGCGGATGGGCCGCACAGTCTGGACTCGGGGCGGGCGAGCCCTACAGTCAGGACACCCACAGGCCGGACACGGGGCTAATCCCAGGACAGGCGGCTTCACAGTCCAGACCTGGGGCTAGACCCGGGGCAGGCGGCCCACAGTCCGGACAAGGGGTGGACGGGCCCCACAGTCCGGATGCGGGGCGGGCATGCCCCACAGTCCAGACCTAGGGCTAGACCCGGAGCAGGCGGCCCACAGTCCGGACACGGGGTGGACGGTCCCCACATTCCAGACACGGGGGGGGCACAGTCCGGACATAAGGTTGGCGGGCCCCACAGTCCAGGCTCGGGGCTAGACCCGGGGGCAATCGGCCCCACAGTCCAGACCCGGGGCAAGCGGGAGATCCCACAGTCTGGACCCGGGGCGGGCGAGGGGCCCCACAGTCTGGAATCGGGGCGGGCGGGGGGCCCCACAGTCCGGACCTGGGGCTAGACCCGGGGCAGGCGGCCCCACAGTGCGGACACGGGGCGGCCGCAGTCCGGATATAGGGCGGGCCCCACAGTCCAGGCTCGGGGCTAGACCCGGGACGGATGGGCCCCACAGTCCATCCTCGCTGCGGACGGGCCCCGCAGTTCAGGCTCAGGTCGGACGGGCCCCACAGTCCAGGCTCGGGGCGGAGGGGCCCCACAGTCCAGGCTCGGGGCGGAGGGGCCCCACAGTCCAGGCTCGGGGCGGAGGGGCCCCACAGTCCAGGCTCGGGGCGGAGGGGCCCCACAGTCCAGGCTCGGGGCGGAGGGGCCCCACAGTCCAGGCTCGGGGCGGAGGGGCCCCACAGTCCGGGCTCGGGGCGGAGGGGCCCCACAGTCCGGGCTCGGGGCGGAGGGGCCCCACAGTCCGGGCTCGGGGCGGAGGGGCCCCACAGTCCGGGCTCGGGGCGGAGGGGCCCCACAGTCCGGGCTCGGGGCGGAGGGGCCCCACAGTCCGGGCTCGGGGCGGAGGGGCCCCACAGTCCGGGCTCGGGGCGGACGGGCCCCACAGTCCGGGCTCGGGGCGGACGGGCCCCACAGTCCGGGCTCGGGGCGGACGGGCCCCACAGTCCGGGCTCGGGGCGGACGGGCCCCACAGTCCGGGCTCGGGGCGGACGGGCCCCACAGTCCGGGCTCGGGGCGGACGGGCCCCACAGTCCGGGCTCGGGGCGGACGGGCCCCACAGTCCGGACACGGGGTGGACGAGCCCTACAGTCCGGACACGGGGCGGCCACAGTCCGGACATAGGGTGGGCGAGCCGAACATTCCAGGTTCGGGGCTAGACCCGGGGCAACCGGCCCCATAGTCCGGACACGGGGCGGATGGGCCCCGCAGTCTAGGCTCGGGGCGGACGGGCCCCACAGTCCGGGCTCGGGGCGGACGGGCCCCACAGTCCGGGCTCGGGGCGGACGGGCCCCACAGTCCGGGCTCGGGGCGGACGGGCCCCACAGTCCGGGCTCGGGGCGGACGGGCCCCACAGTCCGGGCTCGGGGCGGACGGGCCCCACAGTCCGGGCTCGGGGCGGACGGGCCCCACAGTCCGGACACGGGGTGGACGAGCCCTACAGTCCGGACACGGGGCGGCCACAGTCCGGACATAGGGTGGGCGAGCCGAACATTCCAGGTTCGGGGCTAGACCCGGGGCAACCGGCCCCATAGTCCGGACACGGGGCGGATGGGCCCCGCAGTCTAGGCTCGGAGCGGATGGGCACCACAGTCCAGGCTCGGAGCGGACGGGCCCCACAGTCCGGACACGGGGCTAGTACCAGGGCTGGCGGCCCCACAGTCCAGACCTGAGGCTAGACCAGGGACAGGTGGCCCCACAGTCAAGACACGGGGAGGATGGGCCCCACAGTCCTGACACGGGCTTGACATGACCCACAGTCCAGACCTGGAGCTAGACCCGGGGCAGGCAGCCCCAAAGTCCGGACACGGGGTGGACGAGCCCCACAGTCCGGACACGGGGCGGCCACAGTCCGGACATAGGGTGGGCCCCACAGTCCAGGCTTGGGGCTAGACCCGGGGCAGCCGGCCCCACAGTTCAGACCCGGGGCGGGTGGGGGGCCCCACAGTCCGTGCCCGGGGCTTACGCGGGGGCCCACAGTCCAGACCTGGGGCTAGACTCGGGGCGGGCGGGGGGCCCCACCATCCGGACCTGGGGTGGGGGGCCCCACAGTCCAGTCCAGGGGCTAGACCCGATGCAGGCGGCCCCACAGTCCGGACACGGGGTGGACGGGCCCCACAGTCCAGATGCAGTGCGGCCACAGTCCGTACATAGGGCGGGCCCCACAGTCCAGGCTCGGGGCGTACGGGCCCCACACTCCAGGCTCGGGGCGTACGGGCCCCACTGTCCAGGCTCGGGGCGGATGGGCCCCACTGTCCAGGCTCGGGGTGGACGGGCCCCACAGTCCAGGCTCGGGGCGGACGGGCCCCTCAGTCCAGGCTCGGGGCGGACGGGCCCCCCTTTCCCGCTCGGGGCGGGCGTGCCACACAGTCCAGGCTCGGGGCGTGCGGTGCCCACAGTCAGGACACGGGACGGGCGGGCTCCACAGTCTGGACACGGGGCGGGCGGGCCCCGCCGGGCCCCACAGTCCGGACACGGAGCTAATCCCGGGGCAGGCGGCCCCACAGACTAGACCTGGGGCTAGACCCGGGGCAGGCGGCCCACAGTCCGGGCAGGCGGCCCACTGTCCGGACACGGGGTGGACGGGCCCCACAGTCCGGACATGGGGCGGGCATGCCCCACAGTCCAGACCTGGGGCTAGACCCGGGGCAGGCGGCCCACAGTCCGGACAAGGGGTGGACGGGCCCCACAGTCCGGATGCGGGGCGGGCATGCCCCACAGTCCAGACCTAGGTCTAGACCCGGAGCAGGCGGCCCACAGTCCGGACACGGGGTGGACGGTCCCCACATTCCAGACACGGGGGGGGCACAGTCTGGACATAAGGTTGGCGGGCCCCACAGTCCAGGCTCGGGGCTAGGCCCGGGGGCAGTCGGCCCCACAGTCCAGACCCGGGGCAAGCGGGGGATCCCACAGTCTGGACCCGGGGCAGGCGAGGGGCCCCACAGTCTGGAATCGGGGCGGGCAGGGGGCCCCACAGTCCGGACCTGGGGCTAGACCCGGGGCAGGCGGCCCCACAGTCCAGACACGGGGCGGCCGCAGTCCGGATATAGGGCGGGCCCCACAGTCCAGGCTCGGGGCTAGACCCGGGACGGATGGGCCCCACAGTCCAGGCTCAGGGCGGACAGGCCCCACAGTCCATCCTCGCTGCGGACGGGCCCCGCAGTCCAGGCTCAGGTCGGACGGGCCCCACAGTCCAGGCTCGGGGCGGAGGGGCCCCACAGTCCAGGCTCAGGGCGGACAGGCCCCACAGTCCATCCTTGCTGCGGACGGGCCCCGCAGTCCAGGCTCAGGTCGGACGGGCCCCACAGTCCAGGCTCGGGGCGGAGGGGCCCCACAGTCCAGGCTCGGGGCGGAGGGGCCCCACAGTCCAGGCTCGGGGCGGAGGGGCCCCACAGTCCAGGCTCGGGGCGGAGGGGCCCCACAGTCCAGGCTCGGGGCGGAGGGGCCCCACAGTCCAGGCTCGGGGCGGAGGGGCCCCACAGTCCAGGCTCGGGGCGGAGGGGCCCCACAGTCCAGGCTCGGGGCGGAGCGGCCCCACAGTCCGGGCTCGGGGCGGACGGGCCCCACAGTCTGGGCTCGGGGCGGACGGGCCCCACAGTCTGGGCTCGGGGCGGACGGGCCCCACAGTCTGGGCTCGGGGCGGACGGGCCCCACAGTCCGGGCTCGGGGCGGACGGGCCCCACAGTCCGGGCTCGGGGCGGACGGGCCCCACAGTCCGGGCTCGGGGCGGACGGGCCCCACAGTCCGGACACGGGGCGGACGAGCCCTACAGTCCGGACACGGGGCGGCCACAGTCCGGACATAGGGTGGGCGGGCCGCACATTCCAGGTTCGGGGCTAGACCCGGGGCAACCGGCCCCACAGTCCTGACATGGGGCGGACATGCCCCACAGTCCGGACACGGGGTGGACGAGCCCTACAGTCCGGACACGGGGCGGCCACAGTCCGGACATAGGGTGGGCGGGCCGCACATTCCAGGTTCGGGGCTAGACCCGGGGCAACCGGCCCCACAGTCCGGACACGGGGCGGCCGCAGTCCGGATATAGGGCGGGCCCCACAGTCTAGGCTCGGGGCTAGACCCGGGACAGGCGGGCCCCACATTCCAGGCTCGGAGCGGACGGGTCCCGCAGTCTAGGCTCGGAGCGGACGGGCCCCACAGTCCGGACACGGGGCTAGTACCAGGGCTGGCGGCCCCACAGTCCAGACCTGAGGCTAGACCAGGGGCAGGTGGCCCCACAGTCAAGACACGGGGAGGATGGGCCCCACAGTCCTGACACGGGGTTGACATGCCCCACAGTCCAGACCTGGAGCTAGACCCGGGGCAGGCAGCCCCAAAGTCCGGACACGGGGTGGACGAGCCCCACAGTCCGGACACGGGGCGGCCACAGTCCGGACATAGGGTGGACCCCACAGTCCAGGCTCGGGGCTAGACCCGGGGCAGTCGGCCCCACAGTTCAGACCCGGGGTGGGGGGCCCCACAGTCGGGACACTCTGCGGGCGAGCCCCACAGTAAGGACACGGGGCGAACGGGCCCCACAGTCAGGACACGGGGTGGGCGGGCCCATAGTTAGGACACGGTGCTAGTCCTGGGGCAGGCGGCCCAACAGTCCAGACCTGCGGCTAGACCCGGGGCTGGCGGCCGCAAAGTCCGAACACGGGTCGGACGGGCCCCACAGTCCTGACACGGGGCGGGCATGCCCCACAGTCCAGAGTTGGGGCTAGACCCGGGGCAGGCAGCCCCACAGTCCGGACACGGGGTGGACGGGCCCCACAGTACGGACACGAGGCGGCCACAGTCCGGACATAGGGCGGGCGGTCCCCACAGTCCAGGCTCGGGGCTAGACCCGGGGGCAACCGGCCCCACAGTCCAGGCTCAGGGCGGACGGGCCCCACAGTCAGGACACAGTGTGGGCGGGCCCATAGTTAGGACATGGGGCGGGCCCCACAGTCCGGGGACTGGGCTTGTCCCGGGGCAGGCGGCCCCACAGTCCAGGCTCGGAGAGGATGGGCCTCCCTATCCCGCTCGGGGTGGGCGTGCCCCACAGTCCAGGCTCGGGGCTAGTCCCGGGGCAGGTGGCCCCACAGTCGAGACCTGGGGCTAGACCCGGGGCAGGCGGCCCCAAGTCAGGACACGGTGCGGATGGGCCCCACAGTCTGGACTCGGGGCGGGCGAGCCCTACAGTCAGGACACCCACAGGCCGGACACGGGGCTAATCCCGGGACAGGCGGCTTCACAGTCCAGACCTGGGGCTAGACCCGGGGCAGGCGGCCCACAGTCCGGACAAGGGGTGGACGGGCCCCACAGTCCGGATGCGGGGCGGGCATGCCCCACAGTCCAGACCTCGGGCTAGACCCGGAGCAGGCGGCCCACAGTCCGGACACGGGGTGGACGGTCCCCACATTCCAGACACGGGGGGGGCACAGTCTGGACATAAGGTTGGCGGGCCCCACAGTCCAGGCTCGGGGCTAGACCCGGGGGCAGTCGGCCCCACAGTCCAGACCCGGGGCAAGCGGGGGATCCCACAGTCTGGACCCGGGGCGGGCGAGGGACCCCACAGTCTGGAATCGGGGCGGGCGGGGGGCCCCACAGTCCGGACCTGGGGCTAGACCCGGGGCAGGCGGCCCCACAGTCCGGACACGGGGCGGCCGCAGTCCGGATATAGGGCTAGTACCAGGGCTGGCGGCCCCACAGTCCAGACCTGAGGCTAGACCAGGGGCAGGTGGCCCCACAGTCAAGACACGGGGAGGATGGGCCCCACAGTCCTGACACGGGCTTGACATACCCCACAGTCCAGCCCTGGAGCTAGACCCGGGGCAGGCAGCCCCAAAGTCCGGACACGGGGTGGACGAGCCTCACAGTCCGGACACGGGGCGGCCACAGTCCGGACATAGGGTGGGCCCCACAGTCCAGGCTCGGGGCTAGACCCGGGGCAGCCGGCCCCACAGTTCAGACCCGGGGCGGGTGGGGGGCCCCACAGTCCGTGGCCGGGGCTGACGAGGGGGCCCACAGTCCAGACCTGGGGCTAGACTCGGGGCGGGCGGGGGGCCCCACCATCCGGACCTGGGGTGGGGGGCCCCACAGTCCAGTCCAGGGGCTAGACCCGATGCAGGCGGCCCCACAATCCGGACACGGGGTGGACGGGCCCCACAGTCCAGATGCAGTGCGGCCACAGTCCGTACATAGGGCGGGCCCCACAGTCCAGGCTCGGGGCGGACGGGCCCCACAGTCCAGGCTCGGGGCGGACGGGCCCCACAGTCCAGGCTCGGGGCGGACGGGTCCCTCAGTCCAGGCTCGGGGCGGACGGGCCCCCCTTTCCCGCTCGGGGCGGGCGTGCCACACAGTCCAGGCTCGGGGCGTGCGGTGCCCACAGTCAGGACACGGGACGGGCGGGCTCCACAGTCAGGACACGGGGCGGGCCACAGTCCGGACACGGAGCTAATCCCGGGGCAGGCGGCCCCACAGTCTAGACCTGGGGCTAGACCCGGGGCAGGCGGCCCACAGTCCGGGCAGGCGGCCCACTGTCCGGACACGGGGTGGACGGGCCTCACAGTCCGGACACGGGGCGGGCATGCCCCACAGTCCAGACCTGGGGCTAGACCCGGAGCAGGCGGCCCACAGTCCAGACACGGGGTGGATGGTCCCACAGTCCGGACACGGGGGGGGACCACAGTCCGGACATAAGGCGGGCGGGCCCCACAGTCCAGGCTCGGGGCTAGACCCGGGGGCAGTCGGCCCCACAGTTCAGACCCGGGGCGGGGGGCCCCACAGTCAGGACACAGGGCGGGCTGGCCCCACAGTCGGGACACTCTGCGGGCGAGCCCCACAGTAAGGACACGGGGCGAACGGGCCCCACAGTCAGGACACGGGGTGGGCGGGCCCATAGTTAGGACACGGTGCTAGTCCTGGGGCAGGCGGCCCAACAGTCCAGACCTGCGGCTAGACCCGGGGCTGGCGGCCGCAAAGTCCGAACACGGGTTGGACGGGCCCCACAGTCCTGACACGGGGCGGGCATGCCCCACAGTCCAGAGTTGGGGCTAGACCCGGGGCAGGCAGCCCCACAGTCCGGACACGAGGCGGCCACAGTCCGGACATAGGGCAGGCGGTCCCCACAGTCCAGGCTCGGGGCTAGACCCGGGGGCAACCGGCCCCACAGTCCAGGCTCGGGGCGGACGGGCCCCACATTCAGGACACAGTGTGGGCGGGCCTATAGTTAGGACATGGGGCGGGCCCCACAGTCCGGGGACTGGGCTTGTCCCGGGGCAGGCGGCCCCACAGTCCTGACACGGGGTGGGCATGCCCCACAGTCCAGACCTGGGGCTAGACCTGGGGCAGGCGGCCCCACAGTCCAGCCACGGGGCGGCCACAGTACGGACATAGGGCCGGCGGGCCCCACAGTCTAGGCTCGGGGCTAGACCCGGGGGCAGCCGGCCCCACAGTCCAGACCCTGGGCGGACGGGGGGCCCCACAGTCCAGGCTCGGGCGGACAGGCCCCACAGTCCATGCTCGGGCCCCACAGTCCAATCTCGGGGTGGACGGGCCCCACAGTCCAGGCTCGGGGCGGATGGTCCCCACAGTCCAGGCTCGGGGCGGACGGGCCCCCCTTTCCCGCTCGGGTCGGGCGTGCCCCACAGTCCAGGCTCGGGGCGCGCGTGCCCCACAGTCCGGACACGGGGCTAGTCCCGGGACTGGTGGCCCCACAGTCCAGATCTGGGGCTAGACCCGGGGCAGGCGGCCCCAAAGTCCGGACTCGGGGCGGATGGGCCCCACAGTCTGGAGTTGGGGCGGGCGAGCCCCAAAGTCAGGACACGGGGCGGGCGGGCTCCACAGTCAGGACACTGGGCGGGCAGGCCCAACAGTCTGTATACGGGGTGGGCGGGCCTCACAGTCAGGACACGGGGCGGGCGGGCCCATAGTTAGGGCAAGGGGCGGACGGGCCCCACAGTCCTGACACGGGGTGGGCATGCCCCACAATCCAGACCTGGGGCTAGACCCGGGGCAGGCAACCTCACAGTCCGGACATGGGGCGGCCACAGTACGGACAGAGGGCGGACGGGCCCCACTGTCCAGGCTCGGGGCGGATGGGCCCCACCGTCCAGGCTCGGGGCGGACAGGCCCCACAGTCCACGTTCTTGCCCCACAATCCACGCTCGGGGCGGATGGGCCCCACAGTTCACGCTCGAGGCGGTCGGGCCCCACAGTCCACGCTCTGGGCAGACGGGCCCCAAACTCCAGGCTCGGGGCGGACGAGCCCCACAGTCCAGGCTCGGGGCGGACGGGCCCCACAGGCCAGGCTCGGAGCGGATGGGCCCCACAGTCCAGGCTTGGGGTGGACGGGCCCCACAGTCAAGGCTTGAGGTGGACGGGCCCCACAGTCAAGGCTCGGAGCGGACGGGCCCCACAGTCCAGACACGGGGATAGTCCCGGGGCAGGCGGCCCCACAGTCCAGACCTGGGGTTAGACCCAGGGCAGGCGGCCCCAAAGTCCAGACACAGGGCGGACGGGCCCCACAGTCCAGACCCAGGGCGGGCGGCCCAACAGTCCAGACCCAGGGCGGGCGGCCCAACAGTCCAGACCCAGGGCGGGCGGCCCAACAGTCCAGACCCGAGTCGGGCGGCCCAACAGTCCAGACATGGGGCCAGACCCGAGGAGGGTGGCCAATTGGTGCAACATGTGCAGTTCCACAGGGACCCAAGATGTAAAGGGGCCACCACCACCTCCTAATCAGGTGAATTGTGCATTATGATGAGCTATGCCAATATACTGATAGAGGGGAACTGTCCAGACCCGAGGCGGGCGGCCCAACTGTCCAGACCCGAAGTAGGAGGTCCAACAGTCCAGACTCAAGGCGGGAAGTCCCACAGTCCAGACACGAAGCCAGGCCCGAGGTGGGCGGCCCAACAGTCCAGACACGGGGCCATGCCCGAGGCGGCCCGCCCAACAGTTCAGACACGGGGCTAGATATACTGTTCTGATAGAGGGGCCCTCTTCCGGCTGTGTCCGCCCCTGACGTACAGATATACAGCAATATGCAGCAGGAGAGACAAGATCCAGGGAGATATCCGATCGCCAGAACTGGGGTCAGGAAGGAATTTTTTTCCCCCCTAGGGGGTTTTCTTCGCCTTCTTCTGGATCTTTGGTTCCAGTGGCTCTCATCAGGTCTGCACTATCCGCAGCAAGTTCTGTAGTCTCTATCGGGCCTGACCTGAGAGTCATTGTGAACTTTAATTTATTAAAGGGCCAGTAATATTTTTATTACAATGTGGCTTATTGCTATTCCAATAAAAAAATTAATAATAATATATTGTGTTGCGTGTTTTATTTGTGTGGACTTCACCCTACAGAAACAATGATGAGAGTGAACGCTGACGCTCAATATTCCAGAACTAGAACCAGACTTGGCTCATCCGGCATATAATAAAGTGTCTGTCTCATCTGCTGTATACATGATGGCAGCTGCTGCAGGACCAGGGAGTATAGAGGGTGCTACATACAGGAGCATCTCACAAAATTAGAATATCATCAAAAAGTTAATTTCAGTTCTTCAATATAAAAAGTCAAAGTCATATATTATATAGAGTCATTACAAACAGAGTGATCTATTTCAAGTGTTTATTTCTGTTAATGTTGATGGTTATGGCTTACAGCCAATGAAAACACAACAGTCATTATCTCAGTAAACTTAAATAATTAGCAAAAAACACCTGCAAAGGCTTCCTAAGCATTTAAAAAGTCCCTTAGTCTATTTCAGTAGGCTCCGCAATCATGGGGAAGACTGTTGACTTGACAGATATCCAGAAGGCAGTCATTGACACACTCCACAAGGTCCCAGAGTTCCAATTTTAATTTGTTTCATTTCATTTGTTTAGCTGCTGGAGGTCTAGTGTGAAGTTTCCACCATCAGTGATGGTTTGGGGGGCCATGTCATCTTCTGGTGTAGGTCCACTGTGTTTTATCAAGACCAAAGTCAGCGCAGCCGTCTACCAGGACATTTTAGAGCACTTCATGCTTCCCTCTGCTGACAAACTTTTGGAGATGGAAATTTCATTCTCCAGCAGGACTTGGCCCCTGTCCACACGGCCAAAAGTACCAATACCTGGTTTACACACAACAGTATCACTGAGCTTGATTGGCCAGAGAATCTATGGGGTATTGTCAAGAGGAAGATGAGAGACATCAGACCCAACAATGCAGACGAGCTGAAGGCTGCTATCAAAGCAACCTGGGCTTCCATAACCCCTCAGCAGGGCCACAGGCTGATCACCTCCATGCCACATTGCCGCATTGATGCAGTAATTGATGCAAAAGGAGCCCCGACCAGGTATTGAGTGCATTTACTGAATATACATTTCAATAGGCCAATATTTCGGATTTTAAAATAATTTTTCAAGCTGTTATAAAGTATTCTAATTTACTGAGATAATGACTTTTGTGTTTTCATAGGCTGTAAGCCATAATCATCAACATTAACAGAAATAAACACGTGAAATAGATCCCTCTGTGTGTAATGACTCTATATAATATAGGAGTTTCACTTTTTGTATTGAGGAACTGAAATAAAGTAACTTTTTGATGATATTCTAGTTTTGTGAGATGCACCTGTACATAGAGCAGGTCACATATAACTCCAGCCCAAGTGACATCACCAGTGTTTTGGGGGTCGGTCTCTGTGATGGGGGCACTTATATTGTATTGGTCCTATAAAACACACTACCTGAAAGACTGATGACCAGATCATAGCAAAGCAGAATGCAGGAAACCCAGGAAAATGGCTAAATAGGTGTCACAGGGTGCAATAAGTAGCCATGGGCCCCAAGACAAAACTAGGGCCGCACTCAGAAATGAACACAATAGCCCATTTACCAAGGCTGGCTATAGGTAGTAAAGCAGATACTTGGAGGGATTTGTGCCAAATTTTCCACCTATTTATTAGAACGAAGAAAATAGTGTTACAGGGTCAGGATAGGGTTAAAAATCTTGTGAGTTTATTTGTAGCAAAAAATATATAAAAACATCACCATAGGTCGCGATCCTAACCAGAATAATGTTTAACCGCAAATGCGTTTCCGACTTGCATCTATAGTTATTGCAATAGGATAGGACAGATACACAATTCCAGTTAAAGGGAATCTGTCAGAAGGTTTTGCTACGTAATCCGAGATCAGCATGATGTAGGGGCAGAGAGCCTGATTCCAGCGATGTATCACTTACTAGACTGCTTGGTGCAGTTTTGATAGAATCCCTGCTTTCTCTGTTGTAAATGAAGCAGTGCTCAGAATGTTAAGCCCTGTGTAACCCCGCCCACGCTGGCAGATTCCTGTGTACAAACTGCAAATCAGTGGTGAGGGCGGGGTTACACAGATGAGCCTGACTGGCCTGTACCTGAGACCTAGTCAGGCAGTGATCATCTCCTGTTGATAAAACATGGATTGTATTGAAACTACAACACACAGCCTAATAAGTGACACATCCCTGGAATCAGGATATCTTGCTCTACATCTTGCTGCTCTCAGATTAAGTAGCAAAAATCTGCTGACAGATTCCCTTTAATAAAGTACATGTCCTGTTTTGTATCTCCCAGAGCAATGTCATCAGTGTCGCTCACCACCAATGCAGATGTGAGTGGCGCCGGACAACCTCTTTATGTCAAATAATTCCCTGCAGAGCTGGCATCCATCTGAGGAGATGTAACATATCTGTCTGACAGGTGGGTGGAGATGAATTGGTTGATATATCCCACTCTTAGTCCACTTGGCTAAAAAGATGATTTACATCCAGGGAAGAGGGACAGATGGGCAGGAACACAAGAAAAGCAACGCCGTATTCAGAACAGGGGCATTTACACCAGGTAAAAAATTACATCGTTATGGAAAGTGACAGGTTCTATTTAAAGGGATTTCAGAAGACTGAGAACACCTACAACACCTGAAATGGATGACCCACATCTCTGGTTTACTCTATTATGACCGGCTATTAATGGAAAAAGTATGGAAATGGGACCAGTCGTGTGCAGGGTCCTCACATACAAAGGTTGAAAAAAAGATGATGGGGCTGGTATCTACTATAGACAAGTTGTGGGGCCGCACATCAACTAGTCCATAAACCTGCAATCAGCAGCAAACCAAAGACAAGTGCGAAGCATCATGCTCCGTGTGCATTACCTAATTCCCTATTAGTTATTAATTTGTGGGTATAATTTGGGACATTAATTTGACTGCTGGTTCTATTAGCTCAATAGGTCCACAGGAATCCTTGATTAGTTTAGGAATGGGCATCCACTATGGTTACTGGACACATGAAGTCCCCCACAACCACGATACCCATACACAATAGATACAAGTTAGAAAGTCTTGCCCTGTTGAATGCTACACCTGACTTGAGGCCACCACCTCTTGGTTGTCCAATGTTCTTGCTTCTCTAGGGCTCTTCTCAGATATTCATTATACCAGCTCCCCAGAATACCAAAGCTAGGGTGGGTGACCGCAAGCCCTGGTGGTGGTCATAACTGCGGCCACCCAGGGGCAATACTCCATAACAACAATCCCCTGAGGTGGTGTAGGATGTAAGGACCTATTCACACTACATTCAGCGCTGCATTCAGGTCTTTACACAAGGCTTACAACTGAATCCCTGAAATTCAGGATTGTGCTGTCTGAAATGAGACATCTGAAAGCAGAGCAAATGGAGCCTAAAGATTCATACTTTAGGCTCGGTTTGCCTTTGTTCAAATCAATGGAAAAAATCCCCATCTCTACATGTCTGACAGCCATTCTATTCCAGTGTCAGTTGAATTCCAACCACAGTCCACCTCATTCTACTTAATGTGCTTCTGATTAGGTGATCACCTGAACCAAATCTTATGTAATGAGGGAAAGTATAAAAAACACTGCTGTTTTCTTCACAATCCTCTTGCAATAGGACAAGCTGGATGGCAAAACAAGTGCTAGGAATAGCACAAAACTAATCTGAATGAAAAACTAACTTTTAACCATGCCAAAGGAGTTGAAAAGAAGTCTTGAGTGAGGAAAAGAAGGGCTCAATTCTGGCTTCTCTAGCAGAGGGATACAGTGAGCGTCATGTTGCCTCCATCCATAAAATTTCAGACGGCAGTCCATTACAACAAGGTCAAGCAGCAGACATTGGGGACAACAAAGCTACAGACCGGCAGAGGGCGAAAGGGACTCTCCACTGACCGGGATGACCGTCATCTTATTCCAATGTCACTCAGCAACCGCAGGATGACATCAAGTGACCTACAGAAGGAATGGCAAATGGCAGCTGGGGTGAAGTGCACGGCAAGAACAGTTCATAACTGGCTCCTAGAGACCTCAAGCCATGTAAAGCTAGAAAAAAGCCTTTCATCAATGAGAAGCAAAGGAGAGCCAGGCTGAAGTTTGCCAAAGACCATAAGGATTGGACCATAGAGGACTGGAGTAAGGTAATCTTCTCTGATGAGTCTAATTTTCAGCTTTGCCCAACACCTGGTCGTCTAATGGTTAGACGGAGACCTGGAGAGGCATACAAGCCACAGTGTCTTGCACCCACTGTGAAATTTGGTGGAGGATCGGTGATGATCTGGGGATGCTTCAGCAAGGCTGGAATTGGGCAGGTTAATCTTTGCGAAGGACGTATGAATCAAGCTGCATACAAGGTTATCCTTGAAAAAACACTGGCTTCCTTCTGCTCAGGCAATGTTCCCCAACTCTGAGGACTGGTTTTTCCAGCAGGACAATGCCCCATGCCACACAGCTAGGTCAATCAATGTGTGGATGAAGGAGCACCACATCAAGACCCTGTCATGGCCAGCCCAATCTCCAGACCTGAACCCTATTGAAAACCTCTGGAATGTAATCAAGAGGAAGATGGATAGTCACAAGCCATCAAACAAAGAAGAACTGCTTACATTTTTGTGCCAGGAGTGGCATAAGGTCACCCAAAAGCAGCGTGAAAGACTGGAGGAAAGCAGCCAAGACGCATGAAAGCTGGGATTAAAAATCATGGTTATTCCACCAAATATTGATTTCTGAACTCTTCCTGAGTTAAAACAGGAGTATTGTTGTTTCTAAATGAATAAGAACTTGTTTTCTTTGCAGTATTTGAGGTCTGACAGCACTGGTTCTCTGTTTCTTTTTTATTATTTTGACGATTTCTCATTTGCTGCAAATAAATACAAAATTTTTAGCTTTGAATTTCGGAGACATGTTGTCAGTAGCTTATAGAATAAAACAACAATGTACATTTGACTCAAAAATAGACCTATAAAGAGAAAAATCAGAGAAAATGAAAATGAGCTGTGTATATATAGATATATATAGATATATACACACACACATTGTATACATACACACATATTATATACACACACATATATATGTGGCGCCCCTGAGGGTTCGGTCACCACAGAGGTACTGCATCTCACCCAGAGGTGTGGTATCTCACTCTCAGGTAAGGAAGGAGTACAGCTCAGGACCCCAACACCTGCATTCATTACACCACACTTCAGAGGGCGGGGCGAGATTGCTCCTACGGGAGAGCACAGTCCCTGGTCCCTGGCTGGAGTGGGGGGAACCTAGTAAAGGGGTGTGGGTGGAGGACGTAGTTAAGGGGAGCACATAGAAGGAAGAAATAAAAAGAGAAACCACCTTAGAAAGACAGATTAGTCTGAGGAGGAAAGTGCCAGGAGCAGAGGCTCTGTAGGAGCTCTTTTCCAGAGGCGGGCCTAGCCAGTGAGGCCCAAGGCTGAGAGGAAGAAAAGAAGGAGAGGAGAGGGAGCAGGAAGGCTCCAGGAACCAGAAGAAAGGATCCCAGGGGTACAGGCAGTGCGATAGGCCACCCGTACGCCCGAATCTGCCGGGAGGTGGAGGGGTCAGGCTGCATACAGGGAACTGGTCCCTCAACTAGTAGAAGATTGCACGTCTTAACTAGAAACCGGAGACTGCAGTATTTCATGTCCAGTAGCCAACATTCCATACCAGTCTCACCAGGAAGGTAGCTATATAGGACCCAGGGGACGGAACAGACGTCGCCCGCCAAGGCCCGCAGGTACTGGACTGGGACACTTGGTATGAGGTTCAGGGAGACAGCCAGAGAGAGGACACAGAAGGGGGTCCTGCTATGTACTCCGGAGTTACCTGGGGGTGGACTGAACCCCTCACTGAGTAAATGCAGCACGGCACGGGAAGTTACCTTGACATCTGTAACTTGGACTGCAATAACCGTGAGTAAAGATCCAGAGGACTGCACCACCTTGTCTGTGTTTCTTGCAGCGCCATCACTCCCTGCACTACAACGCCCAGCGCAACCTACAACAACATCTACACTGCCCTGGAGCTAGCTCTTCCTGTGGAGAGCCACACCATCCCTGCTGCAGTAACATCAGCTTCAGAGGACTGCTCCGCAGCGGCCGCTCCCTTTAGCCGCAATCCACAGGTGGCGTCACAAACTTTAACATAAACTATAAAAATCCCCTGTAAATATATCCCCTTTTATTGACCGCCCTGGATCACGAACCGGGTCACCGCCACTGTGACATCCCCCAGCATCTACCGGCCCGGCACCGGGTACCCCACGGCCCAGGGGGCGCATCATATATATCGGCAGAGCATCCCTCTCAAAGTCTGCACCGCTCTCGCTCACTAACTCAAGCAACCTGCACCGCCTCGCACCCCGCTAGCTCACGCACACAGCACCCCCTTGCATCCCTCTATCCCACACACCCTGCATATCCATGCACACTTATCAACTGTGCGAAGGTCACTGGTAAAATACTGGAGGGGAAATATGTGTCAATCAGGATGTTACCATCAGTGATATGAACCCGGAAAAATGCTCCAGCATACTTAGTGCTGAGAGGGGTTAATCGACCATGCTAAGGGCTCGGTTTAGTGAACAGCTAAAGAGTGGGTAGGAGGCTGTTCACCATATCTCCACCCCAGGGTATGGGCCAGAAGGTAAATACGAATCTTTTGGACTCATTCAGTGTTTGGTGTGTCTGTAGATGAGAGCACCAGAGCTGTGCTCATGTTAAAAAGAACTGAACCTATTTGTTTTCCTAATTTTGGACTGGTTTATGCAGTACAATTTTAATAAATCAGTTGAAAACTTAAACAGAAAATGTTCCTGTATCTACCTCTAAGAAGCTGAGTGAGTCGACCTACTATACCACACACCCTGCACCCCTTTATCCCACACCCCTTACTACTCAGATGTGTTTTCTTCCATTTGGACAAGAAGCTGATTAGTGCGCCCCAGAAACCTGCCACCCTAGGCACCCGCCCTCCAGTGCCTAGCGGCTAATACTGCCCTGCTCAGGAATAAAAACAAACTCAAATCTGTCTTGGACAAAACAAGATAGACTGCCAGAACAGTGAGGTGTCAGGTTACACCTGCATTTATACTGCAAGGAGAGGGAAGGGAGAGGAGGGGGCAGAGACAAAAAGACACAGGCGGATGGAGCCACAGCTTATAGGTAATGTATTTCTCTTTGATGGATTTACAGCCACAGCACAGTAATGCTGTATAATGTTCACATTGCTTCTGTTGCTACGGTCTTTGTGCTCAGAGCAAGAGCAGCAAGAATCCATCATGTCCGTGTACGGTATAGACATCATAGTAGCTAATCTCCACCCACTAGCTCAGAGAGGACTGAAAATCAGAGATAGAGCCTGCAGAGGGGAAACTGATGAAAACACACGATTCAAGTCATATAATAACCAGAAATAGTGACAGCCTGTTCTGACTAGTCACCTGAAAGGACAGGTACCCTTTAAAAGGAATCTGTCAGAAGGATTACACGCCTCAAACTATTTATATGCACATGTAACTCTTGCAAATACAAGTACAGTATTTTCTTTGGCTAGAGTCTATTCCTCCATTACAGAGAAAGCTGCATTTGAATCGATAAGCAAACGAGGCTGAAGTACTTTGGGTGTGTGGAAGCACTTCCAATGCCTCCGCTCTTCCCAGCTGTATTTCCCACCTATTGATGCCTTTTGCTTAACTGTCTCCTCCTTTTGGATTCTGGTCGATCAGATGCCCCTGCAGAGCAGACCCTGGTACATGTGAGTAATTGGTAAAGAGATTATGTGGCGCCCCTGAGGGTTCAGTTGCCAAAGGGGTACTGCACCTCACCCAGAGGTGTGGTATCCCCTTCTCTCAGGTAAGGAGGGAGTGCTGCCCGGAACCCCAAAACCTGCATCCAACACTACACTACTCCAGGCCGGCTGGAAGGGCAAGATGCAATGTGTTTTCCTGCTGAGCCCTGTCCCTGGCTGGAGTGGGGGGAACCTAAAGGTAGGGGGAACCAGTAGTGGGTGTGGGTGGAGGAAGTAGTTAGAGGGAGCACTTTGACAGTAGGTATATAAAGGGAAGCCATCTTAGGGTGGCAGTGGAGTAAGAGGAGTGAGTGAGTGAGGACAGTCTGGGAGCAGAGGCTTTTTAGGACCTCTGCTCCATAAGTAGGGCCCAGTCCTAGAGGCCCAGGTGGGGAGCAGAGGAGATGGGCTCCGTTCTAAGTAAGGGATCCCAGGGGGTACGGCGAGTGCAGGACAGCACCCGTACGCCCCGAATCTGCCAGAAGACAGAGGGATCGTAGGCCGCAAGAAGGGGACCGGCCCCTGGTCCAGCCGTGTTACTCTAAGTCTCGGCTGGGAAAACCGGAGGCTTCTGACTTATATAGTCAGTTGCCGAAGCCTCATTCTAATCCCCGTGAGGGTCAAGCAGGTCCGGGAACTCCGACGAGACAGGAAGGACTTCAGAGCACCCGAGCGGGATTGAGAGTGGGGAAGCGCAGGGCAGGAGGGAGAAAGACCCAGCGTGAAGACGGTCTAGCTAGGAACACAAGAAAGTGGGGTTCTGTCAGGTACTCCTAATCGGCCTGAGGAAGTGCTGAACCCCTGCCTGGTGAACGCAGCGCGACGTGGGAGGCTGACACCTGTAAAGTGCACGAGTGGAACTGTCATAAGAACTGTGAGTAAAGACTCGGATGACTGCACCACACTGCCTCCGTCCATTCCTTTCATCTGCGCCATCTTTCCTTCCCTGCACTACAACGCCCAGCGCAACTTACACTACCTACACTGCCCTGGAGCCACACCATCCCTGCTGCAGTAACATCAGCTTCAGAGGACTGCTCCACAGCGGCGGCTCCCTTTTGCCGCGTTCCACGAACTTTCCAAATCCCCTATATATTTCCCCTTTTTGCTGACCGCCCTGGGTCACAGACCGGACCAGCCACCGTGATATCCCCCACCGGCATACACAGAGGCCCGGCTGCCGAGTACCCCACGGCCGAGGGGGCGCGTTAATTACTCACTATTAAAAATCCTGTATACTTAGTATCTTCCCCAGTCTTACAATTCTAGGACAAGGGAGCTCCTGCTGCACCAGTATCTGCACCCAAAAGGGCTGTCTAGGTCTCAGGGAAATCTAGAAGATGTGCTCTCTGCAGTATAAAATTGCCTGGGAAACAGCTATGTGAGAGGTGGACCTCTAAAATCATCAGGGATGAACAGTCTACTTTTCTATCTGACATGAGGTCCATGATTAGAGAGGAGGTGCAAACTTCAATCTCTAATTTCGTTCCCCCACAGACATCTCAGCCAGGTCCCCGTGCTAAGAGACCAAGATGGGAGCTGGAGCTAAGCTCAGAAGAGGACATACAATCCCTTGATTCTGATCAGGATGAGGAAGGCAAGATATGCTCAGAATCCCCAGAAGAAGGGAAAAAATATATTTTTTCTCCTCTGACAACACAGACACGATCCTACTGGACTGGGGTGTCTGGGGCCCACCAGGGAAATTAACTCCAGGGGCCCACCCACCCGGGCCCACCCTTCAGCTATTTACAAATACCTGTTAGCCGTTATACCCATTATATTGGCGGCTCCTGCCCATCACTGTGCGCTCACTAGAAATGTGATGTACAATTACTGTAGTTTGCATTAAAGGGTTTTTATTGGTGAAAACAAGTTCTCAGCGATGCACAGGTTGGGAAGGGGATCACTTATTTATTGGTGGAATCCGCACTGTCAGAAGATTGTGGCACTTTGAGAATTTGGTGAGATTTTTACCTCAGTATTTGTAAGACAAAACCAGGAGTGGAGCAATCCGAGGTCATGTTTTATGCATTTCTCACCCACTCCAGAAGGGGGCTGGAAGCAAGTGTAACTAGAAGGAAGCCCCACATGACCGGGATGTGCCAGGAGGGTGTAATTTTAATCCCAATATCCGGATTGGTTATAAGCCTGGAGGGGCGGGCATTGGAAGGGGCTGGGGAGATATAATAAGGAAAAGTGCGGGAAAACGGTCAGTCCAGGAAGGAAGTCAGCGGGGAAAGTTGCAGAACTCAAAAAAAAAAAAAAAAAATACAACTTTCCCATTGTTTGAGTACACTTACCAATCTTATGGAAACCGTTGATTCCCTGATCACCAAGCTGAGGGAGGCTGCCAGATCCAGGTGTGGAGGGTGGCTTGAGTCCCAGCTGTCTGGATTGCTGGGGAATGCCGGAGCAGAAGATTCTCCGTTGGGATCCGGAAGAAGCGGCAGGAGGACGCAGCCCCCCCCCCGAGAGGCTTTCCCCGGAGATGGTTAGTACGGGCAGCAGGCGCAGGCTGCGGAGCCCCTCATGGGACCCTGCGTCCGGTGAGCACGCTGGCGGAACCCCCCGCCAGCGCGCCCGCCGCGGCAGGAATCCGCCCAGCCGGCCTGCGGGCTCCTCCAGCATCGGGTCGCGGTCCGCGACTGAAGTGCCCCGCTCAGCTGTAGTGCGGCCAGCTACGGCGGCGCGCCGCAATACCAGAGCCCGGGCCGCGCCGGAAGCAAGGCCCGCGCTGCAGCCGCGTCATCATCCGGGGGGCGGGGCTTCACCGGAAGTGCGGCCTACGTCACTTCCGGCCCCGGCGTCATGTGACAGGGGCGTTCAGGAAGTGAGCGGTGGGCGCATGGACACACCCCCCGCAGCAGGAGTCAGCGATTCATGACGCCGCTTGCCCATAAGAAAACGGAGTGCCAGAGCGGATGAGGTGACCAGAGGGACCACCAGCACGGCAGGCACACCTGGCGATGTACCAGTCGGGGTGCCTGCCAGAAACATCAGCCGAGGGATACAGCAGCGCAGGTGCACGGGCAGGCAGCAGTAATTGGAGGACCTGCTGCCAGGCTCGAGTCGGCACATCCAGGGCGGTGGAGCGGCGGGAAGCAGCATGGGGCTGCCTGGCAGTCACCCACGGACCACCACGGATCGGGCTAGGGAGTCCGGGTCTGGAAGTCGCGGAGTGCCACGGATGGCGGGGAGGACCGGAGCCGAGACTGACGGGGGACGATCGGCGGGGACATCGGCACGCGCTCAGGTCCCCCCTGGTGACGAGGAGGCCAGGGGCGCGGGCCTTGAGCAGCAGCAGGAGTCTGGCGAATCGGAGTGTGGCGAGGATCAAAGCGAATCCAGGATTCATCAGGACTCGGGACGTTCGGCTGGCAGGGACACAGCACCTGCGCAGCTTGGTGAGCATGCGTCCATGTATTGTTTGTCGCCCGCTGGGTCATTAGTGGATGGGGGAGGTGATAGGCAGTTGGCTGGGCCCAGGGGGGAAAATACTAGGGGAGGTCGTGGGTCAGATGCAGTGGGTCTTAGGGACATTTTGTTTAGCATGTCGCAAATTTTGGCTAGAATAGACGGTGGTGGAGTTAATCAAGGAGGTTTGTTACCTGCGGCGGCGTGGGTACCTAGTCAACCGGTGTTGTCGCAGGTGGGGAGCAAGTCGGCCAGGTCGGCGGTGAATGCAGCCGGGACACCTTCTGGGGCATCGGTTTGCGTACAGACAGAGAAGGACAAAGCGGATACCGTAAAGCTGGATGATAGGGCAAAAGGGGAGGTATATGTGTGCTTTGAGGGGCCGTTGGGGGCACACTTAAAAAAAAAAAAAAAAAAAAAAAGAGAGGTGAAGGAAAAGTTTGGCGGGATGACTAAGTTGAAATTTTTTCCCTTCTTCCGCTGGAAAAGTTTAATCTGGATAAGGGTAAAAAGGACGATAGTAAAAAAGAGGAAGAAGAGAAACGTAGGTGGAGGTTGATTCCTCAGACGTTTGTTAATTGGTTACAGGCTTTTGCAATATTGGCTAGCGTTATTGGGGAAAAAGCTCCGGATAATTGCTCAGGTTTATTTTGCTACCTTGATTCTATTGGGGAGGCTCATCGTACTTATGGGGGTCAGGTGTGGTTACGATATGACGAGCAATTTAGGCAGAGGAAAGCTGTCCGCCCGGAGATCAGATGGGATCAAAAGGACATTGGGTTGTGGTTGAAGGTTATGGCCCCACTGAGGTATGGGCAGTCCTTTCACGGGAGCAACAGTAGCGGGAATCAGTCAGCAGGACACGGGGGAAGTAGTCAAGGGGCACACAGCACAAAAAAAGGAAGCGGGAACATGCTGGCAATTTAATGACGGCCAATGCAAGTTCGGGACCTCCTGTAAATTTAAACATGTGTGCTCCCATTGTAACGGAAGTTCGCACGGAGCATCAAAATGCTTTAAGAAGTGTAAGGGAAAGCCGACAGTGGGTACCGGTCAAAGGGGTGACTCCGGTGAGGGTTCACGCGATGGCCCCCTTTCTAAGTAGGTATCCGGATCAGTTGAAGGCTAAGGTCATTGCGGATGTTTTTTTGTTTTTTTTTGGAAGGGTTTAGAATCCCTCCTCCTGATCATGAGGTCCCCTTTTTCAGTTAAAAATTTGACGTCGGCTTCCCTTCATCCGGAAGTGGTTAGTGTGAAGTTGGCTAAGGAGGTGGAATTGGGCAGGATGGCTGGACCGTTTCAGGAATTGCCTATTAGCAAGGTGATTATCTTGCCGTTGGGGGTTGTGCCCAAGAAAGAGCTGAATAAGTTTCGTTTAATTCAGCATTTGTCGTACCCGAAGGGGCTTTCGGTTAATGATGGTATTGCGCAGGAGTTGTATTCGGTTGAATATACAGTACAGACCAAAAGTTTGGACACACCTTCTCATTTAAAGATTTTTCTGTATTTTCTTGACTATGAAAATTGTACATTCACACTGAAGGCATCAAAACTATGAATTAACACATGTGGAATTATATACTTAACAAAAAAGTGTGAAACAACTGAAAATATGTCTCATATTCTAGGTTCTTCAAAGTAGCCTTTTGCTTTGATGACTGCTTTGCACACTCTTGGCATTCTCTTGATGAGCTTCAACAGGTAGTCACCGGAAATGGTCTTCCCACAATCTTGAAGGAGTTCCCAGAGATGCTTAGCACTTGTTGGCCCTTTTGCCTTCACTCTGCGGTCCAGCTCACCCCAAACCATCTCGATTGGATTCAGGTCTGGTGACTGTGGGGGCCAGGTCATCTGGCGTAACACCCCATCACTCTCCTTCTTTGTCAAATAGCCCTTACACAGCCTGGAGGTGTGTTTGGGGTCGTTGTCCTGTTGAAAAATAAATGATGGTCCAACTAAACGCAAACCGGATTGAATAGCATGCCGCTGCAAGATGCTGTGGTAGCCATGCTGGTTCAGTATGCCTTCAATTTTGAATAAATCCCCAACAGTGTCACCAGCCAAGCATTCCCACACCATCACACCTCCTCATCCATGCTTCACGGTGGGAACCAGGAATGTAGAGTCCATCCGTTCACCTTTTCTGCGTCGCACAAAGACACGGTGGTTGCAACCAAAGAGCTCAAATTTGTACTCATTCAGACAAAAGCACAGATTTCCACTGGTATAATGTCCATTCCTTGTGTTCTTTAGCCCAAACAAGTCTCTTCTGCTTGTTGCCTGTCCTTCGCAGTGGTTTCCTAGCAGCTATTTTACCATGAAAGCCTGCTGCACAAAGTCTGTTCTTAACAGTTGTCGTAGAGATGTGTCTGCTGCTAGAACTCTGTGTGGCATTAACCTGGTTTCTAATCTGAGCTGCTCTTAACCTGCGATTTCTGAGGCTGGTGACTTAGATAAACTTATCCTCAGAAGCAGAGGTGACTCTTGGTCTTCCTTTCCTGGGGCGGTCCTCATGTAAGCCAATTTGTTTGTAGCGTTTTATGGTTTTTGCAACTGCCCTTGGGGACACTTTCAAAGTTTGCCCAATTTTTCGGACTGACTGACCTTCATTTCTTAAAGTAATGATGGCCACTCGTTTTTCTTTACTTAGCTGCTTTTTTCTTGTCATAATTCAAATTCGAACAGTCTATTCAGTAAGACTATCAGCTGTGCATCCACCTGACTTCTGCACAACAGAACTGATGGTCCCAACCCCATTTATAAGACAAGAAATCCCACTTATTAAACCTGACAGTGCACACCTGTGAAGTGAAAACCATTTCTGGTGACTACCTCTAGAAGCTCATCAAGAGAATGCCAAGAGTGTGCAAAGCAGTCATCAAAGCAAAAGGTGGCTACTTGGAAGAACCTAGAATATAAGACATATTTTCAGTTGTTTCACACTTTTTTGTTAAGTATATAATTCCACATGTGTTAATTCATAGTTTTGATGCCTTCAGTGTGAATGTACAATTTTAAAAGTCATGAAAATACAGAAAAATCTTTAAATGAGAAGGTGTGTCCAAACTTTTGGTCTATACTGTACATCATTCGACGCGGCGGTGCATTGGGTACGGAGATACGGGCCAGGCTCGTTGCTAGCTAAGACTGATATCGAGTCAGCCTTTAGGTTGTTGCCAGTTCACCCGGATAGCATCCCGTTGTTAGGTTCTTTTTGGGAAGGGGAGTACTATGTGGATAGGTGTTTGCCAATGGGTTGTGCGATTTCGTGTTCTTTGTTTGAAACGTTTAGCTCCTTTTTGGAATGGGTAGTGAAGGGCCTGGCTTCTGTTAAGTCAGTCATTCATTATTTGGATGACTTCTTGTTTATAGGCCCCCCGCAATCGTTGTTGTGTAGGAATTTGTTAGGTACTATGGTGTGGGTAGCGGAGCATTTTGGCGTGCCGTTAGCAGAAGAAAAAACGGAAGGACCTGGCACCATTTTAAGTTTTTTGGGCATTGTAATTGATACCGAAAGAATGGAGTGTCGGTTACCGGATGATAAATTGAGTTTGCTTAAGCAGGAGGTCGATAGGATCAGGAAGTTGCGCAAGGTTACCCTGAGGGAGCTACAGTCGCTGTTAGGGCGTTTGAATTTTGCTTGCAGGATTATGCCAATGGGCAGAATATTTTGTCACAGATTGTCAGGAGCGACAGCAGGAGTGCGCGCGCCGCATCATTTCATTCGCCTTAATAAGGACCACAAGGAGGATCTAAAAGTTTGGAAATTGTTTTGGAAAGTTATAACGGCAGGTCAGTAATCCAGCAGGAGTTCTTGAACAGTTTTGATTGTGAGATATTTACGGATGCGGCAGGAGGTGCTGGTTACGGGGCCTACTGGAAAGGGCGGTGGAGCGTTGGCGAGTGGCCGAAGGTGTGGAAAGAGAGGGGTCTTACGAGGAACTTGGCATTTTTGGAATTGTTTCCTATTGTTGTTGCGGTTACTATTTGGGGAGAGTGTTTCGCCAACAGGAGAATTCGGTTTCACTGCGATAACATGGGAGTGGTGTCTGTCATCAACAGTTTGTCGGCCTCGTCTCCGCCTGTGATTAGGCTGCTGAGGGAACTAGTACTTTGTTGTCTTAAGCTGAACGCTTAGATTACAGCGGTACATGTTCCAGGTGTACAAAATTCCATAGCAGATGCCTTGTCTCGTTTTCAGTGGGATCGTTTTCGGACGCTAGCTCCAGAGGCAGAGGACGTGGGACAGGAATGCCCTTCGCGTTTGTGGCAGCTGGTTATGGAAGAGCGGGACGGTTAATACGGGAGTCCATCACAAGGCAGACCTGGGCATCATACGAGGCATCGTGGCGAGTATGGCAAAGTTGGATTATGCAGTGGGGTGTGATGGAGAGTGATGGAGATAGAGAGATGGCGGTGTTGTTTCTCGTGGGAAGGGCAGCGGAGAGCGGTTGGTCGGTTTCAAAAGTTGGGAAGTTTGTTGCAGGTTTAGCGTTTGGTTTTAAATTGCTGGGTACGAAGGATGTTACGAAGTCCTTTTTAGTGAAGCAAGCTCTCAAGGGCTTTAGGACAAGAGGTAAAGAGTTGGATAAACGGAGACTGGTAACCTTTAGTATTTTGGAACGTTTGGGTTTTGTATTGGATAAGATTTGTTGTTCAGTTTTTGAAGCCACACTATTTAGGTTGGCTTTTTCATTGGCGTTTTTTGGCGCGCTGAGAGTAGGTGAATTGGTGGCACCAAGCAGGAATAAGGTTGGGGGTTTGTTTGGATATGAGTGGTCGAGATGGGGGTATTGAATTTTGGATTAGGTGGGGAAAAGACGGATCAATTGGGCAAAGGTAAACGAGTAATATTGGGTGAGGTTATGGGATCTTTTCTTTGTCCTAGGAGATGTTTATTGGCTTATTGGCAGGTTTGGTCAGGGTGGAAGGGCCCATTATTGTGTCATGAAAATGGAGACTTTTTGTCACGTTTTCAATTCATAGCGGTGTTTAAAAAGGGGATTGCTGAGCTGGGCCTTAGCCCTGAGGTATACGGGTCGCATTCATTCAGAATTGGTGCGGCATCAGAAGCGGATGGCTTGGGGTTAGGCAAGGATGTGATAAAACGTATTGGGAGGTGGAGTTCTGATCGTTACCTGTCTTATGTAAGGCATTAGGTATGCGGACTTAGGTAATTTGCCTTTTGAGATTCAAATACCTTTTGGTTGTCTTGTTGCTGGTGGCGTCCCGTTGTTAGTTTGGATGCTAGGACACTCTTTCGTCCATTGGGAGCGGTGAGGGCGGACTTGAGGCCGGACGGTAGGCAATTGGTTTTTTAGCAGGGAGCAAGCGGTGGTTCGGTGGTTGGGTTTTCGAGGGATGGTTTGGAGAAGGGTGCTGCCAGAATTCCATAAAGCAGCTCGTTTGGATCGGGCGCCGGATATTTTGGTGGTGCATATGGGGGGAAATGATTTGGAGGGCTCGGCCGGTCAGGGAATTGATGAGGGACATTCGAATCGATCTGTTAAGGTTATGGACATCTTTTCCTGAGGTGTTGACAGTGTGGTCTGACATTGTGCCCAGAGGAAAATGGAGGGAGGCCAGATCATTGAAGGGAATTAATAGGGCACGTATAAAGTTGAACAGAGCTATATCAGCTTTTGTTACCAGGAACGGGGGAGTAAGCGTGCGGCATCTTGATCTGGAAGCGGGAGTTGGAGATTTTTGGGAAAAGGACGGCGTACATTTGAATGATACTGGCATTGATTTATGGGCATTGGCCATACCGGAGGGGATCGAAAGGGCTTTTGCGGTGTTGGGGCGCTCACGAGCCTGAGGTGGTCAGGGCTGTTCGTTGGTGGCGGGGGGTGGGGTTCTTGGAGTTGGCACAGAAGTGTCGGTGGAAAGAATATTGGATAATCACAGGCAGTGCCTTGATTAACCGGGGTGATCTGGCATTTGGTTTTGGGCTCTGGACGGGGTTTTACCCTGGGAGCTTTTGGTGCCCTTGAGCTGGTGATGGACGGCTGAGGGTAATATGGTGGTTCGAGTTCGGTTTAATTTATGCCAGATCTAATTTTAACTCCAAGAACCCTCCCTTCTTATTTATTTTATAACACTGTTAATATGTTAATGTTGTTTGTTAATAAAATGGCCGCTGTGGCCAAATTTATCCAAAGAAATACAGGTGCAGTGTTTTTATTTGGTGGGGGAAGGTGAGTGCTGGAAGGTGGGGGCATGTTGATCCATGGAACCCGTGTTGGCAGTACACGGTCATGGTTTTGTCTTATAAATACAGAGGGGAAAATCACACCAAATGCCAACTTGCTTTCTCTGGTGAACCTCTGTAACTGCATCTCTGCTGCTGTGTAATAGTCACAGGGCAGGGAGGGGTTAAACATCCAAATATTTAATATATATTGGAAATAAAGAGGTTTCCCCTTATTGATATCAGATAAAACAAATGACCAACCACAATCCACTCTACCAAGACCAATATTACCAGATAGAAGGCAGAAATACCACCACACCATGACCAGATCACATATTACCACCACATAGTGCCCAAATAATGCCACATACAATGCACAAATACCGCCACACCATGACCAAAGCACATAATACCACCACATAGTGATCAAATGCTACCAGATACAAGGTATAAATACTGACACACCATGAGACCACATATTACCACCACATAGTGACTGAATAATACCACATACAAGGGACAAATATCGTCATGTCATGACCAAAGCACATAATGGCACCACATAGTGACAAATAATACTAAAATAATAAAAATGTAAAAAAAAGCTCTGTATATAGTGTCAGTGTACAGGTTATACAGTGATCACCAGTGACATTATACACAGGAGCTCTGTATATAGTGTCAGTGTACAGGTAATACAATGATCACCATTGATATTATACACAGGAGCTCTGTATATAGTGTCAGTGTGAATGTATAGGTAACACATACTCACAAGTTCTTTATCTGCAGACCGATATATCACATCTTCTATGCAGGACTTATCTCTGCAGAAAATAACATAGTTAGCTATAACTGATCACTTCCAGAGCACAATCCACACTTTTCCCAAGATTTCTACACTACATGAAATGACAAAAAAAGAAACATAGCTCAGCACTACACAGTAACAGTGCTCCAGTGTCATTCTGTGCCTGCTCATCTGTCAGCAGACATATTTGTCTGATGGCAAAGATCTAGCAGAGCTGAAGACAGAAGACCCATGGATGACGTCGGAGCGAGGATTTTTTTAAATTAAAGATGGAGTCCTTAAGACTTAGTTTCCCACGCAGCATAATAGCCGCATATTCCTGCTTTTATGCGGCGCTCCTGTCATCAGGATTTTGATAATTTTGAGTATTTGTTCAACAGAGGTTGATTTTGAAAGGAGAGCGGAGGAATTGAAACTCAGGTTCTTAGATCACGGATATAGTCGAAGAAGTATTAAGCATGCCTATAATCGAGCCAAAAACAGTAATCGTCAACAATTAATGTATTCTAATCGAGCTCACAAACAAGAGAACTGTGTCAGGATGGTGACACGGTACCATTCACAATGGCGCAAAATGTGTGATGTGCTTAGGAAACACTGGCCCATTTTACTTGCGGATCAGACGTTGCGCCAATATTTGCCTATGTATCCGTCAGTCACAGCCCGTCGATCTCCGAGCCTCTGAGATCACTTGGTAAGGAGCTACCTTACACCTAATACTCAGAAGAAAATTGGCGAAATAGGACTGGCTAAAATAAGACAAACGTGGGGTTGTACCCCATGTGGTTCATGTATTTCGTGTCCAAACATCGAACATACTAAAAAGTTTCTTTCATCTAGTGGGAAAGAATTGACTATCCTACACTCCATTACGTGTACAACACGTAATGTCATTTATCACGCTACATGTCCTTGCTCTTTGGTATACATAGGTCTGACCACTAGGATGTTAAAGACCAGAGCGAGGGAACATGGACGTGATATTATGGCAGCAGCCACTGAGGATAATTTGGAGTTGTTGAAAACAATCCCTAGACACTTTAAAAACTATCATGCCTGTGATCCATCAGGTCTTCAAGTTAAAGGCATCGATCATGTGTATAGTACGTTGCGTGGAGGTAGTGCTAGTCGCCTACTTGCACAGAAAGAATCCAGATGGATTTGGCTATTGCAAACATTACATCCTCAGGGCCTCAACGAGTACTTAAGCTTTTCACCATTCCTCTGATTGCCTCTATCTCTCCCCCACCCCTGCACCCGCTAGATTTATCTGTATTTTAATGATGTTTATAATCCCCCCCCCTTGTTTTATCCTCTGTTGTCTAATTAATGTTCATTTTTTCCTTAGTACATACTCTTTTGTCCTTCCGTGTCTCTTTCTGCTGGTTACTCCTATTGATGGATGGCTGTGGACGATTTATACATCTTGATTAATCAATGATTCTCCTGGACTACTGACAATAGGTCACAGAGATATTATCATCTACTGGGACAAAGAAAAGCTACGCAACGAATGAATTCATCTAATTGCTGGATATACTTGATATTGAGCTGTATTATGCGGTGTATTGTGTTTTTTGTATTTTATGCTTACAACCTATTGTGTAGGATTTAATTGTTGAATGTTTCTATCATTTTTCTCCATTACACAGTGTACTGTATCTTTTATATGTACATATTACACCGCATTTTTTGTGGTTTTTGACTGGTGCTCTCCGTTGGGGCAATGGCGCCATGCCCCCATGGACAGTATTTTTCGGTAATATTTAGTTACAATATTGGATTAACATTAGCCATACAATTGATATGAAGAATGTCTTTGTCTTTTGATTATAATTGGCTACTGATGGCAATTATATGGGGGAAGGGGTCCCACAGCTATGTGACGCGCCCCCTGGGCCAGTGTTGTTTGGGGGATACCCGGAGCCGGATCAGATGGGGGTTGTAGTCTCCGAGTGGCGGTGACCCGGTCCGTGCCCAGGGTGTCAAGCTCAGTGTGTGGCAGTCCTTACAGATGTTATTAGTGTTCTTTGTGTCGACTACGCCACCCGTTGATTTGCGGTCAATACGGCCGCCGCTGCAGCAGGGTCCGCTGAGGCTGGTGGTGCTTGTGCAGCTCTGGTAGTATAACCCCCAACGGGAGGGGTATAGCCTCAGGGGGTCAGGTGTAGAGGATGGTGGTAGTGGTGGTGCAGTGTGGATGTTAAGAAGACTCCGAGCCGGGCTGTGCAGTTCAGGGTTTTTACTTACTGTTGTTCTTGTGGTCACTCTGGCCTTAAGTGACCGCCCGAGCCGTGCTGCGTCCACCAGGTCTTGGACTCGGCCAACCCCCAGGTGATTCTGGAGCGTGGTCCTGAGCTCCCTTTCTGACTTGTCCTTCTCTCTGGCCTTCCCCACCAGGGATCCACCTAAGTCCGGCTCCCTCGGGCCTCTTGTTGGTAAACCCTTGTCTCTGGGTTCCCTGACCCTATTCTTGGTTTGCCTTCCGGGTGGATTTAGTGGGTGGTCGTGGCAGATCCTGCCCACGACCTCCGGTCTCTGGCTAAGGTGTGCTGTAGCCTCCACCAGCTTGGGATCCGGTACCCTGTTGCCAACTCTTCACCCTCTGATCTAATTTTGGGTTCTTGGAGTTCCCTCTTCTCCCCCTTCTGGGTCCTTCTTTCTCCTCTCTCTCTGCTTCTCAGGCTCTCTCAGACTGACCAAACCTCTACAAAAGACTGACTTCTCACAGACTGACCCTGATCTAAGATGGTTCCCACCTTATATACTCCCTCTATGTGTGAGCTCAGGTGACCAGCACCCAATGAGCTCCTAGCTTTACCCAGGCTGCTCCCCCTATCTGCCCCTACACTACTGGGATGTTCCACCCCCCTCCCACTCCAGCCAGGAACAGACACTGTCGTACCTGCACATTTCTCTAGTGGGAGTACCATCGGTCTGTTCCTCGGAAATGAGATGTGTGTAGTGCATGCAGCTAACTGAGCTCAGTTCCACACTCCATCCTTACCCGGGAGTGGAATATCACACCTCTGGGTTGAGGTGCAATACCCCTGTAGCAGCCGAATCCTCAGGGTGCTACATTCCCCCCTGGTAAACCACAGCACGTCCTCGGGCTGTAAGATAACAAAACATCAAAACATACAATTTTTTTTTTTCATAAACATCAACATATAAAACATCATATATATTATCAGCTATCAAACTTTTCATATAAAACTTTTCATAAATAACATTCTTGTTCCTCCGGCCACGGTGCAACTTGTGACCGGGTAAGGTGCGACAGTCTCTCTTGGAAGAAAACAGTTTCCTATAAAACCGGTAGGGGGCGCTTTAGGAAGCGCAACTATATACAAGGGAAATATGGCCGCTCTCAGTCCTCGGCCAGGTATTAGGGAGGAATGACCGCTCTCAGTCCTCGGTCAGTGGGAATAGGGACACACGGGTTTCAGTTCAATTGGCTGGTCCCAACGGGGACTATATTTTAACTAGAACAGTTCTTATACCCTGACGGGTAACTATGTACAGTCTCTCTCTACCGTACTTCAACGACGGCGTCCTCCTGCTCCTTCTTTAGATTCTTCAGACCCGTCCGGGTCCTCTTGCTCCTCCTCACACCGCAGCTCCTCCTCCGTCAGGCGATGCACATGGAGGGCGTAGGGTCCTTTGGCACACTTGTGCCGGGTGAAGGTGACCTCGTCCCCTACGTACAGGTCACGACCTCTGTGTCCCTCCGGCAGATGGCTTTCTACGTCTCTGCGGGTTACAAAGACGTCGCCGGGGGTCTGATGGTCTCTAATAAAGCCCCATCCGTGCTGCATATTGAATTTTATCACAGTCCCGGTGGCACGGGGACCATGAGCTGCACGGGGTTTCCTCCTGGTCTGGCTCTTCTGCTCCGCGCTCCTTATCTGCATTTGCTGTTCCCGGACCCGCCTCTCTCTCCGCTCCCTCTCGAAGACCTCGAGCTGCTGCCGGCAGCACTCTGCACGCTCCGCTGCGGCCGCCCGAGTCTCCTGAGTGAACCCCATGAGGTCTTCTCCGGTGGGGTCCCACTCGAACTGGATCTCCTCCAGTGGGGGCGAGGTCCTCCTTACGGGCTTCGGAGCCGGAATCAGGGGCTCGCACATGGGCCTTGCTCTCTGGAGTTCCAGCTGAATATACTCCTGGGGCCATACAAAGGGCTGTCCATCCGGGCACGTATGCTGGGCGAACAGGTCTTCACCCAGGTGCGGCACTCTAGATGTTGAGGGCGCGTTGATGGTAGCTGCGCCCGGGTCGACCAGGCCTTGCGACCAGGCTTGGGGCACCCTAAAGGCAAAGGGCACCGTAAGAACGGCGGCGCCCTGGGTTACTCGGCCCTGCGACCAGGCCGGTGGCTCCGCGGAGGTAGGGGGCGCTGTTGGTATTGCGGCGCCCGGAGGTACTAGGCCTTGCGACCAGGCCGATGGTATTTCCTGCTTTGCCGCGCTCAGGGTCGAAACGCGTGACGTCACAGGGGTCGCGGCCACGGTTACTGCTTGAGGCCTAGTCTGCGGCGGTGACGATGCAGCGACGGGCACGGCAGGGGGAACTTCGGGCTCTGCGACGGGGAGCTGGGGCAGGTACACGGTTTCTCGGCTCGGGGTAGAGACGTCCCCTTTACCTGCCTCCGTCCGTTCAGCTCCCTTCCTGGCGCCGTCTCCTGCCTTCATTCCTCCTGCGCCATCCTCAGAGGCGGTCTGTCTCCTCGTCTCGGGCGGCGTGCTCCGCTGACGGGTTCCGGTCTGCTGGGCCATCTCTCGGCTCCACTCCGCCAACGTCTCCCGCTGCACCCGGGCCATCCTCCGTGCGAGGCCCTCCAGCGCGGTCTGTGCACACTCCCGGTCTCGGGGGAGCTGTGCCAGGATCTCCACTAAGCCTAGTGGGGTTGTTGCTTGCAGCAGGCTCCTGACCACTGGGTCGGTGCTGCCTGTCTCTCCCTCCATCTCCGGGTACGCTCTCTCTGGACTCTCCTCCAGACGTCTTGTCTCCGGGTGCGCTCTCTCCAGACTCCTCCAGGCTGCACCCATCTTCGTTTTCTTGTTCTGTCTCCGCCCACATTGAGGGTGGTCCCGGGGCAACTTCAGTTCCAGAGGCAGTTCTCTCACGCTGATGGACACTTCCAGCATCACAGTCTCTGTTGGTGGGCGCGGTTTCCGCTTTTGGCGCCATTCTTCGACCTGGCCCACGATGGGAGGTGGCCTTTTGCCACCCTCTGGCACGCCCATAATGGCGTCCGCTCCCCCAAGGCGGGAAATCCTTGGAAATGGCGGGAATCGTCTCCCAGTGGCGGGAAACTCCATGGATGGCGGGAAAAAGCTGCAAATGGCGGACAACCGGCGGGAAACGACCTGTGATGGGGTCCGTTGGCGGGGACCCTCCGGAACCGGCAGGAGACTTCTTTTTGAGGTAACGGTGAACATTTCTTCAGGCACGCAGTACCCGGTTGTTGCGGGCACGTTATCCTGCCGACTACGCCAAAGTTGACGCGCCCCCTGGGCCAGTGTTGTTTGGGGGATACCCGGAGACGGATCAGATGGGGGTTGTAGTCTCCGAGTGGCGGTGACCCGGTCCGTGCCCAGGGTGTCAAGCTCAGTGTGTGGCAGTCCTTACAGATGTTATTAGTGTTCTTTGTGTCGACTACGCCACCCGTTGATTTGCGGTCAATACGGCCGCCGCTGCAGCAGGGTCCGCTGAGGCTGGTGGTGCTTGTGCAGCTCTGGTAGTATAACCCCCAATGGGAGGGGTATAGCCTCAGGGGGTCAGGTGTAGAGGATGGTGGTAGGGGTGGTGCAGTGTGGATGTTAAGAAGACTCCGAGCCGGGCTGTGCAGTTCAGGGTTTTTACTTACTGCTGTTCTTGTGGTCACTCTGGCCTTAAGTGACCGCCCAAGCCGTGCTGCGTCCACCAGGTCTTGGACTCGGCCAACCCCCAGGTGATTCTGGAGCGTGGTCCTGAGCTCCCTTTCTGACTTGTCCTTCTCTCTGGCCTTCCCCACCAGGGATCCACCTAAGTCCGGCTCCCTCGGGCCTCTTGTTGGTAAACCCTTGTCTCTGGGTTCCCTGACCCTATTCTTGGTTTGCCTTCTGGGTGGATTTAGTGGGTGGTCGTGGCAGATCCTGCCCACGACCTCCGGTCTCTGGCTAAGGTGTGCTGTAGCCTTCACCAGCTTGGGATCCGGTACCCTGTTGCCAACTCTTCACCCTCTGATCTAATTTTGGGTTCTTGGAGTTCCCTCTTCTCCCCCTTCTGGGTCCTTCTTTCTCCTCTCTCTCTGCTTCTCAGGCTCTCTCAGACTGACCAAACCTCTACAAAAGACTGACGTCTCACAGACTGACCCTGATCTAAGATGGTTCCCACCTTATATACTCCCTCTATGTGTGAGCTCAGGTGACCAGCACCCAATGAGCTCCTAGCTTTACCCAGGCTGCTCCCCCTATCTGCCCCTACACTACTGGGATGTTCCACCCCCCTCCCACTCCAGCCAGGAACAGACACTGTCGTACCTGCACATTTCTCTAGTGGGAGTACCATCGGTCTGTTCCTCGGAAATGAGATGTGTGTAGTGCATGCAGCTAACTGAGCTCAGTTCCACACTCCATCCTTACCCGGGAGTGGAATATCACACCTCTGGGTTGAGGTGCAATACCCCTGTAGCAGCCGAATCCTCAGGGTGCTACATATGCATCTACTGAGATATATCCTGCTTGTTTTGATCTGCGATTTGTTTCCGTTGTGATATGTTATCTGTTCACACTTATTATTCTGTGATTGGTTCATTATTGCGTTAGTTGGGCACTATTGGGTTAAATAGCTGTGGTTTAGCCACGACTCTTCTCATTAGATCCGATTGTCCACTTCCTATATTCATTTATCTACACTTTTGTTGGGCGTTTTATAATGTATACTTACCACATTATAGCGCTATGTCCCCTGTTATGGGCTTTCCCCATTGGTCAGATTGTGATGTCACAGCGATTTTCGTCCATGTGACCTGGGGGGTGTGGCTTGTATTTATGTGTGGCGAGGGGCGGATGACTGTGTCCCGACGCGTCATAGCAAGTCCCGCTCATGTGACCTGGGAGGTGTGGTTTGTTATCACGGGGGGCGAGGGGCGGATGATTGCGTCCTGAAGCGAAGGGGTCCTACTATATACTTCCAGATGTGAGTGGTAATACAGGGGCACACGTGACTCTATATGTATGTATTATGGTGAGCGGTTGGCTATTCTAATAGCTGCGTCCTGTCTTACTTTCACCCATTGGACAATAAGCAATACTTAAGGGATACCGGTTCCAGACATACTATAACCCCCAGAAGAAGGCACAGCGCCGAAACGCGCGTAGGGGTGACGATACCTGAACTGACAAACAATACATATGTGAGTAATACTACATTCCCACTTATTTTCAAGTGCTAAATGGATTTACTTTTATATCAACTATTTATGCACTGTGCACCTTAGCATTTGCATTGAAGCTTTGATATTATGCTTACAGCTGGGATAGGGCATGTGGTTTACTTACCCATACCCGTATTTTCTTCAACTATGTAGGTTTAATCTATTTATTATATGATTGTATTGGTCTTGGCATCTCTATTACAGCTCACTACTTATGTATTTATGCCACTTTTTCAATATGGATGTTTTTTTAATTAATGTGTATTAATAAATTTATGATTTTTTTGCAAAATTATGTTCCTATACGTCATTTTTTCTATATGATTTGCTATTATAGACGTTGAACAGAGTCTCATTGTCCTACTATAGAGAACTAATTGTGTATGTGACCTTGGTGGTCAATTAATCTGTCTCAGCATTTTGATAAGTAAACTACAGGTAGTGAAAGGTTGGCACTGTTACACTGATTAAACAAGAACCATAAGACAGATTTCTTCAACCCAGGTATCATTTTAATCTGTGTTTGCAGTTAATGAGATGCTCGTGCTCTGGGCTTAAATAACCTTCCATGACCTTCCTCCTATTTTAAATACTGCACATTTAATATTGTGGTCTTAAAAAAAAAAATTTGCCTCCAACAAAATGGCGCCGGTGCATGCACAGTAGCATCTATCTGTGCAAGCGCAGTATTTAAAGGTTCAGTGACCTGTCATTTAAGCCCAGAATGATGACAATGAGGCCAGAGAACCAAAAAAAAGACCTGCCCACAGGCCGGTCTTGAAGCACAAGCATCTCATTAACTCCAAACTGCAAACAGATTAAACAAGAACCACTAGACAGATTTCTTCAAACCAGATATCATTTTAATCAGTGTAACAGCACCAACCTGACAATGCCTATAGTTTACTTAGCAAAATCCTGATGACGGGTTTCCTTTAACAGTAGGGATAAACCTTCTAAGAATCTCCCAATAGCTCCCAAATGCAAACATTAAGCGTTTATGCTACACAGTGTTGAAGCATGGATGTACCTACTTTCAATCGAAGGTGACAGGAGAAACTTTTCTGTTTTACCAACATCTAACCTGTGGTATGTCATTTACTGTTTACCTGTTGGAATGTGGGTGCTGTCTCCAATATGTGAGACGCAACACTCAACAGGGTCACATCAGGTGATGGAGGGGATGTTACACAGATCAGCATTGATAGTGACGTATACAGACACCGTGTTCCCACCGCCATCACCCTTGTTATAAGATACCACACAGTGGTTTATATAGAAGCTGGACACTGCACCTCTCATTCATGTGACTCGCCCCCTGGGCCGTGGGGCACGCGGATCCGGGCGATAGGGGAACGATGGGGGTAGTAGTAGTGGCGGCCCGGTCCCGCGGCTCAGGGTGGTCAGGCCAGTGGTAGTCTGCTATGCGCTCCAAATAATGTCCGACTACGCCACCCGTGGATTGCGGTTATTAGGAACCGCCGCTGCAAGGCAGTCCGCTGGGGCTGATGATGGGTGCAGCTGAGGTGATGTGACTCCCCACGGGAAGAGTGCAGCCCCAAGGCAGTGTAGTGGATGTTGGGAGTGATGGTAGTGCGGGTCCCGGTGCTGATAGTGCTGGAGGCGCGAAGGAGCACACAGACAACAAGTTACAGTCCAGGGTCTTTACTCACAGTTCGTTTGTTCCAGGTCACTTCGGCCAGCAGTGACCGCCCGAGCCGTGCTGCGTCCACCAGGTGAGGGGCTCGGTCAACTCCCAGGCAGTTCAGGAGCATGGCACAGGACCCCCTTTTATCCTTTCTCTGGCCTGCCTCACCAGTGACCCACTTTTGTCCAGCTGCCGCGGACCTGTGCGGTTAAACGTGGGCCCCGTCCTCCGCTGTCCTATATGGTGCCTTCCTAGCAGGTTTGATGAGGTGTCGCACCAATATATGATCACGACGACCGGTCTTTGGCTGAGGGTAGTTTCTCCTCCACCAACTTGGGATCCGGTACCCTTAATCTGCCTGACCCTTCACCCTGGATTCTCGTGGGTTCTTAGGGTCCCTTCCACCTTCTTGTTCCTGAGCCCTTCTGTTTCTCTGTCTCTCCTTCTTTGCAGTTCCTTTCTGCTTCTGTTCCTTTCTCTTGGAGCTGAGATGAGCTAGAATCTCAGCTCCCCTTCACCTCCTCCTCGGCCTCTTCTCCAGGCCCACTTCTCCTTCTCCTCTCAGGCCCCGGCCTCTTCCCTAGGCCTGCCTCTGGAGCAGCACTCAGCCTGAGCTGCTGCTCCCTGTCTTCTCCTCTCCACAGAACGAACCTAGATCTAAGATGGTGCCCACCTTTTATACCTCCCTCTAGCCATGAGCCCAGGTGACCAGCAACCAATGGGCTCCTTCCTACGCTCAGGAACCGCCCCCTATCTGCCCCTACAGCACTGGGTGTTCCACCCCTCCCTCCCCACTCCAGCAGGGACATGGTCGGTCGTGCCTGCACTTCTGTCTAGTGGGAGCACCGTTGAGCTGTCCCTCGGAAATGGGGTGTGTGTGCTGCATGCAGCTAACTGAGTCCTGGTCCACACTCCATCCTTACCTGGGAGTGGAATATCACACCTCTGGTAGAGGTGCAATACCCCTGTAGCGGCCGAACCCTCGGGGCGCTACACATGTCCACTAACAAAATTTCTGTACACAGAGGAAGGTCTTACATGACCGAAACGTTTGTTTTGTACTACTTTTTCTACTATTAAATTCTCAAAATTCATTGAGTCATCTTGAGTGCCAAGTTTTTCATCTTATTGCAGTCACACAGAGTGACCGCAGACTTATCAATTTGGACCAGACAATTCCTGCAAAGGTATCATGGTGTGTGAACATGGACCAAAGAAAGGTAAGGAGAGAACTGTCTCAGGAAATTAGAAAGAAAATTATAGACAAACATGTTGAAGGTAGATGCTATAAGACCATTTCCAAACAAATGTTCCTGTTACAACATTTGCACATATTATTCAGAGCTTTAAGGTCTATGAGGCGGCAGCCAATGTCCCTGGATGTGGCCGCAAGAGTAAATTAATGACAAATTGAAGAGATGGATAATTTGAATGGTTACAAAAGAGCCCAGAACAACTTTCAAAGAGATTAAAGATGAGCACCATTTGTCGCTGTCTTGACCAAAGTGAAATTCATGGAAGAAGAGGAGGAAACCTTTGTTCAAAGCAAATCATAAAAAAGGCAAGACGGGAATTTTCCAAAGTTTCTGGGAGAATGTCCTTTGGACAGATGAAACAAACCTGTGCTTTTTGGCAAGTCACATCAGCTCTATGCTCACAGACAGAAAAATGAGTAAACCAAAAAGAGAAGGCGCGCCATGTGAAGAATGTCACAGCATATAGATGGAGGGTGAGAGGTATTCCACTCACCTCTGGTAGTTGTGCATGCCAGACACAAAGCTGATACTAAGCGGTAATGACTGCGGTCCTGGAGCACTGCAGCACCTTCTGCCCTCCCCGGCATCATGCTCAGGAGCCATGATACAGCGAAAGATAATGAACAGTGGGTGGTGGAGATCCACAGGTCGCCACGCTCTGAGTTAGGAACCACCAGGTTAGGCAAGAGAAGTCGATTTATTCAACACTTAACGCGTTTCAGAGACGATCTGTCCCCTTCATCAGGTGATTCCAGAATGTATACCACGCTGAGTGCTTTAAATAGATAGGCACTGATGTGATTGATAATTGCATACAGGCTTTAGAAATAAATAAATCTACATATAATTTTCATGATTACAAATCATTAAAACCAATAATACACTAAAAATTAACCCCTTTCTGATGTGTGACCTAATAGTACATCATGGTGACCTGGGCCGATTGGACCAATGACGTACTATTAGGTCATATGGCCATCGCGCCCGCACACAAGCGGTGCGGGGCGATCGCCGCCGGGTGTCAGCTGATAGCACCAGGTATTAGCTGTGACTATGTGCAGGGAGCGGTCCCGCACTGCTCCCGGCACATTAACCCCCTCAATGCTGCGATCGAAGTCGATCGCAACATTGCGGGGGCAAGTGGAGGTGATCGCAATACTCACCTCCTCTCCCGGCCTCCAGCGCTGTTTGCCGCAGCTTCCCGGATGTCGTCATGACAACATCCAGGTCATCAGACAGCAGGAAGATATTTTGGTCATGCGCAGTGCATGACCAAAGTATCTTCTGCATCTGCAGCGTTGACAGCCTGTATAGCTCAGGGATGGTGCTCCATCCCTGTGCTATACAGGCGATCAGAATAAAAAAAGTGAAAGTCCCAAAGTGGGAAACAGAATAAAAGTTCAAAAAGTGTTAAAAAATGGAAAAAAAAATTGTAAAAATATAAAAAAAAAATAAAAATAAATAATCCACCAAAAAAAATATATATATAATGTACCCATCAATAAATATTATTAGGAAAAAAACAACAAACACAATAAAAGAACACATATTTGGTATCGCCGTGTCCAGAATGACCTGACCTATAAAACTGTCCCACTAGTAAACCCCTTTAGTGAACATGGTAAAAAAAAAATAAAAAGCGAAGCAAAAAACAATGCTTTATCATCATACCGCCAAACAAAAAATGGAATAACACGCGATCAAAAAGACGAATGTAAATAAAAATGGTACCACTGAAAACTGTCATCTTGTCCCTCAAAAAACAAGCCGCCATACAGCTCCATCAGCCAAAAAATAAAAAAGTTATAGCTCTCAGAATAAAGCGATGCAAAAAAATTTTTTTTCTATAAAATAATTTTTATTGTGTAAAAACGCCAAAACATAGAAATACGATATAAATGTGGTACCGCTGTAAACGTACTGACCCGAAGAATAAAGCTGCCTTATCAATTTCACCATACGCGGAACAGCATAAAAAAAAACATAATAACAATTCTGGAATTGCTGTTTTTTGTTTATTCTGCCTCCCAAAAATCAGAATAGAAAGCGATCAAAAAATGTCAAGTGCCTGAAAATGGCAACTATAAAAACGTCAACTCGTCCCGCAAAAAACAAGCTGTCACATGGCTCTGCTGGCCAAAATATGGAAAATTATAGCTCTCAAAATATGGCGATGCAAAAACTAGATATTACAAAAAAATGCGTCTTTTAGTGTGTGACAGCTGTCAATCATAAAAACCTGATATGATTCTGGTATCGCTGTAATCGCACCGACCCGAATAATAAAGCCGTCTAATCACTTATACCGCACGAGGAACGGCGTGAAAAATAAACTCTAGGGTTAGGGTTGTGTTAGGGTTGGGCTAGGGTTAGGGTTGGGGTTAGGGTTGGGCTAGGGTTAGGATTGTGTTAAGGTTGGGGTTAGGGCTGGGCTAGGGTTAGGGTTAGGGGTGGGCTAGGGTTAGGGTTGTATTAGGGTTGGGGTTAGGGTTGGGCTAGGGTTAGGGTTGGGGTTGGGGTTGTATTAGGGTTGGGGTTAGGGTTGTATTAGGTTTGGGATTTTTTTCAAAAGTAAAAAAAAAAAAAGATGACGATATGGTGACTAGTGTTCGCTACTTGAGTTTTCATCGGATGCTTGGGTATGCACCGAGTATCGCGGGTGCTCAAGTGACATGCTCGAGTCTCCACCCCATATGCTTCGTGGCCAAAAAAAAACTCGCAGGGATTGCCTGCCATGCACGAGCGATCCCTGGATGTTTTTTTTGGGGTGTCTAATAACCGTGAAGCATGCGAGCGGGGACTTGAGCATGTCAGTACATGGCGCATACCTGAGTACCCAATGCAAACTCAAGTAGCGAGCACTTGCACTCAAGACTAATGACAACTTATTCAATTTGATGAACTAATGTTATCAAATTCTGTGTCGTACCTCTGGGTTCAAAATGTTCAGTATACCCCTTGATAAAATCCTTGAGGGGTCTAGTTTCCAAAATGGAGTCACTTGTGGGGGGTTTCCACTATTTAGGCACATCAGGGGCTCTCCAAACGCGACATGGCGTCCGCTCTCAATTCCAGCCAATTTTACGTTCAAAAAGTCACACAGTGCTCCTTCCCTTCTGAACTCTACCGTGCGCCCAAGCACTGTATTTTCCCCACATATGGGGTATTGGCGTATTTTTTCCTGTTACCCCTGCGAAAATAAAAAAAATTGTGTCTAAAATAACATTTTTGTGAAAAAAGTGTTCATTTTTTTCTTCCACATTCCAAAAATTCCTGTGAAGCACTTGAAGGGTTAATAAAGTTCTTGAATGTGGTTTTGAGCACCTTGAGGGGTGCAGTTTTTAGAATGGTGTCACTTTTGGGTATTTTCTGTCATAAAGGCCCCTCAAAGTAACTTCAAATATGATGTGGTCCCTAAAAAAATGGTTTTGTAAATTTTGTTGGAAAAATGAGAAATCGCTGGTCAACTTTTACCCCTTATAGCTCACTAATAAAAAAAATTTTGGTTCTAAAATTGTGCTGATGTAAAGTAGACATGTGGGAAATGTTATTTATCAACTATTTATTAACCATAGATATTCACTACAACCCATGGGAGTGGGTTGTAGCGAATATTCATGAGCTTTAATAGCGGGCACACTGACCACAGAGCGCAGCAGGAGCCGCGCTGTGGCTACAGTGTGCCGGCTATTAAGAGAAATGAATATTCATTGCTCTCCACGCCCATGGGTATGGGGAGCAGGGAATATTCATTTTCTTTAGTAGCGGGCACAGCTAGGCTGCAGCAGGCGGCTGCTGCCTCCTGTGCCCCGCTGATCCCCCGCTGCAGCTCCCCCACACCCACCACCATGCGGCCATACAATAATATAGTATTCGGACTATAAGACGCACCCCCCACTTTCCTCCAAAATTTTGGAGGAAAAAAGTGCATCTTATAGTCTGAAAAATACGGTAATTATTAAGAATAGGAGATTTTTTTTTTTTTTTTTAAATGTAGGTACGATTCAATTATTCCCAAGATCTCACCCCATGGATGGATCCTTTGTATTTGCAATTGGTTGAGGAAGGGCATTGCTAACAATAGGAATTCCAGAGAATGGAGGACTTAACTACAACTCCCAGTTTGTCCTTAGCAATGGTAAGGAGATACTGGGAGTTGTTACCAGTCATCATCAGACTGTGGACCGTATAGGAACCAATGTACTGATTAGATGCAAGCAGTGGAACTATTAAACGTTTAAAAAGTAACTTACATTTTGGGATATATATTACATGATTTAGGTCCAATAATTTTGAGCAGATTAGTGCGAATCTGAGACCCTGATCACTCAGAAGATCTCTTAGAAGTGAAGAGGTGAGGAGACATGACTATGACTTTCTGCTGCATTTGCTCTGCTCAGTGTACTCTCCTATCTACTGAGCTGCGCTCTTCTAGGAGGTCTTTTAAGCAAAGGAGCAAAGGATTGGGGTCCCCACAAATCTGCTCAGAATTAATGACCCTAAACCACATTAAAAAACGTCCCAAAAGTTGATTTACACTTTAAGGTTAATTTACACACACACACGCACCACACACTGTATACGGCGTACGCAACACACACATACTGTATACTCCGTATGCACCACACACACACTGTATACGCCGTACGCACCACACACACATTGTATACGCAGTACATACCACACGCACTGTATACGCCGTACACACCACACACACACACTGTATACGCCGTACACACCACACACACACACTGTATACGCCGTACACACCACACACACTGTATACGCCGTACACACCACACACACACTGTATACGCTGTACATACCACATACACTGTATACGCCGTACACACCACACACACACACTGTATACGCCGTACACACCACACACACTGTTATGCACACGCCCGGGCTAAGCGGCGTGTGCGGGTGATTGGTAGTGATTCCACTGGACCGTGCCGGAGAGTGAATGCCTGGAGGGGCGTGACTAAGTATTCACCCGATCCGACCAGGGTCGCACGACGGCATACGACGCCAGTGCACCAAGGAGGAACCGAGCAGAGGGACCAGGTGCTACTCCAGGACAGACCCCGGACACGGCTGTTGACCCACACAGGGGAATACAGGAACAGGCTGGTAGGCTGGCACACAGACTGGTGGGTATAGGCAGGCACGACTGGTATGCAGGCAGGCGGGTATGCAGGCAGGGGGGTAAAGGCAAGCACAGCTAGAGTGCAGACAGGAAGGCACTAGCAGGTAGGAACACAGGCGGGATAGGACCCAGTACACACCGGGACTCAGGAACAATACAGGCAGAGGGTTACAGGCAAGCACTGCTAGAGTGCAGACAAGGCTGAGCAGGGAGGACAGGGCTCTGTTCACACGGAACAGACAGGAAGGGAAAGACAGAGCCAGATACTCACACAGTACTTGCAGAGAAAACAAGCAGGAGTTAGGTACGAGTTCAGATTCTGCAGAAAAAGGAAGGGAACGGACATAGAGGCAAAACAGGTAAAGGACAGGAGAGTGTTCAGACTGGAACTGAGTGTACGGCGGAGACCGACACTGCAGCGGGATACAGGAGCGGGTCTGGGAATACGGCCCCCAGAGAGGCGGAACGAACAGGCAAGGAGCGTGTTCAGACAGGACAGACAAAAGAACACAGAAAGGACTCAGTTCAGACACGGGAACTAATACCGCAAAGCAGGAGACATACAGGACTTAGTTCAGACACGGGAACTAATACCGCAAAGCAGGAGACATACAGGACTAAGTTCAGACAGGCCTGGAAATACAGCCTCCAGGAAAGGCAGACAAGGAAACAAAGACGGGACCTGGCACCTTCAGAGTGCAAGCACACACTGAAGGAAAACACTATGCTCAGGCAGGGATAGAAGGGAGCTGCTGAGCTATATACCAAGTGTCAGACAGCAATAGGCTGAGGACGCACAAGGGGTGTGACCCACAGCAGGTACAAAAAGCAGGAAGTGATCGGGCGCCGCCCTTAAGCAGCAGAGACAGACACAAACAGACAGCATGGAGGGAAGCCAGAGAGACACTCTGGACAGGAGATCAAGTGCGCGCTCCTGCACAGTGGGAAATGGACCACTATGCAAGGACGCCGCCAGGTATGTTACAGTACCTCCCCCCTTACGCCCCCTCTTCTTCAGACCTGCCAGAATCTTCCGCAGGGAATTCGAGGACCAGTCGTTCACTGGGTTGGAGGGGGACAGAGACTTGAGGGTAATCTCTGCTTCGAGGTACATCTTGTCAAGCTCACAGGAAAAAGTAGACGGGTTATCATGTACATAATGAGGAAAAGTCACTGTCTCTTTGTTATCTGGTGGTACCCCGGAGGATTCAGGAAACAACTGGAGGTCCTCCGCCGGGTCAGAGGAGTGCAGAGGCTCAGAGAAAACAACTGCTTCAGAGTACACTAGGTCGGACTCACTGGAGGAAGCAGGCGAGGTATCGGGTACCGAATATAGGAAAGTCTCTGTCCATTCACCACCAGGTGGCACCCCGAAGGGTTCTGAACACAACTGGAGGTCCTCCGCCTGGTCGGAGGGGTGTAGAGACTCGGGAGTAACTTCTGCTTCGGAGTACACTAGGTTGGACTCACTGGACGAAGCGAGCGAGGTATCAGGTACAGAGTATAGGAGAGTCTCTGTCCTTTCGTTACCAGGTAGCACCCCGAAGGGTTCAGGAGACAACTGGAGATCCTCCGCCTGGTCGGAGGGGTGTAGAGACTCGGAGGTAACTACCACTTTGGGGTACCCATTGTCAGGCTCACAGGACGAAGCGGACAAAGTATTGAGTACCGGGTGTAGAGAAGTCTCTCTCCATTTGTCATCGAGTGGTATCCCGGAGGATTCAGGAGGCAACAGGGGATCCTCCGCCAGGTAGTAGAGGTGCACAGACTCAGAGGTAACCACAGCTTTGGAGCATCCTTGGACATGCACACCGGTTAAAGAGAGAGAAGCATCTGATGCCGGGTGCAGGAAGTTCTCCTGTGTGGAGTCTGGATGGGCAGAAGTCTCTTCGGGCAGGAGAACTGGTGCACTACCCACGCACATTACCCATTGGGGTTTCTCCGGGATACAGGGAGATGAAGCTTCAGTAGGGACTTCAAGGTTGGGGTCAGGAGGTCTCAGGGAGGACAGACCCTGGCGTGACGGCTTGCCTCTACGTCTAGCACGTCTGGACTGCCTCTTGAGGTTGAGAGAAGTATTCCGGAAAGCGTAGTCACCCTGTGAGGATTCTGGGTGGGCAGTAGTCTCATTGGGCTGGAGGACTATTGCGCTACCCACACACATTACCCATCGGGGCTGCTCCGGGATATTGGGAGGTGAAGCTTCAGCAGGAGCCTCCGGGTTAGGATCATCGAAGACCATTAGAAAGGCCACCAGGAAGGCCATTAGGTCCCGGAGGATCGGATCCTGTGTTTCATATAGGGGGTTGATCCATTCCAAGGCATCACCCGCCAGGTAAGACATCATAAAGGCCACTTTAGCCCAATCGGAAGGAAAGTAGAGAGGGTAGGCCTTAAAGTGTAGCATGCATTGCTCCACAAATGCACGACACTGTCTTGGATCCCCATAGTAACGTGGCGGATCCGCAGGAACGAGGGCTGATAGATCCATCTGGACGGGTGCGTAACTCGCCTGGAACTCAGCTAAAGGGGGAAAAAAATTTATTTATTTTATTTTAATGCATGTATTCGCTGGAAAAACTTCTCAAAGAGCGAAGGCCGTGGGGCTCAACGGGAACCATGGCCTGAGCATGCTGTTATGCACACGCCCGGGCTAAGCGGCGTGTGCGGGTGATTGGTAGTGATTCCACTGGACCGTGCCGGAGAGTGAATGCCTGGAGGGGCGTGACTAAGTATTCACCCGATCCGACCAGGGTCGCACGACGGCATACGACGCCAGTGCACCAAGGAGGAACCGAGCAGAGGGACCAGGTGCTACTCCAGGACAGACCCCGGACACGGCTGTTGACCCACACAGGGGAATACAGGAACAGGCTGGTAGGCTGGCACACAGACTGGTGGGTATAGGCAGGCACGACTGGTATGCAGGCAGGCGGGTATGCAGGCAGGGGGGTAAAGGCAAGCACAGCTAGAGTGCAGACAGGAAGGCACTAGCAGGTAGGAACACAGGCGGGATAGGACCCAGTACACACCGGGACTCAGGAACAATACAGGCAGAGGGTTACAGGCAAGCACTGCTAGAGTGCAGACAAGGCTGAGCAGGGAGGACAGGGCTCTGTTCACACGGAACAGACAGGAAGGGAAAGACAGAGCCAGATACTCACACAGTACTTGCAGAGAAAACAAGCAGGAGTTAGGTACGAGTTCAGATTCTGCAGAAAAAGGAAGGGAACGGACATAGAGGCAAAACAGGTAAAGGACAGGAGAGTGTTCAGACTGGAACTGAGTGTACGGCGGAGACCGACACTGCAGCGGGATACAGGAGCGGGTCTGGGAATACGGCCCCCAGAGAGGCGGAACGAACAGGCAAGGAGCGTGTTCAGACAGGACAGACAAAAGAACACAGAAAGGACTCAGTTCAGACACGGGAACTAATACCGCAAAGCAGGAGACATACAGGACTTAGTTCAGACACGGGAACTAATACCGCAAAGCAGGAGACATACAGGACTAAGTTCAGACAGGCCTGGAAATACAGCCTCCAGGAAAGGCAGACAAGGAAACAAAGACGGGACCTGGCACCTTCAGAGTGCAAGCACACACTGAAGGAAAACACTATGCTCAGGCAGGGATAGAAGGGAGCTGCTGAGCTATATACCAAGTGTCAGACAGCAATAGGCTGAGGACGCACAAGGGGTGTGACCCACAGCAGGTACAAAAAGCAGGAAGTGATCGGGCGCCGCCCTTAAGCAGCAGAGACAGACACAAACAGACAGCATGGAGGGAAGCCAGAGAGACACTCTGGACAGGAGATCAAGTGCGCGCTCCTGCACAGTGGGAAATGGACCACTATGCAAGGACGCCGCCAGGTATGTTACACACACACTGTATACGCTGTACATACCACATACACTGTATACGCCGTACACACCACACACACACACTGTATATGCTGTACACACCACACACACACTGTATACGCCGTACGCACCACCACACACACACTGTATACGCCGCACACACCACACACACTGTATACGCCGTACGCACCACCACACACACGCACTCTGCATACATCGTACGCACCACACACACGCACTCTGTATACACCGTACGCACCACACACACTGTATATGCCGTACACACCACACACACACTGTATACACCGTACGCACCACACACCCACTGTATATTCCGTACACAGTGGCGTACTGCCAATGGCGGCAGACCACGCGACTGCTATGGGGCCCGTGAGCCGGGGGGGCCCCATAGCAGTCCAGGGGTGGACATACCACCGCCGGTGCAGCTGTGCCGGGTCCCCACCATGCAGCTGCACCAAGGGGCCCGCAAGGTGCAGCTGCTCCCTGCACGCGGTGGTCAGGGAGCGATCCCTGCAGCTCCGCTGCTGTCAGGAGGAGAATAGCAGGGGAGCTGGAGGGTTCGTCCTCTGCTTCCTCCCTGACCCAGGCGCGCGCAGCTTGATGACGTCATCATGCAGCGCGCGCCTGGGTCAGGAAGAAAGCTGGCGGCAACCAGGAGGATGCTGCTGCAGGGGAGCGAGCTGAGGTAAGTTGTTTTTTTTTTTTACTGAAATGCTGGGGAGGGGATGGGGCTGGGAAGAGCAATAATGGGGCTGATGGGACTGGAGAGAGCAATGATGGGGCTGGGGAGAGAAATATTGGGGTTGGAGAGGGGGCTGATTGGGTTGGGGAGAGGGATAATGGGGTTGATGGGGCCTCGGGAGAGCAATAATAGGGCTGATGGGGCTGGGAAGAGGAATAATGGGGTTGATGGGGCTGGGGAGAGGAATGATGGGATGATGGGGCTGGAGAGAGCAATAATGGGGCTGATGGGGCTGGGGAGAGGAATGATGGGGCTGGGAAGAGCAATAATGGGGCTGATGGGGCTGGAAAGAGCAATAATGGGGTTGATGGGGCTGGGGAGAGGAATGATAGGGCTGGGAAGAGCAATAATGGGGCTGATAGAGCTGGGAAGAGCAATGATGGGGATGGTGGAGAAGGGGAGAGCAATGACGAGTTGCTGGGAGAGAGCAATAATGGGGGTGCTGGGACAGAGCAATGGTGGGGGGCTGGGAGAGAGCAATGATGTGGGGCTGGGAGAGAGCAATGATGGAGGTTCTGGGACAGAGTAATGATGGGGGTGCTGGGAGAGCGCAATGATGGAGGGGGCTAGGAGAGAGCAATGATGGGAGTGCTGAGAGAAGTGACGCGCCCAAGGGATGGGGACTCGGCGCCCGGGCCTTGCTGTTTGGTTTTGTGGAGACACCGCGGTGGCCGGCTCCCGGGCCCATACCCTGGGGTCACTCTTTAAAAGAAAGAAGGAATGGTGGGGAAAAGGTGTATGGTATAGGAAAGAGTTTGTGACGCCACCCGTGGTGTCTGGTGAGGATCACCAGCGCTGCTACAGTCATCTGAGGCCGGTGATCAGGCAGCTTAGATGGTGCGGCTCCCCACAGGTGGAGCGGGGCCTCAGGGCAGCGTAGGAGAAGGGATGCAGGACAGAGGGGACCCAGCCGGGTCGGAGGAAGAATAGGCACACACACGACAGTTCACTTCAGTACCTTTACTGGTGGTGTTTCAGGCACGATCAAGGGCACTGTCGGGTGAAGGGTGCATTTCAGGACTCTCCCCAGTGAGCGGGTGTGGGGCCTCCTGTTTCTTGCCTTTTCCTGTTAAGTTTATGACCTGCCTGGAGCTAGGCCTAACTTGGTCTCTGTCTTGCACCTGCTGACCTGGTGGTAGGGCCTTCTGTTGGAGATCACACTCCCTGGTCTCTTGGGCCTCAGTGATTCCTGACCCTGGTATTACAGGCAGCTCTTGGTGTTCCTGGGACATGTAGTTCGCCAGGGATCCCGGTTGTTTCTGCAGGTCCTAGAGATCCTTGCAGACGCGGACCCGGTGTCTGGTAAATGCTTGTGGGGTGAGCTGGTTAAGCTCCTCTGCCCCCTACGTAGCTCGCTTACTCCACTTGCCTTCGGCCACGCTCGGGGCCCTCACTAGGCTTCACACTGGCAATAAGCTTCGCTACTCTTCACCGCTCTTATGGCATCGGCACGCCTTAAGCTCACTGACTGAGCTTTATGAGTCTGAACTCTCTCTAGAGGGACTGGAACTACCTCTGTCCCCTGAGGAAACTGTTCTCTAGACTGAGCTCCACTGCAGGCTGACCTCTCTCAGGCTCATCTTCTGCAGGAACTGACTGCCTAGCTCCACCTTCCCTTTTTATATCCCTAACGGGCTCCCTCTGCTGGTCTGGAAGGTGGAGGTGTGTGTGTGTGTATGCTACGAGGGCCTCTTGTGGAGGAATCCGTCCATGCACCCCTCTAGGATCTGTGGCACCAATGCGCAGCAGGGGCGCCACATTCCCCCCCTAGTAAAGCTCAGTACTCCCGGACTGAAGTACTTTTTATAACAACAATACAATAACTCTTCCCTTTATGGGAGGCACTTTGCTTAAACGTTACATAATAAAACATTATAAATAACAAACATATACATATATACAATAAGCAACCTCAGAATTCAAGTCTCTTCTGGTGAGGTTCCCTACAGGATGTCCATCTCACAGGGTAGAGTACTTGGTAGCTTGAGGGACCTGTCCCAAACCCTCAACGTAGGCCCTGGGGTGGCTGCAGGGCTTGGAGATCCTGAGTCGGACCTCCGTTAGTCCCACACCAGACAGGTTTTTCTTCCGAGGTCACCTAAAGGGGCACTCCAGGGAGTGCAATTATTTACAAGAAGCAGTTTTTGGGCTGCACATAGTCCTCAGCCACAAAGTTCTTTATGTACCCTGATGGGTAACTAAAGGTAACAAGGAAAAGTGTCCGTTTCACTTAAATTGTCCATTATAAGGCAAAAGTACAAGTTAATAAATACATATACATGAAAATACACAATATAATACCCCAGGGGCAACTATTTACACTGTCAGAGTTTCCTTCTCTATTCTCTGTATCTGACAGGGGTCTGACCTCGTGTGCTATGAGTCGACCTACGTGGTACTGGGATGTGTGAGGCACTAGTATTTGCACTACCTCCCATTCTGTCAGTTCTAAGTGTTGGGGAACTGCAGGGTTGCCTTAACCTCTCTACAGGACTGGCAAGTATACCATTGGCTGGGCCTTCTTGCTCTGCTCAAACCGGGGATCCTTCTTCCGGGGATTTTTCTTGAGCAGGCTCTTCTGAAGCACTTACAGGCTCTACTTGCTGTGGAGGGTTTTCTGGCTGTTGAAATAAGTGGATCACAGGTATTATTACTGCTCCTCCTAGTTGACGCCAATCTGCCGGGAAATCTCCTAAATCAGTATGGAGTACTGCTTCTTTAGGTTCCTCCGGTACGGTGAGAGGCACTTCTTCTTGGGGCTTTAGCAGGTCAGGACACAACTTCAGATGGTCTCTAGATACCGTTGCAGTCGTTATTCCTCCGTCTCTACTAATTAGGCAGGTCTTCCTATTATCGAATCTTGAATTTAACACAGTGTAGGGTTCTCTCTCCCACTGGTCATCAAGTTTGTGGTTTCTCCTTTTTCTTTTTAACACCACTTCTCCTGGTGTGAAGGGTTCTGCGGGCGCACTTTTATTGTAGTGGGCTTCCTGCTTGTCCCTTACCCGAGTGAGACTGTCTTCGACACAGGCCTGTACTCTTCTGTACTGCCCCTGTCTGGTCGTGTCCCAGTCCTCAGTGGACATATCTGCTTCTGGTTCTACTACACCAAGCTCCAGGTCCATGGGCAACTTCCCGGGTCTGGCTCGCATGAGATATGCAGGAGTACAATTGGTGGAACTCACAGGTATGTGGTTGTACAGATCTATCAGGTCAGGTAGTAGGTCTGGCCACTGATTTCTCTCTAGTGGTAAGGTCTTCAGCAGGTCGATGACGATGTTATTCATCTTTCACAGAGACCGTTGGTTTGGGGGTGGTATGGTGTAGTCCTGATCTTTTTACACCTGTACAGATGGCAGAACTCCTTGAACAGTTCGGCTTCAAAGGCTGGGCCTTGATCTGTCAGCATCTGCTCCGGGTATCCATGGGGCCTGCAGAAGTACGCCTGAAATGTCTTCGCCGCAGTTTCTGCTGTCAGGTCCTTGACGGGGGCGACCACCAGGAACCGGGAGTAGTGATCCACCATGGTCAGGGCATAAGAATATCCTGACCTGCTGGGTGACAGCTTGACATGATCCAGGGCCACGATCTCCAGGGGACGAGTCGTCTTGATGGGTTGCAGGGGTGCCTTCTGGCTGCTGCAGTCTTTTCTTCTGAGGCTACAGGGTCCACAATTCCGGCAGCACCTCTCAATAGAACTGCGCATTCCTACCCAATAAAACCGACACTTCAGCAGGGCCTCTAGCTTCTTCCAGCCGAAGTGCCCCGCCTGATCGTGGTAGGCTTCCAACACCATCTGGATGTCTGTCTTGGGCACCACTGTCTGCCATACCATCTCATGGGTTTTGGGGTTGACGTACCTCCGGCACAGCTTCTCTCTATAGATGAACAGCCGGCTCTTCTCATTCCACAGCTGCTTGGCTTGGAGAGACGCTTCCTTCTCCAGGGAGGAACCTTCCTGGGTTATCAGTTCTTTGATACGGCTGACAACCGGGTCGCTGTCCTGAGTCTCCTTCCAGCTGTGGTGAGGCAGGGGGTTTAACGTGTTACCGCGAGGCCTCCTGGAGGCTCGTTGCTCGTGGACCATCCCATTCTGATGAAAGGCAGGTAGTTCAATCTCCTCCAGGTCGTCCACTTCTTCTTCAGTGTCTGACTGGTGAGGCATCCTGGACAGGGCATCGGCGTTGGCGTTCTTGCGGCCCGCCAGGTACTTAATAGTGAATTGGTAATTTGACAGCGGAGCCATCCATCGTTGCTCCAAGGCTCCTAGCTTGGCTGTTTCTAGATGAGTCAAGGGGTTGTTATCAGTGAAGGCAGTGAACTTACTGGAGGCTAGATAGTGCTTGAACCGCTCGGTGATGGCCCAGACCAGGGCCAGGAACTCCAACTTGAAGCTGCTATAGTTCTCTGGGTTCCTCTCGGTCGGGCGGAGCTTCCTGCTTGCATAGGCGATCACCTTCTCTTTGCCATTCTGCTTCTGACTCAGTACAGCTCCTAATCCTTCGTTGCTGGCATCAGTGTACAGCAGGAACGGTTGGCTGTAGTCAGGGTAGGCTAGGATCTCTTCGCCGGTCAGGATCTCCTTCATCACAATAAAGGATTCAGCTTGCTCCTTACCCCACTGGAACGGGGGATTTCTGCCTCTGGGGGACTCTCCTACCAGGAGGTCTTGCAGAGGCGCCGCTTTCTTAGTATAGTCCTTCACAAACCTCCGGTAATACCCGACTAGTCCCAGGAACTGACGTACCTCCTTGAGGCAATTCAGCTCCGGCCGTTTCTGGATGGCAGTGACCTTCTCCGGGTCTGGTGCTACTCCCTCTGAACTGACGATGTGCCCCAGGTACTGTACCTTTCTCTTGAGCAGGTGGCACTTAGAGGGCTTCAACTTCATCCCACACCGGTACAGCGACTCGCATACCTCCGCCAGGTGCTTCAAGTGGTCCTTATACGTTTTGGAGTATACTATCACATCATCCAGCTATAGTAGTACAGTCTCGAAGTTGCGGTGTCCCAGGCAGCACTCCATCAATCTTTGGATCGTTCCGGGGGCGTTGCAGAGTCCAAACAGCATACTATTGAACTCGCAGTGTCCCATCGGGGTGTTGAAGGCCGTCTTCTCCCGATCCTTCTCAGCAACAGCTACTTGCCAGTACCCACTAGTGAGGTCAAGGGTGGAGAAGTAATTTGCAGACTTTAAGGCAGCCAGGGATTCCTCTATACGTGGTAAAGGGTATGCATCTTTATGTGTAATGCGATTTACTTGTCTGTAATCTACACACATTCTCAAGCTTCCGTCCTTTTTCCTGACTAGAACTAGGGGAGCTGCCCAGGGACTACAACTATCCCTTACTACCCCTGCCTTCTTCATGTCGTGCAACATCTCCTTCACCTTCTGGTAGTGTGCTGGTGGTATAGGCCTGTAACATTCTTTGATGGGTGGATGGTCACCTGTGGGGATATGGTGTTGAGCCCCCTTAATCCTCCCAAAGTCAAGTGGGTGCTTACTGAATACTTGCTCGTATTCCTGAACCACGCGGTGTACACCCTGCTTCTGATGAGCAGTAGTGGTGTCTGTCCCAACATGGAGCTGTTGACACCAATCCTCCACCTGGGTTGCCGGATCATTATCCTCCACTTCGTCTGGTGAGGTTAAGGGCTCCACCGTGTGTATGGAGTTGTTATTTACTGTGTACAGTTTGGCAACAGTGGCGTAGCAAGGTAATCTAATCTCGTCCTCCCCATAGTTTAGGAGGTGTATGGGCACCCTCCCATTGCGTACATCCACTACCCCTCTGGCAGTCAAGAGTGTAGGCCTATGCTCGGAGCTAAGGGGCTCTACTACCGCCTGGTAGCTCCGTCCTTTGAGACCTATTGCTGCTCTACGCCATATCAGCATTTCACTCACTGGGGGAATCACAATGGGTACCGGGTCTGTCACCAGTACATTACCAATTTCACCACCTGTTAGCTTTACCTGTTGCTGGTACATAAGGGCTCGGATCTCTTTCTGGAGCGCCCTTCTCTGCCCTGGTCTGGCAGTGTCAGCTATCTGTTGGAGCAAGAACACCACTTCTCCCAGAAAGTTACTAACAATATTAGTGCCAAGTACCATATACAAATTTGTATCATCAGGATTAGTCTCTACTACAATTAGTCCCTGGTCCTTCAGTTCCACTCTTCCCACCTTTACTGCCACATCCTTAACCCCGACTAGGTTAAGGGGGAGGCCGTTTGAGGCATAAACGGAAAGGTTTGGAGCTGGTGGGCATGATGGTTACCTGAGATCCTGTGTCCAGCAGAGCGGATGTCACAATGCCGTCCAGCACAACGGACAGGAAAGGTCTTCCTCCCACAAACCTGCTGTACCAGTCTGTTGGGCCTGGGGAGTCTACTCCTGGGTGTCGGCCCTCGGCCCCAGGGTTTTCTCGTTTAAAGGACAGCTCTGAATGGTGTGACCTGACTTGTGGCAGCGGTGGCAGACAGGGTCCTTCGGTGGACGGCGTTGGTCGCTGATCCTCCCAGGGGGTGGCGTTGTCCTCTTCCTCCTTCTCATCCAGGGGACATCCTCAGGGCTGTCGGCTAGCAGGATCCTTCCTTCCTCCTCGGGCTCCGTCCGCAGCTGCAAGGTTCTCAGTACAGTGGTCAGGGTTTTGCTCAACTGACGCACTTCAGAGCGCAGGCTGTCCAGCTCACTAGTGGACGTTGCTTGCACCTTGGCTTCAGCAGCCACTGGGGAAAAGGTGGACGCTGCAGGCACTGGGGTGGCCCCACCCTGGTAACATTGGATAGTAGTTGTTTCCAGGGGCTGCAGTCCTTTTGTAGCCATGTCCTTAAGGATGTCAAAGGTGGCATCTGGATGATCCAGGGACCACCAACGCACAGTCCTGCTCTCCTCTGGAGATAAACTGTTCCTTCAGCATTTTATTTTCATTATTGATGCTGGTTGGACTAACCTGTTTCAGAGCTCGCAGGGCCCCTTGTAAACGCCAGGCATAGTCCCGATCACTGTCCTCCGGTTGCTGAGAGCAGTTGTAGAACCTCATCCGGAGGTCTGTCTCAATACGATTCTCAAAGACAGTCTGTAACTTTTTAAAGATTGCGGACACTGACTCTTGGTCTGCGGCCGACCAGGTTTCTACTTCTTGCTCCGCAGCACCGGTTAATTGTCCTAATACCACAGCGGCTCTTTGCTTGCCTGTCATAGAGTACGTATCCAGTATACCGCATATTTTCCGCTTAAATCCAGACAGGGTATCTGGTTTGCCGCTGTACTGGGGGAGCCACTTCGCTCCGGGGATGTACGGTAGGGCCATGGGTATGACAGGGGTTACAGGCCCTGCTGGTGGAGTGGCTGCTTCGGCCTGCTCGGCGTCGGGCACAAGTTGAGCATCAGGGCGGTTAACCGGTATTCCGGTGTTGTGCTGTTCTTCGGACATTCTGTCGCCCCCCTAGCTAACTGTGGCCAACCTTCTCTTCTTTTCTTCCGGTAGGCCGCAGCTCCGCAGGTGACGTTCTTCTTCAGTACCTTGCGTCGCTTGCGTCCTACGTCAGAGCATTCACCGGTGCTCCTTCCAGGACCTGGCGCTTCTTGGTTTGACGTCGAGGCGTGGGGCGTGTCCGGGGCTTCGCGCGCTTTAGCAGGTACGCCTCTCAGTTTCCCGCGGTTACGCCCTTCTTCCTGCTCGGCGGCCCAACAATGGCGGCAATCTTCGCCACAGTTAAATATACAGTTTTTGATTAAAGGCGCACATTACCCGGTGGCAACGGACACAACACTCCGTCGTTGCAGCGGGCACAGGATCCTGTTCGTAACGCCAGGAAGAGATGACGAGCCCAAGGGATGGGGACTCGGCGCCCGGGCCTTGCTGTTGGTTTTGGGGGATGCCGCGGTGGCCGGTTCCCGGGGCCGTACCCTGGGGTCACTCTTAAAAAAAAGCAAGGAATTGGGGGAAAGGTGTATGGGAAAAGGGGAAAGTTCGTGACGCCACCTGTGGTGTCTGGTGAGACTCACCAGAGCTGCTACAGTCCTCTGAGGCCGGTGGTCGGGCAGCTTAGTTGGTCCTGCTCCCCACAGGTGGAGCGGGGCCTCAGGGCAGCGTAGGAGAAGGGATGCAGGACAGAGGGGACCCGGCCAGGTCAAAGGAAGAATAGGCACACACACGACAGTTCACTTCAGTACCTTTACTGGTGGTGTTTTCAGGCACGATCCAGGGTACTGTAGGGTGAAGGGTGCATTTCAGGACTCTCCCCAGTGAGCGGGTGTGGGGCCTCCTGTTTCTTGCCATTTCCTAGTAAGTTTATGACCTGCCTGAAGCTAGGCCTAACTTGGTCTCTGTCTTGCACCTGCTGACCTGGTGGTAGAGCCTTCTGTTGGAGTTCACACTCCCTGGTATCTTGGGCCTCAGTGACTCCTGACCCTGGTATTACGGTCAGCTTTTGGTATTCCTGGGACATGTAGTTCGCCAGGGATCCCAGTTGTTTCTGCTGGTCCTAGAGATCCTTGCAGACGCGGACCCGGTGTCCGGTAAGTGCTTGTGGGGTGAGCTGGTTAAGCTCCTCTGCCCCCTACGTAGCTTGCTTACTCCACTTGCCTTCAGCCTGCTCGGGGCCCTCACTAGGCTTCACACTGGCAGTAGGCCTCGCTACTCTTCACCGCTCTTATGGCGTCGGCACGCCTTGGGCTCACTACCTGAGCTCAATGAGTCTGGACTGTGCTCCACTGCAGGATGGCTACTGCAGGAGCTCCTCTCAACAGGCTTCCTTCTACAGACTGGATCCTCACAGACTGGAACTAGCTCTGTCCCAGAGGAAACTGTTCTCCAGACTGACTGCCTAGCTCCACCTTCCCTTTTTATATCCCTAACGGGCTCCCTCTGGTGGTCTGAGGTGGGAGGTGGAGGTGTGTGTATGCTATGAGGGCCTCTTGTGGAGGAATCCGTTCATGCACCCCTCTAGGATCTGTGGCACCAATGCATAGCAGGGTGCCACATTTGTATTCAGCCCCCTGTAGTCTACTACCCCTAAATAAAATCCTGACTGACCAATGAAGTCACATAATGAGTAAACTGAGTCCACCTGCGTATAATTTATTGCCAGTATAACTACAGCTGTTCTGTGAAGATCTCAGAGGTTTATTTGAGAACATTAGGAATCAAACAGCATCATGAAAACCAAGGAATACACCGGGCAGGTCAGAGATAAAGCTATGGAGAAGAGTAAAGCAGGGTTAGGTTATAAAAAAAATAGCCCAAGCTCTGAATAACTCACGGAGCACAGTTCAATCGATAATAAAAAAAACGTAAGTAGTATGGTACAACTGCAAACCTACCAAGACATGGCCGTCCACCTAAACTGACAGTCCTTGTATGGAGAGCACTAATTAGAGAAGCAGCCAAGAGGCCCATGGTCACTCTGGAGGAGCTGCAAATCCACAGCTCAGGTGGGAGAATCTGTCCACAGGACAACTACTAGTCCAGAAATCTGGTCTTTATGGAAGAGTGGCAAAAATAAAGCGTTTTTTGAAAGCAAGCCATAAAAATTCTGTATGGAGGAATATGTGGTGCCCATAATAATGTATGGAGGACTATGTGGGGCCCATTATTCTGTATGGAGGACTATGTGGGGTCCATTATTCTGTATGGAGGACTATCTGGGGCCCATTATACTGTATACCGGTTGACCCGTAATTTTGTCCAAGTTTTTCATTTTGGCTCTCTGAGTTTGGCATCCCTGGTTTAAGTCAAAGGATATCAGAAGAACAATAAGGGTTCACACTGTTTAAAAAAAAAATTTTGTGCTCAGGAGGAAAATAGTCCATTAATATCTTAACTAAACCTCCGGCACTAATAAGTGAAAAAACAACTGTATATCATTTCAAGAATTTTTTTTTTAATTCCAAAGAGTGACTGTAACAAGATAATAACCACCGGAACGTTTTGTTTTGGCTAATTGCCTTTATCAAGGTAATCTGTGGCAATGAAAAATATGAATACTACATTTAATATGGTCACACAAATAATAGAGCCATACATATTACATACATACATTTTTTTCCAAACATACATAAAGCTCATATGCAAGGTTGCCAAGTAGTGGGTCACTTATTTTAAGCATAGGCGGTCATATTCAAGCGCAAATTGTACCTATAATATAAAAATAATCAGTAAGAAATCATCCAATGCCATATAATGAAAAAAAGGGAAACTGGCAAACTTAGAATTCTAAAGGTATTCATTTCAGAACAAACCAGGAGGTAGAATACTTGGAGAAATAGTGAAATATATGAAAAGTCATAAATATGCCCCAAAGGTAAAAAGAAACTGGAGTCCTCAGAGTGCGTATCAGAGAGTATCAAACTGAGTATATAGCTGTGCAACTTACTTATTTGAATCCAGGAGTATCACCAGGGTGCGTCCATGTGGCATAACTAACAGTCAGTGTGCCGGTGTATGCACATGGGAAATGTGTCCCATTTTATATGCGTCAGAACAGGAAGAGGTAAGTATGAATGGTGATGGCTGATAGATGTTACCTGGACCACCGCGGCCGAAAGATGCAGTGCAGTCTGCGTTCCATCGTCGGCCGGATGTGACGCGCCGGTATCATACTGAAAGAGAGCGGTGAGTTGCGTTCCACCGTGCGCATGCGCAGTGAACCCAAGGCGTGCTATGTGAAAATAAGACTTGGAACAGGGGAGACTGCATAAATAGATATATGAGAGAGGTGAGAAAGGTGAAAAGTCAAAGGATATTCATGTGTTTGAATGACCATGTCAACGTCCAGATCTAAATCCCATTGAGAATCTGTGGCAAGACTTGCTGTTCACAAACCATCCGCATCCAATCTCACTGAGCTGGAGCTAAGTTGTAAAGAAGAATTGGCAAACATTTTCAGCCTCCAGATGTGCAAACCTGGTAGAGACATACCCCAAAAGACTTGTAGCAGTAATTGCAGTGAAAGATGGTTCTACAGTGTATTGACTTAGGGGGGCAGATGACAATTTCCAGATTCCCAAGTTTGTGGGTGTAACGTGAAAAAAATATGGAAAAGTCCCCTTGGAAAGAATACTTTTTCCAGGCACTGTACTTGTCTGTGTCTGGTAGTTCTCACATGAATTCACCATTTCAGAAAAAAGAATAGAGTAAATAAGTTGGTGCAAGAACGAGTAAGTACCAGCAGTGCACTGTGTTCCATCTCTGGAATCCCATATATTTGCACAATTGGTGGACTCCTTAACTCTAACTAGCACTCCAAAAATATAGATGAGGTGGAGAAGTGGTCATACATGCATATGGATATCTCCACAGAGTTTTGTAAGAAGTAGTGAAAAACTTGGCTGAAACTTTCCCCTCTCCAATCCGTCCTGCAGCCAGGATCATATTCCTCACCAACCAATACACTGATGCCTCTTCCCTGTGCCAGTCATTGCACTGGTTGCCCATTCAATATAAACCTATCACTCTTACCCACAAAGCTATCCACGATTCAGCACCGCCCTACATATCCTCCCTCGTCTCAGTCTACCACCCTATACAGGCCCTCCATTCCGCTAGTGACTTAAAACTAAAATCTTCCATAATCCGAACCTCTCACTCCCGTCTCCAGGATTTCTCACGTGCTACGCCAATTCTTTGGAATGCACTACCCAGGACAATTCGATTAATTCCCAATACCCACAGTTTTAAGCATGCCCTAAAAACCCATTTCTTTAGACTGGCTTATCGCCTCAACACACTTATCTACTGTAACTGTCCCAGTTGGCCCATATTAAAATTTTCTTCAAAATCATGCTCATACCATCCATGCACTGATTAGCCTCTGTCTGTACTGTACACATACTGGCTGGCGACCAGTTCATGTAGTGTTATGTACTTACCCTATTTAGCATATTATGGCTGTATTATACAATATTTGTACATTTTACCTTTTGTGTCTCCCCTATTTTCTTATAGACTGTAAGCTTGCGAACAGGACCCTCACTCCTTTTAATATCTGAGTTATGCTTATTCTGTAATGTCTGTATAAGTCCCCCCTAAAATTGTAAAGTGCTGCGGAATATGTTGGTGCTATAAAAATAAAAATTATTATTATTATTATTCAGCACCTCACATTAACTATTTGAACTACAGCAAATATGGGTCCCTATTCTCCCGATAGGTGCTAGGTTGCTCTTCCAGGACTTCTACATATCAAACATTTGTACCATATACGTTCTATGTGCCATTATCTCAGATGATAATACACCTTTAAGTTTTATTGTAGCCCTTGGGATTGGTTCTATCTCTATAGATAAGCTGTGAACTGTGACATTCTATCACTATCCAGAATGACCCTAAAATAGCTGCTTCATTTCCTGCTTCTGCTTTTATGCAGGCTATGATAGTCCCTTTTTATTTGTTGTGTTATGTAATGTGATGTGATAACTGCAAACCTGCCCCACGTCATTTGATCCTTCGGTCGCTGATGTAATCTTCTACATTGTATAAACTCACAGCAGCCATTTTAGGCAACTTTTGCAAAGCTAATCGTAGATTGTTCGAATTCCCTGAGTTCAGCAACTTTAATCTTGTGGGCTCCAATGCAAATTCTCCACTAGGGGACTCAACCATCACGAGTCTTTGATAGGATTTCTGTACTCATATGATACAAAGGTACCTTTTGGGTCCACCTGAACTCCAGGTTCGACTGAAGCCCTACACCCACTATAGTTACGCCCCTGCTTATAACTATCCCTTTTAGTGCAAATTACTCCCATCTCCTGCATCTACTTTTCTGCAGTACTTAAGTAATTGGCAGTAACTTTCTGAACCATTCAATTCTGGGACAGCTTTTCATGGAACTACTTTCCCAGAACTACTACTACTCCCTCAGGAAATCGACAGGAAAAAATAAAAGTCTCTCATATCTCTGGGAGTACTTGTAGATCACAGACAAAATATCAGCATGCAATGTCAGTAGGTGGCTTCTAAAGCCAGCAGGATATAGTCATGTATTAAAAGAATCATGAACTTGTAGGACAGAGACGTAATATTACCACTTTACAAAGCGTAAGTGCGGCCTCATCTGGAATATGCAGTTTAGTTATCGGTACCAGTTCATGGAAAGGATGTCCTGGACTGCGAAAAAGTAGAAGGAAGAGCAACAAAACAGGTAAGGGGCATGGAGGATCTTTGTTAAGAGGAAAGACTAAGGGAATCTGTCACAAGGTTTTTTTTACACCTAATCTGATAGCAGCATAATGTAGAGCCAGAGACCTTGACTCCAGCGATGTGTTACTTACTGGGCTGCTTAGTGTAGTTTTAATAAAATCACTGTTTTATCAGGAGGAGATTATCATTAGAGGATTAGTAAACTTGCTGCCAGGTAGTCCAGCATATTCATGAGCTCTGTGTACACTGTACATGAGCAGAAAGCTGCCAATCAGTGATGGGGGTGGGGTTTTAGAGAGCTCAGCATTCAAAGAACTGCTAGATCTGCAGCAGATAAAACTGTGATTTTATCAAAATTATATTGTAAAGGACATATTGATATTCATGGTATAGCAACTCCATGTAGTCTGCTTGTTTCAAAATCATGTTATTATCACTCCTTGCATAACATACTTCTTTCCTGCTTTTCTCATGCTTTACATGGAACTTTCTCACACTAACTTTTTATCTCAAGAACATTTTGTCAGACACCCGCTCCTGTTATCTAACTAGTCTAGGCCAGGATTGACCTTGTACATTTACATAGTGCTTCGAACTAACGATGAGAATATGACCATATATGTGTTTCCGTAATAATTGCACTAACATTGGCTCAAGCCTGTAGTACTGTAGTACGGCTGTAGGGGATTGGCTATTGATAAACTCAAAACAATATCAAATGCTAAGCAAAATAAATGCAATCAGAGATTCTTTGAATCCTCCCATACAGAGTATTGCCTCCGTTTGGTTTTCTGTGGATTGCGCAATCAACATAATAATTTGACACTCACTTGGTCAACCGTGAAGGGTTATTGCCCTCCCTCAACAATATCAAGCAGCTCTGTAAGTGATACATCGTTAGAATCAGGGTCCCTGCCTCTATTTTATGCTGTTCTCAGATGGGGTAGCAAAAACCTAGTGACAGATTCCCTTTAACTCTTGACCCAGACTTTTTTTTTGTGCTTTCATTTTTTCATCCATTTGTTCCAAGAACCACAGGCTTTTTTTGGAGGACGAGTTGTAGTTTTATACGTCACTACTCATTTTATCATAAAATATATTGAAAAAGCGAAAAAAAAGTGGGGTAAAATGGTGTTAAAAATGAAATTCCATAATTTGTGTGTATGTGTGGCATTCAGTGTGCAGTAAAAATTACCTGTCAATATGATTTTCCAGGTCAGTATGAATAAGGCAATACTAATCTAAAAGGGGATCTGTCATCATTTTTTTCACCTTGATTCAAGGGATGTGTCACTTACTAGGCCGCTTGCTGTAGTTTTAATATAATCACTATTTTACCAGCAGGAATATATCACTAGTACACCTGCTACCAGGTAGTCCTCCATATTCATGAGCTATGTATATCCCTGTCCCTCACTGATTAGTTGATTTTGCCTTTGCACAGTGTACACAGAAAGCAGCTAATCAGTGGTTTGGCGGGGCTATACAGAGCTCCGCATTCAGAGAACTGGTAGATCTGCAGCAGATAAAATAGTATATTTATCAAAACGGCAGCACACAGCCCAGTAAGTGATACAGGTGCATCTCACAAAATTAGAATATTATCAAAAAGTTAATTTATTTCAGTTCTTCAATCCAAAAAGTGAAACTCATATATTATAAAGATTCATTACAGACAGAGTGATCTATTTCAAGTGTTTATTTCTGTTAATGTTGATGATTATGGCTTACAGCCAATGAAAACACAAAAGTCATTATCTCAGTAAATTAAAATAATTAACAAAAAACACCTGCAAAGGCTACCTAAGCATTTAAAAATGTCCCTTAGTCTGTTTCAGTAGGCTCCACAATCATGGGGAAGACTGTTGACTTGACAGATGTCCTGAAGGCAGTCATTGACACACTCCACAAGGTCCCAGATTTACAATTTTCATTTGGAAATCAAGGTCCCAGAGTCTGGAGGAAGAGTGGAGACAGGCCCAGCGTCAGCACCCGGGCAAGTGCCGGAGCCCTGAGCAGGCGGGGCGGGGGCCCACTCGCTGTCGGGCACCCAGCATGCTATGGGGCCCGTGAGCAGAGGAGTGTGGTGCCAGCGCCCGCGAGTGGGTTCCCCCCGCTTGCTCAGGGCCCCGACACAATACTTACCTCTCCCAGTGCCTCCACAGCTCTGGTCTCTTCCGTCTCTTGACTGTGACATCTTAGGTCAGAGGACGCGATGACGTCTTTCCAGCGCGCCCTGTGCTGAGCAGTCACAGTGCAGACAGCGGGAAGACACCAGCGACGCTGAGGAGTCCGGAGCAGCAGCAGCAGGAGAGGTGAAGTGAGTATTTGATTTTTTGATTTTTTTTATGTATGGAGGCATAGGGCATTATATGGGGCCCATACAGGATGGAGCCCATACTGGATGGAGCCCATAAAAAATGCAGCAATCTATGGGACCCATACAGGATGGAGCCCATACAGAATGGAGCAATATATGGGGCCCATACAGCATGGAGCAATCTCTGGGCCCATACAGGATGGAGCAATATATATGGCCCATACAGGATGGAGCATTATACTGTATGGGGCCCATACAGGATGGAGCAATATATGGGGCCCATACAGCATGGAGCAATCTCTGGGGCCCATACAGGATGGAGCAATATATATGGCCCATACAGGATGGAGCATTATACTGTATGGGGCCCATACAGGATGGAGCATTATATGGGGCCCATACAGGATGGAGCTTTATATGGGGCCCATACAGGATGGAGCATTATATGGAGCCCATACAGGATAGGACCCATACAGGATGGAGCTTTATATGGGGCCCATACAGGATGGAGCATTATATGGAGCCCATACAGGATAGGGCCCATACAGGATGGAGCAATATATGGGGCCCAGCCTGCATGAAGCATATTATGGGGACCAGTATACTGTATGGAGCATTATATGGGGGCCAGTATCCCGTATGAAGCATTATATGGGGCCCATAATACTGTATGGAGGACTATACTGTCTGCTCTGCACTGTGCGCTGCGAGGATTCACCATTTTCTGAGATATTGTAGAATTTACGATAGATATCACTCATATAATGTAAGAAGGGAGTGAAATCTTTGGCATTGTACTATACCTATATTTCTCTGCCGCATCTGTGCATCATGAATCATGAATTGTGGTATGTGCTAAAGGGACCCACTGAGACTCTTTCGCCCGGGGCCCACGAAAACCTGGAGCCGGCCCTGAGTGGAGAGGCACATAATCCAAGCTGCTGGAGGTCTAGTGTGAAGTTTCCACAATCAGTGATGGTTGAGGAGCCATGTCATCTTCTGGTGTAGGTCCACTGTGTTTTATCAAGACCAAACTCAGCGCAGCCGTCTACCAGGACATTTTACAGCACTTCATGCTTCCCTCTGCTGACAAGCTTTTGGGAGATGGAAATGTCATTCTCCAGCAGGACTTGGCCCCTGTCCACACGGCCAAAAGTACCAATACCTGGTTTACAAACAACAGTATCACTGCGCTTGGTTGGCAGCAAACTCGCCTGACCTTACCCCATAGAAGATCTATTATAGAGAATCTATGGGGCATTGTCAAGAGGAAGATGAGACCCCAGACCCAACAATGCAGACGAGCTGAAGGCTGCTATCAAAGCAACCTGGGCTTCCATAACACCTCAGCAGCCACAGGCTGATCGCCTCCATGCCACGCTGCATTGATGCAGTAATTGATGCAAAAGGAGCCCAGACCAAGTATTGAGGGCATTTACTGAACAGACATTTCAGTAGGCCAACATTTCGGATTTTCAAATCATTTTTCAAGCTGTTGTTATAAAGTATTCTAATTTACTGAGATAATGAGTTTTGTGTTTTCATTGGCTGTAAGCCATAATCATCAACATTAACAGAAATAAATACTTGAAATAGATCACTCTGTGTGTAATGACTATATAATATATGAGTTTCACTTTTTGTATTGAAGAACTGAAATAAATTAACTTTTGATGATATTCTAATTTTGTGAGATGCACCTTGTACATAACCAGAATTAGGGTCTCTGCCTCTACATCGTGCTGCTCTCAGATGAAGTAGCAAAATCTGGGTGACAGATTCCCCTTAAGAAAAAAAAATTAGAACAAACGTATCTATATTATATATATATATATATACAGTATAGACCAAAAGTTTGGACACACCTTCTCATTTAAAGATTTTTCTTTATTTTCATGACTATGAAAATTGTACATTCACACTGAAGGTATCAAAACTATGAATTAACACATGTGGAGTTATATACTTAACAAAAAAGTGTGAAACAACTGAAAATATGTCTTATATTCTAGGTTCTTCAAAGTAGCCACCTTTTGCTTTGATGACTGCTTTGCACACTCTTGGCATTCTCTTGATGAGCTTCAAGAGGTAGTCGCTGGAAATGGTTTTCACTTCACAGGTGTGCCCTGTCAGGTTTAATAAGTGGGATTTATTGCCTTATAAATGGGGTTGGGATCATCAGTTGTGTTGTGCAGAAGTCTGGTGGATACACAGCTGATAGTCCTACTGAATACACTGTTAGAATTTGTTTTATGGCAAGAAAAAAGCAGCTAAGTAAAGAAAAATGAGTGGCCATCATTACTTTATTAAATGAAGGTCAGCCAGTCTGAAAAATTGGGTCAACTTTGAAAGTGTCCCCAAGTGCAGTTGCAAAAACTATCAAACGCTACAAAGAAACTGGGTCACATAAGGACCGCCCCAGGAAAGGAAGACCAAGAGTCACCTCTGCTTCTGAGGATAAGTTTATCCGAGTCACCAGCCTCAGAAATCGCAGGTTAACAGCAGCTCAGATTAGAGACCAGGTCAATGCCACACAGAGTTCTAGCAGCAGACACATCTCTTCAACAACTATTAAGAGGAGACTTTGTGCAGCAGGCCTTCATGGTAAAATAGCTGCTAGGAAACCACTGCTAAGGACAGGCAACAAGCAGAAGAGACTTGTTTGGGCTAAAGAACACAAGTAATGGACATTAGACCAGTGGAAATCTGTGCTTCGGTCTGATGAGACCAAATTTGAGATCTTTGGTTCCAACCACCGTGTCTTTGTGCGACGCAGAAAAGGTGAACGGATGGACTCTACATGCCTGGTTCCCACCGTGAAGCATGGAGGAGGAGGTGTGATGGTGTGGGGGTGCTTTGCTGGTGACACTGTTGGGGATTTATTCAAAATTGAAGGCATACTAAACAGCATGGCTACCACAGCATCTTGCAGCGGCATGCTATTCCGTCCGGTTTGCGTTTAGTTGGACCATCATGTATTTTTCAACAGGACAATGACCCCAAACACACCTCCAGACTGTGTAAGGGCTATTTGACCAAGCGGGAGAGAGATGGGGTGCTACGGCAGATGACCTGGCCTCCACAGTCACCAGACCTGAACCCAATCGAGATGGTTTGGGGTGAGCTGGACCGCAGAGTGAAGGCAAAAGTGCCAACAAGTGCTAAGCATCTCTGGGAACTCCTTCAAGATTGTTGGAAGACCATTTCTGGTGACTACCTCTTGAAGCTCGTCAAGAAAATGCCAAGAGTGTGCAAAGCAGTCATCAAAGCAAAAGGTGGCTACTTTGAAGAACCTAGAATATAAGACATATTTTCAGTTGTGTCACACTTTTTTGTTAAGTATATAATTCCACATGTGTTAATTTATAGTTTTGATGCCTTCAGTGTGAATGTACAATTTTCATAGTCATGAAAATACAGAAAAATCTTTAAATGAGAAGTTGTGTCCAAACTTTTGGTCTGTACTGTATATATACTGTATGTATATATAGTTTGTATGTGTATATATATATATATGTATATATATCTCATATCTATATTAACAAACATCAGTCAAATTGGGCACTTGGTGCAGATTTACTAATATTAGTAACAGTTGCACCTTGTATTCCACAGATCACCTGGCATAATTTTAAATACCCATGTATTAAATGTCAGTGAAAGGCTATGCATCTTATAAATGTCACTGGTCAGTTGCTGATCACATGACCAGTGGATTGCTGTGCGCTAGCTGAGATGCTTACATTTGATCGGCAGTGAGTGACAGTTGGAGGTGACTGGCGACAGTTGAGGAGATGTCTGCTGAGCAGAGCGACAAAATGGAAGCGAAATTTAGGAGAGAAGGAGTGAACAGACGAAGACCTACCTATGACACATCTGATGATGAGAGGAAGTCTTCAGTCAAGACGACAAAACAACCTGTCCAGAAGAAAGATGGAGAGGAAGAGATGAAGGCACATCTGAAGATGGGAGCCAAGAAGCGAGGAGCCATCTTCAGCTCATTGGGAGATGAAAAGACATCTTCAAAGGAGATCCAGGGTATAAAACGACGAAGGATTTCATCAGGACAGAAAGCCATGGATCTGAAGAAAGAAGAGGATAGCAGTGAAGCCACAGTGTCTGATAACTTCAAAAGGAGATTACTGTTCCATCATGTGCTCGGCCGGGGAAGTTTTGGCATGGTCGTGCTGGCGGAGGATACATCTACCCGCAAATATTTTGCTACTAAGATCATCAGCAAAAGAGCCCTGCTTGCTTCCGGTGATGCTTCTGGGATGGTGGAGCGACGGGTTTTACAGCTGGCATCTGGGAGCCCCTTCCTTGTCCGCGCAGACTTCGCATTCCAGACCAAGGTAAGATATCCATTACTTAAGCCCCTTCCCAACACTGACAATTCTCATCTTTACACTTTACTTTTTTCCCTCCCCTTCTTCCAAGAGCCATATCTTTTTTGCTTTTCCATCACCATAGCGTATGAGGGATTGCGTTTTGCAGGATGAGTTGTAATTTCAAATTCCAAATTCATTGAAATGGTGAAAAAAAGAAAGAAGAAAAAAAGCAACTCCACCATTGATTTTTTTCTTTTGTTCATGTGGTATTCATCGTGCAATAAAAATGACTGGGTAAAATGAATCTCCAGGTCTGAACATTTACTAAGACCCCAAACTTGTCTATTTTTTTTTTTAAATTTAAGTGATGAAAAAAAATGTGAACATTTGTAAATAAAAAACATTGGGTTTGTGCGTCCATTTTCTAAGACCTGCAAATGTTTTATTCTTTTTTTGTGAGGTGGGGAGATGTTTTGATCACATTTTATTGCCTTTTGTTAGGAAAGTGTGTCGGCCAAAAACACACTTAATTGAATATTTTGATAATAATATATATATATTTTTTGTACTTAATAAAGGAAAAGGGTTGATTCAAATTATTATAAGTTTTTATTTGGTTTATATTTTTAACACTTTTTTATGTATGTTTACTTTATTTTTTCAGTCCTCTTATGGAATTTAAAGGGTTTTCCCACAAACAAAGTACATTTTAACTAATAGATCTTGGAGTAAAAATAAGTTCTACAATTGGATGTGTTAAAAAAATGTTCCTGTGCTGAGATAATCTTATAAATGTGCCCCTGGTCTGTACTGTGTAATGGATGTGTCTGACCTTACAGGGCCATGGTCTGATCATACCACAGCTCCGGGGCAGGGGAGGACACAAAAGAGTATACAGACATTACAACACGGGATCACAGCTGATTCATTTTGTGAGGTAAAACATTTTGCTGTCTGTTTTTAAGCAATATTTTTCCTGAAAGAAATAATCCTTTGTGATCCTGTCTGTATCCTCTTTTGCTTCCTCCTGCCCAGGAGCTGTGGTATGATCAGACCATTGTCCAGCACGGTCAGACACGGCCATTACACAGTACACAGCAGGGGCACATTTATAAGATTATCTCAGCACAGGAACATTTATTTTTACACTCATCCTAGTAGTTCTCATAGTCAGCTGCCATGATAACCCATCCGCAGCCAGTGATCAGTGTAACAGCAGCGATCAGAACAATCTCTGATGGCTGCGGTTACAGATGCCGGCTGTGTACAGGCATCTCCCTGTAGAACCGCGAGCAGAACGCCTGTGGGTGGAGGTCACACAGCCCTACCCTGCTCATGCCATACTGCCTCTGGATTTGGCTCATCCCATCTTTATTTCTTCATTATATCCTGATATTTATTCTTATGTTGGCCAATGACTTTTGCACTATGTACATTATTACGGCCATATATTCAAGTTATGTGTCACAAGAATTATATGAGATTTTTCCTATTTGTTATATTAGATGTACTGTTTTTCTCTTTGATGTTATTCTGGTATATACATATATATATCTGCACATGCACTTTATGTATTTAATATATCGATGGTGTTAATTTACTTGTATTCATGTATTTACTGGATGAAATCCAATATATGTGCATCCTAGGGAGAACCACTATTCAATACATAGGCTGTGTCTCTACACCCCACGTGTGTTTTAATGTATAGTTGTCAATTACATGTTTTTTAACGTATTTTTCTATGTCTGATCACTGATTTATCCAAATAAAGAATTTACTCCATTATGTCTGCTGTATTATTTAATCCTTACTGGATTGTTGTAGGTCATTTCATACTTGAATTGTGGTCCAGTGGACCTTAATGATTATACACATGTATTTTTTTTCCTGAATGTGTAGCTATACCCCATTCATTGTCGGTGTTATGTGTACAGGCATCTGCCCAGTATGATGCGGGCTCAGCTCCTGAACCTGCTCCATACATAGAGACCTGACATTGGAGGAGCCATTACATCATATGTCGGCAAACGCTTTTCTGCCTCCTTTATAAGTTAGCAGTGGGAGAGCATGATAAAAAGGCTTACCAACCCCTGAGACCGACTTTAGCTCTTAGGCCACGGCCCCACTATCAGTATTTGGTCAGTATTCAGTCAGTATTTTTCTCAGGAGTGGGAGCCAAGACCAGGAGTGGGTGATAAATGCAGAATTGGTGACTTGTTTCTATTATACCTTTTTCTGATTGTTCCTCACCTGGTTTTGGCTTTGGGGTGACAGCTAATATTTTAACAATAGTAGGGGTAACATTAGGCCTTATTCAGAAATACTGTCTGATATTAAAATTGGCTTTGTTATCAATAGTAATAAAACCTCAATTTTTTTATTTTATTTTTAAAAAGCAGATTTATCAGCCATCACCCCAAGATTCCCCTGATTCTTTAGGTCATGGTGCTCTTTGGATGACAGCTAATATGTCTAGAGTTTACAGTAGGATGCACTGGTCCATGTTTATAGACGTCACAATGATTTAGTAACGTGCGGCATTGTACTCATTACACTGAGCTCTGACTTCTTGGGATGGGTAACAAGGACATTTTTGGGGTAAATGAGGCCCAATATACCCCTTACTATAGATTATTACATTTTTCGCAGTGTTCCCTCATCTGTATAATAACATCTTAGGTCCTGATGCTCCTAGGGAAACCACTAATATTAGTATAATTTGGAAAAAAACAGAGAAACTAGGAGTTTCTTATGCAAAAATATGACAAAATCTTTATTAAATACACATGTATACATAATAGCAAATAGACAATAAAGACAAAAACAGTGTGCATAGGGGTAAGTGTAAGGAAACCCCCCAGGGGAAAACCAATCAGAGATTATATATAGCTCTATGCAAGGTATAGGCTGGGAAAAGCGGGGTGTTTTAGGCTAGTGGTAACAGGTTGACCCAGGTAATCTATATAGGGCAAGTGGTGAGAGTATAAGCACTAAGTGTGCCACTAAAATACCAACTCCCAGGGCCACCATCAGCAAATGTATAAGTATCAGAATAATGGACCAAAGGGCCTATGACCGCTTACCCTAAATTGTAGTATCCCAAGGACCCTCAGACCGGTGGCTAGGGTGGTTTAGCTTCTTCCCAGGGAAACCACTAATATTAGTATTATTTACAGTATGGGGTAAATTATCACATGAATGTAAGCATCAAATCCATTTAGTAGCCCTTGGACATTGAAGACCATCTCTGAGACCAGCACAGTTGTAATATGTGATATGTCTGTTTACATGTATTTTTCTGTATGTCTTCAAATATGTTTATGTCTGTATGTGTCTTTGTATATGTCTGTATATGTTTGTGTGCGCACATTTCTGCGACCCGTATATGTGCAAGTCTGCATGTGTATACGTGACTCCGTGTGCGTATATGCGTGACTGCATGTGCATGACCGTGTGTGTATGACCATGTGTGCGCATGCCTGCTGGTGTCTGACTGTGTGCACGACCGCATGAGTGCATGTGACTGCGTGTGTATGACTGCTTGTGTAAAAGACTGCATGTGTGTGCAAGACTACGTGTGTGCGTGATTGAGTGTTGACTGCATGTTTGTGTATTTGCAAGACTGCATGCATATGTGCGTGACTGCGTATGTGTGTGTATGTGCGTAACTGCATGTGTGTGTATGTGCATGACTGCGCGTGTGTGTCTGTGTGTGACTGCATGTGTGTATGTGCGTGACTGCGTGTGTGTGTATGTGTGACTGCATGTGTGTGTATGTGCGTGACTGCATGTGTGTGTATGTGCGTGACTGCATGTGTGTGTATGTGCGTGACTGCGTGTGTGTGTATGTGTGTGACTGCGTATGTGTGTGTATGTGTGTGACTGCATGTGTGTGTATGTGCGTGACTGCATGTGTGTGTATGTGCGTGACTGCGTGTGTGTGTATGTGTGTGACTGCGTATGTGTGTGTATGTGTGTGACTGCATGTGTGTGTATGTGCGTGACTGCATGTGTGTGTATGTGCGTGACTGCATGTGTGTGTATGTGCGTGACTGCATGTGTGTGTATGTGCGTGACTGCATGTGTGTGTATGTGCATGACTGCGCGTGTGTATGTGCGTGACTGCATGTGTGTGTATGTGCGTGACTGCATGTGTGTGTATGTGCGTGACTGCATGTGTGTGTATGTGCGTGACTGCGTGTGTGTGTATGTGTGTGACTGCGTATGTGTGTGTATGTGTGTGACTGCATGTGTGTATGTGCGTGACTGCGTGTTTGTGTATGTGTGTGACTGCATGTGTGTATGTGTGTGACTGCATATGTGTGTGTATGTGTGTGACTGCATGTGTGTGTATGTGTGTGACTGCATGTGTGTGTATGTGCGTGACTGCATGTGTGTATGTGCGTGACTGCATGTGTGTGTATGTGCGTGACTGCGTGTGTGTGTATGTGCGTGACTGCGTGTGTGTGTATGTGCGTGACTGCGTGTGTGTGTATGTGCGTGACTGCGTGTGTGTGTATGTGCGTGACTGCGTGTGTGTGTATGTGCGTAACTGCATGTGTGTGTATGTGCGTGATTGCATGTGTGTGTATGTGCGTGATTGCATGTGTGTGTATGTGCGTGACTGCATGTGTGTGTATGTGCCTGACTGCATGTGTGTGTATGTGCGTGACTGCATGTGTGTGTATGTGTGTGACTGCATGTGTGTGTATGTGTGTGACTGCATGTGTGTGTATGTGCGTGACTGCATGTGTGTGTATGTGCGTGACTGCATGTGTGTGTATGTGCGTGACTGCATGTGTGTGTATGTGCGTGACTGCATGTGTGTGTATGTGTGTGACTGCATGTGTGTGTATGTGCGTGACTGCATGTGTGTGTATGTGCGTGACTGCGTGTGTGTGTATGTGTGTGACTGCGTGTGTGTGTATGTGTGTGACTGCCTGTGTGTGTATGTGTGTGACTGCATGTGTGTGTATGTGCGTGACTGCATGCATGTGTATGTGTGTGACTGCATGTGTGTGTATGTGTGTGACTGCATGTGTGTGTATGTGCGTGACTGCGTGTGTGTATGTATGTGTGTGACTGCATGTGTGTATGTGCGTGACTGCGTGTGTGTGTATGTGTGTGACTGCGTGTGTGTGTATGTGTGTGACTGCATGTGTGTGTATGTGCGTGACTGCATGTGTGTGTGTATGTGCGTGACTGCATGCATGTGTATGTGTGTGACTGCATGTGTGTGTATGTGTGTGACTGCATGTGTGTGTATGTGCGTGACTGCGTATGTGTGTGTATGTGCGTGACTGCATGTGTGTATGTGCGTGACTGCATGTGTGTGTATGTGTGTGACTGCATATGTGTGTGTATGTGCGTGACTGCATGTGTGTATGTGTGTGACTGCATGTGTGTGTATGTGCGTGACTGCGTATGTGTGTGTATGTGCGTGACTGCATGTGTGTATGTGCGTGACTGCATGTGTGTGTATGTGTGTGACTGCATATGTGTGTGTATGTGTGTGACTGCATATGTGTGTGTATGTGCGTGACTGCATGTGTGTGTATGTGTGTGTATGTGCATGACTGCATGTGTGTGTATGTGCGTGACTGCATGTGTGTGTGTATGTGTGTGACTGCGTGTGTGTGTATGTGCGTGACTGCGTGTGTGTGTATGTGCGTAACTGCATGTGTGTGTATGTGCGTGATTGCATGTGTGTGTATGTGCGTGATTGCATGTGTGTGTATGTGCGTGACTGCATGTGTGTGTATGTGCCTGACTGCATGTGTGTGTATGTGCGTGACTGCATGTGTGTGTATGTGTGTGACTGCATGTGTGTGTATGTGTGTGACTGCATGTGTGTGTATGTGCGTGACTGCATGTGTGTGTATGTGCGTGACTGCATGTGTGTGTATGTGCGTGACTGCATGTGTGTGTATGTGCGTGACTGCATGTGTGTGTATGTGTGTGACTGCATGTGTGTGTATGTGCGTGACTGCATGTGTGTGTATGTGCGTGACTGCGTGTGTGTGTATGTGTGTGACTGCGTGTGTGTGTATGTGTGTGACTGCCTGTGTGTGTATGTGTGTGACTGCATGTGTGTGTATGTGCGTGACTGCATGCATGTGTATGTGTGTGACTGCATGTGTGTGTATGTGTGTGACTGCATGTGTGTGTATGTGCGTGACTGCGTGTGTGTATGTATGTGTGTGACTGCATGTGTGTATGTGCGTGACTGCGTGTGTGTGTATGTGTGTGACTGCGTGTGTGTGTATGTGTGTGACTGCATGTGTGTGTATGTGCGTGACTGCATGTGTGTGTGTATGTGCGTGACTGCATGCATGTGTATGTGTGTGACTGCATGTGTGTGTATGTGTGTGACTGCATGTGTGTGTATGTGCGTGACTGCGTATGTGTGTGTATGTGCGTGACTGCATGTGTGTATGTGCGTGACTGCATGTGTGTGTATGTGTGTGACTGCATATGTGTGTGTATGTGCGTGACTGCATGTGTGTATGTGTGTGACTGCATGTGTGTGTATGTGCGTGACTGCGTATGTGTGTGTATGTGCGTGACTGCATGTGTGTATGTGCGTGACTGCATGTGTGTGTATGTGTGTGACTGCATATGTGTGTGTATGTGTGTGACTGCATATGTGTGTGTATGTGCGTGACTGCATGTGTGTGTATGTGTGTGTATGTGCATGACTGCATGTGTGTGTATGTGCGTGACTGCATGTGTGTGTGTTTGTGCATGACTGCCTGTGTGTGTGTCTACATGTGCGTGTGGACCAGTGTACAAAAAACTGATGTATATCTGAGGATTAGTAATAACTAGCTAACAAATTTATCCATTTAAAAATTAAAAATGTATTCAATTTAGATTAATACCAAAAAGCTATGCAGGGGCTCATACTGTATCTAGGAGGCTATGCAGGGGCTCATACTGTATCTAGGAGGCTATGCAGGGGCTCATACTGTATCTAGGAGGCTATGCAGGGGCTCATACTGTATCTAGGAGGCTATGCAGGGGCTCATACTGTATCTAGGAGGCTATGTGGGGTCTCATACTGTATCTAGGAGGCTATGTGGGGTCTCATACTGTATCTAGGAGGCTATGCAGGGGCTCATACTGTATCTAGGAGGCTATGTGGGGTCTCATACTGTATCTAGGAGGCTATGCGGGGTCTCATACTGTATCTAGGAGGCTATGTGGGGTCTCATACTGTATCTAGGAGGCTATGTGGGGTCTCATACTGTTTCTAGGAGGCTATGCGGTGTGTCATACTGTATCTAGGAGTCTATGCGGGGGCTCATACTGTATCTTGGGAGCTATGCACGGGGCTCATACTGTATCTAGGAGGCTATGCGGGGTCTCATACTGTATCTAGGAGTCTATGCGGGGTCTCATACTGTATCTTGGGAGCTATGCACGGGGCTCATACTGTATCTATGGAGCTATGCGGGGGCTCATACTGTATCTACTGTATCTAGGGAGCTATGCGAGGGTTCATACTGTATCTACTGTGTCTAGGGAGCTATGCGAGGGTTCATACTGTATCTACTGTATCCTGGGAGCTATGCGAGGGTTCATACTGTATCTACTGTGTCTAGGGAGCTATGCGAGGGTTCATACTGTATCTACTGTATCCTGGGAGCTATGCGAGGGTTCATACTGTATCTACTGTGTCTAGGGATCTATGCGAGGGTTCATACTGTATCTACTGTGTCTAGGGAGCTATGCGAGGGTTCATACTGTATCTACTGTGTCTAGGGAGCTATGCGAGGGTTCATACTGTATCTACTGTATCTAGGGAGCTATGCGAGGGTTCATACTGTATCTACTGTATCCTGGGAGCTATGCGAGGGTTCATACTGTATCTACTGTATCTAGGGAGCTATGCGAGGGTTCATACTGTATCTAGAGAGCTATATGGGGGCTCATACTGTATCTAGGGAGCTATGCGCAAGGCTCATACTGTATATGGGAGGCTATGTGGAGGCTCATACTGTATATAGGAGGCTATATGGAGGCTCATACTGTATCTAAGGCGCTATCTGGGGGCTCACACTGTATATAAGGAGCTATGTGGGGCTCTTACTGTATGTAGGGGGCTATGAGGTGGCTCATACTGTATGTAGGGGGTGATGTGGGAGGGCTCATACTGTATATAGGGGGATGTCAGCATACTTAATTGTGCTCAATATTAAGTTATTATTATTTATTATTATTAAATATTATATTATAAAAAATAATTATAATTAATATGTTAATATTAACATTGAGCAGAATTAATTTCAGCCTATTGGTTTGGTCTCCACAACAATCATGGTCTCTCATGTGGCCCCTTGGGAAAATTAATCTCCCACCCCTGCTCTATTTTATATAGTGCCATTTTATGTATGGTGCTGTACATAAGGGTAAACTTTGCGCTGCGCGCTGTGTGCACCGCTGGCTTTGTCCATCTACAGATGTGTACAAGCGCACCTATGTGTTACTTTTCTTGGTCATGCCCTCAGCACTCTCTTAAAGGAGTTATTTGAAGAGCCCCACGTGAATGGCGCAGCAGTGCGCATCATCAACCACAGCTCCATTTATCTTTTCACAGTTCCGTTTCTCTGGATCATGGTGGTCCCAGTGGTTAGGTCCGCAGTGATCAGAAAGTCATCCCCTATCTATAAGAAGGGGGATAACTTCCAAACTTGGGATAACCCATTTAAACAGGATTTCAAAATGTATTTTTATTTGCCCATAGGAATGTAGAAAATTATAAACCAATAATGACTCTACCTAACTGTAATACAGCCTCTCCAAGAATAGGACCGAGGAAATGGCACTGTGCAGTCTATATGTATACAGAATAATCCAAATACTGAAAATTACACTCCGCATACAGGACAGGAGAAGTGGTACTGTGCAGTCTATATACAGTCTATATACAGTATATACACAGAATAATACAGATACTGAGAATTAAAACCAGTATACAAGACGGGAGAAGTAGTACTGTGCAGTGTATATATACAGATTACTACAGATACTGAGAATATTGCAGTCAATTTATATACACAGAATAATACAGATACTGAGATTTACATCAGTATACAGGGCAGGAGAAGTGGTACTGTGCAGTGTACATATACAGAATAATAAAGATACTGAGAATTACACCCAGTATACAGGGCAGGAGAAGTGGTACTGTGCAGTGTAAATATGCAGAATAATACAGATACTGAGACTTAGGCCACAGCCTCACTATCAGTATTTGGTCAGTATTATTTCCGCAGTATCTGTATTATTCTGTACATACAGTATACACTGCACAGTACCACTTCTGTCTGTATGCTGATTGCAATTGTCAGTATCCGTATTATTCTGTATATATACAGTACACTGCAAAGTACCACTTCTCATGTCCTATATATACTGTGTGTAAGGCCACGGCCCCACTATCAGTATTTGGTCAGTATTTTTTCTTAGGAGTGGGAGCCAAAACCAGGTGAGGAACAATCAGAGAAAAGGTATAATAGAAGCAAGTCACCAATTCTGGATTTATCACCCACTCCTGGTTTTGTCTCCAACTCCTGAGAAAAAATACTGACCGAATACTGACCAAATACTGATAGTGGGGCCGTGGCCATAGGGAGAATTATACACAGCATACATAGCTCCAAAATATATGCTACAAACATCTAAATATATATATATATATATATATATACCCACACAAACACTGGGACCATTGTATATACATGTAGTAAATATTATAGTATATATATTATAGTATGAACTATGGAGCTGTGTATATAGTTATTTAGTGTGGTGCTGTGCCTGAGTACATAACTTTTAGTGGGAAGTCCACACCATATACAGAGCTCCACACTATATACTGGGTTATAAAACATGGTATGGAGCTGTGTGTATACTATATAGTGTAGAGATGTGCCTTTTATATAAAATGTGCAGCCCACACTATATGCTATACACACATATTATATTCACATCACATCTACACTATATATTACACACAGCACCTCACTACATGCTATATACACAGGTCCACACTATATACAGTACTTAATTATGCTGTTTACATCAGATAGTATAATCTGGGGCCGATGCATATACATTACATAGGATACACTGGGGATGATATGTATACATTACATAGGATACAATGGGGCCGATGTATATACTTCTGAGGGGATGTGCTGGGGGCGATCTATATACATCACATAGGATACACTGGGGCCGATGTATATACATCAGATGGGATACGCTGGGAACGATGTATATACATCACATGGGATACACTGGGGCTGATGTATATACGGATTATAATGAGGGCAATTTGGGCTACCGCCCGGGGCCCGAGGCTTCAGGGGGACCCATGGCCAGATTGCCCTCATTATAATGTTTTGTGCAGAGGCAGGGGCAGGTTTGGCAGGGGGACCGCACTGTACCTTTTAGACGCCGGCCACATCACAGGGAGGCAGACACGCACCCTGCGCGCTGTGTGCTGCGTCTCCAGGACTGACATCACACAGCAGCGCCTGGAGCTTCTTTATCCTGCGGGAGAGGAGCTGGTGGATCAGGTCAGTGAATGGCGGTAAATATGAGGTCTGGAGAGGATGTCTGGAGTGAGGAGGGGGCTGCAGGATGCTGCTCCCCTCCTGATGAGTTTGCATAAGATTCCATAGTGTCAGTTCAGCGGCCGCTCTGATAGGGCTCTGTATAAGTTATTGCAGGACTTTCATCATTGCTGCAGATCAGGTCACTCTGGGTCATCGGCTCCAGCATCACCAGATCTGCAGGAAAATTCAGAGTCCTGTAATAAATCCCACTGAGCCCCAGCAGAGCGACCACAGACATTGCATAGAGGATCCTGCACTGACTGATCAACCCTGAACCTGCAGGACATCACATACTGTACTGATCCATATATGATATGTGAGGTCCTGTAGGCAGGTGTGATCAGTACAGTGTATATCCCTGTACAAAATGTCACATCCAGTAAACAGATTAGTGTATGGTATACTGTGGTACAGACATCAGATGGGATATAACAATGTGTATAGTATAACATCTAATGTCTGTATCACAGTATATTATACTAGCTATTGAACCCGTTTTACACCCGGGTCACAAGCATTTTTAGTGGTACATTTCTGGCGCCATTTTTTTTAAGACACTGTGTCTGCGAATTCTCATAAACACTTCAATAAAATGGCGCTGGATAGCGTGGTAAGCGCATGCACTGACTCCGGCACCATTTCATTGAAGTAATGTGCTACAAAATTAAAGGGATCCTTTCATCAGAAATAACGCTATTAACCTGCGTTCAGGTAAACAGCGTTTTTATACTGCCCAGTAGCTGAATGCAGTGGGGAGAAAATGATCTTTATTCTACTCGCCAGCATTCGGTTTCAGTCATGAGGGCAGTGCCGGTTCGGTCACCACTCTGAGTATACAGAGCGTCCTCTGCAACCGAGCCCCCGGCCCTGACTGACACTGACTCTACATTGAGACCGGCTGTCAGTCAGGGCCAGGATTACAGGGGTTGCTCTGTATACTCAAAGTAATGACTGAACCGGTGCCGGGCCAGACCCCATTACTAAAACCAAATGCTCCCCCATCCTGGTATATGCTCCCTCCCCATCCTGGTATATGCTCCCTCCCCATCCTTATCCCCCATCCTGGTATATGTTCCCCCATCTTGCCTGCTCTGATGTTCTTCCATCCATACAAAAAAAAAAACAACACTCCTACTCGCCTTTTCCCCTCTCGCTTTCAGTGCATCCTCGAACACCGGCAAGGCTGGAGGAGTGTGGCGCCAGAGTTCGCACCTGCGCATGCATGAACCACAACGCCACACTCCTCCAACCTCGCCGGACATCAAGGTATGTGTCCTAATGGCGCCGAAGATGGCAGTATGAAATCAGCGTTTACGCACCCCGTGATCTCCGTCATTACAATCCTTTATCCTCGTCCTCCTCCCTGTCACCTGTAACATCTGATGTGTTCTTCTGTCTCCGGCCAGACTGTGCAGGTGCATTGCGTGCACAGTCTATAGAGGCTTCGGACTGACGGACACATCCCTGATTATATTATAGATAGTCATGTATTCTCATATAGACTCTACAGGGCTGTACCTCGGGGAAGAGGAGGGGCATGTGACCTGGGTACAGCCGTCAGGGGGGTGCCTTCGGGCCACCTCATGCGGTGGTCAGAGGTGTCTCCCAGGCAGCTGCAATTTGCCGCCCCCAGAGTGGGAGTCGACCATTCTCTGAGCTTGCTGTGGAACCGACAGTCGATCAGAGAAGGGAGCTATGTGCGGGCTCATACTGTATATAGGGAGCTATGTGCGGGCTCATACTGTATATAGGGAGCTATGTGCGGGCTCATACTTTATATAGGGAGCTATGTGCGGGCTCATATTGTATGTAGGTGGCAGTGTGTGGGCTCATATTCTAAGTAACTATGTAGGGGCTCATACTGTATGTAGGTGGCAGTGTGTGGGCTCATACTATATGTACAGGGCTATGCGGGGGCTCATACTGTATGTAGGGGGGGTGTGGGGGCTCATACTATATGTACAGGGCTCTGCGGGGGCTCATACTGTATCTAGACCGCTATGTGCGGGCTCATACTGTATATAGGGAGCTATGTGCGGGCTCATACTGTATATAGGGAGCTATGTGCGGGCTCATATTGTATATAGGGAGCTATGTGCGGGCTCACACTGTATATAGGGAGCTATGTGCAGGCTCATATTGTATATAAGGAGCTATGTGCGGGCTCATACTGTATATAGGGGCTATGTGCAGACTCATTTTGTATCTAAATAACTATGTAGGGGCTCATACTGTATGTAGGTGGCAGTGTGTGGGCTCATACTTTATGTACAGGGCTATGTGGGGGCTCATACTGTATGTAGGGGGCTGTGTGGTGGCTCATACTTTATGTACAGGGCTCTGCAGGGGCTCATACTGTATCTAGGGAGCTATGCGGGGCTCATACTGTATATAGGAGGCTATGTGGGGGCTCATACTGTATATAGAGGGGCTATGCGGGGGCTCATACTGTATCTAGGGAGCTATGCGGACGCTCATACTGTATCTAGGGAGCTATGCGGGGGCTCATACTGTATATAGAGGGATGTCAGCATACTTAATTCTGCTCAATATTAAGTCATACAATTAATATAATTTTTTTAAATTATTTTGTTAATATTAATATGGAGCAGAATTAATTTCAGCCTATTGGATCGGCCTCCATAACAGTCACGATCTCTCATGTGGCCCCTCGGGAAAATTAATCTGCCACCCTGATCTACTATATATAGTGCTAGGTTCTGGAATTTTTTTTTCCTCATTCTCTGTCTATAGATGTGATCAGAACATCTGTGTGTTGATCACATGTCCAATCACATGATCTATCAAAGGGGATCATGTGACATGTCACTCACGTGATACATCCGGTACCTGGGGGGGGGCCACACCTTTTAAACTGCCCGGGGCCCTGGCTACTCTTAATCCACCCCTGTGTATATACATCATATAGGATACGTTGGGGACAATGTATATACATCACATAGGATACGTTGGGGACGATGTATATACATCACATGGGATACACTGGTGCTGATGTATATATAGGTGCATCTCACTAAATTATAATATCATCAAGAAGTTAATTTATTTCAGTTCTTCAATACAAAAAGTGAAACTCATATATTATATAGAGTCATTAATATAATTGTCTTATCCCGTCTGTCAATCTGTCTGTCCTTCTGTTCAGGAAATCCCGCGTCGCTGATTGGTCCGGCGCGGCCAATCAGCAACGCGGCATTTCAGAAAAAGATGGCGGCCGTTAGCGGCTCATCTGCCGCACGGAGGTCAGCGGCGATGCAGCCGGGAGATGCAGCCGGCTGCTCGCAGCATAAGTCCCCTGACCGGAGGCGCCGCTGACCTCCATGCAGCTACCGTCAGGAGATCAGCGACTACGGCCTCTTATCTCCCGACGGCAAGTGTGACACCCCCCCCTCCCCTCTCCTCTCCGCTCCTCTCCCCTCTCCGCTCCTCTCCCCTCTCCCTCCCTCCCCTCCCCCCGCTTGCTCAGGGCCCCAGCACCCGGCGCCATACTTACCCCTCCCTGTGCCTCCGCAGCAGCTCCTGTGTCTTCCACTGCCGCTCTGTGACGTCTCAGGTCAGAGGGCTCGGTGACGTCTTTACACTGCACTCTCTCCTGAGCGGTCACAGAGCGCAGCGGGAAGATGCCGGCTACTCTGGAGTCCGGAGCAGTAGCTGAGAATTGAGGTGAGTATTGGATTTTTTTTTATTGTATGGGGGCATAGGGCATTAAATGGTGGGGTGGGGGTGTGTGACATCGTGGAGGGGCCATTAAAAGCGAGGGGGGGGTGTGACATCCTGCATGGGCCACTATGGGGGGATGTGACATCCTGCATGGGGTATTATATAGGGGGGATGTGACTTCCTGCATGGGGCATTATAAGGGAGGGGGGGATGTGACATCCTGCATGGGGCACTATGGGGGGGATGTGACTTCCTCCATGGGGCATTATATAGGGGGGATGTCACTTCCTGCATGGTGCATTATAAGGGAGGGGGGATGAGACTTCCTCCATGGGGCATTATAAGGGGGGTGGTGACATCCTGCATGGGGCATTTATATGGTGGGGGGGGGAGTGACATCCTGCATGGGGCATTATAAGGGTGGGGGGAATGTGACATCCTGCATGGGGCACTATGGAGGGGATGTGACTTCCTCCATGGGGCATTATATAGGGGGGATGTGACTTCCTGCATGGGGTATTATATAGGGTGGATGTGACTTCCTGCATGGGGCATTCTATAGGAGGGATGTGACTTCCTGCATGGGGCATTATAAAGAAGGGGGGGATGTGACTTCCTGCATGGGGCATTATAAAGAAGGGGGGGATGTGACATCCTGCATGGGGCATTATACAGGGGGGATGTGACATCCTGCAAGGGGCATTATAAGGGAGGGGGGATGTGACATCCTGCATGGGGCATTATCCTGCATGGGCCATTATATGGGGGGGATGTGACATCCTTCTTGGGGCATTATAAGGGAGGGGGGGATGTGACATCCTGCATGGGGCATTATATGGGGGGGAGTGACATCCTGCATGGGGCATTATAAGGGAGGGGGGGTGACATCCTGCATGGGGCATTATAAGGGAGGGGGCGATGTGACATCCTGCATGGGGCATTATAAGGGAGGGGGGTGACATCCTGCATGGGGCTTTATAAGGGAGGGGGCGATGTGACATCCTGCATGGGGCATTATATGGGGGAGGGGGAAGTGACAACCTGCATGGGGCATTATAAGGCAGGTGGATGCTCCCCGGTCCTCACTAACACGGTTCGCTGATTGGTCGCAGCCACCGGCCGCGACCAATCAGCTATTTCAGCGCCAAATTTAAACACCGCTCTGCTGATTGCTCGCGGCCGCCCGCGGCGACCAATCTGCGATTGTGGCGCCAAATTTAAACACGGTCTCCGGCCAATTGGCGGCAGATTTAAAATAAGTACGTCTCCCGTCGGGAGACATATTCTAGAATACCCGATGCGTTAGAATCGGGCCACCATCTAGTATATTATATAGAGTCATTACAAACAGAGTGATCTATTTCACGTGTTTATTTCTGTTAATGTTGATGATTATGGCTTACAGCCAATGAAAACACAAAAGCCATTATCTCAGTGAATTAAAATAATTAACAAAAAAACACATGCAAAGGCTTCCTAAGCATTTAAAAGGTCCCTTAGTCTGTTTCAGAAGGCTCCACAATCATAGGGAAGACTGCTGACATGACAGATGTCCAGAAGGCAGTCATTGACACACTCCACAAGGTCCCAGAGTTCCAATTTTCATTTGGAAATCAAGGTCCCAGAGTCTGGAGGAAGAGTGGAGAGGCCACAATCCAAGCTGCTTGAGGTCTAGTGTGAAGTCTCCACAATCGGTGATGGTTTGGGGAGCCATGTCATCTGCTGGTGTAGGTCCACTGTGTTTTATCAAGACCAAAGTCAGCGCAGCCGTCTACCAGGACATTTTAGAGCACTTCATGCTTCCCTCTGCCGACAAGCTTTTTGGAGATGGAAATTTCATTCTCCAGCAGGACTTGACACTAGTGTTGAGCGAGTATGTTCTATTAACCCTTTCGCCGACTATGCTCGGGCCGAGCTCCGAGTATTTACAGCTGCTCGGTGATAAGGTTAAATCGCTCCTGTGTGCATGATTTGCAACTGTTTGACAGCTTTATTACATGTGAGGAATGTCTATTTCTTACACATTCCTCACATGTAATAAAGCAGCCAAACAGTTGCAAATCATGCACACGGGAGCGATTTAACCTCATCACCGAGCAGCTGGAAATACTCGGAGCTCGGCCCGAGCATACTCGGTCAGAACATACTCACTCAACCCTACTTGGCACCTGTCCACACTGCCAAAAATACCAATACCTGGTTTAAAAACAACAGTATCACTGAGCTTGATTGGCCAGAGAATCTATCGGGTATTGTCAAGAGGAAGATGAGAGACACCAGACCCAACAATGCAGACGAGCTGATGGCTGCTATCAAAGCAACCTGCGCTTCCATAACACCTCAGCAGGGCCACAGGCTGATCGCCTCCATGCCACGCCGCATTGATGCAGTAATTGATGCAAAAGGAGCCCCGACCAAGTATTGAGTGCATTTACTGACCATACATTTCAGTAGGCCAACATTTCGGATTGTAAAAACATTTTTCAAGCTGTTGTTGCTGTAAAGTATTCTAATTTACTGAGATAATGACTTTTGTTCATTGGCTGTAAGCTATAATCATCAACATTAACAGAAATAAACACTTGAAATAGATCACTCTGTGTGTAATGACTCTATATAATATATGAGTTTCACTTTTTGCATTGAAGAACTGAAATAAATTAACTTTTGATGATATTCTAATTTAGTGAGATGCACCTGTACATCATATAGGATGCTGGGGCTGATCAGTATACATAATATAAGATACACTGGGGCTGATGTATATACGTCATGTAGGATACACTGGTGATGATGTACATACATTACATAGGATATGCTGGAGACTATGTATATACATCATATAGGATACGCTTGTGCCAGTGTATGTGCATCATATAGGATACCTTGGGAGCAATGTACATAGATCATATAGGATACGCAGGGGCCGATATATATACATCATATAGAATACACTGGGGCTGTGTCATGGTGTGACTGTGGGATAGCAAGTGTGCTCCTATTCTGACCCTCAGGCTAGGGGTCCCTAGCTATTTCTGTTCCCAGGATTACTCCTGAATGTGGAGATGCCCGAGCCTCGTTCCTTACTATGCTCCTAAGCAGCACTAGTTTGTACAGTGTATGGGGGGAATACAAAACAAGATAGGACAGAACTGAAGCACAGTCACACAACACGCTCTCAGGGAAATACACAAAGGAATATAAAGTCTAAAACCCGAGAGGCAACAAAGTAATATAAAGACACCTAGGGAAAAAGGAAAGGGTTACCAAACAACGCTTGCAACAACTTTAGCAATAACCACTAAACCAGTATGTGTTCACCTTTCCAGAACAGGATAGAGAAAAACTATACTGGCATTGCCAGCAAAGCACAGCCGGCTTAAATGGAGAAACAGCAGACACGACTGGTTCTCCTCTAGCATGTGATCAAAGGCAGTCAACAACCTCAGCCCAGCAAAGACTAACTTTTGCTCACCTGCCAAGGAGCTGCAGCTCTAAGAGTCGATGCCCTAGTCACCCTGCACTGACCATAGCTATCAATGGAGTTACAAGGAGCAGTATATGAATCTGTGGAATCCACAGACTTGGACGCCGCCATCACAATTTGTGATGTTAGAGAAAACCTCCTTGTGACATGCTGATGTACAAACATCATATAGGATACACTGGGGCTGATGTATATATAGTACATCTTAAAGGATATACGGGTGCTAATGTAGAGTATATACATCATATAGGATACACTGGGGCTGATGTACAAACATCATATAGGATACACTAGGGCTGATGTATATATATCATATAAGAGATACTGGAGCTAATGTACAGTATATACATCGTATAGGATACACTGGGGCTGATGTATATACATCATATAGGATATACAGGTGCTGATGTACAGTATATACATCATATAGGATATACAGGTGCTGATGTACAGTATGTACATCACATAGGATACACTAGGGCTGATGTACATACATTACATGGCCTCTGCTTGTTAACTCATTCATAGCCTGGAGATGAATCAGTGTAGCATGCAGCCCTCCCAGAGCTTGAAGATGAGCCTGCAGGAAAGTAAGGAGCCGGCGCGCAGAGAGCGGTAGCCCCTTCTACCAAGAACATCCTGATAACACTATCTGGCACTAGGCCTGGCAAAGAGTACGCCACTGCGGTGTACTGAATGCTGTGCGTGTGCGTCGTGCATGGGCGCGCATGGGCGGGTACACACGACATGGACATGAAAAAATATTAAAAGGCCAGCAGCTGCAAAACCACGGCCTATGGCCCACAATGTAGGTGAGGGCTGCAGCCCAGTGAGCATGTGCCTGTTGGGCTTGTAGTAGTGGCATGGTTCTAGAGGTCAATATATCTTTGAACATAAGTATGAGATATACAACCAATACCATTTTAATGGCAACTCTCGTGTATATATATATATATATATATATATATATATATATACAGTATATATATACATATATATATATATATATATATATATATATATACATATATATATATATACATATATATATATATATATATATATATATATATATATATATATATATAGTGTCGGACTGGGGTGTCTGGGGCCCACAGGTGGAATTGATCCTCAGGGCCCACCCTACAGCTATATGTAAATACCTGATAGCCGATATCCCCGTTATAGTGGAGCGTCTGCTGTAAATCACAGGCGGCTCCTGCACATCTACTGTGCACATGCTATAACTAGGATGTACAATGTTCTTTGGTTAAAACAAGTTATCAACGATCCAAGGGCTCCACGGGATAGGTGATAACTGACTGATCGTTTGGGTCCGAACATTGGAAACCGCACCGATCAGAAGAATGGGGAAGTTTTATCCCTGTCAGGACACTTATCCCCATTTTAAAATGCAGCGGCAGGTGGGACGTCTGACTGCAGCTCCCTTCATTCTCTTTGGGGTTTCCAGAAAAAAAACAAGAACAGCCACTGAGGGAATGAATGGATCAGTGGTCAAGTCGCACATGAGCTCCAGTCTAATGGGGATAAAAGCTCCACATTCTACCAATCGGTGCAGGTTCCAGCATTCAGACCCCCACTAATCAATAACTTATCACTTATCCTGTGGAGAGGTGATTACTTGTTTTCATCGGAGAACCCCTGTAAGTGCATCTTGTTCCAAGTATTTAATTAATCACTAATGGAAACAAAGAATCTTCTCCTAATTAATATCAGAGAGAACAGATGACTGCCATACACAACACAATCCACTGTACCAACACAAACAGTACCACATACAAGGGAGAAATACTGCCACACCATGACTGGACTACATATTACCACCACATAGTGACCAAATAATACTACATACAAGGGAGAAATACCACCACACCATGACCAGACCACATATTACCACCACATAGTGACCGAATAATACCACATACAAGGGAGAAATACCACTAAACCATGACCAGACCGCATATTACCACCACATAGTGACCGAATAATACTACATACAAGGTAGAAATATCACCACACCTTGATCAGACCAGATATTACCACCCCATAGTGACCGAATATTACTACATACAAGGGAGAAATACCACCATGCCATGACCAGACCAGATATTAACAGCAAATAGCGTCCAAATAATTCCCCATCATTTCTCTCTCCTACCTCCATAATTGCTCTTCCCCATCCCAATCATTGCTCTACCCCACCTTCTCCAACATTGTCATATCTCCCCCACCTTCTCCATCATTGCCATATCTCCCCCCACCACCTCCATCATCATTGCCATATCTCCCCCCACCACCTCCATCATTGCCATATCTCCCCCCACCTGCTCCGTCATCATTGCCATATCTCCCCCACTTGCTCTGTCATCATTGCCATATCTCCCCCAACCGGCTCCGTCATCATTGCCATATCTCCCCCCTCCTACTCCATCATCATTGCCATTTCTCCCCCCACCTGCTCCACCATCATTGCCATATCTCCCCCACCTCCTCTATCACTAATGCCATGTCATATCTCCCCCTACCTCCTCCATCACCATGCCATACATATCTCCCCCCACCTCCCCCATTGCCATGCCATATATCCCCCACCATGTCATATCTCCCCCCACCTCCTCAATCACCATTGCTCTCCCTCAAAAAACCCCAAAACTTATCTCTCATCGCGCTCCCCCGCAGCACTGTCCTCTGCTTCCTGCCCGGCATCTTTCTCCCTGACAGGCCCATGCTGTATGATGACGTCATCAAGCAGTGCGAGCCTGTGTGAGGGAGGAAACGCCGGGCAGAAAGCAGAGGTGAGGACGGATCCCTGCAGCTATGCTGCCATTTTCCTCCTGTCGGCAGTGGAGCTGGAGGGATCGCTCCTTGCCTGCCGCACAGGATGAGGGCAATCTGCCCATGGGACCGAGAAGCAGGCCAGATTGCCTTCATCAGCCGCACTGAAAGGGCCCCCCTGACCCTCCAGGCCCTTGCAGTGCGGAGCACCGGCGGCCATGTTAACCAGGGGCACCCGTGTGTCCTGCTCGGGGGCCCGCTGAGGACCCGGGCCCACCGGAGAATTCTCCGGTGTCCCGGTGCCCCAGTCCGACCCTGTATATAGACACACTTACACATTGGTGTGTACATACAGTACATGTGCATGTGTGTGAGTATATACAGTATGTGTATAGTGGCGTTGCTTGAAGTTTATAGGCCCTGTAAGGCAGCGCTAGTCATCATGCTGGGGGACACTCGCTGCATCGGGTCAATTAAAGCACACCAGCCACGTTTTCCAGGATTTCACAATCCAGCAGTTTATTACACTTCACTACTGCTTATCACCGAGTCCAACTCAGTGGCTCGCCAACATACACATATAATGTCCAGGAGCCTTTCAAGTGGCAGACAGGCCCACTTGGCTCCAGTTACAGCCATCAGCAAAGTCACTTATATCAGCGTCCATATAATGCAGTGCTTTACCTTTGCCCGGTTTTAGCTGCTTCAGTCAGATTTGTTCTGCCACCACTGTGGCTTTAGGGCTTCCCAGATGGGGGTCTCCAGCCCTCGTTCCTTCAAAGGCTACTGGTATGTTTTCTCACCTAACATCCAGCCTCTGCCTTCCAGGACTCTTGCCTTCCAAGCTTCTGGCCCTCCAAGGCTACTAGTATCGCTTACACGTAAGGATCCAGCCTCTGCCTTTCAGGCTTCACTAGGCCTCACTAAGCCTCTCCAGGCTAACGGTGTCCCACACACGGGAACAGGCCTCACGCCTTTCACACCTGTCTCAAATCTACCAGGGTTTATATATCCTCTAGTGCACACACAGGACCTGTGCTGATGTCACAGTCATGTGATCAGACCTTCTGTATGCACAGGACCTGTGCGATGTCACAGTCATGTGATCAGTCACCTCGGGAGGTACATGGTCGGCCAAAACACACCCTGGACCATTACAGTAATGCCGCAAGCCGCTGCATTACAGCCCCAATGAAAAATTTCCAACATGGCCCCCAACCATTACAGATCTTTAATAGTACTGGTGTTCTCTTATGGGCCAAAAGGATATTTTGGCCCCATAGGCTCCAGGGCTAAGTGCGACTGCAACACATGTACCTACTATAGTTATGTCTCTATGTTTGTATCTGGACAATCAGACAGGCATTTACCATGTAGCCTATAGTTATTCTGTCCTATTCTGTAGTAGATGTGTAGGTACTGTAATAATCTGGCAATTCACCTATATCTCTGCTCTGTACAACAGCTGCATTTGCTCCTTGGTCTGGAATACGTGAGCTGCGGGGACTTTTACAGCTACTTACTGATGAAGGGGCAGCTTGACATCCCCAGTGCAAGGTAAAGTTTTATTTTTATGTAATTATACACGAATAGAAATATACAGTATATATAAACAGCAGTTCTGTCATCAGTATTGATTGCTCTTTGATGGCAATATGGATTAGACTAAAGCAATATATTAGTCATCAGAACCTGGACAGAATCCTGACCGGCCACTTTATTACACTATGGATAGGGCAGGATTTCTTGTATTTCTGTAGACAGTCACTAATTTCTTGTCTCTCTGTCAGATTCTATGCCGCTGAACTCGTCTGTGGAATCCAACATCTCCACTCAAAGGGCGTCATCCACAGAGACCTCAAGCCCGAGAACATCTTGGTGGCTGAAACGGGCCATATTAAGATCACAGATTTCGGTCTCGCAATTGACAACATGCATGGAGACCGAACAGCCACTGGATACGCTGGAACTGCAGGCTACATGGCTCCTGAGGTGAGAAGAACAAGGATTTTCTCTTTTTTTCATACTATAATTGTATGTCTGCCTGGATCACACACATAATCCAACAAATGTTCATTACAGTAAATGGGACATTCTGACATTGACATCTGGCATGCCATACACATTAGATAGGCAGCTTGCCTCAGCTGAGTGTACATGCGTTCTGAATGGGAGGGGGGAGTATGACCATGCCAGACACAAAGGATCGGGCACTGAAATTCAGCATCCAGTGTTTGAGCTGAATTGGGATGTCTCCATACACATTAGATGATCTCTCCGGAATCTGTGAGTCCGGCCACAATACATGATCATGCTATATGTTTTGCCAGCATTAGAGACCCAAAGAGTTACAAGTCAGCCCACAAAGGTTCTGGAGCTCAGAAGAGCAGCATGGCTCCTTTCAGTCATTAGTGTAGTAATCATAATATTCAAGTGATGCCACAACCAGAGGAATCATCCACTCTCACTATATTACATAGTCTTACAATTATTATACTGAGAACTTTGTTACACTGAAGATATGGAACTTTTTGACCAACTCTTTATCTATTTTCTTCTTCTTTATGTAGATTTTGGCTGGGAAGGAGTATAACGCCGGAGTAGACTGGTATTCTTTTGGTGTCATCTTAAAAGAAATGGTTACCGATGAGTGCGCCTACCATCAGACACTCAACGATAAATCCTCCGGCATCAGGAACATCATTAAACAGGTCAGTTGTCTTAACAGTCATTAGTACTATGATATATACAATGTTATAGTTGTAGAGATGAGCAAACCTTTTGAAATTCAAATTAACCAGCTTGTTCCAATTTTTTCCCAAAAATGTTAAAATCGCAAGTACTCAACATAAATGGGTAAACTTGTGGTAACCGTTCTTTACTGCTGTGCTGTCACATACTATCTGTGCAGTCTTTTACTGTTTTATGTCTTTCTCTCTCAATCTCTACTGCTAAGCTGTGATGTGCTCTCCCTATCCAGATTCACCACAAAATGACTCCTACATTCATTGCTTTGGCTTTCATACAGGCTATGATAGTCCCTCCTGATTGTGCTATAACATGTGATGTGACACCTTAAAGCATTATGGTGAAGCCTGGACGGCTTACATCAGAGGTCCTATAAGTCTTCTCTGGCTGATGTAATTTTTAGTAATACTGTATGAAAATTGGCTGCAATTATTTTAGGTGATTCCCAAGAAGCAAATCACAAATTGTTGAAATTCACCAGGTTCAGCAGATTCACAAAAATTCAACACAAATTCAGTTCGCATCAAGTGGATTTGCTCATCTCTGCATAGTAGTCATCATTTTCTCTCCAGTTTACATTCATGGATTTTGGTTTTATCTTTATTAGCTCCTTCAGAAAGATCCTGCCAGTCGCTTAGGAGCCAACGGTAACATCAGAAAGCACAGGTTTTTTCAGCGTATCGACTGGGTCTCTGTGGAAGCCCTGAAACTGCCTCCACCATACGTCCCTGTAGTAAGTATATGAGCAGATATGGTTTCTTAGTATTAAAATCTTTGTGTCTATTCTTTTACTAGTTTTCAATCAACACAACTTGTTTTTAACGGAGACTCTGATATAAAGTCATAATTTTAATGTTATAATTCCTTTTTTCCTTTATAGCCATCTGAGCCTCCCCGTCGTCATAAACCATTCCACCTGGAGAAACTAGAAGCAGCAGAGGCCACAGCACCTATATCAACAAAGGACCAGGCATTGTTTGAGGGATTTTCATTTGTCAACTTGGAAACCCTTGAGCAGACCCCAGCTCTATAGTCATCAGAGCGAGCGGCCCACCTGAGCCTCCGGAAGACTGAAAATCAGAAGACTGGACATCACTGGAACAAACGCTGCAAGAATGAAGGTGACCATGGAGACGTCGAGGGACCCCGAATGAAGACACAGAGAATGACGGAGCCAGCAGATCCACCTATGGGCTGGCGGTAAGAATAAGCGCCATAATATCTGCGCTTTATTCCAATCATAGGCATGTGCCAAACATTTTTCACTGACCGGTAATAGGATTTCCTCCTGCTCATTTTAGCTGCATTTTTTGGTGCTGTCTTGGGCAATGATGAAATACTGAGGTGCGTGATGGCCGGCTATTAAGGGGTGGCAGGAGGCCGGATTTTTTTTTTTTTTTAACAACATCTTGCACTTGCCTATGATAAATCTACCATTACCGGCAGTTGGATTTCCTCATACTTATGACAGTGTTGTCATAGGAGTGGGGAAAAAGGTGAGAGATGGCCGGCTATTAAGGGGTGGCAGGAGGCCGGATTTTTTTTTTTTTTTTTAAATAGGGAAAATTTGGCCTATGGAGAACACAAGAGCTTACAGCTAGTGGACTTGCACATCCTCCAGATGTAAGTGTAAAATGAGAGCCGCAGTCTTAAAAAGTACATTTTGTTAAGACCCTGAGGATGGCAGAGCCGGCAGATCCACCTATGAGCTGGAAGTAAGTATAGGCGCCATAATATGTAAACCCAGATCGCCAAATGGAGGACTATTTCATCAAAGTCCCGTGAAGACACCCATGCCAATGTCATTCCAGTCCATGCCAGGGGTACCCATTCCAGAAGCCATTGAGCCTTCTCATGGAACATCTATATAGTTAAACAAAACAAAAAAACCTGCAAAGCTTTTTAATGCAACTAAAACCTCTTACATGTTTCTTATATCTGTAAATAATGAATGAAGTGGGTTAAAAGTTGATTTTGAATATTCCCATTTTTTAAGGCACCTAAACAGGAAATGGTTCTTTACAGTCAGAGCAGTCAGACTGTGGAATTCCCTACCACAAGAGGTAGTGATGGCAGACACTATAACAGCTTTCAAAAAAGGGCTGGACCATTTCCTCGATACACATAACATTGAGGGTTACCGTTAAATTAGACAAAATGTTACAACTATAGTAGTACATGTAGTACGGTAATAGTATTATTATTATTTATTATTATAGCGCCATTTATTCCATGGCACTTTACATGTCAAGAAGGGGTATACATACAAGAACTATTACAATAATCTTGAACACAATGTGACGGCGACTGGTACAGGAGGAGTGAGGACCCTGCCCGTGAGGGCTCACAGTCTACAAGGGATGGGTGAGGATACAGTAGGTGAGGGTAGAGCTGGTTGTGCAGCGGTATGGTGGAGCGATGGTTACTGCAGGTTGTAGGCTTGTCGGAAGAGGTGGGTCTTCAGGCTCTTTTTGAAGGTTTCCACGGTCGACGAGAGTCTGATGTGTTGGGGTAGAGAGTTCCAGAGTAGGGGGGAAGCATGGGAGAAATCTTGTATGCGATTGTGGGAGGAGGAGATTAGAGGGGAGTAGAGAAGGAGATCTTGTGAGGATCGGAGGTTGCGTGCGGGTATGTAGCGGGAGACTAGGTCAGAGATATATGGAGGAGACAGGTTGTGAATGGCTTTGTATGTCATGGTTAGGGTTTTGAACTGGAGTCTCTGGGCAATGGGGAGCCAGTGAAGAGATTGACAGAGAGGAGAGGCCGGGGAATAGCGGGGGGCAGGTGGATTAGTCGGGCAGCAGAGTTTAGGATGGATTGGAGGGGTGCAAGAGTGTTGGAAGGGAGGCCACAGAGCAGGAGGTTGCAGTAATCAAGGCGGGAGATGATGAGGGCGTGCACTAGTGTTTTTGCAGATTCATGGTTGAGGAATGTGCGGATCCGGGAGATATTTTTGAGTTGGAGTCGGCAGGAAGTGGAAAGGGCTTGGATATGTGGTTTGAAGAAGAGTTCAGAGTCCAGGGTTACCCCAAGGCAGCGAGCCTGAGGGACTGGGGAGAGTGGGCAGCCATTGACTATGATGGATAGGTGAGTTGGGGGGGTCGAATGAATTGGCGGAAAGATGATGAATTCTGTTTTGTCCATGTTAAGTTTTAGAAATCTAGCAGAGAAGAAGGATGAAATAGCAGACAGACATTGTGGGATTTTGTTTAGTAAGGAGGTGATATCGGGTCCAGAGAGGTAGATCTGTGTGTCATCAGCATAGAGGTGATAATGAAAGCTATGAGACTCTATGAGCTGTCCCAGGCCTAAGGTGTAGATGGAGAAGAGCAGGGGTCCTAGAACTGAACTTTGGGGGACACCGACAGATAGGGGGCGAGATGAGGAGGTGGTCTGTGAGTGAGAGATACTGAATGTCCTGTCTGTTAGGTATGAGTAGATCCAGGATAGGGCCAAGTCTGTGATGCCGAGAGATGGGAGAGTTTGTAGTAAGAGGGAATGGTCCACTGTGTCGAAGGCAGATGACAGGTCTAGGAGGAGGAGGACAGAGTAGTGTCGCATAGATTTGACGGTTAGTAGGTCATTGGTGACTTTAGTCAGTGCAGTTTCAGTAGAATGGTGCGGTCGGAAACCAGATAGTAGGCTGTCGAAGAGGGAGCAGGAGGAGAGGTGGGAGGACAGCTCAGAATGGACGTGTTGTTCCAGTAGTTTTGAGGCATAGGGGAGAAGTGATATAGGGCGATAGCTAGACAGAGAGGATGGGTCAAGGGAGGGCTTTTGAGGATTGGTGTGATTGAGGCATGTTTGAAGCATGAGGGGAAGACACCAGTTGTTAGTGACAGGTTGAAGAGGTTGGCTAGGGGTGGGATGAAGATAGTGGTAAGGTTTGGGATGAGGTGGGACGGGATTCGGTCAAGTTTACAGGCGGTGAGATGTGATTTGGAGAGTAAAGAGAAAAGTTGATCTTCTGTAATGGTGGAGAATGTGGTTTTGGAGGAGGAGGGTTGAGTAGGTGTGGGGAGGGGCTGTGGGGGCTTTAGGCAAAAGCTTTGTCTGATGGTGTCAATCTTCTGCTTGAAGAATGAGGCAAAGTCTTCGGCTGAAATAAGAGGAGAGGGAGGAGGCACTGGGGGACGGAGGAGAGAATTGAAGGTGTTGAATAGTTGTTTGGGGTTGTGAGACAGGGAGGATATGAGAGATGAGAAGTATGTTTGTTTTGCTGCAGTGAGTGTGGACTTGAAGGTAGTGAGGGACTGTTTAAATGCGATGAAGTGCTCATTGGAGTGAGACCTTTTCCATCTGCGCTCAGCAACCCTGGAGGGCCATCGCAGTTCTTTAGTTAGGCTGGTGTGCCAGGGTTGTCTGTTGGTTGTGCGAGCTTTGGTATGTGTGAGGGGGGCGACTGAATCGAGAGCTGCAGCTGTTGTGGTGTTGTATAAAGTGGCAGCAACATCTGTATCATGTAAGGAACTAATGTCTGTAAGAGGGAGAAGGGATTCAGAGAGTGACTGTAGGTCAAGGTGTTTGAGATTTCTGCGAGGGTATGACACGCCCCCTGGGCCTGTGCTGTGTAGGGGAGGGGATACCCGGAGCCGGATCGCTGGGGGTTGTAGTCCTCCGTGGCTGTGACCCGGTCCGTGCCCAGGGCGGTCAAACCAGTGGCAGTATTAGTAATGTGACAAATGTGCGACTACGCCACCCGTGGATTGCGGTCAGTGGGGACCGCCGCTGCGCTGCAGACCGCTGAGGCTGATGTTATATGCGCAGCCAAGTATGGGATGAGTATAGCCTCAGGGCAGTTAGTGTGGAGATGATGGGAGTGATGGTGTGAGCGTTCCAGTACTGATGGTGCTGGTGCGGCGATGAAACACAGAGACGTTGGGCTGCAGTTTCCAATGCTTTACTCACAGTTGTTATTCGTGTCAATCCTGCAGGCGATGACTGCCCAAGCCGTGCTGCGTCCACCAGGCAAGGGGCTCGACCAACTCCCATGCAATTCCAGAGCTTGGCACAGGGCTCCCTTCTCTTCCCTTCTCTGGCCGTCCTCACCAGTGACCCACCTTTGTCCAGCTTCCTCGGGCCTTCTATTGGCGAAACCTATCTCCGGTTTCCCTGACCCTACGTGGTATGCTTTCCTGGTGGATGTAGTGAGGGGTCGCACCAGGATGTGGTCACAACCTCCGGTCTTTGGCTGAGGAATCTGTTGCCTCCACCAATTTGGGTCCCGGTACCCTGCTCTGCCAACCCTTCACCAGCAATCTCCTGGGCCTATGGGGTTCCTTCTGTCCTCGTGTCTCTGGGCCTTTCTTAATGTTCTGTTCCTTGTTTCCTTTCTCTTCTGTTCCTGTTCTCTCTGCTGATTCTTGCCTCTACTCCAGGCCCGCCTCATGGAGCTGGGCCCAGACTGAGCCACAGCTCCCTGTCAGCCCTCTCTGGCTGAACTCCTCTCTGAACTGAACTCTGTTCTAAGATGGTGTCCACCTTATATACCTCCCTCTATGTGTGAGCCCAGGTGACTAGCAACCAATGGGCTCCTACCTATGCCCAGAGACCCACCCCTATCTGCTCCTACACCACTGGGTTTTCCTCCCCCTCCCCACTCCAGCCAGGGACAGAAGCTGTCGTGCCTGCACTCCTGTCTCATGGGAGCACCGTTGACCTGTCCCTCGGAAATGGGGTGTGTGTGGTGCATGCAGCCTAACGAGTCCTGGTCCACACTCCATCCTTACCCGGGAGTGGAATATCACACCTCTGGTTTGAGGTGCAATACCCCTGTAGCAGCCGAGCCCTCGGGGTGCTACATTCCCCCCTGGTAAATCACAGCACGTCCTCGGGCTGGAAAAGAGCAAAAACAATTTAAAACATACAAAAATTTTAGAATGCATTCGTATATAAGACAATAACTATTAACCCATCCCTTTATGGGAGGCACTCTTCTCTTTTAACGTTACTGGTACTCTTTTATCATATATAACATCACATAAAACATTTGCATTATTACTCTAACAGCATATAAAACTTTTTCATTATAAAACACTCGCAAGGAAAACATTCTCAAGACACATTCTTGAATCCTGGCCGCGGTGCAACTTGTGACCAGGTGCTCGATCTTCTTTTTAAGTGCAAAAACTTCAGTAAACTTGTAAACTGGAGGGATTCTCGGTCCCGAGGTAGACGTTGCAGTCTTTTTATAAAACCAGTAGGGGGCGCTTTAAGAAGCGCAACTATTTACAAGGGATTGGCCGTTCCCAGTCCTCGGCCGGTGGGGATAGTGGAATGGCTGCTCACAGTCCTCAGCCTGGTTAGGGATTGAGGGGGTTAACTTGAACACAGTCAACAGTTCCACAACAATAAACAGTTCTCTGTACCCTTACGGGTAACTATGCACAGTTCCACTTTACCATTCACTGGTAACGGTGTCCTCCTCGCTCTTCCGGGTAGTCTTCAGATCCGTCCGGACCCTCAGGGTAGTCCATGTCTGGGCGGTACCGCAGTTCCTCCTCCGTTAGACGGTGGACATGGAGGGCGTACAGTCCCTTTGCGCTCTTGTGCCGGGTGTAGGTGACCACGTCGCCGGGGTACAGGTCACGGCCGTGATGTCCCTCTGGCAAGTGGCTTTCCACGTCTCTCCAGGTGACGAAGACGTCGGTGTCAGCCTCCGGGTCTCTTATGAAGCCCCAGCCGTGCTCCAGCTGGAACTTTACGACGACTACGGTCCCGGTGGCTCGGGGACCGCGGATGGCTTGGGAGTCCTGACGGGCTCTCCTCTTCTGCTCTGCGCTCCGGACTTGGAGTCGCTCCTCCCTGATGCGCCTCTGCCGCCGCTCCCTTTCATAGGTGGCCAGCTGTTGACGGCAGCAGTCCAGGTGACGATCTGCGTCTGCCTGTGTTTCTTGTAGTGCGGGCGGGGCGACTTCCGCGGGCTCCGGAGCCGGTATCAGAGGCTCACGCGGGGGTGGAGCTCTCCAGGGCTGACCGCTGGTCAGTTCGGCCGGCCACACCAGGGGCCGTGTGCTGGGCGAAGAGATCCGCGCCCAGGGGTGGTATGGCTCCGGACCCCCTTTGGGGAGCAGCGCCCGGGGGCACTCAGCCTTACGACCAGGCCGGTGTCGTCTGATGGTCGCGCCCGGGGATGGCACAGTCACGGTAAGGGGCGCTGGTGGGGCAGCGGCGCCCGGGTGTACCAGGCCCTGCGTCCCGGCCTGTGACGTCTCCTGCTTTACGGCGCCCGGGTTCAGAGGGCACAGCGGGGGGCGGGGCGTGTCAGCGACGCTTGCACCCTGAGGCCTAGCTGGCGGCGGTGGAGGCGTGGTGTCAGGTACGGTCCCCGGGGCTTCGGGTCCCGCAACGGAGGGTGGGGGCAGGCTGGTGATCTCAGGGCGTAGAGTGGTGGCGTCCCCGTTACCTGCCTCGGCCTCCGTTGCCTCCTCCGCGGCGTCGTTCGCAGCCGCCGGTCCATCTTCACCTCCCTCAGAGGCAAGCTCACTGCTCGGTCCTCGCGGTGTCTCCTGCTGGCCGGTTACGTGCTGCCGGGCCAACTCCTCCTTCCACCCGGCAAACACATCCCGCTGCGCCCGGACCATCCTCCTATTTAGGTTCTCCAGCGCAGCTCGCGCGCAGTCCGGGTCTCTGGACAGCTGTGCCAGCAACTCCGTTAAGCTGCAGGGTGGCTCAGCTTGCAGCAGGCTGCGGGCCAGGGTGCTGGTGGGGTTCGCTGCTCCCTCCATCTCCGGGTGCAGCAGGTCCAGACTGATCCAGGCCGCACCTGGCCCCACAGTTTTCTTTCCTATCCGCCCCCATGGGGGGTGGTCTTGGGGGCATCTGCTGACAATCACCTTTAGGGGCAGCCAACCCACGTTGATGGACATTTCCACTGCTGCACTCATAGTTGCTGGGGGCAGGCCCCTTCTTTGGCGCCACTCTGGGACCTGGCCCACGATGGGAGGCGGCTTCCTGCTGTCTTTTGGTGCGCACATAATGGCGTCCGCTCTGCCAGGGCGGGAAAAACAGATGAAGATGGCGGGAAACGGTCCAAGATGGCGTCCGATGGCGGGAAACGACTCCGGACGGCGGGAAACTTCTCTCAGGTAAGTGAAAAAGTCTTTTTTTTTCAGGCACGCAATACCCGTTGGGGCGGGTTGGTTTGAATCCTGCCGACTACGCCAAAAGTTGACGCGCCCCCTGGGCCTGTGTTGTGCAGGGAATACCCGGAGCCGGATTGCTGGGGGTTGTAGTCTCCGTGGCGCTGACCCGGTCCGTGCCCACGGTGGTCAAACCAGTGGCAGTCTGAGTGTGATAACAAATGTCCGACTACGCCACCCGTGGATTGCGGTCAGTGGGGACCGCCGCTGCGCTGCAGACCGGTGTGGCTGATGTTGTATGCGCAGCCAAGTATGGGATAACTCCCCACGGGAGAAGTATTGCCTCAGGGCAGCTAGTGTGGATGATGAGAGTAATGGTGTGAGCATCCCAGTACTGATGGTGCTGGTGCGGCGATGAAACACAGAGACGTGTGGTGCAGTTCAGGGTCTTTACTGATGGAATAACGCAGACTCTCCCGGGAGTACTGGTTAGCAGTAGGGGCCTGGTCAGTCTGTAAGCAAGTAGGATCTCCCCTGGCCAGGTGGAGTTGTAGGCCTCCCCGACTATCTGCACTCTTTCCTGGCTACCTTGTTCTAAGCGGGTAGAAGTAGCCCACGTCCCTGAGTATACCGTCTGGTGCTCACCCGTATGGCCGGTGACTTGGGGCCTTCCGTTAGCCTCCGCTTCACGATGGCGGTGCTGGTCCCTTGCTTGTGACCGTGCCTCCGGGCTTCTATGGCCAGAGGACATGGAATCCCCTGCCGGTTGGATTCTGCTGCTGGACCTGGATGTCCCCACAGCCTCGGACTCCGTGTCCGGGTTTAGTGTCTTCAGCCAAGGCGAACTTTCTAGCTTCCAGCCTCTGGCACTCGCTCCTGCTCCTACAGAGCTCCTAGTTCTTGCTTTCCCTCTCCAGCTCTAACTGACTTAATCCCGCCCCAGACCCAGTTTATAAGGGCAGATTCCTCCCCTCCCAGGTCTGGGCGGGCAGTGTTGCATGCTTAGTGCTCCTGACCAGAGAAACCTCCCACTTGATCTCAGACATAATATTTCTATTACTGTGGCAACCAGACCCCTGGGGTGCCACAGGTATGCAAGTTTGTGGAGTGGGGATTGTTGCCCTGGAGAGGAGAGGGTATAGAATGTAAGTAGGTTGTGGTCAGAGAGGGAGAGGTGAGTTACAGAGGTTAGATAGGGAACAGAGGCGGGTGAAGATGAGGTCCAGCGTGTGGCCGTCTTTGTGGGTGGGTGTGGAAGAAAACTGGGAAAGACCAAAGGAGGAAGTGAGGGATAGGAGCTTAGAGACAGCTGAGAGGGAAGTGTCAATGGGGATGTTGAAGTCGCCAATGAGGATAGTGGGGATGTCAACAGAGAGGAAATGAAGTAGCCAAGTGGTGAAGTGGTCAAAGAAAGTGGTGGCTGATCCTGGGGGGTGGTAGATGGCAGCCGGTTGGAGGGGGAGTAGATGCGCACGCAGTGCACTTCAAAAGAGGGGACAGTAATTGAGGGCAGCAGAGAGATATGGGTGAAGGAGCAGTTATCTGAGAGGAGGAAACCTATTCCTCCACCATGCTTGCCGGTGGGGCGGGGGGCATGGGAAAGGTGGAATCCGCCGTACGAAAGTGCAGCAGGAGAGGCCGTGTCGGAAGGGGTGAGCCAGGTTTCAGTGATGCCAAGGAAGGAAAGCTTGTTAGTGATGAAGAGATCGTGAATGTAGGAAAGTTTGTTGCAGAGAGAGCGAGCGTTCCATAGAGCTCCTGTTAGGGGGACTGGGGAGGCGGGGGCTGGGCGGATGGGTATAAGGTTAGAAGGGTTACGAGAGTTTGGGATAGATTGTGGGTAGGAGGTAGAAGTGACTGTAGGGATGTGGTGAGGAGGGCGGTACTGTGGTGAGGAGTACGGTAATTACATAACTAGTATGATAATTAGGTTTGATCCAGGGTTCCAGGACTGATCGCCTTTTCTCGGGTTAAGAAGGAATTTTTCCCCTGTGACACAAATTGGCTGAAGGTGTCCTGGGGTTTTTGCCTTCTTCTGGATCAACAATGTAGGCATAGGGTAGTATTAGTAGTGATAGGAAAGTTAGAATAATACTGTAATAAGATAGCAGGATGTTAATAATAGTAACGATATCAAATAGTCACATTTATAAAAATAAAAACAAATTAATTAATAACTGCAGTAGTACAATAAGTAGTGTAATATTAAATATATAACTAGTAATAACATAATTAGGTTTGATCCAGGGTTCTAGGACTGATCGCCTTTTCTCGGGGTCAAGAAGGAATTTTTCCCTGTGATGCAAATTGGCTGAATGTGTCCTCGGGTTTTTGCCTTCTTCTGGATCAACAGATTTAGGCATAGGGATTCTGGTAATACCATTATTAGAATCACAAGAGTAATACAAAATATAAAATTAATTAAAAAAATTTAATTATAAATGGGTACATTCTTAATTGTTATAGTGCAGCAATGATAAAAATGGTAATAATAATAATAATAATAATAATAATAATAATAATACATTTGTGAGGCCTAGTGCCAGTTAGTTAGTAAGTTAGTGTAGTGTTAGTGTACGGAGTACAATTGGGGGAGGAAAGTTGAACTTGATGGACCGAGGTCTTTCTTCAACCTACGTTACAATGTTACTAATATCTGCGCTTTATTCCAATCATAGGCATGTGCCAAATATTTTTCACTGACCGGTAATAGGATTTCCTCCTGCTCATTTTAGCTGCATTTTTTGGTGCTGTCTTGGGCAATGATGAAATACTGAGGTGTGTGATGGCCGGCTATTAAGGGGTGGAGGAGGTTGGATTTTTTTTTTTAATAACATCTTGCACTTGCCTATGATAAATCTACCATTACCGGCAGTTGGATTTCCTCATACTTATGACAGTGTTGTCATAGGAGTGGGGAAAAAGGTGAGAGATGGCCGGCTATTAAGGGGTGGCAGGAGGCCGGATTTTTTTTTTATTTTTTATTTTTTTAAATAGGGAAAATTTGGCCTATGGAGAACACAAGAGCTTACAGCTAGTGGACTTGCACATCCTCCAGATGTAAGTGTAAAATGAGAGCCGCAGTCCTAAAAAGTACATTTCATTAAGACCCTGAGGATGGCAGAGGCGGCAGATCCACCTATGAGCTGGATGTAAGTATAGGCGCCATAATATCTGCCCTTATGTTACAGGGTGGTGTTCCGTATATTAATTATTAATGTCAGGCTTGACTATTAATAATCGGTATCCGGCTAATACCTCACCTGTTACTACTCTGATTCCTTTGCTATATGCGATACTAACGGCGACTAACTGAGACGAAACCGTGTATCAATAAAATACATTTATTACACACAAGTCTACAGTTAATATACTACCAATTTCCACAGTACACAATAATATTAACAATAGCACACAATACGGATATACAATTAACCCCACCAATAACCTAATTATACTTCCCACCCACTTGCCTAAAAGCATACAAACATTAATTACAAACCACCCGCCTATCACCCACTATCGCTACAGCAATCAAGGGGTTTATGAGGCTATGTGCCCACGATGCAGAAATGCTGCAGATTTTTTACGCTTCTCCCTGCAGGAAAAACACATGCATTTTTTTCATGTGTTTTTCCAGCCAGGTAGAAGCGTTTGTCGAGCGTTTTTTGCAGCATTTCAGCATGCGGGTTATCAAGCGCTTTTCCAAGCGATTTTAGTGTGGCACCCCAGGGGTCTGGTTGTCACAGTAATAGAAATATTATGTCTGAGAGCAAGTGGGAGGTTTCTCTGGTCAGGAGCCCTAAGCATGCAACACGGCCCACCCAGACCTGGGAGGGGAGGAATCTGCCCTTATAAACTGGCTCTGGGGCGGGATTAGACAGACAGAGCCTGCAGAACAAGCAGAGCAGTCAGAGTCAGTGTGAAGTCCCAGACAGACACGCAGTCAGGTCTGGAGGACAGCAGACAGAGGGAAAGCAAGAACTAGGAGCTCTGTAGGAGCAGGAGCGAGTGCCAGAGGCTGGAAGCTAGATAGCTCGCCTTGGCTGAAGACACTAAACCCGGACACGGAGTCCGAGGCTGTGGGGACATCCAGGTCCAGCAGCAGAATCCAACCGGCAGGGGATTTCATGTCCTCTGGCCTTAGAAGCCCGGAGGCACGGTCACAAGCAAGGGACCAGCACCGCCATCGTGAAGCGGAGGCTAACGGAAGGCCCCAAGTCACCGGCCATACGGGTGAGCACCACACGGTATACTCAGGGACGTGGGCTACTTCTACCCGAAGAGAGCAAGGTAGCCAGGAAAGAGTGCAGATAGACGGGGAGGCCTACAACTCCACCTGGCCAGGGGAGATCCTACTTGCTTACAGACTGACCAGGCCCCTACTGCTAACCAGTACTCCCGGGAGGGTCTGCGTTATTCCATCAGTAAAGACCCTGAACTGCACCACACGTCTCTGTGTTTCATCGCCGCACCATCTGTACTTGGACGCTCACGCCATCACTCCCATCATCCACACTAGCTGCCCTGAGGCAATACTTCTCCCGTGGGGAGTCATCCCATACTTGGCTGCACATACAACATCAGCCTCCGCGGTCTGCAGCGCAGCGGCGGTCCCCACTGACCGCAATCCACGGGTGGCGTAGTCGGACATTTGTCATCACACTCAGACTGCCACTGGTTTGACCGCCCTGGGCACGGACCGGGTCACCGCCACGGAGGACTACAACCCCCAGCGATCCGGTTCCGGGTATCCCCTGCACAGCACAGGCCCAGGGGGCGCGTCAACTTTGGCGTAGTCGGCAGGATTTCGTGCCCGCAACCACCGGGTACTGCGTGCCTGAAAAAGACTTTTATACTTACCTGTGGCGAAGTTTCCCGCCGTCCGGAGTCGTTTCCCGCCATCGGACGCCATCTTGGACCGTTTCCCGCCATCTTCTGCCGTCTTCCCGCCATCCGCAGCTGCTTCCCGCCTTCGGACGCTATCTTCGGGACGCCGCACGGGAAGAAGAGGGGCGTGGACGCCGAAAGCGCGCGAGATCCGAAGCTCCGCCCCACGCACTGATGCTGCGCAAGGTCCTGGAAGGGAGGAAGAGAGAGACGCTGACGTCATCGGAGCGCGACGCCAGGTCCTCTACCCCGACGATTGACTGCGGAGCCGCGGCCTACGGAAGAAGAGCATCGCAAGGTAGGCCACGGTCCACTAGGGGGGAAGGAGGATGTCGGACACCGAGGGGAGCTCCACCGCCACACCGGCCGCCAGCGCAACCACAGCAGCGGTCATGCCATTCACCATGCCCTATATCCCGGGGGCAACCTGGCTACCCCAGTACTCAGGGGAGTCACATACTCTAAGTGACTTTAGGGAAAGACTGGATAGCCTCTTAAAGGTATATCCCCTCACAGAAGAGCAAAAAGTGAGCATCCTGGTGGCCCAGTTAATCGGGGCAGACCAAAGGGAGGTAAAGTCCTGGTCACCTGGGAAGAAGACTGTCAGAGAGATACTAGCCCGGCTGAAAGACACATTTGACACCCGCACCTCTGCCGAGATAAAACTCAGATTTTACGGGTGCAAACAGCGGGCACATGTAAGTATAAGAGACTATGCTCTAAACCTACAAGAGGCCCTGAGAGCCATTAAGCAGGCAGACCCTGACAGCGTGGGAAATTAAGACAAGCTGTTGACCGAACAATTTATTGAGGGTCTACTGTGCAATGCCCACCGAACCCAGTTGCGAGCAATGGCCTTACAGGACCCTGACCTGGACTTTGCACAGTTCAAGGACAGAGCCATCCGGGTGCTCCGAGAACCGCCACCAGGTGGCGCTGTGACCCACAGGCGCCCTGCTATCACTTATCACCAGGACGCGGCGCCCTTGTCTGCAGGGCCTGTGGGAGCTGATGCGCAGGCTTTGAACAATGACCCGGCTACAGACCTGCACCATCAGGTCCAAGAGCTGACTAAAAGCTTTGCCGCGCTAACCAGAACTGTGCAGTCTTTACAGGTCTCTTCTCCAGGAAAGATCCAGCTGGCATCCGGACCGGAGGACGTCCCGTGGCGCCGACTGAGGAGGACCCCACCGGCCAGAGGGAGACCCATCTGCCGCGGCTGCAATCAACCCGGACATATGGCAAGGTACTGCCATTTAAACGGGCACAACCTGGGGTAGAGGGCCAACCCCCAGGCATAAGATCATCAGGCCCATCAAACTGGCGTGATAAATACGTAGGGGGACGTCCGGTCTTGCCTGTGGTACTGGATGGCATTCCTATGAGTGCCCTACTAGACACTGGGTCACAGGTGACTACCATCCCATACGTGCTCTTCAAGCGGTACTGGAATGACTCGGACATAACCCGCTACCCAGATGACGACCTGAGCATTATCGCCAGCAATGGTCAGCCCGTGCCACAGATAGGATTTAAGGAAGTGACCATCAAGGTCGGTAATGTTGAACTGCCGGCACAAGGACTGATCATTGTGGACATTGACCGTCGCGAGAGTCACCCAAAAATAACCCTAGGTACTAATGTAATCGAAAACTGTCTTGCAGAGGTGATTCTTATTTTGCAACAGGTTGCCAAGAACGCCAGTTCCAGCCAGCAGCGTGTCCTCCAAAAAGAAATCCGGGCACTGATGAAACGGCAACAGGTGGAACTATCTGTTGGTGAGATAGGTAGCGTGAGAATGTGTGACCCATTCCCTATTGCCATGCCCCCAAAAAGTGAGATGATGATTTGGTGCCGGGCAGCTATTGGTCTAAGAGGTAGAAACTACCAAGCAATGGTAGAACCCGTCTACTCAGACAGTAGGCCCACCATTTTGACAGCACGGGGGGTGGTCGATGTACGTCATGGGAGGGTGCCCGTCCGCATCATAAATATCGGGGAGAGAGAAGTATACCTGCCCCGGTATGCCACGCTAGCCAAATTGTTGACCATCAACCAGAACTCTGTACAGGCCGTGGAACCCTTGCCTCCATCTCAACCAGAGGAAGGTAACGGCTCTAAGAAACCAATGGAGGACTGGTGTCAGCAACTGCATTTGGGTACTGACTCCACTCCCTCACACCAAAAACAGGGAGTCTATCGGGTGGTTCAAGAGTAAGAGAGAGTGTTTAGTAAAATGCGTACCCGTTACCAAGGATAGAAGAGTCCTTAGCTGCATTAAAATCTGCTAACTTCTTCTCTACTTTGGATCTCACTAGCGGGTACTGGCAGGTTCCTGTAGCAGAGGCGGACCGGGAGAAGACCGCATTCACCACCCCGATGGGACTCAGCGAATTTAACTGTATGCCGTTCGGGCTCTGCAACGCACCAGGAACCTTCCAAAGGTTGATGGAATGCTGTCTGGGACACCGGAACTTCGAGACGGTCCAATTATACCTGTACGACGTCATCGTCTATTCCAAGACCTATGAGGACCATCTGGAACACCTGGCAGAAGTGTTTGAAGCCCTGGCAAACTATGGCCTAAAGGTAAAACCCTCGAAGTGTCATCTACTGAAGCCAAAGGTACAGTACCTGGGACACGTGGTGAGTGCTGACGGAGTGGCTCCCGACCCTGACAAGATCATCGTGATTAAGGACTGGCCAAGACCATCCAGCATAAAGGAAGTGCGGCAGTTCCTCGGGTTGGTAAGCTACTACCGAAGATTCATTCCCGGTTTTACCAAGAAGGCAGCTCCTATGCAGGACCTCCTGATAGGCCAGTCCAGGAAGGCCAAAAACCAGAAGCCACCCTTCAAATGGGAAAAGCTGGAAGAGGAGTCCTTCCGCCAGCTGAAGATGGCCCTCACGGGGGATGAAATCCTGGCATACCCTGATTACAGCCAGCCCTTTATCCTCCACACGGACGCAAGCAACATCGGGCTAGGGGCCGTACTGTCCCAGATCCAGCAGGGGAGAGAACGGGTAATTGCTTACTCCAGCCGAAAACTGCGACCCACGGAAAGAAACCCTGAGAATTACAGCTCGTTCAAGCTAGAGTTCCTGGCAGTGGTGTGGGCAGTAACCGAACGTTTCAAGCATTACCTTGCCTCTTCCAGGTTCACCGTGTACACGGACAACAACCCGTTGACACACCTGGACACTGCAAGACTGGGTGCCCTGGAGCAGAGATGGATGGCCCGCCTGTCCAATTATGAGTTCACAATCAAATACCGGGCAGGGCGCTCCAATACCAACGCGGATGCCCTGTCCAGGATGCCAAACCTACCAGACGAAGGGGAGGATCCAGAAGAATTGGAAGAGATCGAACTCCCTGCGTTTCACCGTCATGGGATTACCCAGTATTCCCACCGTGTGAGGGGCCAGCGGTCCGCTACGTTCAACCCCTTACCCCACTACAACTGGGCGGAGACGCAAGACAGTGACCCTGCAGTCCGTCTGGTGAAGGAGATGTTGACCCAGGCTGACGCCTGCCTGGACCCAGACGCTCCGGAAGAGACCAAGCAACTGTGGACGGAAAAGAGCAGACTGTTTCTCTATAAGGAGAAGTTGTGCCGCAGAATGGTCAATTCCCGGACACATGAACTGATCTGGCAGGTGGTGGTACCGAGACGGGACACAGCTATGGTGCTGGAGGCCTACCACAATGGGGCAGGGCACTTCGGATGAAAGAAGCTGGAGTTCCTGCTGCGTGAACGGTTCTACTGGATAGGCATGAGAGGAGCCATTGAGAGGTGGTGTAGAGACTGTGGCCCGTGCAATCTAAGAAGAAGGGACCGTGCCAGCCAGAGGACTCCCCTGCAGCCCATCATCACCAGGCAGCCGCTGGAACTGGTCGCTCTGGACCATGTTAAACTGGCTCCAAGCAGAAGCGGGTATGTCTACGCCCTAACCATCGTGGATCACTACTCCCGATTCCTAGTGGTGGTCCCCGTCAAAGACTTAACAGCACAAACAGCAGCTAGAGCCTTCCAGCTGCACTTCTGCCGCCCACACGGGTACCCGGACCAAGGACCAGCCTTCGAAGCGGAGATCTTCCAGGAGTTCTGCAACCTGTATGGCTGCAAGAAGATAAGAACAACGCCCTATCACACCCAAACCAATGGACTCTGTGAGAAGATGAACCAGGTGGTGATAGATCTGCTAAAAACATTGCCCCTGGAAGAACGCAGTCTGTGGCCTGAGAAACTGGACCTGTATAACCACATCCCGGTAGGTTCCACCAACTATACCCCGGCTTACCTAATGAGAGCAAGACCTGGTAAGCTGCCTATTGACCTGGATATGGGAGTCCTGATACCCGAGGACACTTCGCCAGAGGTAGACTGGGATACAGAACGGCAGCAGCAGTACCGGAAAGTACAGGAGAGCGTTGAGCGAAGTCTCTGTCAATCAAGAGAAAGGTAGGAGAGGACTTATAACCAACATGCTCCCGCTGTTCCCCTGGTACCTGGAGAGCAGGTCTTGAAAAGAAAAAGGCGGCTCCATAAGTTGGACGACCAGTGGGAAAAGGACCCATACACCGTACTGCCCTCAAGCCACAATAATCCAAAGGTGTACGTCATCAGCAAGGATGGAGGAGAGACCACAGCCACTGTCTCCAGAGACCACCTGAAAAAGTGCCCGGAAAAGTTGCAAAGCACGGATGAAGATCAGGAAGACCCTCAACCCGTAGCGGAAAAGGAGGAAATGATCAGCACCGTACTCGGAGACTTTCCCCGGTCCTGGACACAAGTAAACAATGCTATCGTGGTGCCCGTCCTCACATTTCTCCACCCAGCCCCTCAAGTGCCTACAGAAGACCAGGTAGAGCTGGAAGAGCAGCCGGCCCAGACTGACCAGGCCCCTACTGCTAACCAGTACTCCCGGGAGGGTCTGCGTTATTCCATCAGTAAAGACCCTGAACTGCACCACACGTCTCTGTGTTTCATCGCCGCACCAGCACCATCAGTACTGGGACGCTCACACCATCACTCCCATCATCCACATTAGCTGCCCTGAGGCAATACTTCTCCCGTGGGGAGTCATCCCATACTTGGCTGCGCATACAACATCAGCCTCTGCGGTCTGCAGCGCAGCAGCGGTCCCCACTGACCGCAATCCACGGGTGGCATAGTTATCACACTCAGACTGCCAGTGGTTTGACCGCCCTGGGCACGGACCGGGTCACCGCCACGGAGGACTACAACCCCCAGCGATCCGGCTCCGGGTATCCCCTGCACAGCACAGGCCCAGGGGGCGCGTCATTAGCATCACTTGGAAAAGTGCTTGACAACTTGGTCACACTATATAAATCCATGCAACCGGCATGGATTTTATATAGTGTGACTAAGTTAGTTAAAAAAAAAGAATAAGAATGGTAAAAAATAAAAAAATAATTTTATACTCACCTTCCGATGTCCTCCCGATGTTCTCTCCGATGGGTCTGGTGTCTTGGGCGGCTCGCGGTGGTGTGAAGGACCTGCGGTGACGTCATTGAGTCATGTGACAGGTCACATGACTCAATGACATCATGGCCGGTCCTTCACAACACCGCGACCCATAGAGAAGACCAGACGGAGGGGAGAAAACCCCGGGAGGACATCGGAAGGTAAGTATAATCTTTATTTTTTATTTTAAATTCTTTTTTTAACAGGTTCTATGGAACCTGGGTCTGGATGAGTCTCCTCTCATCCACACCCGGGTACCATCTGCACATAGAAACGCATAATATCCGTGTATACAAATGTACTGACACGGATATTATGCGTTTCAATGCAAGTCAAAGGCGGCAATTGATGCGTATTTTTCCGCAATGATAATCCGCAGTGGAAATTTCCGCAGCATGTGCACAGCACATGAGGATTGTCATTGGGGACCATGGAGCAAGTATTACCAAGCGTTTTTTAAGCATTTTCGCTACAGAAATTCCGCAGCAAAAACGCTTGAAAAACGCATAGTGGGCATGCAGCCTAATAGTGCGATACTTAGCCCAGTAGCTGTCGTCAGGCTAATTCTGGGCTGCTTGGCACTTGGTGTGGCTATGAGAAAAGTAGAGGAAAGTGACACAAGGAGAGAGGGCACTTGAGCTGAGTACTTCTAGAGCACAAGGGGACTGCGGGGATGCTGTTGTCAGACAGCAGTCAGAGAGCAGCTGAGGGAGGATGGGACAGAGGAGCTGCACAGAGAGGCTATAGGCTGAGAGGTAGAAAGCTGAGGGGCTGAGGAGGATAGCTGCTGTGAGCAGGGGTGTGGGTAAGGAGAAGAGGTAGGAAGATGAGGGGCTGAGGAGGACAGCTGCGGTGAGCAGGGCTGTGGGCAAGGGGAAGGGGTAGGAAGCTGAGGGGCTGAGGAGGACAGCTGTGATGAGCAGGGCAGTGGGCAAAGAGAAGAGGTAGGAAGCTGAGGGGCTGAGGAGGACAGCTGCGGTGAGCAGGGGTGTGGGCAAGGAGAAGAGGTAGGAAGCTGAGGGGCTGAGGAGGACAGCTGCGGTGAGCAGGGCTGTGGGCAAGGAGAAGAGGTAGAAAGCTGAGGGGCTGAGGAGGACAGCTGCGGTGAGCAGGGGTGTGGGCAAGGCGAAGAGGTAGGAAGCTGAGGGGCTGAGGAGGACAGCTGCGGTGAGCAGGGCTGTGGGCAAGGGGAAGGAATAGGAAGCTGAGGGGCTGAGGAGGACAGATGCGGTGAGCAGGGGTGTGGGCAAGAAGAAGAGGTAGGTAGCTGAGGAGGACAGCTGCGGTGAGCAGGGGTGTGGGCAAGGCGAAGAGGTAGGAAGCTGAGGGGCTGAGGAGGACAGCTGCGGTGAGCAGGGGTGTGGGCAAGGAGAAGAGGTAGGAAGCTGAGGGGCTGAGGAGGACAGCAGCGGTGAGCAGGGCTGTGGGCAAGGGGAAGGGGTAGGAAGCTTAAGGGCTGAGGAGGACAGCTGCGGTGAGCAGGGGTGTGGGCAAGGAGAAGCGGTAGAAAGCTGAGGGGCTGAGGAGGACAGCTGCGGTGAGCAGGGCTGTGGGCAAGGAGAAGAGGTAGGAAGCTGAGGGGCTGAGGAGGATAGCTGCGGTGAGCAGGGCTGTGGGCAAGGGGAAGGAGTAGGAAGCTGAGGGGCTGAGGAGGACAGCTGCGGTGAGCAGGGGTGTGGGCAAGGAGAAGAGGTAGGTAGCTGAGGGGCTGAGGAGGACAGCTGCAGTGAGCAGGGCTGTGGGCAAGGGGAAGGGGTAGGAAGCTGAAGGGCTGAGGAGGACAGCTGCGGTGAGCAGGGGTGTGGGCAAGGAGAAGAGGTAGAAAGCTGAGGGGCTGAGGAGGACAGCTACGATGAGCAGGGGTATGGGCAAGGAGAAGAGGTAGGATGCTGAGGCGCTGAGGAGGACAGCTGCTGTGAGCAGGGGTGTGGGCAAGGAGAAGAGGTAGGAATCTGAAGGGCTGAGGAGGACAGCTGCGGTGAGCAGGGGTGTTGGCAAGGAGAAGAGGTAGGTAGCTGAGGGGCTGAGGAGGACAGCTGCGGTGAGCAGGGGTGTTGGCAAGGCGAAGAGGTAGGAAGCTGAGGGGCTGAGGAGGACAGCTGCGGTGAGCAGGGCTGTGGGCAAGGAGAAGAGGTAGGAAGCTGAGGGGCTGAGGAGGACAGCTGCGGTGAGCAGGGGTGTGGGCAAGGAGAAGAGGTAGGAAGCTGAGGGGCTGAGGAGGACAGTTGCGGTGAGCAGGGGTGTGGGCAAGGAGAAGAGGTAGGAAGCTGAGGGGCTGAGGAGGACAGCTGCGGTGAGCAGGGCTGTGGGTAAGGAGAAGAGGTAGGAAGCTGAGGGGCTGAGGAGGACAGCTGCGGTGAGCAGGTCTGCGGGCAAGGGGAAGGAATAGGAAGCTGAGGGGCTGAGGAGGACAGATGCGGTGAGCAGGGGTGTGGGCAAGGAGAAGAGGTAGGAAGCTGAGGGGCTGAGGAGGACAGCTGCGGTGAGCAGGGGTGTGGGCAAGGCGAAGAGGTAGGAAGCTGATGGGCTGAGGAGGACAGCTGCGGTGAGCAGGGCTGTGGGCAGGGAGAAGAGGTAGGAAGCTGAGGGGCTGAGGAGTACATCTGCAGTGAGCATGGCTGTGGGCAATGGACTTAGTCTAAGGCATGATTAAAGTAGATTTTACAAAAAAATTTTTTTTGCTAAAATATGAAAACAGTAAGCTCCTTTTCAGCTCCTGTTTAAAAATGCCAGAGCATATCTCAAAAGTATTAATTAGATACCATAGTACATGAGCTCTTGACTGGCAGTGAAACTGTGAATTCAACATTTTATTATATGGAGGTAACCAATTCTGGTTTTCCAAAGTTAGAAAAAGTTGTTACAGGGGACGGTTCATGGAGTTTTTGCAACTTTTAAAAGGGCTCTCACAAACACTCTTGGAGCTAGCCACTTAGCTTAGCTTTGATGAACCGGGTCCACAGACTCTTCAGCTGGACATCACCACCAGCCCCAGCCTCACTAATATGCTTGGATGCATGCACCACACTTGCGTCAACAGTGCCATCCACAGTGTAAGAGTGGTGACGCCTGATGAAAGAGGTTGCAGTTGGGGCAGTTTCAGACCAGAATGTAACATTTTTATATCAGTGACCTTTGCAGCATTTTGGTTCTCCACTAGTGGAATTACCGGTGCCATACAAATGACACCTTTAAAAACACAATCCAGGGCAATATACAGAATGGACTGACCCAGGCATTTTGTTATGAAATGGCTACTGCTGTTCTCCTTCATCAGATTCAAGAGGCAGCAGACCTAGGTGATCACAATTATTTGACATGTTGAAAGTGTAAACTGTTAGGCTAAGTGCCCACGATGCAGAAATGAAGCAGAAAATTTCTGCAGCATTTCTGCATCTCCCTGGCAGAAAAAACGCGTGCAGATTGTGCATGCGTTTTTCCTGCAGAATACATGCGGATTCACATGCGTATCCATATGCGTTAACGCATGTGTTTCCGCTTGCGGACTGACAAGCACTTTCCAGGCGGTAGCATCACTTGGAAAGTGCTTGACAACTAGGTCACACTGTATAAATCCAGGAAACGGCATGGATTTATACAGTGTGACCGTAAAAAATAAAGCTATACTTACCCCCGATCCCCCGCCGCGTGTGCTGCCGCGCTCGTCCTGGCTTCTTCCGGGTTGCCGGCACATCGCGAGACAGCCTGCGGTCACATGACCGCGACGTCATCTCAGGTCCTGGAAGAAGAAGCGTTGCCGGCAAGCAGAGAGAAGCCGCCGGACAGGTGAATATAAACTTTATTTTTTATTTTATTCTTTTTTTTACAGGTACAATGGTACCCAGGTCTGGAGGACAGTCATCTCTCCTCCAGAACTGGGTACCATCCGCACATTGAGACGCATGTTATCCGTTTGTACAAATGTACAGACGTGGATATTATGCGTCTCAATGCAAGTCAATGGCGGCGCTTCCGCTGCGCTTCCGCAAAATTAATGAACATGCTGCGGATTTATTTGCGCTGCAGAAACGCTGCGGAAAAATCCACAGCATGTGCATTGACATTGCGGAATGCCATTGGGAACCATGGGGTGCGGATTACCATGCGTTTTTGATGCGTTTCCGCTGCGGAAATTCCGCAGCATAAATGCATGAAAAACGCATCGTGTGCACGCAGCCTTATACACACCTTCTAAATAAGAACACCATCCCAGCTGTAAAACATCAAGGTGGCAGCATCATGTTGTAGGGTTGTTTTGCTGCAGGAGGGACTGGTGCACTTCACAAAATAAATGGCATCATGAGAAAAGAAGACACAGGCGTGTCTCTGATTAACTCAGATGTTGCCAAAAAAATCAGAATCTTCCAAACACATGACATCACCATATGGGCAATCCAGAATTGTTTAAAGGCATTGTAATCTTAGTATATGTAAACTTTTGACTTTGTAGTAAGTAATAAAAATGCCTTAAAACATTCTCTCTCTCTCATTATTCTGACATTTGGCAAATATTAAAAATTTTGGTAATCCTAATTGACCTAAAACGGGAAATGTTTATTCTGATTTCATGTCAGATATTGAGAAAAACCTGCATATGTGTCTTTTTATATAGTGTACTGTATGTAAACTTCTGGTTTCAACTGTATCTGCAAAGCCAAGTTGTCAATTTAATAGGTCTCTAAGAGACACCCATATCTAGGGACAGTCTCCTACTAAGAAAACACTGATTTGGGTGGTCATATCATTTCACATTGATCATTAGCCAGAGGCACCACAGTCGCCACAGTCTTGGTTAAGCAATCTCATCCATTCATAGAAATCACTGATGCGAATGACAAATATATTCTAATTTGCCTGATCTGACACAAAGTTTTTTTATAGGGGTTTACATCCCAAACCATACTCCTCCACTGCAATTAATGACATAATAAATGTGTTGATGTGTTGCCAATTACCAACTAGTTCCTTTCTACCGACTAGTATCATCTAATGATTATCTTCTTTTTAAATGAGATGAACACAACCTGTGACCTGGAGAACCAAATGCACCCCACAATGCTATTCTGTGTGCCACCCAAAACATCTGGTCACCGATATACAGTGCCTTGAAAAAGTATTCATACCCAGTGAACCTGTGACGCCCAGCTGCGCTTGGTATCACAGATCCTAGAAGAGTGCATTGATGGATTCCTCCACAAGAGGCCCCCATAAACATTCACACATCTCCACCTTCCACCTCAGACCAGCAGGGGGAGCCCGTTAGGGATATAAATAGGGAAGGTGGAGCCAGGCAATTCAGTTCCTCTGGAGAGTTCAGCTAGTACACATCTGAATACAGAGTCGAGCTCAGTCAGTCTGTTGAGAGAGTTTCTGCAGTAAGAGAATCCTGAGAGAGGTCAGTCTGCAGTGGAGCATAGTCCAGACTCAGTTGTAGCTCAGAATAGTGAGCTTTAGGTGTGCCGGCACCATAAGATCGGTGAAGCGCGGCAAGCTGCCGTTAGTGTGAGTAGCCTAGTGAGGGCCCGAGTAGGCCGAAGGCAAGTGGAGAGTTAGTACATAGGGGGCAGAGGAGCTTACCTAGCTCACCCCGAATAATTTACCGGACACCGGGTCCGAAGCTTGCCGGGATCTCTACGACCCAGTAAGGTATAACCGGAATCCCTGGAGAACTACAAGTCCGAGGATCGCTAAAGTGCTGATACGTAACCGAGCCAGGAGACTCATAGGCCCCGCAAGCTGAGGAGCGTGTACTCCGAGAAAAGGCCCTACTACAAGGTCAGCCAGCCCAGGGCAGAGACAAAGTTAGGCCTAGCTCCAGGCAGGTCAAAAACTTACTACGCAGAGGAAAGAAACAGGAGGCCCTACACCTGCTCATTGGGGAGGATCCTGATATGCACCCTTCACCCTACAGTGCTCCGGGATGTGCCTGATTTTCCATCAGTAAAAGGTACTGAAGTGACTATCGTGTCCGTCCCCGTTCTTTCTCTGACCCGGCTGAGTCTCGCCTGTCCTGCATCCCCCTCTCCGTACGCTGCCCTGAGGCCAAGCTCCACCTGTGGGGAGCTATACCATCGAGCTGCCTTATCACCGGCCTCAGTGGGCTGCCGCAGCGCTGGTGAAACCACAGGTGGTGTCACGAACTTTTATAAAATAAACAAATATCCACCCTTTTAAAGAGTGACCCCAGGGTACGTGCCCAGGAGCCGACCACCGCGACATCACCAAGGCGAGGCAAAGGCCCAGGTACCGACTTATCCCCATCCCCTGGGCTAGTCAAACCTTTCCACATTTTTTCATATTTCAACCACAAACTTAAATGTATTTGATTGGGATTATAGGTGATATACCAACATAAAATAGCAAGTATTTATGAAGTGTAAAGGAAATAACATATGGTTTTCTAATTATTTTAAAAATATAAATCTGAAAATTGTGATGAACATTTGTGACGCCCCCAAGGGAAGGGGACTCGGCGCCCGGGCCTTGCTGTTAGTTTTGGGGGATGCCGTGGTGGCCGGCTCCCCGGGCCGTACCCTGGGGTCACTCTTAAAAAAAAGCAAGGAATTGGGGGAAAGGTGTATGGGAAAAGGGGAAAGTTCGTGATGCCACCTGTGGTGTCTGGTGAGACTCACCAGCGCTCCTACAGTCCTCTGAGGCCGGTGGTCGGGCAGCTTAGTTGGTTCTGCTTCCCACAGGTGGAGCGGGGCCTCAGGGCAGCGTAGGAGAAGGGATGCAAGACAGAGGGGACCCAGCCGGGTCAAAGGAAGAATAGGCACACACACGACAGTTCACTTCAGTACCTTTACTTGTGGTGTTTTCAGGCACGATCCGGGGTACTGTAGGGTGAAGGGTACATTTCAGGACTCTCCCCAGTGAGCGGGTGTGGGGTCTCCTGTTTCTTGCCTTTTCCTAGTAAGTTTATGACCTGCCTGAAGCTAGGCCTAACTTGGTCTCTGTCTTGCACCTGCTGACCTGGTGGTAGGGCCTTCTGTTGGAGTTCACACTCCCTGGTTTCTTGGGCCTCAGTGACTCCTGACCCTGGTATTACTGTCAGCTTTTGGTATTCCTGGGACATGTAGTTCACCAGGGATCCCGGTTGTTTCTGCTGGTCCTAGAGATCCTTGCAGACACGGACCCGGTGTCCGGTAAATTCTTGTGGGGTGAGATGGTTAAGCTCCTCTGCCCCCTATGTAGCTCGCTTACTCCACTTGCCGTCGGCCTGCTCGGGGCCCTCACTAGGCTTCACACTGGCAGTAGGCCTCGCTACTTTTCACCGCTCTTATGGCGTCGGCACACCTTGGGCTCACTACCTGAGCTCAATGAGTCTGGACTGTGCTCCACTGCAGGATGGCTACTGCAGGAGCTCCTCTCAACAGGCTTCCTTCTACAGACTGGATCCTCACAGACTGGAACTAGCTCTGTCCCAGAGGAAACTGTTCTCCAGACTGACTGCCTAGCTCCACCTTCCCTTTTTATATCCCTAACGGCTCCCTCTGGTGGTCTGAGGTGGAAGGTGGAGGTGTGTGTATGCTATGAGGGCCTCTTGTGGAGGAATCTGTTCATGCACCCCTCTAGGATCTGTGGCACCAATGCACAGCAGGGCGCCACATTCCCTCCTAGCAAAGCTCAGTACTCCCGGAGTGAAGTACTTTTTATAACAACAATAATAACAATCTTCCCTTTATGGGAGGCACTTGCTTGAACGTTACATAATAAACATTATAAATAATAGATAGACATATGTACAATAAGCAACCTCAGAATTCAAGTCTCTTTTGGTGAGGTTCCCTGACAGGATGTCCATCTCACAGGGCATAGTATTTGATAGCTTGAGGGACCTGTCCCAAACCATCAACGTAGGCCCTAGGGTGGCTGCAGGGCATGGCGATCCTGAGTTGGACCTCCGTTAGTGCCACTCCAGACAGGTTTTTCTTCTGAGGTCACATAAAGGGGCACTCCAGGGAGTGCAATTATTTACAAGAATCAGTTTTTGGGCTGCACATACTCCTCAGCCACTAAGTTCTGTATGTACCCTTACGGGTAACTAAAGGCAACAAGGAAAAGTGTCCATTTCACTTAAATTGTCCATTATAAAGCAAAACACAAGTTAATAAATACATACACAAGATAATACCCCAGGGGCACTATTTACACTGTCAGAGTTTCCTTCTTTACTTTCTGTATCTGACAGGGGTCTGACCTCGTGTGCTACGTGTCGACCTACATGGTACTGGGATGCGTGAGGCACTAGTATTTGCACTACCTCCCATTCTGTCAGTTCTAAGTGCTGGGGAACTGCAGGGTTGCCTTAACCTCTCTAAGGGACTGGCAAGTATACCATTGGCTGGGCCTTCTTGCTCTGCTCCAACCGGGGATTCTTCTTGAGCAGGCTCTTCTGAAGCACTTACAGGCTCTACTTGCTGTGGAGGGTCTTCTGCCTGTTGAAAGAAGTGGATCACAGGTATTATTACTGCTCCTCCTAGTTGAGGCCAATCTGCCGGGAAATCTCCTAAGTCAGTATGGAGTACTGCTTCTTTAGGCTCCTCCAGTACGGTGAGAGGCACTTCTTCTTGGGGCTTTAGCAGGTCTGGACACAACTTCAGATGGTCTCTAGAAAGCATTGCAGTCGTTCTTCCTCCGTCCTTATTAATTAGACAGGTCTTCATGTTACCAAATCTTGAATTTAACACAGTGTAGGGTTCTCTCTCCCACTGGTCATCGAGTTTGTGGTTTCTCCTTTTTCTTTTTAACACCACTTCTCCTGGTGTGAAGGGTTCTGCGGGCGCACTTTTATTGTAGTTTGCTTCCTGCTTGTCCCTCACATGAGTGAGACTGTCTTCGACACAGGCCTGTACTCTTCTGTACTGCTCCTGTCTGGTTGTGTCCCAGTCCTCAGTGGACATATCTGCTTCTGGTTCCACTACACCTAGCTCCAGGTCCATGGGCAACTTCCCGGGTCTGGCTCGCATGAGATATGCTGGAGTACAATTGGTGGAACTCACAGGTATGTGGTTGTACAGATCTACCAGGTCAAATAGTACGTCTAGCCACTGATTTCTCTCCTCTAGGGTAAGGTCTTCAGCAGGTCGATGACGATGTTCTTCATCTTGTCACAGAGACCGTTGGTTTGGGGGTGGTACAGTGTGGTCCGGATCTTTTTACACCCGTACAGATGGCAGAACTCCTTGAACAATTCATCCTCGAAGGCTGGGCCTTGATCCATCAGCACCTGCTCCGGGTTTCCATGGGGCCTGCAGAAGTACGCCTGAAACGTCTTCGCCGCAGTTTCTGCCGTTAGATCCTTGACGGGGGTGACCACCAGGAACCGAGAGTAGTGATCCACCATGGTCAGGGCATAGGAATATCCTGACCTGCTGGGTGACAGCTTGACATGATCCATGGCCACGATCTCCAAAGGTCGAGTTGTCTTGATGGGTTGCAGGGGTGCCTTCTGGCTGCTGTAGTCATTTCTTCTGAGGCTACAGGGTCCACAATTCCAGCACCACCTCTCAATGGAACTGCGCATTCCTACCCAATAAAACCAACACTTCAGCAGGGTTTCTAGCTTCTTCCAGCCAAAGTGCCCCGCCTGATCGTGGTAGGCTTCCAACACCATATGGATGTCTGTCTTGGGCACTACGATCTGCCATACCATCTCATGGGTTTTAGGGTTGATGTACCTCCGGCACAGCTTCTCTCTATAGATGAACAGCCGGTGATGCGCCCTCTGGGCCGTGGGGTACCCGAAGCCTGTAGATGCTGGGGGTTGTAGTCACTGTGGCGGTGACCCGGTCCGTGACCCAGGTGGTCAATCTAAGGGTAGTTTATGTATATCTGTTATGTATAGTCCGACTACGCCACCTGTGGAATGCAGTTATTGGGAACCGCTGCTGCGAAGCAGTCCTCTGAAGCTGGTGGTATGTGCAGCAAGGTGATGTAACTCCCCACAGGATGAGTGGAGCTTCAGGGCAGTGTATGGATGATGGTGGTGGTAGTGCAAGGTATCAGTAATGACAACACGGAGTCTTTGCAGTGCAGTCCCAGGGTCTTTACTGTTGGCAATTATATGGGCCCCAAAGGGAGTACCGGCTAGTGATGAGGGCCTGATCAGTCTGGGAACAATCCTAGAGTCCTCCTGGCCAGGTGAAGTTGTAGGCCTGCCGTTCTGACTATACTTTTTGGGCTATCCCGCTTATAGTCGTGTTGTAGCCCACGTCCCTGAGTGTAACGTGCTGCGCTCACCCGTATGGCTGACGACTCGGGCCTTGTGTATTCCTCACTCCTCTGTGGCGGTACGGGTCCTTTCGTGTGGCTGAGCCTCCGGGCTTCTGTTGGGCCAGGAGACCTGCAATCTCCTGCCCTGCGGTATCTGCTGCTGGGTATGCAATGCCCACAGCCTCGGACTCTGGTCCTCTGTGGATACTATCCAGGACGAGCTAACTCCAGCTCCAGTCCCTGGCTTTTTACTCCTTCGTGTCCTACTTGACTCCACACACTGAACTCTAGACTCAGACTCCCTAACCCCGCCTCCAGATCCAGTTATAAAGGGCAGGATCCTCCCCTTTCTGGTCTGGGGCAGGAGGTGTTGCATGTAATGTGTTCCTGACCAGGAAACTCCTGCTTTGCTCCCAGACATGGTATTACTACCACTGTGGCAACCAGACCCTCTGGGGTGCCACATTCCCCCCTAGTAAATTTCAATACTCTGGGACTGAGCATATTTTGCAAAAATATAACAGATAACAATAAACAATAGTGTAGCGCTGGCGTCCCTGCCCTCTGCTAGGCAGGGACGCTGCTCCCCTCACCGCTCTGCTCCGTGCCCGGCGTCCTCTCCCCGCTCTGCTGTCAGCGCGCGCTCCTGCCCGGCGTCCTCCTCCTGCTCTGCTCTCGGCGCGCGCTCCTTCCCGGCACCTGTGCTTAGGGCGCGCGCGCGCGCGCTCCCCTCCTCTTAAAGGGGCCGCGCGCGCCGCCCTAAAGAGTCCCCGGCCAATGGCCGGAGGACTTCATCATATAAAAGGCACCTCCTCCAAAATGGAGGTGCCCGAGCAATGTTGTTTGCACCTGTGTCTCACCTGTGCTTCAGCCCTCAGGTCCCGTTGCCAGTTACCTGCCAGTTACCTGCCAGTTTCCTGCCAGTTTCCTGCTAGTTACCTGCCTGATTCCTGCCTGAATTCTTGTTACCTGCCTGCCTGCCTGAGGTCCGACGGTCTGCCTTACAACTCCGGTCAGTCTGTCTAAGGACCAACTTGTCCGCTCACCTGGGAGCGCACATCAGCTACCTGCCTGCTTGCCTGAGGTCCGACGGTCTGCCTTACAACTCCGGTCAGTCTGTCTATGGACCAGCTTGCCCGCTCACCTGGGAGCGCTTCTCCGCTACCTGCCTGCTTGCCAGCCCGGAGGCTCCGTTGTCACGTGCTGTGACCACCAGCTATCTCAGAGACTCTTGCCCGCTCACCTGGGAGCGCATCTCCGTTACCTGCCTGCTTGCCAGCCCGGAGGTCCCGTTGTCACGTGCGGTGACCACCAGCTATTCCAGAGACTCTTGCCCGCTCACCTGGGAGCGCTTCTCCGTTACCTACCTGCCTGCCAGCCCGGAGGTTCCGCCGTCACGTGCCGTGACCACCTGCTATTCCAGAGACTCTCGCTTGCTCACCTGGGAGCACACATCTACCATCTGCCTGCTAGCCTACCCGGAGGCTCTGCCATCACAGGTCGTACCTACCCCTTACCCAGAGACTGCCCTGATCACTTGCCGTAACTCCCTGTCCGTTCACCCAGAGACTGCCACCCGCTCCCTTACAAGGGCCGCCCCCTTGTATAGTAGCTCAGAGGTTCCGCCTCCCGGACCCGTTACAGTTTGCTCGGGCCATGGAACCCGGTGGCACCCAAGCTCCCTCGCTCTCGGACCTCTGTCTTGAACTGTCCCGTCAGAGGTCCCAACAGGAGACCATCCTGGGTCACCTGCGGAATGTTAATACTCGCCTGAACACTCTGTCTGATCCACCAACAACCTCCGCCAGTACCATGGTATCCTTTTCCGGACCCCGGCTCTCTGCACCTCCTCGCTTCGGAGGCGACTCCGTCCTGGCTCGGGGCTTCATAAATCAGTGCACCCTGCATTTTGAACTATTATCCCACCAGTTTAACTCCGACCGAGCCAAAATTGCCTTTATCATGTCCCATCTCACCGGGGAGGCCCTGGCCTGGCTAAATCCTCTATGGGAGAGAGGAGATCCCCTGGTGTCCGACTTGCCTGCCTTTCTCATGGCTTTCCGGAAAGCCTTCGACGAACCCGGACGGAGGACCTCATCCGCATCTTCTCTGCTTCGCCTCCGTCAGGGAAGCCTCACCGTGGGCCAATATGCCATACGGTTCCGTACCCTTGCCTCGGAGCTGGCCTGGGATAACGAAGCCCTGGTATCCGTCTTCTGGGAGGGTCTGTCCGGCCGTATTAAAGATGAACTTGCTGGTCGGGACATTCCTACCACTCTCGATGATCTAATAACCCTTGCCACCCGGATTGACCTACGGTTCCAGGAGCGTGCCAAAGAGGTCACCCGTGAGAGAAGGATTCCACGTCTAGCTCCTACTTTCCAGGAACCCGTCATTCCTTCCGTTTCTCCACAGGTACACTCTCCTGAGCCTATGCAGGTCGACCAGACCAAGATGGTCAAATCCCGTCAGGATTTCCGCCGTGCCGAGGGGAGCTGCTTCTACTGTGGCAGTAAGGAGCATCTGATCCGTGCCTGCCCGGAGAGGTCGGGAGAACGCCTGTATCTAGGTTCACTCAGAGGGGTCGATCTAGACAAAAATAAATCCTCTCCATCCCTGCTGTTGTCAGTCTCAATCATCTGCGGGGAGAATCGTTATTCCGAACTAGCCCAACTTGACTCTGGAGCAGCCGGAAATCTTATTTCACAGTCCCTGGTGGAGAAATTCCGCATCCCCACCAAACCTCTGGCTGTACCCTTGTCTGTTGTTGCCGTGGATGGGGGCCTCTTACCTCGCCCCATCCAATTCATCACCGAATCCATTACTCTGCAGGTGGGAATGCTGCATTCAGAGAGTATCTCCTTTCACGTTCTGCCTGGTCTCCCTCACGCCCTCTTGCTAGGTCTGCCTTGGCTCCAGAGACATGCACCCGTGCTTGACTGGCAAACCGGAGAAGTCCTTCACTGGGGACAGGCCTGTCATAAAACCTGCCTGGTTCCCGTCCATTCCGTCCGTCCCTCTCCTATCCCAGCTAATCTACCTGGACTTCCGATTCCTTATTGGTCTAGTGCTGATGTCTTTGTTAAGGAGGAGGCAGAGACATCACCACCTCATAGACCATGTGACTGCCCCATCGATCCCGCCAGAGTAATGCAGGTGGCTCCCGTGAGTCTAAATTGTCTCCCTCCTGGTAAGACGTTCGTATCGGTACCTGATCGGGAGAGAATCCTACACTGGGGTCATTCGTCTAAACTAGCTGACCACGCCGGTCGGAAAAAGACCCTCCAGCTTATTACCCGACACTACTGGTGGCCTAACCTGCACAAGGATGTTATGGACTTTGTTTCTGCCTGTGTGTCCTGCGCCCGCAACAAAGTTCCGAGACACCTGTCGGCCGGCCGCCTTCTTCCTCTGCCAGTACCTGCTGCCCCCTGGCAGCATTTAGCGATGGACCCTCCTCAATTCCGTCCTGGGGATAAAGTCTGGCTCTCGTCCAAATATGTCCGACTCAAGATCCCTTCCTATAAGTTAGGGTCTCGGTTCATCGGCCCACTGGTGGTCATCGGTCAGATCAACCCGGTAACCTATAAATTGAAACTCCCGGCCAACTTACGGATCCCTAACTCCTTCCATGTATCTCTCCTCAAACCTGTGGTACTTAACTCTTTTTCTAAGTCTACAGGTACGCCTCCTGCTCTGGTTTCTGCTGAGGACAAGTTTGAGGTAGAGAACATTCTTGCCAGCAAAAGGGTAAGAGGAAAGACCTTTTTTCTGGTAGATTGGAGGGGGTTTGGTCCTGAGGAGAGAACGTGGGAGCCCCGGGAGAACATCCATGCCCCTCTCATCCTAGCTAAATTTCTGTCTGGCCTAAAAAAGGGGGGGCCTAAAGGGGGGGGTACTGTAGCGCTGGCGTCCCTGCCCTCTGCTAGGCAGGGACGCTGCTCCCCTCACCGCTCTGCTCCGTGCCCGGCGTCCTCTCCCCGCTCTGCTGTCAGCGCGCGCTCCTGCCCGGCGTCCTCCTCCTGCTCTGCTCTCGGCGCGCGCTCCTTCCCGGCCCCTGTGCTTAGGGCGCGCGCGCGCGCGCTCCCCTCCTCTTAAAGGGGCCGCGCGCGCCGCCCTAAAGAGTCCCCGGCCAATGGCCGGAGGACTTCATCATATAAAAGGCACCTCCTCCAAAATGGAGGTGCCCGAGCAATGTTGTTTGCACCTGTGTCTCACCTGTGCTTCAGCCCTCAGGTCCCGTTGCCAGTTACCTGCCAGTTACCTGCCAGTTTCCTGCCAGTTTCCTGCTAGTTACCTGCCTGATTCCTGCCTGAATTCTTGTTACCTGCCTGCCTGCCTGAGGTCCGACGGTCTGCCTTACAACTCCGGTCAGTCTGTCTAAGGACCAACTTGTCCGCTCACCTGGGAGCGCACATCAGCTACCTGCCTGCTTGCCTGAGGTCCGACGGTCTGCCTTACAACTCCGGTCAGTCTGTCTATGGACCAGCTTGCCCGCTCACCTGGGAGCGCTTCTCCGCTACCTGCCTGCTTGCCAGCCCGGAGGCTCCGTTGTCACGTGCTGTGACCACCAGCTATCTCAGAGACTCTTGCCCGCTCACCTGGGAGCGCATCTCCGTTACCTGCCTGCTTGCCAGCCCGGAGGTCCCGTTGTCACGTGCGGTGACCACCAGCTATTCCAGAGACTCTTGCCCGCTCACCTGGGAGCGCTTCTCCGTTACCTACCTGCCTGCCAGCCCGGAGGTTCCGCCGTCACGTGCCGTGACCACCTGCTATTCCAGAGACTCTCGCTTGCTCACCTGGGAGCACACATCTACCATCTGCCTGCTAGCCTACCCGGAGGCTCTGCCATCACAGGTCGTACCTACCCCTTACCCAGAGACTGCCCTGATCACTTGCCGTAACTCCCTGTCCGTTCACCCAGAGACTGCCACCCGCTCCCTTACAAGGGCCGCCCCCTTGTATAGTAGCTCAGAGGTTCCGCCTCCCGGACCCGTTACAAATAGCAATAACAATACATGAACATATTTACAGGCATTACAGTCCTTATAGGTCAGTATAACAATACATGAACGTATTTACAGGCATTACAGTCCTTATAATCAGTGCACACATATAAAACATTTCAACATTTGCAATACTACAGTTATGGGTTACATCTAAATCCTCCAGCGAGCAGGGATTTGACCTCTGGTGCTTCTGGTAGATCTACGTAACACACTGTCTATCTGTGTTCTACCTTGGTCCCCTGTATTTACCCCTGGTGTGGTGGGTTCAATGTTCACCACACTACAGGTGTTTGGAGGTGTCTCTGGTAGGTTGGGCAGCTCCCCATGGATCCTTTGGCTTACCGTGGGTATGACAGGTTCGCTACTAGCAGAGGGTAGATTCTCCTGGTCTGCCGATGAGGAATCTTCTGTCTCTGGGGCCAATGGTTCTTCCAACTCTACTGGGACTTCTACAGCTCCCTGAGGGGCTGGTTGGAGAAATGTAAGGACTGGCACAACAATGGCATTATTCACTTGCGTCCATGACCGGGGAAATTCTCTGAGTACTGTGCTGACCATTCCTTCCACTTCCTCTGCGGGTTGAGGGATATCTTGGCCTTCTTCAGCATGCTGTAGTTGCTCAGGACATTTATTCAGGTGGTCTCTGGAAACTGTTGCTGTCGTTTCTCCTCCATCCTTACTTATGAGGTACACCTTGGTGTTATCATGACTTGATGGTAGAATGGTATACGGCTCTTTTTCCCACTGGTCATCCAATTTATGGAGCCGCCTTTTTCTCTTTAGGACTTGCTTTCCAGGTGACAAGGGGGCAGCTGGTGCATGTTGATTGTAAGTCCTCTCTTGCCTTTCTCTTGCTTGGGACAGACTTCTTTCAGCACTTTCCTGTACCTTACGGTATTGTAGTTTCCGCTCAGTATCTCAATCCGCATCTGGTGAGGCGTCCTCTGGTGTCAGAACTCCCATATCCAGATCGATGGGCAGCTTACCAGGTCTTGCTCTCATCAGGTAAGCAGGTGTGCAGTTGGTGGAATTCACTGGAATGTGATTGTAGAGATCCACCAGGTCTGGCAACTTTTCTGGCCACAGGCTGCGTTTCTCCAGGGGCAACGTCTTCAGTAGGTCTATCACCACCTGATTCATCTTTTCACACATCCCGTTGGTCTGGGGATGATAAGGCGTTGTACGGATCTTCTTGCAGCCGTACAGGTTGCAGAATTCCTGGAATACTTCTGCTTTGAAGGCCGGACCTTGGTCAGTTAGCACACGTTCTGAGTAACCATGCGGGCGGCAGAAGTGCTGTTGGAAAGCTCTGGCTGCTGTCTGAGCCGTTTGGTCCTTGACTCTCACTACTACCAGGAACCGGGAGTAGTGGTCTACGATGGTGAGAGCGTAGACTTTGCCTGACCTGCTCGGGGATAGCTTCACATGGTCCAGGGCTACCAGTTCGAGTGGCTGCTTGGTGATGATGGGCTGCAGGGGAGCCCTCTGGCTGTCACGGTCTTTTCTTCTCAGGTTGCATGGTCCGCATTCTCGACACCACCTCTCGACTGCTTTCCTCATGCCAACCCAATAGAACCGTTCACGTAGCAGGACTTCCAGCTTCTTCCATCCAAAATGTCCCGCTCCATCGTGGTACGCTTCCAGAACCATAGACGCATCTCGCCTCGGGACTACCACCTGCCAGACCAGCTCATGTGTCCGGGAGTTGACAGTTCTTCGACACAGCTTCCCTTCATAGATGAACAGCTTGCTCTTTTCTTTCCACAGCTGTTTGGTCTGTTCTGGAGCATCTGAATCAGGGTATGAGTCAGCTTGTGTCAGCAACTCTTTGACTAGGCAAACAGCTGGGTCACTGTCTTGTGTTTCTGCCCATCCATGGTGGGGCAATGGATTGAACGTGGCTTCTCTGTTGGCAGAGCACCTGTTCTTCACACAATGGGAGCACTGCTTTATCCCATGGCGGTGGAACGTGGGAATTTCTATCTCTTCCAGCTACTCTGGGTCTTCTCCCTCGTTTGGCAAGTTAGGAATTCTGGACAGCGCGTCTGCGTTTGCATTCTTGTGCCCAGCCCGGTACTTGATGGTGAATTCGTAATTAGACAGTCGGGCCATCCATCTTTGTTCCAGGGTACCAAGTTTTGCAGTGTCCAGGTGTGTCAGCGGGTTATTATCCGTGTACACAGTGAAATTGGAAGAGGCGAGATAATGTTTGAAGCCCTCAGTCACAGCCCATAAGATGGCAAGGAACTCCAACTTGAAGGAGCTGTAGTTCTCTGTGTTTCTTTCTGTGGGCTGGAGCTTCCTGCTGGCGTAGGCTATCACCCTTTCTCTGCCTTGCTGGATCTGGGACAGCACCGCTCCTAGTCCCACGTTGCTCACGTCCGTGTGAAGTATGAAGGGTTGGCCATAATCAGGGTAGGCCAGGACCTAGTCTCCTGTTAGGGTCATCTTCAACCTGGTGAAGGACTCATCTTCCAGCTTGCCCCATTTGAATGGTGGTTTCTGGTTCTTGGCCTTCCTGGACTGGCTTATCAGGAGGTCCTGCATGGGTGCCGCCATCTTGGTGAAGCCTGGTATAAACCTTCGGTAGTAGCCTACCAACCCGAGGAACTGCCGCACTTCTTAGAGGGTGGAAGGTCTCGGCCAGTCCTTGATTACAGTGATCTTATCGGGGTCTGGTGCTACACCGTCAGCGCTTACCACATGTCCTAAGTACTGTACTTTGGGCTTCAGCAGGTGGCACTTAGACGGCTTCACCTTCAGGACAAAGCCAGCCAGGGCTTCAAACACTTCCGCCAGGTGCTTCAGATGATCCTCATATGTCTTGGAGTATACTATGACATCATCCAGGTACAGCAGGACTGTCTCTAAATTCTTATGCCCTAGACCGCACTCCATCAACCGCTGGAAGGTTCCTGGGGCGTTGCAGAGCCCGAATGGCATGCAGGTGAACTCGCTGAGGCCCATCGGGGTGGTGAATGCGGTCTTCTCCTTATCCGCCTCTGCTACAGGAACCTGCCAATACCCACTAGTAAGATCCAAAGTAGAGAAATAATTAGCAGATTTTAACGCAGCTAGTGACTCCTCTATCCTGGGTAGCGGGTATGCATCTTTATGTGTTATGCGGTTAATTTGCCTGTAGTCTACACACATTCTCATTGTGCCATCCTTTTTCTTTACAAGAACTAATGGAGCTGCCCAGGGATGACAACTGTCTCTTATTACCCCAGCCTCCTTCATCTCTCGCAACATCCCTTTGGCATTTTGGTAGTGTGCTGGCGGTACAGGCCGGTACCTTTCTTTAATGGGTGGATTGTCTCCCGTGGGGATATGGTGTTGAACCCCCCAAAGTCGAGTGGGTGTTTACTGAAGACCCTTTCATACTCTTGCACCACCCGGTATACTCCTTGTTTTTGGTGTTGAGGGGTGGAGTCAGTGCCCACATGCAGCTTCTGACACCAGTCCTCCATCTGTCCCTCGGAGCCATTACCCTCCGCCTGGTTGGATGGAGGTAAGGGTTCCACTGTTTTTATAGCATTTTGCTTGACGGTAAATAGCTTGGCTAGGGTGGCATACCGGGGCAAGTGAACTTCTTTTTCCCCAATGTTCAGGATGCGGACTGGCACTCTCCCATGGCGGACATTAACCACCCCCCTGGCTGTCAAAATGGTTGGCCTACTGTCAGAGTAGACGGGCTCTACCAGGGCCTGGTAATCTCTACCCCGGAGACAGATTGCTGCTCGGCACCATATCAGCATTTCACTTCTTGGGGGCATTGCAATAGGCAATGGGTCACTCATCCTGACACTGCCAATTTCACCACCAGACAGTTCTACCTGTTGTCTTTTCATCAGGGCTCTGATCTCTCTTTGTAGAACCCGCTGCTGGCTGGAACTGGCGGTCTCCGCAACCTGCTGTAACAAGACAATTATTTCTGCAAGACAATTTTCAATGACATTAGCGCCTAAGGTTATCATGGGATGACTTTCTCGGCGATCAATGTCTACAATAATCAGTCCTTGTGCTGGCAGTTCGACTTTGCCAACCTTTATGGTCACTTCTTTGTACCGCACCTGAGGTACGGGTTAACCATTACTAGCACAAATACTCAAATGTTCGTCTGGACGGAGGGTAATGTCCGAATCAGGCCAGTACCATTTGAAAAGAATGTAGGGGATGGTGGTCACCTGGGACCCAGTGTCCAGCAACACGCTCATTGGAAAGCCGTCCAGCACGATAGGTAGGACTGGTCGTCCTCCCACATATTTTTCTCGCCAGCTTGATGGGCCTGCTGGTCTTACACCTGGGGGTTGGCCCTCTGCCCCAGGTTTTGCTCGTTTAAATGACAGTACCTTGCATAATTTCCTGGCTGGTTGCAGCGGCGGGAGATGGGTTGTCCGTCCTGGTCGTAGCGGTCGCTGTTCCTCCCTCTGGATGGTGGAATCCTCTTCTGTCGGCGCCACGGGACGTCCTCCGGGCTGGAAGCCAGCTGGATCTTTCCTTTTGGATACACCTGCAAGGACTGCACAGTTTTGGTTAGCGTAGCTACACTTTTCGTTAACTCTTGGACCTGATGGTGCAGGTCTGTAGACAGGGCATTGTCCAGAGTCTGTGCATCAGCTCCTACAGGCTCCAGGGAAAAGGGTGCCACCTCCTGGTGGTAGGTGATAGCCGGGCCCCGGTGAGCTGTAGCGCCACCTGGTGCTGGTTCCCGTAGCACCCGGATGGCCCTGTCCTTAAATTGAGCAAAGTCCAAGTCAGGGTTTTGCAGAGCCATTATGCGCAGCTGGGTGCGGTGGGCGCTGGACAGTAAACCCTCAATAAATTGCTCAGTTAACAGCCTGTTTTCATTACGCACACTGTCAGGGTCTACCTGTTTGATGGCCCTCAGCGCCTCCTGCAGGTTTAAAGCATAGTCCCGTACACTGTCCTGCGCCCGTTGTTTACACCCATAAAACTTCATCTTTATCTCTGCCGTAGTACGGGTGTCAAAAGTGTCCTTTAGGCGGGCCAGTATCTCTTTTACAGTCCCTTTTTCTCTGGCTGACCAGGATTTTACTTCTCTCTGGGCTGCACCAATCAACTGGCCTACGAGGATGCTCACTTTCTGCTCCTCGGACAGGGGGTATACTTTAAATAAACTGCTTAGTCTCTCCTTGAAGTCACTCAGGGTGTGCGACTCTCCTGAGTACTGGGGCAACCACGCCACGCCCGGTATATATGGCATGGAGAATGGCATTACCGCGGCAGCGGCCGCGCCGGTGGTTGAAGTTCCCTCCATATCGGGCGTCTTCCTACCCCCTAGTGAACCGTGGCCTACCTTCCTTCTCTTTTCTTCCGTAGGCCGCAGTTCCGCAGGCGATGGTCTCTGTCGAGGACCTGGCGTCGCACGCGTCTTACGTCAGCGTTCACTGTGGCTCCTTCCAGGACCTGGCGCTGCGTCCGTGTGTGGGGCAGGGCTTTAGACTTCGCGTGTTTCCAGCGATCACGCCCCTCTTCTTCTCGCGCGGCGACTCGAAAATGGCGGACAATGGCGGGAAAACGGCGACAAATGGCGGGAAATCTTCACCACGGTATACGACACAGTCTGTGAAGGCGCGCAGTACCCGGTGGTAGCGGGTATGAGATCCTGCCGACTACGCCAAAGTTGACGCGCCCCCTGGGCCGTGGGGTACCCGGAACCGGGCTTGTAGATGCTGGGGGTTGTAGTCACCGTGGCGGTGACCCGGTCCGTGACCCAGGTGGTCAATATAGGGGTAGTTTATGTATATCTGTTATGTATAGTCCGACTACACCACCTGTGGAATGCGGTTATTGGGAACCGCTGCTGTGGAGCAGTCCGCTGAAGCTGGTGGTATGTGCAGCAAGGTGATGTAACTCCCCACAGGAAGAGTGGAGCTTCAGGGCAGCGTGTATGGATGATGGTGGTGGTAGTGCAAGGTATCAGTAATGACAACACGGAGTCTTTGCAGTGCAGTCCCAGGGTCTTTACTGTTGGCAATTATATGGGCCCCAACGGGAGTACCGGCTAGTGATGAGGGCCTGATCAGTCTAGGAACAATCCTAGAGTCCTCCTGGCCAGGTGAAGTTGTAGGCCTGCGCTCACCCGTATGGTTGGCGACTCGGGCCTTGTGTATTCCACGCTCCTCTGTGGCGGTACGGGTCTTTTCGTGTGGCTGAGCCTCCGGGCTTCTGTTGGGCCGGGAGACCTGCAATCTCCTGCCCTGCGTTATCTGCTGCTGGATATGCAATCCACACAGCCTCAGACTCCGGCGTCCGGTCCTCTGTGGATACTATCCAGGACGAGCTAACTCCAGCTCCAGTCCCTGGCTTTTTACTCCTTCGTGTCCTACTTGACTCCACACACTGAACTCTAGACTCAGACTCCCTAACCCCGCCTCCAGATCCAGTTATAAAGGGCAGGATCCTCCCCTTTCTGGTCTGGGGCAGGAGGTGTTGCATGTAATGTGTTCCTGACCAGGACACTCCTGCTTTGCTCCCAGACATGGTATTACTACAACTGTGGCAACCAGACCCTCTGGGGTGCCACACTGGCTTCTCTCATTCCACAGCTGCTTGGCTTGTAGAGACGCTTCCTTCTCCAGTGAGGAACCTTCCTGGGTTATCAGCTCTTTGATAAGGCTGACAACCGCATCGCTGTCCTGGGTCTCCTTCCAGCTGTGGTGAGGCAGGGGGTTTAACGTCTTACCGCGAGGCCTCCTGGAGGCTCGTTGCTCGTGGACCATTCCATTCTGATGAAAGGCAGGTAGTTCAATCTCCTCCAGGTCATCCACTTCTTCTTCAGTGTCCGACTAGTGAGGCATCCTGGACAGGGCATCGGCGTTGGTGTTCTTGCGGCCTGCCCGGTACTTAATAGTGAATTGGTAGTTTGACAGCCAAGCCATCCATCGTTGCTCCATGGCTCCTAGCTTGGCTGTTTCTAGATGAGTCAAGGGGTTGTTATCAGTGAAGGCAGTGAATTTACTGGAGGCTAGATAGTGCTTGAACCGCTCGGTGATGGCCCAGACCAGGGCCAGGAACTCCAATTTGAAGCTGCTATAGTTCTCTGGGTTCCTCTCGGTCGGGCGGAGCTTCCTGCTTGCATAGGCGATCACCTTCTCTTTGCCATTCTGCTTCTGACTCAGTACAGCTCCTAATCCTTCGTTGCTGGCATCAGTATACAGTAGGAACGGTTAGCTGTAGTCAGGGTAGGCTAGGATCTCTTCGCCGGTCAGGATCTCCTTCATCACAATAAAGTATTCAGCTTGCTCCTTACCCCACTGGAACGGGGGATTTCTGCCTCTGGGGGACTGTCCTACCAGGAGGTCTCGTAGAGGCACTGCTTTCTTGGTATAGTCCTTCACAAACCTCCGGTAATACCCAACTAGTCCCAGGAACTGACGTACCTCCTTGAGGCTCTTCGGCTCCGGCCATTTCTGGGTGGCAGTGATCTTCTCCGGGTCTGGTGCTACTCCCTCTGGACTAATGATGTGCCCCAGGTACTGTACCTTTCTCTTGAGCAGGTGGCACTTTGAGGGCTTCAGCTTCATCCCATACCGGGACAGCGAGTCGAATACCTCCACCAGGTGCTTCAAGTGGTCCTCATACGTTTTGGAGTACACTATCACGTCAACCAGGTACAGTAGTACAGTCTCGAAGTTGCGGTGTCCCAGGCAGCACTCCATCAATCTCTGGAATGTTCCGGGGGCGTTGCAGAGTCCAAACGGCATACTATTGAACTCGCAGAGTCCCATCGGGGTGGTGAAGACAGTCTTCTCCCGATCCTCCTCAGCAACAGCTACTTGCCAGTACCCACTAGTGAGGTCAAGGGTAGAGAAGTAATTTGCAGACTTTAAGGCAGCCAGGGATTCCTCTATACGAGGTAAAGGGTATGCATCTTTATGTGTAATGCGATTTACTTGTCTGTAATCTACACACATTCTCATGCTTCCGTCCTTTTCCTGACTAGAACTAGGGGAGCTGCCCAGGGACTACAACTATCCCTTACTACCCCTGCCTTCTTCATGTCGTGCAACATCTCCTTCGCCTTCTGGTAGTGTGCTGGTGGTATAGGCCTGTAACGTTCTTTGATGGGTGGATGGGCACCTGTGGGGATATGGTGTTGAACCCCCTTAATCCTCCGAAAGTCAAGTGGGTGCTTACTGAATACTTGCTCGTATACCTGAACCACCCGGTGTACACCCTGCTTCTGATGGGCAGGAGTGGTGTCTCTCCCAACATGGAGCTGTTGACACCAATCCTCCACATGGGTTGCCGGGTCGTCATCCTCCACTTCGTCTGGTGAGGTTAAGGACTCCGCCGTGTGTATGGAGTTGTTATTTACTGTGTACAGTTTGGCAACAGTGGCGTAGAGTGGTAATCTAACTTCGTCCTCCCCATAGTTTAGGAGGCGTACGGGCACCCTCCCATTGCGTACATCCACTACCCCTCTAGCAGTCAAGAGTGTAGGCCTATGTTCCAAGCTAAGGGGCTCTACTACCGCCTGGTAGCTCCGTCCTTTAAGACCTATTGCTGCTCTACACCATATCAGCATTTCACTCATCGGGGGTATCACAATGGGTACCGGGTCTGTCACCGGTACATTACCAATTTCACCGCCTGTTAGCTTTACCTGTTGCTGGTACATAAGGGCTCGGATCTCTTTCTGCAGCGCCCTTCTCTCCCTGGTCTGGCAGTGTCAGCTATCTGTTGTTAGCAAGAACACAACTTCTCCCATACAGTTCCTAACAATATTAGTGCCAAGTACCATATACAAGTTGGTATCATTAGGATTAGTCTCTACTACAATTAGTCCCTGGTCCTGCAGTTCCACTCTTCCCACCTTTATTGCCACATCCTTAACCCCGACTAGGTTAAGGGGGAGGCCGTTTGAGGCATAAACGGAAAGGTTTGGAGCTGGTGGGCTTAGGTCATCCATGGACCAGAACCTTTTGTAGAGGACGTCAGGCATGATGGTTACCTGAGATCCTGTGTCCAGCAGAGCGGATGTCGCAATGCCGTCCAGCACAACAGACAGGAAAGGTCTTCCTCCCACGAACCTGCTGTACCAGTCTGTTGGGCCTGGGGAGTCTACTCCTGGGTGTCGGCCCTCGACCCCAGGGTTTTCTCGTTTAAAGGACAGCTCTGGATGGTGTGACCTGACTTGTGGCAGCGGTGGCAGACAGGGTCCTTCGGTGGACGGCGTTGGTCGCTGATCCTCCCAGGGGGTGGCGTTGTCCTCTTCCTCCTTCTCATCCAGGGGACATCCTCAGTACAGTGGTCAGGGTTTTGCTCAACTGACGCACTTCAGAGCGCAGGCTGTCCAGCTCACTAGGGGACGTTGCTTGCACCTTGGCTTCAGCAGCCACTGGGGAAAAGGTGGACGCTGCAGGCTCTGGGGTGGCCCCACCCTGGTAACATTGGATAGTAGTTGTTTCCAGGGGCTGCAGTCCTTTTGTAGCCATGTCCTTAAGGATGTCAAAGGTGGTATCTGGATGATCCAGGGATCACCAAAGCACAGTCCTGCTCTCTTCTTGAGACCTCAGTCCCCGGATAAACTGTTCCTTCAGCATTTTATTTTCATTATTGATGCTGGTTGGACTAACCTGTTTCATAGCTCGCAGGGACCCTTGTAAACGCCAGGCATGGTCCGGATCACAGTCCTCCGGTTGCTGAGAGCAGTTGTAGAACCTCATTCGGAGGTCTGTCTCTGTACGATTCTCAAAGACAGTCTGTAACTTTTTAAAGATTGCGGACACTGACTCTTGGTCTGCGGCCGACCAGGTTTCTACTTCTTGCTCCGCAGCACCAGTTAATTGTCCTAATACCACAGCGGCTCTTTGCTTGCCTGTCATAGAGTACATATCCAGTATACCGCATATTTTCCACTTAAATCCAGATAGGGTATCTGGTTTGCCGCTGTACTGGGGGAGCCACTTCGCTCCGGGGATGTACGGTAGGGCCATGGGTATGACAGGGGTTACAGGCCCTGCTGGTGGAGCGGCTGCTTCGGCCTGCTCGGCGTCGGGCGCAAGTTGAGCATCAGGGCGGTTAACCGGTATTCCGGCGTTGTTCTGTTCTTCGGACATTCTGGCGCCCCCCTAGCTAACCGTGGCCTACCTTCTCTTCTTTTCTTCCGGTAGGCCGCAGCTCCACAGGTGACGTTCTTCTTCAGGACCTTGCGTCCTACGTCAGAGCGTTCACCGGCGCTCCTTCCAGGACCTGGCGCTTCCTGGTTTGACGTCGAGGCGTGGGGCAAGTCCGGGGCTTCGCGCGCTTTAGCAGGTACACCTCTCAGTTTCCCGCGTTTACGCCCTTCTTTCCGCTCGGCGGCCCAACAATGGCGGCAATCTTCGCCACAGTTAAATATATAGTTTTTGATTAAAGGCGCACAGTACCCGGTGGCAACGGACACAACACTCCGTCGTTGCAGCGGGCACGGGATCCTGTTCGTGAAGCCAGGAAGAGATGACGCGCCCAAGGGATGGGGACGGGGAAAGTTCGTGACGCCACCTGTGGTGTCTGGTGAGACTCACCAGAGCTGCTACAGTCCTCTGAGGCCGGTGGTCGGGCAGCTTAGTTGGTTCTGCTCCCCACAGGTGGAGCGGGGCCTCAGGGCAGCGTAGGAGAAGGGATGCAGGACAGAGGGGACCCAGCCGGGTCAAAGGAAGAATAGGCACACACACGACAGTTCACTTCAGTACCTTTACTTGTGGTGTTTTCAGGCACGATCCGGGGTACTGTAGGGTGAAGGGTGCATTTCAGGACTCTCCCCAGTGAGCGGGTGTGGAGCCTCCTGTTTCTTGCCTTTTCCTAGTAAGTTTATGACCTGCCTGAAGCTAGGCCTAACTTGGTCTCTGTCTTGCACCTGCTGGCCTGGTGGTAGGGCCTTCTGTTGGAGTTCACACTCCCTGGTTTCTTGGGCCTCAGTGACTCCTGACCCTGGTTTTACGGTCAGCTTTTGGTATTCCTGGGACATGTAGTTCGCCAGGGATCCCAGTTGTTTCTGTTTGTCCTAGAGAACCTTGCAGACACGGACCCGGTGTCCGGTAAATGCTTGTGGGGTGAGCTGGTTAAGCTCCTCTGCCCCCTATGTAGCTCGCTTAATCCACTTGCCTTCGGCCTGCTTGGGGCCCTCACTAGGCTTCACACTGGCAGTAGGCCTCGCTACTCTTCACCGCTCTTATGGCGTCGGCACGCCTTGGGCTCACTACCTGAGCTCAATGAGTCTGGACTGTGGTGCACTGCAGGATGGCTTAGCAGGAGCTCCTCTCAACAGGCTTCCTTCTACAGACTGGATCCTCACAGACTGGAACTAGCTCTGTCCCAGAGGAAACTGTTCTCCAGACTGACTGCCTAGCTCCACCTTGCCTTTTTATATCCCTAACGGGATCCCTCTGGTGGTCTGAGGTGGAAGGTGGAGGTGTGTGTATGCTATGAGGGCCTCTTGTGGAGGAATCTGTTCATGCACCCCTCTAGGATCTGTGGCACCAATGCACAGCAGGTCGCCACATTTGTATTCAGCCCCCTGTAATTTACTACCCCTAAATAAAATCCTGAATGACCAATGAAGTCACAGAATGAGTAAACTGAGTCCACCTGCGTACAATTTATTGTCAGTATAACTACAGCTGTTCTGTGAAGATCTCAGAGGTTTATTTGAGAACATTGGGAATCAAACAGCATCATGAAAACCAAGGAATACACCGGGCAGGTCAGAGATAAAGCTATGGAGAAGAGTAAAGTAGGGTTAGGTTATAAAAAAAAATAGCCCAAGCTCTGAACAACTCACGGAGCACAGTTCAATCGATAATAAAGAAAAATGTAAGTAGTATGGTACAACTATAAACCTACCAAGACATGGCCGTCCACCTAAACTGACAGTCCTTGTATGGAGAGCACTAATTAGAGAAGCAGCCAAGAGGCCCATGGTCACTCTGGAGGAGCTGCAAATCCACAGCTCAGGTGGGAGAATCTGTCCACAGGACAACTACTAGTCCAGAAATCTGGTCTTTATGGAAGAGTGACAAAAATAAAGCTTTTTTTGAAAGCAAGCCATAAAAATTCTGTATGGAGGAACATGTGGTGCCCATTATTCTGTGTGGAGGACTATATGGGGTCCATTATTCTGTATGGAGGACTATGTGGGGCCCATTATACTGTATACCGGTTGACGCGCGATTTTGTCCAAGTTTTTCATTTTGGCCCTCTGAGTTTGAGTTTGGCATCCCTGGTTTAAGTCAAAGGATATCCGAAGAACAATAAGGGTTCACACTGTTTAAAAAAAAAATTTTGTGCTCAGGAGGAAAATAGTCCATTAATATCTTAACTAAACCTCCGGCACTAATAAGTGAAAAAACAACTGTATATCATTTCAAGAATTTTTTTTTTAATTCCAAAGAGTGACTGTAACAAGATAATAACCACCGGAACGTTTTGTTTCGGCTAATTGCCTTTATCAAGGTTATCTGTGTCAATGAAAAATATGAATACTACATTTAATATGGTCACACAAATAATAGAGCCATACATATTACATACATATATTTTTTTCCAAACATACATAAAGCTCATATGCAAGGTTGCCAAGTAGTGGGTCACTTATTTTAAGCATAGGCGGTCATATTCAAGCGCAAATTGTACCTATAATATAAAAATAATCAGTAAGAAATCATCCAATGCCATATAATGAAAAAAAGGGGAATTGGCAAACTTAGAATTCCAAAGGTATTCATTTCAGAACAAACCAGGAGGTAGAATACTTGAAGAAATAGTGAAATATATGAAAAGTCATAAATATGCCCCAAAGGTAAAAAGAAACTGGAGTCCTCAGAGTGCGTATCAGAGAGTATCAAACTGAGTATATAGCTGTGCAACTTACTTATTTGAATCCAGGAGTATCACCAGGGTGCGTCCATGTGGCATAACTAACTGTCAGTGTGCCGGTGTATGCACATGGGAAATGTGTCCCATTTTATATGCGTCAGAACAGGAAGAGGTAAGTATGAATGGTGATGGCTGATAGATGTTACCTGGAGCAGTCATCAAAGCAAAAGATGGCTACTTTGAAGAACCTAGAATATAAGACATATTTTCAGTTGTTTCACACTTTTTTGTTAAGTATATAATTCCACATGTGTTAATTCATAGCTTTGATGCCTTCGCTGTGAATGTACAATTTTCATAGTCATGAAAATACAGAAAAATCTTTAAATGAGAAGGTGTGTCCAAACTTTTGGTCTGTACTCTATATATCCATCTAAACTAACAGTCCTTCTGAGGACTAATCCAGCTGCATATAATCAGTGCTAGGCAGGCGTTAGGCAGGCAGGCAGTGTATGTGGCAGACTGCAGAGCATATAGCGCAAGAGGGTCCATTGAACGTCCTGTCTGCTGCTGCTGTAATAATTATAGATATTTGTAGACATTGCCCCAGATATCAGGGGCCAGGGCAATTTTTTTTTTATCTTAATCCTGGTTATTTGCTTAAAAAGCAATCCAGAGTACACTATTTTTCTGCTCCATTTGCTTATTAGCACTGCAGAATACAGCCAGATCTGTTCCATATTTCAGCGATAAAAATCCAGAAATTTGAACTGAACATGGAAAATATCGGCCTCCTTTTCCATTCTGTTGCAGTGTTTCGGTCAAGATATTCACAGTAGGTGTCTGTGAAGAATAGTATTAGTAAATTACAGGCCTGCTATTTAAAACCGTGGTTTTCTGTCAGACATATCATCTATAACAGTGTTCCAAAATCAGCCATTTCTTCCATTTTTATTTCATTGCAGTATGTCAGTCAAGCTATTCACACTAGGTCTCTGTGTAGAATAATATTAGTAAATGACAGGCCTACTATTTAAAACTGTGGTTTTCTGTCAGACATATCATCTATAACAGTGTTCCAAAATCAGCCATTTCTTCCATTTTCATTTCATTGCAGTGTGTTGGTCAAGCTATTCACACTAGGTCTCTGTGTAGAATAATATTAGTAAATTACAGGCCTGCTATTTAAAACCGTGGTTCTTTATCAGACGTATCACATATAACTGCGTTTCTAAATCAGCCATTTCTCGTGAACGTGGAAAATATTGTCCTCCATTTAAAATGGGCAAGGTGCGTGGCAAGGGACGGGGAAGTGGACGTGATAGTTATGGTGCATGCACAGGCCGAGGACGTGGCCGTGGGAAGCTGAAATTATGCCACAACAAACACCCACATCTTGTCGCTCCACCTTCCTGTCCCAATTGCTAAGGGACCGCAGTACACCACTATTGAACCCAGAGCAGTGTCAAAAGGTTGTTGGTTGGATAGCAGATAATGCTTCCAGTCACTTTGCCACCACCACCATCCTGTCTTCCACACAGTCAAGTCTCAGTAGCCGTGAGTCTGGAACGCATATTCCTCATCCTGATCCTCCTTCCTTCCTCCATGCCGAATGGATCCCACACTTGGACACTCAGAAGAGTTGTTCACTTTTCCATTTGCAGATTGGGGCCAATAACTTGGCCAGCTTCAAGAGAGTCAAGAGGAGAACGGGTGTAGTGATACCCAAATATTGGAGCAGCCACGTTCAAACACAGGCAATGGTGGGAAAGTGCAATTACTGTCGCAAGAGGTGGATGATGATGATGATGATGAAACACAATTGCCAGAAAGTCAGGAGGAGGACCAGGGTGCGGAAGTGGAAGACGAGGTGGTTGATGATATAGTAACTGACCCAATCTGGCAGGGGGACATACAGAGCGAGGACAGCAGCACACAGGGGGGAGGGAGGAGTAGCACCGCAACAGGCAGAAAGAAGCAGTGTGGTGGCCGCAGATACAAGGCGGGAGAGAACTCCTCGTAACGCCAGCATGACGGAAGTTGCCAGTACAACTGTTAGGTCTTCCTGAGTTTGGTTGTTTTTTAAAGACTCTGCAGATAACTCCAAAAAGGCCATTTGCACCACCTGCCAGGCTAGCATCAACAGGGGTAGCAAAACTAGCAGCCTGACCACCACCAGCATGATCAGGCACATGACAGCAAAGCACACCACTAAGTAGGCCGAACCCCAGGGTCCAGAAACAGTGTCTGCGGGTGACACCACTGCTTTTTCCGCTGTTGTGCGTGCACGCCAATCCCCTGTCCATGACGCATGCGATGATGCCTCCCACCCTGCACGTGTAGGTACACACTCTCAACTAGTACCATCAGCAAGCATGTCTACTTCCTTGTCCCAGCGCAGCGTTCAGTTGTCCCTACCCCAGTCCATGGAATACAAGCACAAATACGCAGCGTATGCCCCATAGGCCATACTGCTAAATTCACACATTTCACGAATGCTTACTTTAGAAATGTTGCCTTTTAGGCTCATGGAGATGGAAGCTTTCCACAACCTGATGGTGGCGGCCGTCCCTTGGTACTCGGTCCCCAGCCGCCGCTATTTCTCCTGGTGTGCCGTCCCTGCATTACATGAGCATGTGTCCCACAACATTAGCCGTGCCCTCAGCAACTCAGTTACTGGGAAAGTTCCCCTAACCACGAAAACTTGGACAAGTGCTTGTGGGCAGGGATGGTACATCTCGCTGACAGTACACTTGGTTAATATAGTGGAAGCCGGGACCCAGTTGGCCCTTTGGATGGAACACATCTTCCTGACGCAGAGGATTGCGGGCCCTGGGTCAATCAGGGTTGCCCCCACATTCTACAGCTCCTGCACCACCTCATCCTCCTCCTCTTCAGCCTCCATCTCCGAGATGACCATATCAGTCGGAAGCTGGTAGCACTGCAGTACTGCCTCGGCCAAGCAGCAACAGGCTGTGCTGAAGCTGATATGCTTAGGTGACAAACCGCACAACGCTGAAGAGTTTTGGACAGCTCTGAAAGAGCAGGCAGATCTGTGGCCGACACCGCTGGCCCTACAGCCAGGCATGGTCGTGTGTGACAATGGTTGGAACCTGGTGGCAGCTCTGAGGCGAGGCGAGCTCACACACGTACCATGCTTGGCCTATGTGCTTAATCTCGTGGTTCAGCGGTTTCTCAAAACTTACCCAAATATGCCGGATCTGCTTTTTAAAATGCATCGCCCATGTGCCAGTTTTAGAAAGTCAGCTACACCTTCCGCCGCCCTTGCCGTACTTCAGCAGCGTTTGCAGCTTCCAGCTTACATACTGATCTGTGATGTCCCCACAGGTTGGAACTCTACATTGCAGATGTTGGGAAGTATTTGTGAGCAGACGAGGGCAGTTGTTGACTACCAGCATCAACAAGGCCGTTGGTATTCAGTTCAGACTCCACACATAAGACCTCAGGAGTGGACATGGATGTCAGACATATGTACCATCCTCCAAAACTTTGAGGACTCCACCAAGATGGTGAGCGGCGATGACGCCATAATTAGCGTCACCATCCCGATTCTCTGTCTTCTGAAACGTTCTCTGCTCACAATTAAAGAGGATGCATTGCAGGCAGAGCACAATGAGATGGAGCAAGGAACCATACAGGGTGATTCCATACAGCCCAACCTCATCTCATCCCAACGTGGATTGGGTGACAATGAGGAAGAGGAGGAGGAAGAACAGGAGCTAGTTTCCTGCGCTATAGATGGTACTACCTGCACAGCTGTCAAACCGTCTGTTCAGCTTGAATGGCCTGAGGACAGGGCAAAGGAGGAGGAGGAGGAGGATGAGGAGGAGAGCATGGTCAGTCGTCCTCTTGGTGAGGACATGGAAGTCTTGCCTGTTAGCAATCTGGCACACATGGCTGAGTTTATGCTACGCTGCCTTTCCCGTGATCCTTGCGTTGTCCAAATTTTGAGTGACAGTCCTTACTGGTTGGTGACACTTCTAGACCCACGCTACAAGGAGAACTTTCTGTCTCTTATTTCCTTGCAGGACAGGCCTAATAAAATGGTGCAGTACGAGAAGGCTCTTGTTGAGGAATTATTAAAAAAATTCCCATCTGAAAACGCTGGCGGCAGAGGTCACAGTTCGTTGGACAACCAAGGAGTACAAGCGAGAGAGACACAAATTCAATCCAGCAGAGGCAGGGGAACACTGTCAAAGTTCTGGGACAGTTTTCCCAGACCCTCCCATCTCACAGGTCCTGAGGCGCGGGGTACTCTCCCAAAGAGGGAAAAGTTTCGGAAGATGGTGAGGGAGTACCTTGCCGACCGTGCCAATGTAGTCCTTGATTCCTCTGTGCCTTATAATTATTGGGTATCCAAGCTGGACACGTGGCATGAACTGGCTCTCTACACCTTGGAGGTCCTGGCCTGCCCTGCCGCTGTCAACTGAAAATGCTGACAGGCTGACTCATATAAAAATGATCAAAGGCTGGTTTGGGCCAGACTTCTCAACACCACTGAATGATAGCAGCGTAACATAAACTCAAATACAGTGTCTTTTTTTGGGAGGTCTAACTGTATTCCCATGTACCTCTGTCTTCACACCCAGACATGGGTATACGCTTCCTGATTTTGTCTATTTGCTCTTGTCCTCCTCCTTCTCCTCATCCTTCACATTCTCCTCCATATCACTACCATGTCTACCATATCACCATATCTACGTCTCTTGCAAGGGGCATTGGAGTTCATCCAAATTTTTGGCAGACGTTGCATTCACTGCATAGGCAAACGGTATGGGAGACCCACTTCCTAATAATGGGAACATTGTTTTCAGGAGGCCCTCCGACCTCTACGTCTCTTGCAAGGGGCATTGGAGTGCTTCCAAATTTTTGGCAGCCGTTGCATTCACTGCATAGGCAAACAGTATGGGAGACCCACTTCCTAATAATGGGAACATTGTTTTCAGGAGGCCCTCCAACCTCTATGTCTCTTACAAAGGGACACTGGAGTTCATCCACATTTTTGGAAGGTGCTGCATTCACTGCATAGGCAAACAGTATGGGAGACCCATTTCTTTATCATGGGGACATTGTTTTCAGGAGGCCCTCCAACCTCTGCATCTCTTGCAAGGGGCATTGGAGTGCCTCGTAATTTTTGGCAGCCGTTGCATTCACTGCATAGGCAAATAGTATTGGAGACCCACTCCTTTTTAATGGGAACATGTCGTACTCATTACTGTAGCCCAGCTCCATATGTCTTTAAATTGTTAATAGGGTTTTTCCTAAATTTTGGCAGCCGTTGGACTCACTGCATACCCTATAACTGGATAGGAGACTGTCTCCTTTCTTATGGGAACATGTCGTTACTGTGCCCAGCTCTATGTGTGTTTAAATTGTTAGTGCGGTTTTTCCTAAATTTTAGCAGCTGTTGGACTCACTGCATACCCTATAACTGTATAGCAGATCCTTATCCTTTCTAATGGAAACATGTCATTACTGTGGCCCAGCTCTATGTGTCTTTAAATTGTTAGTGGGGTTTTTCCCAAATTTTGGCAGCCCTTGCAGTCACAGCATGGGCATTAGCACTATAGGAGACCCACTCCTTTATAATGGGAACATTTTTTTTACTGAGACCCTCCTGTATGTCTCTTCAAAGGGGTATTGGGTTGCGTCCAAATTTTTGGCTGCCCTTGCAGTCACTGCATATGCAATAACAGTATAGGAGACCCACGCTTTAATAATGGGAACAACAAAGGATGTGTCTGATGATGTTTCATACACCACATGGCCAGATAAGGTTGTAAAATGTTAAAATGCCATTTCCCAGTGAATGTATTTGTCACGGTTGAAAGCAATGCAAAAGTGCAAAAATGCATCAAAAATGCTATGTGTGAACATAGCCCAAGGTGTGAAGGAGCATTTTTATTTTTGGTTATTTATTTTGCCTTATATACAAGTCATTACCCTGGAAAGGATGTTCCTTAACATATTTCCCAGGAAAATCCATTTTGGTTTCGTTTTTGTATGTTTTATTGTGAGTCCGTAAAAGTAGCGTAATACCTCTGACAACATTCTTGACATCATTGACCTGGGAGTCAGAGATGCTTCCAGGAGTCCTCCCCATGCTGTTCTCATGTCGTCTGAGTACTGTTCCCATCGATTTGGGCAATTTTTAGGCCCTCTGCAGACCGACGGGGGGGGGGGGAGGCGCCGGAAAAATGCTCGAGTTTCCCATAGACTTACATTGGGCTCGTTACTTGGACCGAGCACTCGAGTATTCCAATTTGCTCGACTCGAGCAACGAGCACCCGAGCATTTTAGTGCTCGCTCGTCACTAGTTTTCAGCTATACCATTTTTAATTCCATTCGACTTTTTGATGGTGTTTTATTCCACTCTTTGTTTGGTGGTAAGATGAAAAAGAATAGTTTTTTTTTTTACAGTGTTCACTGAAGGCGTTAACTAGTGTGACAATTTTATAGGCCGTGGACGTGATGATAACAAATATGTGGACCTTTTTGGTTTATTTTAGTTTTCATATGAATATACCCATTTATTGATATAACATTATTTTCATTTTTTTCTGTTTATTTTTTGATTAGTTTTTTTTAAAAATATTTTTTCACATTCTTTTTTTTACTTTTTCATTTAGTCCCTCTATGGAACTAGCTTTTATTAGTATAATCGCTGTTATAAAGCATTGCAATGCACCAGCATTGCAATGAATTATACATGTCAGTGTTACATTGATAGAAGCCTCTGAGACCATGCTTCTAGCTCGGTCTAAGCAGGCCACCGTCACTGGGATACCTGGAGGCGCAGATTGTCATGACAACAGGATCACTGACTAAGGGCGTAAGCCAGAAACGCGTCGAGATTGCATCTCCGCTATCATGGACTTTTATATATTTTAATATTTTGCACCAATAAAGTGAGAATTATTTTTTATTGGAGACTTTTCCCATCTTTCTCCTTATGTACACTGGCCGAGAGTCACGGCATTGTGGGTCTGAGCCCAGAAGATATGAGCAGCAGGATGGATTAAATGCATGGTCAGGCATATATTGTTTTTTTCTTAAAGAATTGTCAAATCAGTCAGTAAGGATTTAGGGCCCTTTTACATGGCGATATTTTGCATCAGTATTTGTTAACAGACGCCAGGAGTGGATCCAGAACACAGAAGAGGTGAGAGTGATTCAGTTATTATTTTTCTCTGTGTTTGTTCCTCTCTGGTTTTTAGCTTACAAATACTAATGTAAATTACTGCCCAAAATACTCACTGTGTGAATGAGACGAGGAAGCTGCTTGTAATACTGTAATATAAGTCCTTATTCTGAGGATGAGCGCTCACTTGCAGGTGCTGTGCTGTAATGCTTATCTTCTCTGCTCCATCATACTCCCCAGAGCAGGGGCAACCCCTGGGGCTAAACTGCGGCCGGCAGATGTCAGACGTATCACTCAGTGATATGTGATGGAGCCCGACTCCCAAACAAAATGAATCAGACAGAAGCATACAAAATAAATACATGAAGCATTGCAATTAGGTGGCAAACGTTCTCAACTTTATTTAAATTTACATGACACCGAACCATCACCTATCAGGATAAAGAAGATTCTGTGTAGCCTCTGTTCCTATAGACCATCTTGCTTGCAGCCTCCTCCATCCATTGAAGACAACGGAAATTACAGGAATAGATGAGTAATCTGCTTATACTGCTGTAATACAATTCTTTTATCCAATGATGAGAGCATGCGTCCAGGAGTTGAACTGTAATGTTTGTCTCCTCTTTACCATCATCATCAGAGCAGGGGCGACCCCTGGGGAAAAATGTGCTTACTGGGTTCTGTGCAGCTGGCAGACGTCCAGCCAAATGTGATAGACCCCGACCCCCAAACAAAGTTAATCAGACAGAAGCACACAAAATAAATACACAAAGCATTGTAATTAGGTGTCAAATGGTCAAAATGTTATTTAAATTTACATGACACCAAAAATAGCACAACCCCCGACTCACGAAGAGTTACCCCCCCAGCACTCAGGAGAGGAAAACCCCCTGTGGAGGAAACCTCTAAGGAACCATGGCTGGAGGGCTGCCCATCCCTTGGGCTTAGAGAGTTAGTGCCAATATATAACACATGTAACTGCAGAATTTTACAATTTGTACATTTTACCAGATTTATAGAGAACAACATGAATACAGACTATAAATGTGATAAACCGGATGTGGGAGAGATCTGGCTGCGATATCTGTCACCACATTGATTCATGGAGCGAATTTGATTGATCTGATTGGCCAGGTGGATGTATAATTTCTCCCTTACACATCCAGGTCCGCCTCTCAAAAAATTGGACATTTGGTTACAGTTCGTTATGCCTAATCCCTAATAGGATAAATAATCCCTCCAAATTTATCACCCATTAAAGTCATAGATCAGTCCATGAACTCCCAAAGGAGAGCTGCTCTATATAGAGGGTAACAGAAGGGGATCCTGGTCTAGGGACCCCCCTTTGTTACCTTCCCATGCCCTAGGGGTGTCTAAAGCAGACAACCCCTTTCCCTGCTAGAACCTCCAAATTACACCAAGGTTGGCACATTACGTGGGATGGTCAAGCTCAAGGTCCTCAGGCGCATCAGTAATGGCACTGATCGTGGTAGCGCGGCATTCTTTTATGGAATCTTCTTTATGACACTTGTTTATGACCTCATAACAGTTGTCATGGTGACTACAGGGTCTATTACTGATGCAGGGCACAAGTATTAACCCTTTCATCATTGGTAATTTGCTTTTGTTACAGAGGCAGATAACTGCACTTGTTACCAAGTAGGGGCCTTATCATTATGGCTTCCCTTAGGCACCATAAGAAATACAGATTACAAATTAAATGTGCAAGTTTGTCATGAGTGTTTTGCACTTTCTAGATCCAGAGTCAGGGTTTATAACTAGCACTTTACAAAGAAAAAAAAAAAGAGGAAATTACTTGTAAAATAATATTATTGGAAATTGCATTTCAAGCATTTTCCTAATGTGCATTCTACATAGTTACATAGGTTGAAAAAAGTAGGGGGGGACATTAACAGCTTGGGGCCCAAGTGCAAGAAATGTGTCCGAGCCACCATCTTTTTATGGCGACAAAGCTACAGATATATATTGTAAGGCAGCACTAGTCATCATAATGGGGGATACTCGCTGCACCGGGTCAATTAATGCACACCAGCAATGTCTTTCCGGTATTACACAATGCTGCAGTTTATTGCACTTCATAAACCACAGTTCACACATATAATGTCCACGAGCCCAAGTGGCAGACCGGCCCACTTGGGCCAGGTTACAGCCTTCAGCAAGGTAATACTTTAGCAATGTCCATACAAGTGTCCATATAACAAAGTGTATTACCTTTGCCGGGTTTAGTTGCTGCTTCAGTCCTTTTAATCCGCCACCACTGTGGCTTTGTGGCTTCCCAGGTGGGGGTCTCTAGCCGTCGTCCCTCGAAGGCTACTGGTATGTCTTCACTCACATCCAGCCTGCGCCTTTCAGGACTCTTCCACAAGCCTCTGCCTTCCAAGGCCACTGTCTTCTACACAAGATCCAGCCTCGAACTTTCAGGCTGCCAGGCTTCTCTGTATCATGGTGTACCACACACACGGGGAACAGGCTTCACGCCCAACACACCGAACACACCTGTCTCCCATCAAGCAGGGTTTATATATCCATCCCGTGCACACACACACACACACACACTGACAGGACCTTTCAAGATGTCCTGAGAGTAGTGGGCGTGGGTTTAGAGGTAGTGAGACCTCCAGTAACTCAGATTTGAGCAGCCCATACAAACGACCCAATAGAGGACGGGACATTACGGAGTCGAACTGGACCTTAGATACCAGGGCATGTGAGTCACACCGCTGTATGACTGACCGCTGGGAGCGGGGGAGACCTGACAAGGGTACGACTGATCGCTGGGAGCGGGGGAGATCTGACAAGATTATGACTGACCGCTGGGAGCGGGGGAGACCTGACAAGGTTACAAGTGACCGCTGGGAGCGGGGTGAGCTCTGACAAGGTTACAACCCGGAAAGGTGACCTAACGAAGTCAGGGACAGTGACAAATGGTAGGTCCCTAAGGAATGGGCTAATGTCGTTGACTAATGTTTCAGGGGCTGAGTAGCACAATTGTAAAGTATATGGTCTCTATGTGAACTGGGGGTTATAATGTCATTGTGTATATTATGTGTTCAACCCCACAAGTTTGAACAGAGGGGGGGGGGAGATATGTAATGCAGCGACTTGCTGGCATTACGGTAATGGTCCAGGATGAGTTTTACCTGACCATGTACCTTCCCCCTCAGGTGACTGGTCACATGACTGTGACATAGCACAGGTCCTGCGCGCACAGAATGTCTGTCTGATCACATGACTGGGACAGCAGCAAGGTCCTGTCAGTGTATGTGTGTGTGCACGCGATGGATATATAAACCCTGTTTGATGGGAGACAGGTGTGTTCGGTGTGTTGGGCGTGAGGCCTGTTCCCCGTGTGTGTGGGACACCATGATACAGAGAAGCCTGGCAGCCTGAAAGTTCGAGGCTGGATCTTGTGTAGAAGCCAGTGGCCTTGGAAGGCAGAGGCTTGCGGAAGAGTCCTGAAACCAGTAGCCTTCGAGGGACGACGGCTAGAGACCCCCACCTGGGAAGCTGCAAAGCCACAGTGGTGGCGGATTAAAAGGACTGCAGCAGCAACTAAACCCGGCAAAGGTAATACTTTAGCAATGTCCATACATGTGTCCATATAACAAAGTGTATTACCTTTGCAGGGCAGCCAGGCTTCTCTGTATCACGGTGTCCCACACACACGGGGAACAGGCCTCACGCCCAACACACCGAACACACCTGTCTCCCATCAAGCAGGGTTTATATATCCATCCCGTGCACACACACACACACACACTGACAGGACCTTGCTGATGTCCCAGTCATGTGATCAGACAGACATTCTGTGCGCGCAGGACCTGTGCTATGTCACAGTCATGTGACCAGTCACCTGAGGGGGAACGTACATGGTCAGGTAAAACACATCCTGGACCATTACCGTAATGCCAGCAAGTCGCTGCATTACATATCCCCCCCCTCTGTTCAAACTTGTGGGGTTGAACACATAATATACACAATGACATTATAACCTCCAGTTCACATAGAGACCATGTACTTTACAATTGTGCTACTCAGCCCCTGGAACATTAGTCAACGACATTAGCCCATTCCTTAGGGGCCCTACCATTTGTCACTCTCACTGACTTCGTTAGGTCACCTTTCCGGGTCGTAACCTTGTCAGACCTCCCCCGCTCCCAGCGGTCAGTCATAATCTTGTCAGACCTCCCCCGCTCGCAGCGGTCAGTCATACAGCGGTGTGACTCACATGCCCTGGTATCTAAGGTCCGGTTCGACTCCGTAATGTCCAGTCCTCTATTGGGTCGTTTGTATGGGCTGCTCAAACCTGAGTTACTGGAGGTCTCACTACCTCTAAACCCACGCCCACTACTCTCAGGACATCTTGAAAGGTCCCTAACTCCAGCTATAGCTGTTCTGTTATTTAGGGGGCCCTTTCTCTGTATGGTCTCATAATTTCTAGACGGCTGCCATCTTCTGCTACTCAGATGATGCTGTCTATCCACTCGCAGTCTAGCGAGATTCAACTGTTCTACCTCTTGCAGGTAGGTCACTCGGTACTCCAACAGCATGTGCATATATCTCAGGCTTTCTGCTGTTCCTACAGCGGAGAATGATACCATGCCGTCTTCATCTGGTATCCAGTCCTGACGATCACATGGACTGCTTACTTTCACCACACCAGACTTCTTGACCATCATCTGCATGGCTCAACCATTTCTCCCAACGAGCTTCCTCACCAGAACATGAGGCATCCGGATGACCTCTTCACGCATACTGTGAGCTTTCCTCATCAACTCCAGTTGTCTAACGGCTTGTTCCGTCTTCAACCGGAGAAACCGCTTCGTGCGAATACATCGCCAGTGCATGTCACTTAGGATAGCCACCCTCTTCACTGTGACTTCGGTCGTGGACAGGACCACCAGCTGTTTAGCTTCTGAGGTCAAGTACACCTTACAGGCTCCCACGGCCTTCTTAAACTCCTCATGCACGGACTCACTGGTGCATTCTTCCCTCAAATCCTCGGGTACATCTACGAGGCACTTGTACCAAGACGTTTTGGTCTCACCAGTGGTTTCCATACGATCAAAGTTCAGGGACAACTGACTTTCAGCTTCTTCCCCCTTTACGCTTCCCCTGAGCTGACTCACAGCTACAAATTCACGAATTTTCGTCTTGACCACTTCTATCTCATATTTATCTGTGGTTAACACTCTCTTAGCTCTCCTCAGGTCCACCCTCTCTTGGTATAAGGGAGTGAGTGCAACGTGTTCGCCCTTTTCCTTCTCCAAGAAGGCCTCGTTCACTGAGTGATACTTTGTCAGGCGACTTTTGAGCCCGGAAACTTCTTCCTCTAGCTCCGCAACTCGCCTCTCAGCACCCGTCTCTGAAGCTACTCTTGCTTCCAATGGGTATGTAGCGACTCCTTGAGCTCCTTGATCTCGGCTCCTACATCCACAAATCATCCGAGCTCACATCACTCGAGGAGGTATCTGCTTTATACCTCCCATCTCCAGTGACCAACTCCTGGCCCTGGTCTGTGGCTTCTCCAATAGACTCCATCACCTTTTTCCGCTCAGCTTCCATCTTGCTGACTGTTTCCTTAAGGCACGTCACCGCCCTCTGGAGAGTATCACAGAACATCTGTAGCTCCTTCACCTGAGCTTCCAGACCTAGGGTCTTCCTGCGGAGATCACCATTTTCATCACGGGTGTCCTGCAGGGTGGTCTCAACCACTTGGCGCACGTGCTCTGCACCCGCCTTATCCTCCTCTAGTTTTACTTTAACCTTGAGCAGATCCTCATAATCTCTCCTACGTTGTTGCAGTTCCTTACCGAACTTTTCATCGCACTCCTTCTTGGAGTCACACAGTTCCTGGTGGAACTGTTCGCGCAGTCGTTCTAGGTTTTGTTCACGCCCAGCAACTTCATGCTGCAGCGCCTCTTTGAGGGCAGACAGCTCTAACTGTACCTGGGAGAAGCGATCTTTCACCTCGCATAACTCATCATCACACACCGCTTTGTCAATCTCTAATTGAAAAACCTCCTCGATTTTGCGGCGGTCCTCCTTAATTCCGTAGAACATTTCTTTCCACTGGATAATTTCCACGTGGCTTTGCTCCACTTCTCGCTGCCAGTTCCTCATAAGCTGGTGTATTTTCTGCTGTTCAGACTCCAGGATCAACTGATCTGAGGACACGTTCCCCAGGTTTTCACATAATTGCTGCACGTCACTCAGACCCTGCTGGCCGATAGGCTCCAGCTCTTGGTCATGACTGGCCGCCTCCTCTTTCAGGGCTGTCAGATCCTTCTGACTCGGTACCGTACCGGAGGTTGCTACTGGCAACGTCATCTCCTCTTCTACCTCTAATGGAGGATCCACACTTGAAGCAAAGGCACACAGTACTACATTCTCTTTATTTTCATTTTCAGCCAAGTCTACAGGAGCAACCATTTTGTGGCCCTTGCGCCGTTGACAAGATGGGGACTCTCTCACCTCGTCTAACCCCTCCTGACTGAACTCTCTACTTTCATAGTGTCACAGTCAGCTACGGGGTCTGTGTCACTCTCCATGGTGTTGTGGACTAACAGGTCACCTCCCTCTTTGAAGTCACCCCCTTCTACTGGAGCTACCCCGTTATCAAAGGTCACATTGTCATTTTTAGGAGGTACCAACCGACCACCAGTAATTTTTTTTGATTTTCTATCCTCCACGCTGTTTTGAACAACCGCCCCTTTTTTAACAACCACACCGGCAGGGGAATTTTTACCAGAAAAATCAACAATAGTCTTAGGACTCAGTTCACAACAGCTCTTACCACCTCCCCGGGCACTCTGGGACAACAAGGGCGCCCCCGGAGAGTTCAAAGAATGGTCCGCTGCCGCCCGTCTATATGGTGCCCACGGCTCCAGCGGTCCCAGCACCATGTCCAGTAGATGTTTCTCAAATTCCTGCTCAGGTTTTAACAGGCACTTTAATCGCTCTAATCGCTCAATAGCTTCAGACTCAGTTGCTGCTCCTTTCACAGCCATATTTATCTGCTCCTGCATTTCCTCAGGACACTATTCACACACCGCTCTCCCCGGAAAAATCTTCGTGGCCCCGCCGAGCCACAGCAAAACCGGATTTGAGTGCGACGACAACCTTCGCAACCCCGCCGAGTTGCAGCCAGATGCTTTAATCCACAATCGTCCTGTGCCGTTGCCCCTAGCAACCAGACTGCAGCTGCCCGCACTCTCGAACCATATGTAAGGCAGCACTAGTCATTATAATGGGGGATACTCGCTTCGCTGCGACAATCAATGCACACGTGCAATGTCTTTCCGTTTTTCACAACGCTGCAGTTTATTACTTCATAAACCACAGTTCACCGGGTCCAACTCAGTGGCACGCCGACACACACATATATATATATATATATATATATATATATATATATGTATATATATATATATAATGTTCATGAGCCAAGTGACTCACAGGCCCACTTGCTCCAGGTACAGCCTTCAGCAAGGTAATCATATAGCAATGTCCATATTAATGTCCATATAACACAGTGTATTACCTTTGCCGGGTTTAGCTGTGTCAGTCCATTACTCCGCCACCACTGTGGCTTTCCGGCTTCCCAGGTAGGGGTCTCCAGCCGTCGTTCCCTCAAAGGCCACTGACATCCACACAGGATCCAGGCTCTGCCTTTCAGGACTCTTCCTCAATAATCCGCCACCACTGTGGCTTCCCAGGTGGGGGTCTCTAGCCGTCGTTCCCTCAAAGGCCACTGACATCCACACAGGATCCAGGCTCTGCCTTTCAGGACTCTTCATCAAAACCTCTGCCTTCCAAGGCCACTAGCATCCACACAGGATCCTGTCTCGAACTTTCAGGCACCAGGCTTCACTCGGCCTCACTAGGCCTCACACGGTCGGTGTCCCACACACACGGGAACAGGCCTTACGCCTCTCTCACAGAACACACCTGTCTCCCATCAAGCAGGGTTTATATATGCATCCCGTGCACACACACATACTGACAGGACCTTGCTGATGTCACAGTCATGTGATCAGACAGCTGAGGGGGAAGGTACATGGTCAGGTAAAACACATTCTGGACCATTACCGTAATGCCAGCAAGTCGCTGCATTACAATATATATATATATATATATTATATATATATATATATATATATATATATATATATATATATATATATATATATATATATACCTGCCTAACTCCTGCCTAGCACTGATTATATGCAGCTGGATTAGTCCTCAGAAGGACTGTTAGTTTAGATGGATATATACAGTACAGACCAAAAGTTTGGACACATCTTCTCATTTAAAGATTTTTCTGTATTTTCATGACTATGAAAATTGTACATTCACACTGAAGGCATCAAAACTATGAATTAACACATGTGGAATTATAGCCTCTCACCTAGCCAAATCAGTTCTCATACTTTGCACTGACGAGGGCCAACAGCCCGAAACACCGAGTCTGCAAATTGAGATTCTGATTTGGATTTTATCCTAAGTCATAGTCCTACTGAATAGACTGTTAGAATTTGTATTATGGCAAGAAAAAAGCAGCTAAATAAAGAAAAACGAGTGGCCATCATTACTTTAAGAAATGAAGGACTGTCGGTCCGAAAAATTGGGAAAACTTTGAAAGTGTCCTCAAGTGCAGTTGCAAAAACCATCAAGCGCTACAAAGAAACTGGCTCACATGAGGACCGCCCCAGGAAAGGAAGACCAAGAGTCACCTCTGCTTCTGAGGATAAGTTCATCTGAGTCACCAGCCTCAGAAATCACAGGTTAACAGCAGCTCAGATTAGAGACCAGGTCAATGCCACACAGAGTTCTAGCAGCAGACACATCTCTTCAACAACTGTTAAGAGGAGACTTTGTGCAGCAGGCCTTCATGGTAAAATAGCTGCTAGGAAACCACTGCTAAGGACAGGCAACAAGCATAAGAGACTTGCTTGGGCTAAAGAACACAAGGAATGGACATTAGACCAGTGGAAATCTGTGCTTTGGTCTGATGAGTCCATACTTGAGATCTTTGGTTCCAACCACCGTGTCTTTGAGCGATGCAGAAAAGGTGAACAGATGGACTCTACATGCCTGGTTCCCACCGTGAAGCATGGAGGAGGAGGTGTGATGGTGTGGGGGTGCTTTTCTGGTGACACTGTTGGGGATTTATTCAAAATTGAAGGCATACTGAACCAGCATGGCTACCACAGCATCTTGCAGCGGCATGCTATTCCATCCGGTTTGCGTTTAGCTGGACCATTATTTATTTTTCAACAGGACAATGACCCCAAACACACCTCCAGGCTGTGTAAGGGCTATTTGACCAAGAAGGAGAGTGATGGGGTGCTACGCCAGATGACCTGGCCTCCACAGTCACCAGACCTGAACCCAATCGAGATGGTTTGGGGTGAGCTGGACCGCAGAGTGAAGGCAAAAGGGCCAACAAATGCTAAGCATCTCCAGGAACTCCTTCAAGATTGTTGGAAGACCATTTCTGGTGACTACCTCTTGAAGCTCAACAAGAGAATGCCAAGAGTGTGCAATGCAGTCATCAAAGCAAAAGGTGGCTACTTTGAAGAACCTAGAATATAAGACATATTTTCAGTTGTTTCACACTTTTTTTTGTTAAGTATATAATTCCACATGTGTTAATTCATAGTTTTGATGCCTTCAGTGTGAATGCACAATTTTCATAGTCATGAAAATGCAGAAAAATCTTTATATGAGAATGTGTGTCCAAACTTTTGGTCTGTACTGTATCTACCTCCTTCTAGGTTGTGCCTGGATATGTACACCCACTATATACTGTGTATGTCTGCACCACTTCAGTGCAGTAAGGCGACATTACTGACCACGGAGCAGCCGTGCTCTTTAGAGCTGATGTATTTTTATTTTTGGGAATTGTTTCAGCTGCCTGAAGACCATTGCTCGCCCTCTACCATGGGCATGCTGCAGATCCTCGCTAAGTTGCCATCTTACTCCCTGGCATCAGGATGGTTAATAACAGTACAACCCATGTGCAGACAGATTTGTCTAACTCCTTATCGGACTCCAGCAACGCATCGGCTGTTATCCCAGCAGAGAGTACCGCGATTCAGGACTATCTCCGACCATGCCGGTGCTGGTCATAATTCACCGGTACCAGAGGAGGACAACTTTGGGACATTGTCCAAGACATACTCCTCAAGAACTGTGTTTAGGAAATTGTCTCCAGAGGTCCAGGACTTGAGATATGAAAAGGATGAGGACATTACTGGGGGCACACAACCCGCTCATAATAGGTCCAGGGGAAGAAGAAACACTCCGTACTGGTACTTCCTCCAGTGTAAGGCCAAAATAAAGGAGGGCAAGGTAAGAATGTCTATATTGTTATTCTACTGGGGATCCACAGGGGAGGGATCGTACATCACAATGCTAGTTTACAATGAGGCATACCAGAAAATATATGTCCTTCTATAATATATCCTCATATAATTTCCGATTGTGGCAAATATTATGCAAATTCGCTGATCGTAACCTTATCGGTACGATGGTAGCGTCACCACTAGCACCTAAGAAGCACAGTGAAGCCTGGTAAGTGTCCAGACGGAGGATATAGCCATTTATGAGAAGCATTATTTTTTAGGATCATAGCCATGACTGTTATAGCATTTGCATAAGTCGCCCTTGTGCCATGTTGTTTTCCTTTTTTCAAGCAATCTCTGTAATCACAGCAAAACTATTGCAGTCTTCACAACACAGCCCGGCTCTGCTACGATTATGGAAATCATGTCCAAGAGCAATAAAGAAAAAGATTCACAAGTGTTTTTAAGAAATTGATACTGTTTTTTTTTACTTGGATTATTTATTTATTTTTTTATGTTTGCGTTATTTTGCATTATTTTGTCTTTTTGATACTTTTGTTGCATCTGTGCATTTTTACGTTTTTTCTTTTATTGCTAATCACAGCATGTTCTAAGTTTTGTGATTTTCTTATTTTTTTTTTCTTTCTTTGCCTTTTCTATAAATTTTACCATTAGAAAATGCACCTAAAAAAATCATCCACATGTCTGTATGTGTCAGAGTTGGCTTGGGGTCCCATCTATTTATTTAGTAGGGTAAAGAGGGAGGAGGTGAGTAAGGACATAAGTGTCAAGAGCTGGGTCCTGATTGCTTGCAGGGGCGGACTGGCCCACCGGAGGATCGGGAAAACCCCCAGTGGGCCCCGGGTCCCGATGGCCCTGCCCCCTACCCCCTCTGGGCCCTGTACAGAGAACAGATGCCCCCCTCCCCCTCCCCGGTTCACAGCACTGCCGATATGATTAGTGATTGGCCCTCTGCCTCCTCTGCGCAGCGACACTGCCGGCGCGTGCGCAGGAGGTCAGTCTCAGTGTGATGACGTCATCGCCCTGGGACTGCTTCCTGTGCGCGCTGTGGAGTACGGACCCGGCGTCGCTCCAGGCAGCGGCTGCAGCTCATCTCGACGCGTGTGTATGAAAAACGGGGGCCGGGAGAGGAGGAAGGGATAGGGGGGAGGGGTGACTGGGAGGACCTCTGGCCGGGGCTGGCAGTAAATACTACTGGACAATGGGCATGATTATCATCATGCCCATTGCCTAGCATGTCCTGCTGCCAGCCTCTGGTTACTGGTACTATGCCCAGCAGCATGTACTACCACCAGGGGCTGGCAGGACATGCTGGGTGGGCATGATAGTACCAAGGAGGCTGGCAAGACATACTAGGCATGAATTATGCCCAGCATGTCCTGCCAGCCACTGGTGGTACCATCATGCATGCCCATTGCCCAGCCACTGGTGGTACCATCATGCATGCCCATTGCCCATTTTGTTTTTTATTAAAGATGGAGTCCCTACATGTGTTTTGTGTTTTATCTTTATTAAAAAAAAATTTTCTCTGTGTTGTGTTTTTTTTTTTCTTCTGTTTACTGGAAATTCATGGTGGCCATGTCTAATTTGGCGTGACGCCATGAATTTCAGGCTTAGTACCAGCTGATAATACAAAGCTGGTACTAACCCCATCATTACCCAGCGTGCCACCCCGCACCAGGGCCGTTGGAAGAGCCGGATAAAGCGCCTGGAAATGGCGCTACGATGAATGCGCCAATTCCAGGGGTGGCTGCAGGCTGCCGTTTTCACCATGGGGGGTCCAGAATGCTTGGGCCTTACCATGCTGAGAATCCCAGCCCCCAGCTGCCTGGTTTTACCTGGCTGGCGATCAAAATATGGCGGGAGCCCACACATATTTTTTTTTAAATAATTTTTTTAAATAATTTAAGAAAACCATTGGGCTTTCCTGACTTTTGATCACCAGCCACGGTAAAGCCAGGCAGCTAGAGGTGGCAGCCCGTAGCTGTCTGCTTTATCTGCGCTGAGAATCAAAATTTCTGCAGAGCGCTATGTCATTTTTGTTTTATTATTTATATATTTTCACACTTCTATATGTGTGACAGTCCCAACAGCTAATCACAGACGCTGACACAGAGAATGGGCGTCTGTGATTGGCTGCTTGAGTAACCTGAAAGCAGCCCATACATAGTACCATACTAGAATGTATGGGCTGAATGTACATTACTGAAACAGCCAATCACAGACGCCCATCCTCTTTGACCGCATCTGCGATTGGCTGTTGGGTCTGTCACATATAGAAGTGTGAAAAGAAATTTTTAAAAACGATGTAGCACTCCGCAGAATTTTTGATTCTCGCTGCAGATAAAGCAGACAGCTACGTACTGCCACCCCCAGCTGCCTGGCTTTACCTTGGCTGGTGATCAAAAGACAGAGAAGCCGAATATTTGTTTTAAACTTATTTAACATTTATTTTTTTTAAAAAATGCGTGGGCTCCTGCCATATGTTCATCGCCAGCCAGATAAAACCAGGCAGCTGGGGGCTGGGATTCGCAGCATGGTAAGGCCCAAGCATTCTGGGCCCCCCACGCTGAAAATCGCAGCCCGCAGCCACCCCTGAAATTGGCGCATTCATCATAGCACCATTTCCAGGTGCTTTACCCGGCTCTTCCAGCTGCCCTGGTGGTGAGTGGCACCCTGGGTAATAATAGGGTTAGTACCAGGCCAGCTTTGTATTATCAGCTGGTACTAAGCCCGAAATTCATGGTGTCACGCCAAATTAGACATAGCCACCATGAATTTCTAGTAAACCGAAGAAAGAAGACAGAATTTTTTTTTTTATTAAAAATAAAACACATTTAGGGACTCCTTCTTTAATGAAGAAAAATCCTCACTACAACGTAATCCATAGGTCTTCTGTCTTCAGCTCTGCTACATCTTTGCCATCAGACAAATATGTCTGCTGACAGAAGAGCAGGCACAGAATGACACTGGAGCACTGTTACTGTGTAGTGCAGTTCTATGTTTCCTTTTTTGTCATTTCATGCAGTGTAGAAATCTTGGGAAAAGTGTGGATTGTGCTCTGGAAGTGATCAGTTATAGCTAACTATGTTATTTTCTGCAGAGATAAGTCCTGCATAGAAGATGTGATATCGGTCTGCGGCAGTTAAAGAACTTGTGAGTATGTGTATTACCTATACATGCACACTGACACTATATACAGAGCTCCTGTGTATAATGTCACTGGTGATGACTGTATAACCTGTACACTATATACAGAGCTCCTGTGTATAATGTCACTGGTGATCACTGTATTAACTGTACACTGACCCAATATACAGAGCTTTTTTACATTTTTATTATTTTAGTATTATTTGTCACTATGTGGTGGCATTATGTTCTTTGGTCATGACATGACGATATTTGTCCCTTGTATGTGGTATTATTCGGTCACTATGTGGTGGTAATATGTGGTCTCATGGTGTGTCAGTATTTATACCTTGTATCAGGTAGCATTTGATCACTATGTGGTGGTATTATGTGCTTTGGTCATGGTGTGGCGGTATTTGTGCATTGTATGTGGCATTATTTGGGCACTATGTGGTGGTAATATGTGATCTGGTAACGGTGTGGTGGAATTTCTGCCTTCTATCTGGTAATATTGGTCTTGGTAGAGTGGATTGTGGTTGGTCATTTGTTTTATCTGATATCAATAAGGGGAAACCTCTTTATTTCCAATAGATATTAAATACTTGGATGTTTAACCCCTCCCTGCCCTGTGACTATTACACAGCAGCAGAGATGCAGTTACAGAGGTTCACCAGAGAAAGCAAGTTGGCATTTGGTGAGATTTTCACCTCTGTATTTATAAGACAAAACCAGGAGTGGGTGAGAAATGCATAAAACATGACCTCGGATTGCTCCACTCCTGGTTTTGTCTTATAAATACAGAGGTAAAAATCTCACCAAATACTCAAAGTGCCACAATCTTCTGACAGTGCGGATTCCACCAATAAATAAGTGATCACCTTCCCAACCTGTGCATCGCTGAGAACTTGTTTTCACCAATAAAAACCCTTTAATGCAAACTACAGTAATTGTACATCGCAGTTCTGGTGAGCGCACAGTGATGGGCAGGAGCCGCCAATATAATGGGTATAACGGCTAACAGGTATTTGCAACGTTCTAACATTTCCATGAGGAATAAAAGAGGAAGTCCTTACATTTCCAGGAGGGATTACAGAGGAAGTGCATAAAGTAAAGTTCTTACATTTCCAGGAGTAATTAAGAGGAAGTGCACAAAGTAGAGTCCTTACATTTCCAGGAGGATTTACAGAGGAAGTGCACAAAGTAAAGTTCTTACATTTCCAGGAGGGATTACCGAGGAAGTGCACAAAGTAGAGTCCTTACATTTCCAGGAGGATTTACAGAGGAAGTGCATAAAGTAAAATTCTTACATTTCCAGGAGGGATTACAGAGGAAGTGCATAAAGTAAAGTTCTTACATTTCCAGGAGGGATTAAAGAGGAAGTGCAGAAATTAGAGTCCTTACATTTCCAGGAGGATTTACAGAGGAAGTGCATAAAGTAAAATTCTTACATTTCCAGGAGGGATTACAGAGGAAGTGCATAAAGTAAAGTTCTTACTTTTCCAGGAGGATTTACAGAGAAAGTGCAGAAAGTAAAGTTCTTACATTTCCAGGAGGGATTACAGAGGAAGTGCATAAAGTAAAGTTCTTACATTTCCAGGAGTAATTAAAGAGGAAGTGCACAAAGTAGAGTACTTACATTTCCAGGAGAGATTACAGGGGATGTGCACAAAGTAGAGTTCTTACATTTCCAGGAGGAATTAAAGAGGAAGTGCAGAAAGTAGAGTCCTTACATTTCCAGGAGGAATTAAAGAGGAAGTGCAGAAAGTAGAGTCCTTATATTTCCAGGGGGAATTAAAGAGGAAGTGAGGAAAGTAGAGTCCTTACATTTCCAGGAGTATTTACAGAGGAAGTGCATAAAGTAAAGTGCTTACATTTCCAGGGGGAATTAAAGAGGAAGTGCAGAAAGTAGAGTCCTTACATTTCCAGGAGGGATTACAGAGGAAGTGCAGAAAGTAGAGTTCTTACATTTCCAGGAGGATTTACAGAGGAAGTGCATAAAGTAAAATTCTTAAATTTCCAGGAGGAATTACAGAGGAAGTGCAGAAAGTAGAGTCCTTACATTTCCAGGAGGGATTACAGAGGAAGTGCACAAAGTAGAGTTCTTACATTTCCAGGAGGGATTACAGGGGATGTGCACAAAGTAGAGTCCTTACAATTCCAGGAGGATTTACAGAGGAAGTGCATAAAGTTAAGTTCTTACATTTCCAGGGGGAAATAAAGAGGAAGTGCAGAAAGTAGAGTCCTTGCATTTCCAGGAGGGATTATAGAGAGAAGTGCAGAAAGTAGAGTTCTTACATTTCCAGGAGGATTTACAGAGGAAGTGCAAAAAGTAAAGTTCTTACATTTCCAGGAGGGATTACAGAGGAAGTGCATAAAGTAGAGTTCTTACATTTCCAGGAGGGATTACAGAGGAAGTGCATAAAGGAAAGTTCTTACATTTATAGGAGGGATTACAGAGGAAGTGCATAAAGTAGAGTCCTTACATTTCCAGGAGGGATTACAGAGGAAGTGCAAAAAGTAGAGTCCTTACATTTCCATGAGGAATTAAAGAGTAAGTGCAGAAAGTAGAGTCCTTACATTTCCAGGAGGGATTACAGAGGAAGTGCACAAAGTAGAGTTCTTACATTTCCAGGAGTATTTACAGAGGAAGTGCATAAAGTAAAGTCCTTAGATTTCCAGGAGAATTTACAGAGGAAGTGCACAAAGTTAAGTTCTTACATTTCCAGGAGGGATTACAGAGGAAGTGCCTAAAGTAAAATTCTTACCTTTCCAGGAGGGATTACAGAGGAAGTGCATAAAGTAAAATTCTTACATTTCCAGGAGGGATTACAGAGGAAGTGCCTAAAGTAAAGTTCTTACATTTCCAGTAGTAATTAAAGAGGAAGTGCACAAAGTAGAGTCCTTACATTTCCAGGAGGATTTACAGAGGAAGTGCACAAAGTTAAGTTCTTACATTTCCAGGAGGGATTTCAGAGGAAGTGCATAAAGTAAATTTCTTACATTTCCAGGAGGGATTACAGAGGAAGTGCATAAAGTAAAGTTCTTACATTTACAGGGGGAATTAAAGAGGAAGTGCAGAAAGTAGAGTTCTTACATTTCTAGGAGGGATTACAGAGGAAGTGCACAAAGTAGAGTCCTTACATTTCCAGGAGGATTTACAGAGGAAGTGCACAAAGTTAAGTTCTTACATTTCCAGGAGGGATTTCAGAGGAAGTGCATAAAGTAAATTTCTTACATTTCCAGGAGGGATTACAGAGGAAGTGCATAAAGTAAAGTTCTTACATTTACAGGGGGAATTAAAGAGGAAGTGCAGAAAGTAGAGTTCTTACATTTCTAGGAGGGATTACAGAGGAAGTGCAGAAAGTAGAGTTCTTACATTTCCAGGAGGGATTACAGAGGAAGTGCATAAAGTAAAGTTCTTACATTTCCAGGAGGGATTACAGAGGAAGTGCATAAAGTAAAGTTCTTACATTTCCAGGAGGGATTACAGAGGAAATGCATAAAGTAAAGTTCTTACATTTCCAGGAGGGATTACAGAGGAAGTGCAAAAAGTAAAGTTCTTACATTTCCAGGAGTAATTAAAGAGGAAGTGCAGAAAGTAGAGTCCTTACAGAGGAAGTACACAAAGTAGAGTTTTTACATTTCTAGTAGGGATTACAGAGGAAGTGCCTAAAGTAAAATTCTTACATTTCCAGGAGGGATTACAGAGGAAGTGCATAAAGTAAAATTCTTACATTTCCAGGAGAGATTACAGAGGAAGTGCATAAAGTAAAGTTCTTACATTTCCAGGAGGAATTATACAGGAAATGCATAAAGTAAAGTTCTTACATTTCCAGGAGGAATTACAGAGGAAGTGCAGAAAGTAGAGTTTTTACATTTCCAGGAGGGATTACAGAGGGAGTGCGTAAAGTAAAAATCTTACATATCCAGGAGTAATTAAAGAGGAAGTGCAGAAAGTAGAGTTTTTACATTTCCAGTAGGGATTACAGAGGAAGTGCACAAAGTAGAGTCCTTACATTTCCAGGGGGAATTAAAGAGGAAGTGCAGAAAGTAGAGTTCTTACATTTCCAGGAGGATTTACAGAGGAAGTGCATAAAGTAAATTTCTAACATTTCTAGGAGGGATTACAGAGGAAGTGCATAAAGTAAATTTCTTACATTTCCAGGAGGGATTACAGAGGAAGTGCATAAAGTAAAGTTCTTACATTTCCAGGGGGAATTAAAGAGGAAGTGCAGAAAGTAGAGTTCTTACATTTCCAGGAGGGATTACAGAGGAAGTACACAAAGTAGAGTTTTTACATTTCCAGTAGGGATTACAGAGGAAGTGCACAAAGTAGAGTCTTTACATTTCCAGGAGGATTTACAGAGGAAGTGCCTAAAGTAAAATTCTTACATTTCCAGGAGGGATTACAGAGGAAGTGCATAAAGTAAAATTCTTACATTTCCAGGAGGGATTACAGAGGAAGTGCATAAAGTAAAGTTCTTACATTTCCAGGAGGAATTTTACAGGAAATGCACAAAGTAGAGTTCTTACATTTCCAGGAGGGATTACAGAGGAAGTGCATAAAGTAAAGTTCTTACATTTCCAGGAGGAATTACAGAGGAAGTGCAGAAATTAGAGTCCTACTTTTCCAGGAGGATTTACAGAGGAAGTGCATAAAGTGAAGTTCTTACATTTCCAGGAGGGATTACAGAGGAAGTGCAGAAAGTAGAGTTTTTACATTTCCAGTAGGGATTACAGAGGAAGTGCACAAAGTAGAGTCCTTACATTTCCAGGGGGAATTAAAGAGGAAGTGCAGAAAGTAGAGTTCTTACAATTCCAGGAGGATTTACAGAGGAAGTGCATAAAGTAAATTTCTTACATTTCTAGGAGGGATTACAGAGGAAGTGCATAAAGTAAATTTCTTACATTTCCAGGAGGGATTACAGAGGAAGTGCATAAAGTAAAGTTCTTACATTTCCAGGGGGAATTAAAGAGGAAGTGCAGAAAGTAGAGTTCTTACATTTCCAGGAGGGATTACAGAGGAAGTACACAAAGTAGAGTTTTTACATTTCCAGTAGGGATTACAGAGGAAGTGCACAAAGTAGAGTCCTTACATTTCCAGGGGGAATTAAAGAGGAAGTGCGGAAAGTAGAGTTCTTACATTTCCAGGAGGGATTACAGAGGAAGTGCATAAAGTAAAATTATTACATTTCCAGGAGGGATTACAGAGGAAGTGCATAAAGTAAAGTTCTTACATTTCCAGGAGGAATTATACAGGAAATGCACAAAGTAGAGTTCTTACATTTCCAGGAGGGATTACAGAGGAAGTGCATAAAGTAAAGTTCTTACATTTACAGGGGGAATTAAAGAAGAAGTGCAGAAGTTCCAGGAGGATTTACAGAGGAAGTGCATAAAGTAAATTTCTTACATTTCCAGGAGGGATTACAGAGGAAGTGCATGAAGTAAAGTTCTTACATTTACAGGGGGAAATAAAGAGGAAGTGCAGAAAGTAGAGTTCTTACATTTCCAGGAGGGATTACAGAGGAAGTGCAAAATGTAAAGTTCTTACATTTCCAGGAGTAATTAAAGAGGAAGTGCAGAAAGTAGAGTCCTTACAGAGGAAGTACACAAAGTAGAGTTTTTACATTTCTAGTAGGGATTACAGAGGAAGTGCCTAAAGTAAAATTCTTACATTTCCAGGAGGGATTACAGAGGAAGTGCATAAAGTAAAATTCTTACATTTCCAGGAGGGATTACAGAGGAAGTGCATAAAGTAAAGTTCTTACATTTCCAGGAGGGATTACAGAGGAAGTGCATAAAGTAAAATTCTTACATTTCCAGGAGGAATTATACAGGAAATGCACAAAGTAGAGTTCTTACATTTCCAGGAGGGATTACAGAGGAAGTGCATAAAGTAAAGTTCTTACATTTCCAGGAGGAATTACAGAGGAAGTGCAGATAGTAGAGTTTTTACATTTCCAGGAGGGATTACAGAGGAAGTGCACAAAGTAGAGTCCTTACATTTCCAGGGGGAATTAAAGAGGAAGTGCAGAAAGTAGAGTTCTTACATTTCCAGGAGGATTTACAGAGGAAGTGCATAAAGTAAATTTCTAACATTTCTAGGAGGGATTACAGAGGAAGTGCATAAAGTAAATTTCTTACATTTCCAGGAGGGATTACAGAGGAAGTGCATAAAGTAAAGTTCTTACATTTCCAGGGGGAATTAAAGAGGAAGTGCAGAAAGTAGAGTTCTTACATTTCCAGGAGGGATTACAGAGGAAGTACACAAAGTAGAGTTTTTACATTTCCAGTAGGGATTACAGAGGAAGTGCACAAAGTAGAGTCCTTACATTTCCAGGGGGAATTAAAGAGGAAGTGCGGAAAGTAGAGTTCTTACATTTCCAGGAGGGATTACAGGGGATGTGCATAAAGTAAAGTTCTTACATTTCCAGTAGGGATTACAGAGGAAGTGCCTAAAGTAAAATTCTTACATTTCCAGGAGGATTTACAGAGGAAGTGCATAAAGTAAAGTTCTTACATTTCCAGGAGGGATTACAGAGGAAGTGCAGAAAGTAGAGTTTTTACATTTCCAGTAGGGATTACAGAGGAAGTGCACAAAGTAGAGTCCTTACATTTCCAGGGGGAATTAAAGAGGAAGTGCAGAAAGTAGAGTCCTTACATTTCCAGGAGGGATTACAGGGGATGTGCATAAAGTAAAGTGCTTACATTTCCAGGAGGATTTACAGAGGAAGTGCCTAAAGTAAAATTCTTACATTTCCAGGAGGGATTACACAGGAAGTGCATAAAGGAAAATTCTTACATTTCCAGGAGGGATTACAGAGGAAGTGCATAAAGTAAAGTTCTTACATTTCCAGGAGGGATTAAAGAGGAAGTGCAGAAATTAGAGTCCTTACTTTTCCAGGAGGATTTACAGAGGAAGTGAATAAAGTAAAGTTCTTACATTTCCAGGAGGGATTACAGAGGAAGTGCATAAAGTAAAAATCTTACATTTCCAGGAGTATTTACAGAGGAAGTGCATATAGTAAAGTTCTTACATTTCCAGGAGGGATTACAGAGGAAGTGCATAAAGTAGAGTTCTTACACTTCCAGGGGGATTACAGAGGAAGTGCATTAAGTAAAGTTCTTACATTTCCAGGAGGGATTACAGAGGAAGTGCATAAAGTAGAGTTATTACATTTCCAGGGGGATTACAGAGGAAGTGCAGAAAGTAAAGTTCTTACATTTCCAGGAGAGATTACAGAGGAAGTGCAGAAAGTAAAGTTCTTGCATTTCCAGGAGGGATTACAGAGGAAGTGCATAAAGTAAAGTTCTTACATTTCCAGGAGGGATTACAGAGGAAGTGCAGAAATTAGAGTCCTTACTTTTCCAGGAGTATTTACAGAGGAAGTGCAAAAAGTAAAGTTCTTACATTTCCAGGAGGATTTACAGAGGAAGTGCATAAAGTAAAATTCTTACATTTCCTGGAGGGATTACAGAGGAAGTGCACAAAGTAAAATTCTTACATTTCCAGGAGGGATTACAGAGGAAGTGCATATAGTAAAGTTCTTACATTTCCAGGAGTATTTACAGAGGAAGTGCATAAAGTACAGTCCTTACATTTCCAGGAGGGATTACAGAGGAAGTGCAGAAAGTAGAGTCCATACATTTCCAGGAGGTATTACAGAGGAAGTGCATAAAGTAAAGTTCTTACATTTTCAGGGGGAATTAAAGAGGCAGTGCAGAAAGTAGAGTCCTTACATTTCCAGGAGGGATTACAGAGGAAGTGCAGAAAGTAAAGTTCTTACATTTCCAGGAGGGATTACAGAGGAAGTGCAGAAAGTAAAGTTCTTACATTTCCAGGAGGGATTTCAGAGGAAGTGCAGAAAGTAAAGTTCTTGCATTTCCAGGAGGGGTTACAGAGGAAGTGCATAAAGTAAAGTTCTTACATTTCCAGGAGGGATTACAGAGGAAGTGCATAAACTAAAGTTCTTACATTTTCAGGGGGAATTAAAGAGGCAGTGCAGAAAGTAGAGTCCTTACATTTCCGGGAGGGATTACAGGGGATGTGCACAATGTAGAGTCCTTACATTTCCAGGAATATTTACAGAGGAAGTGCAAAAAGTAAAGTGCTTACATTTCCAGGGGGAATTAAAGAGGAAGTCCAGAAAGTAAAGTGCTTACATTTCCAGGGGGAATTAAAGAGGAAGTGCAGAAAGTAGAGTCCTTAAATTTCCAGGAGGGATTACAGAGGAAGTTCAGAAAGTTAAGTACTTACATTTCCAGGGGGAATTGAAGAGGAAATGCAGAAAGTAGAGTCCTTGCATTTCCAGGAGGGATTACAGAGGAAGTGCATAAAGTAGAGTTCTTACACTTCCAGGGGGATTACAGAGGAAGTGCATGAAGTAAAGTTCTTACATTTCCAGGAGGGATTACAGAGGAAGTGCATAAAGTAGAGTTCTTACATTTCCAGGGGGATTACAGAGGAAGTGCATGAAGTAAAGTTCTTACATTTCCAGGAGGGATTACAGAGGAAGTGCATAAAGTAGAGTTCTTACATTTCCAGGAGGGATTACAGAGGAAGTGCAGAAAGTAAAGTTCTTACATTTCCAGGAGGGATTACAGAGGAAGTGCAGAAAGTAAAGTTCTTACATTTCCAGGAGGGATTACAGAGGAAGTGCAGAAAGTAAAGTTCTTGCATTTCCAGGAGGGATTACAGAGGAAGTGCATAAAGTAGAGTTCTTACATTTCCAGGGGGATTACAGAGGAAGTGCATAAAGTAAAGTTCTTACATTTCCAGGAGGGATTACAGAGGAAGTGCATAAAGTAGAGTTCTTACATTTCCAGGAGGGATTACAGAGGAAGTGCATAAAGTAGAGTTCTTACATTTCCAGGAGGGATGACAGAGGAAGTGCATAAAGTAAAGTTCTTACATTTCCAGGAGGGATTACAGAGGAAGTTCATAAAGTAGAGTTCTTACATTTCCAGGAGGGATTACAGAGGAAGTTCATAAAGTAAAGTTCTTACATTTTCAGGAGGGATTGCAGAGGAAGTGCATAAAGTAAAGTTCTTACATTTCCAGGAGGGATTACAGAGGAAGTGCATAAAGTAGAGTTCTTACATTTCCAGGAGGGATTACAGAGGAAGTGCATAAAGTAAAGTTCTTACATTTCCAGGAAGGATTACAGAGGAAGTGCATAAAGTAAAGTTCTTACATTTCCAGGAGGGATTACAGAGGAAGTGCATAAAGTAGAGTTCTTACATTTCCAGGAGGGATTACAGAGGAAATGCACGAAGTAAAGTTCTTACATTTCCTGGAGAGATTACAGAGGAAGTGCACAAAGTAGAGTCCTTACATTTCCAGGGGGAATTACAGTGGAAGTGCATAAAGTAAAGTTCTTACATTTCCAGGGGGAATTACAGAGGAAGTGCATAAAGTAAAGTTCTTACATTTCCAGGAGGGATTACAGAGGAAGTGCATAAAGTAAAGTTCTTACATTTCCAGGAGGGATTACAGAGGAAGTGCAGAAAGTAAAGTTCTTACATTTCCAGGGGGAATTAAAGAGGAAGTGCAGAAAGTAGAGTCCTTGCATTTCCAGTAGGGATTACAGAGGAAGTGCATGAAGTAAAGTTCTTACATTTCCAGGAGGGATTACAGAGGAAGTGCATGAAGTAAAGTTCTTACATTTCCAGGAGGGATTACAGAGGAAGTGCATAAAGTAAAGTTCTTACATTTCCAGGAGGGATTACAGAGGAAGTGCATAAAGTAGAGTTCTTACATTTCCAGGAGGGATTACAGAGGAAGTGCATAAAGTAAAGTTCTTACATTTCCAGGAGGGATTACAGAGGAAGTGCATAAAGTAAAGTTCTTACATTTCCAGGAGGAATTACAGAGGAAGTGCATAAAGTAAAGTTCTTACATTTCCAGGAGGAATTACAGAGGAAGTGCATAAAGTAGAGTTCTTACATTTCCAGGAGGGATTACAGAGGAAGTGCATAAAGTAAAGTTCTTACATTTCCAGGAGGGATTACAGAGGAAGTGCATAAAGTAAAGTTCTTACGTTTCCAGGAGGGATTACAGAGGAAGTGCATAAAGTAAAGTTCTTACATTTCCAGGAGGGATTATAGAGGAAGTGCATAAAGTAGAGTTCTTACATTTCCAGGAGGGATTACAGAGGAAGTGCATAAAGTAGAGTTCTTACATTTCCAGGAGGGATTACAGAGGAAGTGCATAAAGTAGAGTTCTTACATTTCCAGGAGGGATTACAGAGGAAGTGCATAAAGTAAAGTTCTTACGTTTCCAGGAGGGATTACAGAGGAAGTGCATAAAGTAGAGTTCTTACATTTCCAGGAGGGATTACAGAGGAAGTGCATAAAGTAGAGTTCTTACATTTCCAGGAGGGATTACAGAGGAAGTGCATAAAGTAAAGTTCTTACATTTCCAGGGGGAATTAAAGAGGAAGTGCAGAAAGTGGAGTTCTTACATTTCCAGGAGGGATTACAGAGGAAGTGCATAAAGTAAAGTTCTTACATTTCCAGGAGGGATTACAGAGGAAATGCATAAAGTAAAGTTCTTACATTTCCAGGGGGAATTAAAGAGGAAGTGCAGAAAGTGGAGTTCTTACATTTCCAGGAGGGATTACAGAGGAAGTGCATAAAGTAAAGTCCTTACATTTCCAGGAGGGATTACAGAGGAAGTGCATAAAGTAAAGTCCTTACATTTCCAGGAGGGATTACAGAGGAAGTGCATAAAGTAGAGTTCTTACATTTCCAGGAGGGATTACAGAGGAAATGCACGAAGTAAAGTTCTTACATTTCCTGGAGAGATTACAGAGGAAGTGCACAAAGTAGAGTCCTTACATTTCCAGGGGGAATTACAGTGGAAGTGCATAAAGTAAAGTTCTTACATTTCCAGGAGGGATTACAGAGGAAGTGCAGAAAGTAAAGTTCTTACATTTCCAGGAGGGATTACGGAGGAAGTGCATAAAGTAAAGTTCTTACATTTCCAGGAGGGATTACAGAGGAAGTGCAGAAAGTAGAGTTCTTACATTTCCAGGGGGAATTACAGAGGAAGTGCATAAAGTAAAGTTCTTACATTTCCAGGGGGAATTACAGAGGAAGTGCATAAAGTAAAGTTCTTACATTTCCAGGAGGGATTACAGAGGAAGTGCATAAAGTAAAGTTCTTACATTTCCAGGAGGGATTACAGAGGAAGTGCAGAAAGTAAAGTTCTTACATTTCCAGGGGGAATTAAAGAGGAAGTGCAGAAAGTAGAGTCCTTGCATTTCCAGTAGGGATTACAGAGGAAGTGCATGAAGTAAAGTTCTTACATTTCCAGGAGGGATTACAGAGGAAGTGCATGAAGTAAAGTTCTTACATTTCCAGGAGGGATTACAGAGGAAGTGCATAAAGTAAAGTTCTTACATTTCCAGGAGGGATTACAGAGGAAGTGCATAAAGTAGAGTTCTTACATTTCCAGGAGGGATTACAGAGGAAGTGCAGAAAGTAAAGTTCTTACATTTCCAGGAGGGATTACAGAGGAAGTGCATAAAGTAAAGTTCTTACATTTCCAGGAGGAATTACAGAGGAAGTGCATAAAGTAAAGTTCTTACATTTCCAGGAGGAATTACAGAGGAAGTGCATAAAGTAGAGTTCTTACATTTCCAGGAGGGATTACAGAGGAAGTGCATAAAGTAAAGTTCTTACATTTCCAGGAGGGATTACAGAGGAAGTGCATAAAGTAAAGTTCTTACATTTCCAGGAGGGATTACAGAGGAAGTGCATAAAGTAAAGTTCTTACATTTCCAGGAGGGATTACAGAGGAAGTGCATAAAGTAGAGTTCTTACATTTCCAGGAGGGATTACAGAGGAAGTGCATAAAGTAAAGTTCTTACGTTTCCAGGAGGGATTACAGAGGAAGTGCATAAAGTAAAGTTCTTACATTTCCAGGAGGGATTACAGAGGAAGTGCATAAAGTAGAGTTCTTACATTTCCAGGAGGGATTACAGAGGAAGTGCATAAAGTAGAGTTCTTACATTTCCAGGAGGGATTACAGAGGAAATGCATAAAGTAAAGTTCTTACATTTCCAGGGGGAATTAAAGAGGAAGTGCAGAAAGTGGAGTTCTTACATTTCCAGGAGGGATTACAGAGGAAGTGCATAAAGTAAAGTTCTTACATTTCCAGGAGGGATTACAGAGGAAGTGCATAAAGTAGAGTTCTTACATTTCCAGGAGGGATTACAGAGGAAGTGCGTAAAGTAAAGTTCTTACATTTCCAGGAGGGATTACAGAGGAAGTGCATAAAGTAAAGTCCTTACATTTCCAGGAGGGATTACAGAGGAAGTGCATAAAGTAAAGTCCTTACATTTCCAGGAGGGATTACAGAGGAAGTGCATAAAGTAAAGTTCTTACATTTCCAGGGGGAATTAAAGAGGAAGTGCAGAAAGTAGAGTTCTTACATTTCCAGGAGGGATTACAGAGGAAGTGCATAAAGTAAAGTTCTTACATTTCCTGGAGGGATTACAGAGGAAGTGCACAAAGTAGAGTCCTTACATTTCCAGGGGGAATTACAGAGGAAGTGCAGAAAGTAAAGTTCTTACATTTCCAGGAGGGATTACAGAGGAAGTGCATAAAGTAGAGTTCTTACATTTCCAGGAGGGATTACAGAGGAAGTGCATAAAGTAAAGTTCTTACATTTCCAGGAGGGATTACAGAGGAAGTGCATAAAGTAGAGTTCTTACATTTCCAGGAGGGATTACAGAGGAAGTGCGTAAAGTAAAGTTCTTACATTTCCAGGAGGGATTACAGAGGAAGTGCATAAAGTAAAGTCCTTACATTTCCAGGAGGGATTACAGAGGAAGTGCATAAAGTAAAGTTCTTACATTTCCAGGAGGGATTACAGAGGAGTGCGTAAAGTAAAGTTCTTACATTTCCAGGAGGGATTACAGAGGAAGTGCATAAAGTAAAGTCCTTACATTTCCAGGAGGGATTACAGAGGAAGTGCATAAAGTAAAGTCCTTACATTTCCAGGAGGGATTACAGAGGAAGTGCATAAAGTAAAGTCCTTACATTTCCAGGAGGGATTACAGAGGAAGTGCATAAAGTAAAGTTCTTACATTTCCAGGAGGGATTACAGAGGAAGTGCATAAAGTAAAGTTCTTACATTTCCAGGGGAAATTAAAGAGGAAGTGCATAAAGTAAAGTTCTTACATTTCCTGGAGGGATTACAGAGGAAGTGCAGAAAGTAGAGTTCTTACATTTCCAGGAGGGATTACAGAGGAAGTGCAGAAAGTAGAGTTCTTACATTTCCAGGAGGGATTACAGAGGAAGTGCATAAAGTTCTTACATTTCCAGGAGGGATTACAGAGGAAGTGCATAAAGTAAAGTCCTTACATTTCCAGGAGGGATTACAGAGGAAGTGCACAAAGTAGAGTCCTTACATTTCCAGGAGGGATTACAGAGGAAGTGCATAAAGTAAAGTCCTTACATTTCCAGGAGGGATTACAGTTCACCTCTGGGAACAGTGTCTGGGAGGCTGTGGTGGCTGCTGCTCGCAATGTTGATGGAAAACAGATCAAGCAACTGACAATCTATGGATGGAGGCTGCTGAGTGTCATCATAAAGAAAGGTGGCTATATTCATCACTAATTTTTTTTTGTTTTTGCTTGTCAAATGTTTATTTCTACATTTTGGGCACTGATATTGGTTTACCTGGTGAAAATAATCAAGTGAGATGGGATTATATTTGGTTTTTATTAAGTTGCCTAATAATTCTGCACAGTAATAGTTACCTGCACACACAGATATCCTCCTAAGATAGCCAAATCTAAAAAAAAACTACTCCAACTACCAAATATATTAAGCTTGGATATTTATGAGTCTTTTGGGTTGATTGAGAACATAGTTGTTGATCAATAATAAAAATAATCCTCTAAAATACAACTTGCCTAATAATTCTGCCCACAGTGTAGAAACATTTGTATCACAATGATATCACAATACGATCTTCTATTTAAAAAATGATGATAAGGAAACTCACATGAATATACAGCGCTCAGAAAGAGACCACTGCACAGTTTTCTAACAATCCCCATCTCTACATGTCTGACAGCCATTCTATTCCAGCGTCAGCTGAATTCCAACCACAGTCCACCTCATTCTACTTAATGTACTTCTGATTAGGTGATCACCTGAACCAAATCTTATGTAACGAGGGAAAGGATAAAAAACACTGCTGTGGTCTTCACAATCCTCTTGTAATAGGACAAGCTGGATGGCAAAACAAGTGCTAGGAAGAGCCCAAAAGTAATATGAATGAAAAACTAACTTTTAACCATGCCAAAGGAGTTGAAAAGAAAAGTCTTGAGTGAGGAAAATAAGGGCTCAATTCTGGCTTCTCTAGCAGAGGGATACAGGGAGCGTCATGTTGCTTCCATCCTTAAAATTTCAAAGACGGCAGTCCATTACAACAAGGTCAAGCAGCAGACATTGGGGACAATAAAGCTACAGACCGGCAGAGGGCGAAAGCGACTCTCCACTGACCGGGATGACCGTCATCTTATTCCAATGTCACTCAGCAACCGCAGGATGACATCAAGTGACCTACAAAAGGAATGGCAAATGGCAGCTGAGGTGAAGTGCACGGCAAGAGCAGTTCATAACGGGCTCCTAGAGACCTCAAGTCATGTAAAGATAGAAAAAAGCCTTTCATCAATGAAAAGCCAAGGAGAGCCAGCCTGAAGTAAGGTACTAGAGGACCGGAGTAAGGTAATCTTCTCTGATGAGTCTAATTTTCAGCTTTGCCCAACACCTGGTCGTCTAATGGTTAGACGGAGACCTGGAGAGGCATACAAGCCACAGTGTCTTGCACCACTGTGAAATTTGGTGGAGGATCGGTGATGATCTGGGGATGCTTCAGCAAGGCTGGAATTGGGCAGGTTAATCTTTGCGAAGGACGTATGAATCAAGCCGCATACAAGGTTATCCTTGAAAGAACACTTGCTTCCTTCTGCTCAGACAATGTTCCCCAACTCTGAGGACTGTTTTTTCCAGCAGGACAATGCCCCATGCCACACAGCTAGGTCAATCAATGTGTGGATGAAGGAGCACCACATCAAGACCCTGTCATGGCCAGCCCAATCTCCAGACCTGAACCCTATTGAAAACCTCTGGAATGTAATCAAGAGGAAGATGGATAGTCACAAGCCATCAAACAAAGAAGAACTGCTTACATTTTTGTGCCAGGAGTGGCATAAGGTCCCCCAAAAGCAGCGTGAAAGACAGGTGGAAAGCAGCCAAGACGCATGAAAGCTGGGATTAAAAATCATGGTTATTCCACCAAATAGTGATTTCTGAACTCTCCCTGAGTTAAAACATGAGTATTGTTATTTCTAAATGAATAATAACATGTTTTCTTTGCAGTATTTGAGGTCTGACAGCACTGGTTCTCTGGTTCTCTGTTTCTTTTTTATTATTTTGATGATTTCTCATTTGCTGCAAATAAATACAAAATTTTTAGCTTTGAATTTCGGAGACATGTTGTCAGTAGCTTATAGAATAAAACAACAATGTACATTTTACTCAAAAATAGACCTATAAAGAGAAAAATCAGAGAAAATGAAAATTTTGCAGTGGTCTTTTAATTTTTGCCAGAGCTGTATATACACTGCTCAAAAAAATAAAGGGAAGACTTAAACAACAGAATATAACTCCCAAGTAAATCAAACTTCTGTGAAATCAAACTGTCCACTTAGGAAGCAACACGGATTGACAATCAATTTCACATGCTGTTGTGCAAATGGAATAGACAATAGATGGAAATTATTGGCAATTATCAAGACACCCTCAGTAAAGGTGTGGTTTTGCAGGTGGGGACCACAGACCACATCTCAGTACCAGTGCTTTCTGGCTGATGTTTTGGTAACTTTTGAATGTTGGTTGTGCTTTCACACTTGTGGTAGCATGAGACGGACTCTACAACCCACAGAAGTTGCTCAGGTAGTGCAGTTCATCCAGGATGGCTCATCAGTGATAGCTATGGCAAGGAAGTTTGCTGTGTCTGTCAGCGTAGTGTCCAGAGGCTGGAGGCGCTACCAGGAGACAGGCCAGTACACCAGGAGACATGGAGGGGACCGTAGGAGGGCAACAACCCAGCAGCAGGACCGCTACCTCCGCCTTTGTGCAAGGAGCAACAGGAGGAGCACTGCCAGAGCCCTGCAAAATGACCTCCAGCAGGCCACAAATGTGCATGTGTCTGCACAAACGGTTAGAACTGACTCCATGAGGGTGGTATGAGGGCCCGACGTCCACAGATGGGGGTTGTGCTCACAGCCAAACACTGTGCATTTGCCACAGAACACCAGGATTGGCAAAGTCACCACTGGCGCCCTGTGCTCTTCACAGATGAAAGCAGGTTCACACCGAGCACATGTGACAGACGTGACAGAGTCTGGAGACACCGTGGAGAGCGATCTGCTGCCTGCAACATCCTTCAGCACGACCGGTTTGGCAGTGGGTCAGTAATGGTGTGGGGTGGCATTTCTTTGGAGGGCCGCACAGCCCTCCATGTGCTCGCCAGAGGTAGCCTGACTGCCATTAGGTACCGAGATGAGATCCTCAGACCCCTTGTGAGACCATATGCTGGTGCGGTTGGCCCTGGGTTCCTCCTAATGCAGGACAATGCCAGACCTCATGTGGCTGGAGTGTGTCAGCAGTTCCTGCAAGATGAAGGCATTGAAGCTATGGACTGGCCCGCCCATTCCCCAGACCTGAATCCGATTGAGCACATCTGGGACATCATGTCTCGCACCATCCACCAACGTCACGTTGCACCACAGACTGTCCAGGAGTTGGCGGATGCTTTAGTCCAGGTCTGGGAGGAGATCCCACAAGGAGACCATCCGCACCCTCATCAGGAGCATGCCCAGGCATTGTAGGGAGGTCATACAGGCACGTGGAGGCCACACACAATACTGAGCCTCATTTTGACTTGTTTTAAGGACATTACATCAAAGTTGGATCAGCCTGTAGTGTGTTTTTCCACTTTAATTTTGTGGGTGACTCCAAATCCAGGCCTCCATTGGTTAATAAATTTGATTTCCATTGATGATTTTTGTGCGATTTAGTTGTCAGCACATTCAACTTTGTACAGAACAAAGTATTCAATGAGAATATTTCATTCATTCGGGACCCTGACCTCTTCCTGCCGGCTGTACAAGTGTCATTAGTGCCAGCTTGTACCCACCTAAATGCCAAACAACAGAGGGAGTGTGGGTATGGGAAAGTCAGCACTAGCACGTTAGGATCAGCGCTCGGAGCCGTCCCAGTCCAGGACTTATGTTCAAGAAGGAAAATTCTCCAGCGATGGGAAAAAGTTAACTTTAGAAATCTATTGAAAAATTAAAAAAGCATATTTATTGTTCCAACGGTAAAAATCGCTTGAGTGCAATGGCCACCATGGAAAATCTATCAAACCCAACCAACGCGTTTCAGCAGGAATCATGTCTGCATATTCAGCTGTATCTTCTTACAACGGCTCAATGATCGTACGCTGACTGCCTCCTATTTTACATGGTATATGCATTATGTGGGGTTGGGAAAAACATTTTTTAACCCCAGCGCAGTAGCATCCATCAGCAAGCGACAGCTGCTACTGCGCGGGCGCCATTTTGCTGGATGTAGATTTTTTTTCCTGACCCCACGTAGTATATGCATTATGGAAAGTAGGAGGCAGGTCAGTGAAGGCATAGTGAGCTGTCATAGGAGCATACAGATGAATATGTAAGCAGAGCACCAGATAGAGCGCCCCCCACAGGCCGCCCCGAAGCACGAGCATATCCTTATCTACAAACTGAAAGTAAAGAATACACAAGAACCACAGGACAGTGTATCGCCCCCAACACTATTTGTCCGTCCCAGTTTTCCCCCATATTAAAATTTTTTTCAATTTCAGGTTCATACCATTCATGTACTTAATAGCCTCGGTCAGGACTGTGCACATACTGGCTGGCAACCAGTCCATGTATTATTTATCCTATATAGTATATCAAGGCTGCATTATATAATATATGTACATTTTACCTTTTGTGTCTCCCCCCATTTGCTCATAGACTGTAAGCTCGCGAGCAGGGCCCTCACTCCTTTTGATTTGAGAAATGCTTATTCTGTATTGTTTGTATAAGTCCCCCCTAAAATTGTAAAGTGCTGCGGAATATGTTGGCGCTATAAAAAATAAAAATTATTATTATTATTATTATTAATTATTCAGATCTAGGATGTGTTATTTGAGTGTTCCCTTTATTTTTTTGAGCAGTGTATATACACACAAACAGTTGAAATCAGAAGTTTACATACACTATATACTTACCTTGTAATGTCTTCACATCCTGTTCCGTCCAGATGTGTCCGGATCCCAAAATTCCAAGCGGCGGAAGTTCATTGACCGCCATATTGGGACACCCAAGTGATGGGTGGAAACCGCTGGTGGTACCAGCCTCTTGCGCGGTACCACCAGAGGAACACCGTCGCGAACACGCCATACATGCCGTCGCCGGGATCAGCCGAATGATTCACTGACCGCTGCCATCTTTGTACAGGAGGAGCGCATGCACAGATTTAATGTGACCACCGCTATCTGCCTGCACAAAGATGGCGGCAGTCTGATTTACTGCGCGGGGAGACAGCACAAACGAGAGAACACATGAGGGAAGAAGACAGCACAGGGGTGGAGAGAGAGAGCAGACAAGGGGGAGAGCACATGGGGTACACAGGTCAAAGAAGAGATCACATGAGAGGAGAAGACAGCAGATGGGGGAGAGAGAAAGCGCACAGGGGGAGAGAGGCAGAGCACAGGGGGGAGACAGCTCAAACGGGACAGCACATGAGGGGAGAACACAGCACAGGAAGGAGAGAGACAGCAGACAAGGGGGAGAGCACATGGGGTAGACATGTCAAAGAAGAGATCACAGACGGGAGAAGTCAGCACATGAAGGGAGAACACAGCACAGGAAGGAGAGAGACAGCAGACAAGGGGGAGAGCACATGGGGTAGACAGGTCAAAGAAGAGAGCACATGAGAGGAGAAGACAGCATATGGGGGAGAGAGAAAGCACACAGGGGGAGAGAGACAGAGCATTGGGGGGAGACAGCTCAAACGGGACAGCACATGAGGGGAGAACACAGCACAGGAAGTAGAGAGACAGCAGACAAGGAGGAGAGCACATGGGGTACACAGGTCAAAGAAGAGATCACATAAGAGGAGAAGACAGCAGATGGGGGAGAGAGAAAGTGCACAGAGGGGAAAGAGACAGAGCACAGGGGGGAGACAGCTCAAACAGGACAGCACATGAGGGGAGAACACAGCACAGGGGTGGAGAGAGAGAGCAGACAAGGGGGAGAGCACATGGGGTAGACAGGTCAAAGAAGAGATCACATGAGAGGAGAAGACAGCAGATGGGGGAGAGAGAAAGTGCACAGAGGGGAAAGAGACAGAGCACAGAGGAGAGACAGCTCAAACAGGACAGCACATGAGGGGAGAACACAGCACAGGAAGGAGAGAGACAGCAGATAAGGGGGAGAGCACATGGGGTAGACAGGTCAAAGAAGAGATCACATAAGAGGAGAAGACAGCAGATGGGGGAGAGAGAAAGTGCACAGAGGGGAAAGAGACAGAGCACGGGGGGGAGACAGCTCAAACGGGACAGCATATGAGGGGAGAACACAGCACAGGAAGGAGAGAGACAGCAGACAAGGGGGAGAGCACATGGGGTAGACAGGTCAAAGAAGAGATCACAGACGGGAGAAGACAGCAGATGGGGGAGAGAGAAAGTGCACAGGGGGAGAGAGACAGAGCACAGGGGGGAGACAGCTCAAACGGGACAGCACATGAGGGGAGAGCACAGCACAGGAAGGAGAGACACAGCAGACAAGGGGGAGAGCACATGGGGTAGACAGGTCAAAGAAGAGATCACATGAGAGGAGAAGACAGCAGATGGGGGAGAGAGAAAGCGCACAGAGGGGAAAGAGACAGAGCACAGAGGAGAGACAGCTCAAACAGGACAGCACATGAGGGGAGAACACAGCACAGGAAGGAGAGAGACAGCAGATAAGGGGGAGAGCACATGGGGTAGACAGGTCAAAGAAGAGAGCCCAGACGGGAGAAGTCAGCACATGGGGGAAAGAGAGAGTGGATAGGTGGGTGAGCACATGGGGGGGGAGAGATTCTCAGCACTGCAAAGCCTGCCCCCATCGTGACATTACTGCCCTCCCGATGCGATAGCATCGGGCCTCCATCTAGTACACTATCTAAATAGACACATCTGCATGTTTTTCTCAATATCTGACATGAAATCAGAATAAACCTTTCCAGTTTTAGGTCAATTAGGATTACCATCATTTTTAATATTTGCTAAATGCCAGTATAATGAGAAAGCGAATGTTTTAAGGCATCTGTCCCTGCTGAGAGGACACTATGAATATCTTATTACACGGGTAGGGGCACTGGCATCGGGGTCTTATTACACGGGTAGGCGCTCTGGCATCGGGGTCTTATTACACGGGTAGGCGCGCTAGCATCGGGGTCTTATTACACGGGTAGGCGCACTGGCATCGGGGTCTTATTACAAGGGTAGGGGCACTGGCATCGAGGTCTTATTACACGGGTAGGCGCGCTGGCATCGGGGTCTTATTACACGGGTAGGGGCACTGGCATCGGGGTCTTATTACACGGGTAGGGGCACTGGCATCGGGGTCTTATTACACGGGTAGGCGCGCTGGCATCGGGGTCTTATTACACGGGTAGGGGCACTGGCATCGGGGTCTTATTACACGGGTAGGTGCTCTGGCATCGGGGTCTTATTACACGGGTAGGCGCGCTGGCATCGGGGTCTTATTACACGGGTAGGTGCTCTGGCATCTTCGTCTTATTACACGGGTAGGCGCTCTGGCATCGGGGTCTTATTACACGGGTAGGGGCACTGGCATCCGGGTCTTATTACACGGGTAGGCGCGCTGGCATCGGGGTCTTATTACACGGGTAGGGGCACTGGCATCGGGGTCTTATTACACGGGTAGGGGCACTGGCATCGGGGTCTTATTACACGGGTAGGCGCGCTGTTCGGAGACAATGGGAAAACCAGTGGGCAAGGCTTCACAGATACAGAAAATAGCACAGAATTTACTAGTAGAAGTTGCCTATTTATTATGTAAACACGTTTGGAAATGATATAAGTAGATGGCCCAAGCCCTCCACAAAGCTTTTCATCCTGGAGGTCACCGGCTTTACCAATGTGACCCTCTGACATATGGGAGCATCATTATAATAGGGTACTGCCATTACATGCCAGCTAGTCCGTGTCCAGTTACTGCTTTCTCTGTGACGGGGTGTACATATTTGCGTGAATGTAATGTGGATAATGACTGTATACGCCATCTTGTGCTTCAGGTCTGGAGGCAGATGCGGCACATGGGGGTAAAGCCGGATGTAATCACCTATAACCTGCTTCTTTGTGCCCCCCGAGACTGTGGGATTGGAGACACAGCTGACTCTCTACATTTACTTACGCACTCTAAGGAACTGGCAGCCCTGACTTTAAGTGCAGGCAAAGAGAAGCAAGACAGGAAAAGCCAGCCAGTGAAGAAAAGAAAGGATAGTCCTGAAGAGGTGGGCAGCCCATGCTCCTGGGCCATTCCTCAATTCCAAGTGGCAACTATGGCGCAGCTGAGGACTTGGCAGGCTCACAGGCACTGGCCGTGGTGAGTACGGCTGACCATTTTCCCAGCGTGCCCTCTTTTGATGCCAGTAATGTGGCAAACCTCCTGGACCTGTCTGTAAATACGGGAAAAATTGTGTCACTTGCAAATGTCAATACCCCATCTGACCGATTGGCACTGATTGGCGACTTAGGGGGCGTTCTTTAGAAGATGAAAGAAGACAACGTCTGTCCTACAATAAAGACCTTCACCCTCCTAGCGGAAGTCATGAGAGCAGAAGTGGGGTCAGAATCTGCCGTCCTGGCCACTATGGACGCCTACGGAGTACAGCCAGATCTCACCTTTTTTAACACTTTGCTGTTGAAGAGGAGTAAAACTCTGAACCTGCAGTCGGCTTTGGGAAGGGAATGGTTTTTATTTTATCATTTAAATGTTAAAAAGCCATCATAAAATAATTAACACGGCTTGTGAGAAGATCCACGATATCTGACAGTAACGAGGCTGAGGTACAGTAGGTGAATGACGTTACCGCATTGTGGGATTATATTTGCTGCATGAAATCATTTGTAAAGTGTGTGACAGATCTGCCTGACTTTTTATATATATTTTTTTTCTTTAAAGTGAACATACAGTCCCCTGCGGACTGGTTATCTGCTGTGGGATGTGGAATCCTCCCAGCCTCAGACACCAAAGTCTGGTAAATTGTGTTCTTTGTCTGCCAAGACAGGCTCACTTTGCCTCTCGTCTCTGGCTTGTGGCTCTCCTTCTGCCACACTTCCTCTTAGGGTGCAATACAGCTGTCCCTCTCTGCTCTGGACACTTCTCAGTGCTGAGACAGGTCGTTCAGTTCTCTCTAACCCTGCCCCCAGCTCCAGCTTTTATAGGGGCAGCCTGCTCCCCCTACTGGCCTGAGACAGGAGGTACTGCATGCTAATGTTCCCCTGACTAGAGAACCTCCCCCTTGCTCTCAGACACAGCTTTATTACACTTTTGTGGCATCCAGGCCAGGGTGACACAGATGCAGTCTTTGCCTGCACAGCGGCACTCTAAGGCTATGTGCCCACGATGCAGAAATGCTCCGGCTTTTTCCTGAACGTTTCTGTATCTCCCTGGCATGTGGATTTTACATGCGTTTTTTTCAGCCAGGGACAAGCGTTTGTCACGCGTTTTGCACATGCGATTTCGCATGCGGGTTGTCAAGCGCTTTCCAAGCGATTTTAGCATCACTTGGAAAAGTGCTTGACAACTTGGTCACACTATATAAATCCATGCAACCGGCAATTAGCAGGATCCCCCAACAATTTCTTAAGCAATGAGAAAATGCAGTCCCTAATGATGTCCTCTGACAATAAGCGGATCACGGACAGCAGATGCATTGGGTTCTGCATTTCTTGGAGAATGGGATGGGGCAGCTTCTGTCTTCTCAGTGATACAATCAGGAAGGAGATGCAGCGTGAGACAATCCCTGTCTACATCTTTGATCTGATCATCAATACAGAGGGCTGATTGGTGAAGACAGAGGGAAAGGCTAATAAAATTATTAAAAAAAAACTTAGTTTTTCGGCTGCCACTTCCTCTGGGGTCAGTATGCCAACCTCATTGACTTCATAGCACTTGTCAGAGTGAGCAGACACGATTTTATTGCCTTTACACACGTCACCTCCACACAGGGCGATGCTGCTACGACGCCTCTGTAGTGATCAAACGTGGAGTCAAACAGCAGGGCTTTAAGAGGGCTGCCCTTTTCAATCTTGGGACTAAAACACAAAAATAAGACATCCTGTTAAGGGGGATAAAGGTAAGTAAACAGCGTTCAGTCCGGGGTGATGAATTCCAAAAGACAAAGTTTATTCCGCCATCACATAACGTTTCGACCTGTTATAGGTCTTTATCAAGTATATACAAAGACATACAGGGATACTGATCCCCTTTAAGGAAAATCAGTGGCCAGAACCTTTTAAATTCCCCTTAAATGGTCCAAAACTGAAACTGTAGGAACAATATAATCCACTTAGGGTTCAGCAAACTTACAGTCAAGGGTTTGATAAAATTATCTACACCCTTGTGTCTCCAGAAAGCATAGCGTACGTTCACGTGCTGAAAATGCCGACCAGTGCTGGAGTGAGCAGAGGTCCGCAGCTTGTGACACTCCTGCTGTAGTGAAACTACAGGTCCCAGCAGACTGACGGTCTCTCATCAAGTTATGCTGGGAGCCGCAGTTTCACAAATAGTGCTAGAGGATCCATGTCAGAAATATGAGGCTGCCACTAGGGTTTCTCCCACAAATATGTAATCGGACGTGGAGCAGATCTGCACGTGGATGAGCCATATTCTCTATGTGTGAACATACTACTCCTTCACTCAGATTCTAAGTGGTTCTGCAGCGCATCTGTGCAGAGCAAGCTGTCAATCAAAATCCGGGCCGGGTTTACAGCCGTCGCCCCTGATATAGCGAGCGGTGCTGTGATCCAAGACTGTAGCCGCTCCGTGCACAACGATGAGTGAAGGCCGGCGGCTGCAGGGAGGAAAGAAGTTAATTTTCTCCCGGTACCTACACTATCAATAAGGCGGTCGGGCAACATTGTAACAATATTTATCTGCAGATTAACCCTATACCTGCAGGTACATAGCATTTTCCAAGGTGACAGGTTCCCTTTAATAAAGAGAAGATGGATAGAGCCGCATTAGTCCGTACTCACGGTGGAAGCCTCCTGACAACTTCTTGAAGAACACTTTCCACATTTGTTCCAAGCTTCCCCGACATCTAATAGAAATAAACAGAGAAATGAATTTCTTAATACAGTTTAGAACTCGGCTCCAATGAATCACAAGAAATGAAACCTGTTTGAAGCTGACAAGCAATCAAGCCCCTCCGTAAGCCACACAGAACATGGCTACTTATGTCATCTGCAGGTGATTAAAGGAACCTGTCATGTTGAAATGGTATAAGATCTGTAGGGGGGTGTTGTAGAGCAGAGAAGTTGATCAGACTGATAGACATATCTGTGGGAAGAGAGTCAGCAAAACTGGCATTTTATGCAGTGAAAAGTCCTGCCGTATGTACACTAGTCCAGTGGGCGGTCTTACTAAGTGATTGACAGTTCCCTGTATGACCATGCAGGCAAAGATAGCTGTCAATCACTAGTAGGACCGCCCACTGGACTCATCTGTACAAACAGCAGGATTCCACTGAATAAATTGATACAGGAAAAACATCTATCTTTGTACCGTATTAGCCAGTAGATAGAAGAGTATTTAGATTTGAGAGTCCTCAGTGGTTGATACCATCTTTTCCGTTAGCCATTAAAAGGTAACAAATTGCAGGCTTTCCAGACTACTCAGGTCTCAGGTCTGCCTGATGAAGAAGCCTGAGTTGTCTGGAAAGCTTGCAATTTGTTACCATCTTTTCAGTTAGCCATTAAAGGTATCAACCACTGAGGACTCTCAAATCTAATGAATAAATTACAATTTATACTGAATCTTCTCCCACAAACCTATATATCGTTCTGCTCAGTTTCTCATGGATAAAACCTGTACATCTGAATGGGGCTTTAATGTTGTTATTATAATCATGTAACCACAGATCACAAAATCTTTCAGATGATCATTTTTTTAACACCTAAAACCCCAATGGATATTTATGTTTACTAAAGGATTCCTTTCCCATTCTTTTGGCAGCTCTTCTTTAGGTATGGACACAGACCGGCATCCGGCATAAAGACATCTGGAGACTTTTCCTTTTTCTGTGATATTGGATAATCTTGTTCATTTCTAACGCTTTAAATCTTTCAAATTCTTTCTGAAAAATGTATCATAAAGGGACTTTCTCAGGTCAGTTTTGCTTGTGGTTGTGTTACCATTATTTGTGCCAAATGTATCAAAGTGTTGCACGATGTTTGATAAATGTTTATGTAGCACTTCCATCTATCTTTATTTATTTTACTCACTTATATAGCGCCGTTAGATTTCGTAGCACCTTACAGACATTATCATCACTGCCCCCATCGGGGCTCACAATCTACATTCCCTATCAGTATGTCTTTGGAGTGTGGGAGAAAACCGGAGAACCCGGAGGAAACCCACGCAAACACAAGGAGAACATACAAACTTCTTGCAGATGTCGTCCTTGGTGGGATTTGAACCCAGGATCCCAGTGCTGCAAAACAACAATGCTAACCACTGAGCCACCGTGTATCTTTATCCACTTTTAACGTCACCCGTCGTTCTTAGACCTGTGTGGCTTACCAAGCCCAATTTCTAAAAGTTGCAAGAGCGGTGTAAAATAGGAAGCTGCACATTTTTACGCAAAAATGATGCGTCACAAAAGTTTTTTGTTTTTTTTTAACACCAAAAATTGATGTAAATTCCTCGCTACATTGCCCCTTTTCCAGCCACATTTTGTAGAAAAAAATAAAAAGACAAGGTACAGACAGCGGAGTTAAATTTGCCTACAGGAATGATTTTGATCTGGAGCGCATCGTACCCGGATACAGTCACTAGCGGGAACGTCAAACATCTTCTCAATTTGTTTCTCCACCCTTTCCGGATCTGCATTCTTCAAGTCTAAAAGCAAAAGTATAAATACTAATTATTTATCAAAGCTGGACAACATCTAGAAACCATATAAGAAAACTGGCATAAAATATAGTGTGAACAAGAGTTTAGGGAGAGATGTACAACTGGCACTGGCCTATAAAAGGGATTGTGTAATCGTACAAAACTAGCAAAAATGTAAAGTGCCCGGAAAACAAGGAACGTGCAATTTACCTCTTAGTAAAATCCTATGCTTTCTCAAGAACAGAGGAATTTTAATTTCATTTTTTTTTTAATCAAATCATTTTTATTGAAAAACTCCAACTACAAATATTCCATCTTTCAAATAACATACATGACATAGTAATTCCATAGTAAAAATATGAACAAAGTATCTGAACTTCAATTCCCATAACCCACCCTAAACCCAAATCCCAACACTCCAGAGAGAACCATTTTCAGAGCAGTTCTAGAATAACGGACTATAGCATTCGTAGAAGGGGGAAGAAGATAAAAAAGTGACTAACAAAGGGGTAGCAGCGTTTTAATGTTATCATTTACTGCTTGATGCCTGAGCCGGGGAGTGCACGCTGAAAACTGTTGCAGGCTGCTGTAATCACAGGACACAAGCAAACAGCATGGCATTTCCTATCAGCAGGGAGGAAGTAAAGGGAACAGTAATGAAAGTCTCCTCCTACTCCGCTCCATATTGAAATGAATAGTGTGCATCCTACAAATGAGATGCATACAGCAAACAATTGATTTTCCATACATAGGTTTTGAGTTGACCACTGGATATACACATGTGTATCACTAATTACCAGAACTGGAAATCGAAAAAAAAGACGAGCAAGTTTGGGGTGAATCCTGCCTTCATTACTGCACAGCCCCTCAGAGGGATCGGTACTAGGAACAGCAGGAGTGCCGGCGATGTTCACAGATTTACCTGCTGCGGGACTGAAGGAGTCTGATCGTGCTCGGCTCTAAGCTTTTTACCTGGTTTACGATAGGAATAATTGAAAGCTGTGCTTCAAAGGCGAGGAAGAAGTTTGCCACCGTTTGCGCTTGAATACCCTTAAGGGGGGAAAAAAATATATATACATATATACAAATACTGAAACATCTAAATGCATTAGAACATCAAACCTGGTGAAGCGGTAAATGACTTGTCCTCCAGGGATACAGGCTACTGTCATTCAGTAATTATTGAATAGGAATTTTACATTTTATGTGATCACCACGCTAGAATGTAAATGATGAAAACACAACACAACTCCTCATCATATGAAGATATTTTGTGTTATAGAACAGGATTTCTGTGGCACAAGACTGATTTACTATGTATGCACCATAACCTTCATTTGATGTCACTTACTTAGCACCAACACCTTGCCCCAACTCTGCAATCCCCAATATCAGTCCATGACCTCAATGGGGTCACTATAAAATTCTAAAGGGGACTGGTCATGTCTCTATTAGAAAATAGACAAACTTAGGATAGAAACAATATGAACATATACCCTGCTATAAGTAAGTAAAAAGCAATAGGAAATATATATAATATAGGGTACTTAGTAAATATGTTGTTTGATTAAAAAAAAAGCCATCCCACCAGCACCAAGGTGTACCCAGTCAGTTATGTGAAGTATATAATAAAATACACTTTAGTACAATATTAGTATCTTGTCCCTTTAAATCTGCAGCTACTTCTGTCACCATGGTAACTGCATTCATACTCAGCCAATAGGATTGCTCGGTTTGAATTTGAAGAAAAAAAAAAAAGTCCTATATGGTCAGTTTGTTCCATCTCATCTGAGTGTGAAGACAGACACCTGCGATCAGCGAGATTATAGGTATAAGACGTGATATAATATAACGGACGGAGCCGCATCCCATCACACGCACTCAGCGACCACAACTGACAGGAATCAGCACATTTATCAGAGGAGAAGTCATTATTCCCCAACACATGATAAGTGACAACTTCTAGATCTGCTGGGAACCCAACTAATCCCTGCTAGTACCTCCCCGGCCACCGCTCCATTCATTCTCTATGCAGGAGAAAGCTGAGTACAGCGCCCCCCATAGAGAATGAACGGACCGGCGGCTGAACATTTGCACTTCGCTCACTTCTATCTATAAGTGCTGTTCTGCTGATTGGGTCATAGCGGCCAAACCCACCGATCTAAGAGTCATCACCTATCCAGAGATCAGTGAGAACTTGTTCCAACTAGACATCCCCTTTAATTGAAGAGATCACATATCTAACAGCCAATACTATTCATTCCCAATCTTCCCTGTGCCCAGTAATGCCCCTGGGTATATCGCCAATATGAGCCAATCACCAAACCCTCTGCTGACTGTTCCCCATGTTTTATAGATTTTGGAGACGTTTCTACAAGAGAAGATATCAGCGGCCTCCATGGGGATGGGTTACTCTGCCAGCGATGGAGCAGGTAGTATCCACCAGCCGGTGATATCTCACCTTCCTCCATATTCTGCTGTTACATGCGTTTCTTCAGCTTTACCTCTTCCCAACAGAACCAATTGATGGTTTTTTTCTGTTTTTTCCTTCGCTTTTTCCAAGGGCTATAACTTTTTCATGTCTGTCCACATAGTGTGAGGTCTTGTTATTTTGCAGGACGAGCGGTACTTATAAATCCCACCATTCATTTACCACATAGTACTAGAAAACGGGAAAAAAAGTCCAAGTGCAGTAAAAGTGCGAGGAAAAATAAAGCCTGACCTTGTTTTTCTGGGAAGGGTTTTAACGGCGTACATAGTGTGGTAAAAATGACCTGGTAATAGGATCCTACTCCTCAGTGTGATTACAGCAAGACCAAACTTCTCCAAGAGTTTTGGCAAAAGAAAAAAACTTTTTTTTTATGGTGTCACCATTTTTTCTGAGACCCGTAACATTTTCATTTTTCGGGTTGATGGAGCTGTGTGGGGGCTTATTTTTTGAAGGGCAAGAGGACTTTATTGATAACATTTTGGGACACATATGACATGGTCATCGCTTCTTACAGGGTTTTCTGCAGTATTTTGGCGAACGAAAAAAATGCAATTTTGGCTTTTTGAATTTTTTTCTGTGTTCACTGATCGTTTGTTTTTTTATATTTGGATAGATTGTATTTCTCTGAAAGAGACCATACCACAAATGTGTATATTTTTATTATCTTTATTTTTAGTGGGAGGTGAGCTGAACGTGTGGGGTTTTAATATTTTACACTTTTTTTTTTTTTTTTTAAATTTTCACTGCATTTGTATACATTATCTGATTGCTTGTGCTATATACAGCGATACCACAGTAATGCTCCATATAGCAAAATCACGGTCTTCTTTACAGCCCAAATGAAGCTTTATGATGACAGGCACGGAGGCTTCAGCAGACCCCCGGATGTCATAGCAGTCCATCTGCGCCCTGTGATCGCGTCACAGGAGCGCCGGTGGGCGCATGGAACGATGCGTCCCAATGCCGGTGCACTGTTAATGCTGCTGTTAGTGATTGACAGCAGCACTGAACAGGTTAACAGTGGTGGGCAGATCTTCGCTCCACTCGCAGCTCTTAGAGGCAGGTCCGGGTTGTTTGTCACAGCCATTATCTGCCATGTACGGGGCGAGCTGACTCTGCTCCATACACCCGCTACTGACTTATACCATACACGTACGGCAGATATTGGTAAGGAGTTAAAGCGGTTGTCCAGATTTGGGGTCATTTGTTTTTTTTACTTTAATGCAAGTATTTGGGGCTAAAATTGATTTCTGTAATTGAGTTTCATTAAAAATGTTGCCTTCTGTGGCATCTGTGCTGCACTGTCTATTCCTGGCTGCAAAATTAGCTAACTGAGAATCTATCAGTGAGCTCCTTCTGACAGTCTTAAGGAGGATCATTTGTGGCCTGCTGGAGGTCATTTTGCAGGGCTCTGGCAGTGCTCCTCCTGTTCCTCCTTGCACAAAGGCGGAGGTAGCGGTCCTGCTGCTGGGTTGTTGCCCTCCTACGGCCCCCCTCCATGTCTCCTGGTAGCGTCTCCAGCCTCTGAACACTACGCTGAGACACAGCAAACCTCGTTGCCACAGCTCTCACTGATGAGCCATCCTGGATGAGCTGCACTACCTAAGCATCTTCTGTGGGTTGTAGAGTCCTTCTCATGCTACCACGAGTGTGAAAGCACAACCAACATTCAAAAGTGACCAAAACATCAGCCAGAAAGCACTGGTACTGAGATGTGGTCTGTGGTCCCCACCCGCAGAACTACTCCTTTACTGAGGGTGTCTTGATAATTGCCAATAATTTCCATCTATTGTCTATTCCATTTGCACAACAGCATGTGAAATTGATTGTCAATCAGTGTTGTTTCCTAAGTGGACAGTTTGATTTCAGAGAAGTTTGATTTACTTGTAGTTATATTCTGTTGTTTAAGTGTTCCCTTTATTTTTTGAGCAGTGTACATAAAAAAGTTACTGCAGCTTTAATGCTATTTATTACGTCTCAGGTAACTGTGACTAACTATACAGCATCAAAAATACCAAAAAGCTTAAATCTCCAATGGAAGCCAATAGCACCAGTGAGAACACGGCATAAGCGTAATCCAAAGGAAGAGGGGGACATTATTCACTCCAGTTTCCTGCGGCCCCTCGGGAGTATAGGTTGCTGCACGGTAGTCTGCATTCTGTGTAAAACAGGAAAAACACTTTTACTTAGCGGGATGAGGTCAGTAATGGCGCTCTGTCAGTTGAGGGTTGCGTTTCCTGAGAAGAGGACAGAAGAGGACAGAAGAGGACAGAAGAGGACAGAAGAGGACAGAAGAGGACAGAAGAGGACAGAAGAGGACAGAAGAGGACAGAAGAGGACAGAAGAGGACAGAAGAGGACAGAAGAGGACAGAAGAGGACAGAAGAGGACAGAAGAGGACAGAAGAGGACAGAAGAGGACAGAAGAGGACAGAAGAGGACAGAAGAGGACAGAAGAGGACAGAAGAGGACAGAAGAGGACAGAAGAGGACAGAAGAGGACAGAAGAGGACAGAAGAGGACAGAAGAGGACAGAAGAGGACAGAAGAGGACAGAAGAGGACAGAAGAGGACAGAAGAGGACAGAAGAGGACAGAAGAGGACAGAAGAGGACAGAAGAGGACAGAAGAGGACAGAAGAGGACAGAAGAGGACAGAAGAGGACAGAAGAGGACAGAAGAGGACAGAAGAGGACAGAAGAGGACAGAAGAGGACAGAAGAGGACAGAAGAGGACAGAAGAGGACAGAAGAGGACAGAAGAGGACAGAAGAGGACAGAAGAGGACAGAAGAGGACAGAAGAGGACAGAAGAGGACAGAAGAGGACAGAAGAGGACAGAAGAGGACAGAAGAGGACAGAAGAGGACAGAAGAGGACAGAAGAGGACAGAAGAGGACAGAAGAGGACAGAAGAGGACAGAAGAGGACAGAAGAGGACAGAAGAGGACAGAAGAGGACAGAAGAGGACAGAAGAGGACAGAAGAGGACAGAAGAGGACAGAAGAGGACAGAAGAGGACAGAAGAGGACAGAAGAGGACAGAAGAGGACAGAAGAGGACAGAAGAGGACAGAAGAGGACAGAAGAGGACAGAAGAGGACAGAAGAGGACAGAAGAGGACAGAAGAGGACAGAAGAGGACAGAAGAGGACAGAAGAGGACAGAAGAGGACAGAAGAGGACAGAAGAGGACAGAAGAGGACAGAAGAGGACAGAAGAGGACAGAAGAGGACAGAAGAGGACAGAAGAGGACAGAAGAGGACAGAAGAGGACAGAAGAGGACAGAAGAGGACAGAAGAGGACAGAAGAGGACAGAAGAGGACAGAAGAGGACAGAAGAGGACAGAAGAGGACAGAAGAGGACAGAAGAGGACAGAAGAGGACAGAAGAGGACAGAAGAGGACAGAAGAGGACAGAAGAGGACAGAAGAGGACAGAAGAGGACAGAAGAGGACAGAAGAGGACAGAAGAGGACAGAAGAGGACAGAAGAGGACAGAAGAGGACAGAAGAGGACAGAAGAGGACAGAAGAGGACAGAAGAGGACAGAAGAGGACAGAAGAGGACAGAAGAGGACAGAAGAGGACAGAAGAGGACAGAAGAGGACAGAAGAGGACAGAAGAGGACAGAAGAGGACAGAAGAGGACAGAAGAGGACAGAAGAGGACAGAAGAGGACAGAAGAGGACAGAAGAGGACAGAAGAGGACAGAAGAGGACAGAAGAGGACAGAAGAGGACAGAAGAGGACAGAAGAGGACAGAAGAGGACAGAAGAGGACAGAAGAGGACAGAAGAGGACAGAAGAGGACAGAAGAGGACAGAAGAGGACAGAAGAGGACAGAAGAGGACAGAAGAGGACAGAAGAGGACAGAAGAGGACAGAAGAGGACAGAAGAGGACAGAAGAGGACAGAAGAGGACAGAAGAGGACAGAAGAGGACAGAAGAGGACAGAAGAGGACAGAAGAGGACAGAAGAGGACAGAAGAGGACAGAAGAGGACAGAAGAGGACAGAAGAGGACAGAAGAGGACAGAAGAGGACAGAAGAGGACAGAAGAGGACAGAAGAGGACAGAAGAGGACAGAAGAGGACAGAAGAGGACAGAAGAGGACAGAAGAGGACAGAAGAGGACAGAAGAGGACAGAAGAGGACAGAAGAGGACAGAAGAGGACAGAAGAGGACAGAAGAGGACAGAAGAGGACAGAAGAGGACAGAAGAGGACAGAAGAGGACAGAAGAGGACAGAAGAGGACAGAAGAGGACAGAAGAGGACAGAAGAGGACAGAAGAGGACAGAAGAGGACAGAAGAGGACAGAAGAGGACAGAAGAGGACAGAAGAGGACAGAAGAGGACAGAAGAGGACAGAAGAGGACAGAAGAGGACAGAAGAGGACAGAAGAGGACAGAAGAGGACAGAAGAGGACAGAAGAGGACAGAAGAGGACAGAAGAGGACAGAAGAGGACAGAAGAGGACAGAAGAGGACAGAAGAGGACAGAAGAGGACAGAAGAGGACAGAAGAGGACAGAAGAGGACAGAAGAGGACAGAAGAGGACAGAAGAGGACAGAAGAGGACAGAAGAGGACAGAAGAGGACAGAAGAGGACAGAAGAGGACAGAAGAGGACAGAAGAGGACAGAAGAGGACAGAAGAGGACAGAAGAGGACAGAAGAGGACAGAAGAGGACAGAAGAGGACAGAAGAGGACAGAAGAGGACAGAAGAGGACAGAAGAGGACAGAAGAGGACAGAAGAGGACAGAAGAGGACAGAAGAGGACAGAAGAGGACAGAAGAGGACAGAAGAGGACAGAAGAGGACAGAAGAGGACAGAAGAGGACAGAAGAGGACAGAAGAGGACAGAAGAGGACAGAAGAGGACAGAAGAGGACAGAAGAGGACAGAAGAGGACAGAAGAGGACAGAAGAGGACAGAAGAGGACAGAAGAGGACAGAAGAGGACAGAAGAGGACAGAAGAGGACAGAAGAGGACAGAAGAGGACAGAAGAGGACAGAAGAGGACAGAAGAGGACAGAAGAGGACAGAAGAGGACAGAAGAGGACAGAAGAGGACAGAAGAGGACAGAAGAGGACAGAAGAGGACAGAAGAGGACAGAAGAGGACAGAAGAGGACAGAAGAGGACAGAAGAGGACAGAAGAGGACAGAAGAGGACAGAAGAGGACAGAAGAGGACAGAAGAGGACAGAAGAGGACAGAAGAGGACAGAAGAGGACAGAAGAGGACAGAAGAGGACAGAAGAGGACAGAAGAGGACAGAAGAGGACAGAAGAGGACAGAAGAGGACAGAAGAGGACAGAAGAGGACAGAAGAGGACAGAAGAGGACAGAAGAGGACAGAAGAGGACAGAAGAGGACAGAAGAGGACAGAAGAGGACAGAAGAGGACAGAAGAGGACAGAAGAGGACAGAAGAGGACAGAAGAGGACAGAAGAGGACAGAAGAGGACAGAAGAGGACAGAAGAGGACAGAAGAGGACAGAAGAGGACAGAAGAGGACAGAAGAGGACAGAAGAGGACAGAAGAGGACAGAAGAGGACAGAAGAGGACAGAAGAGGACAGAAGAGGACAGAAGAGGACAGAAGAGGACAGAAGAGGACAGAAGAGGACAGAAGAGGACAGAAGAGGACAGAAGAGGACAGAAGAGGACAGAAGAGGACAGAAGAGGACAGAAGAGGACAGAAGAGGACAGAAGAGGACAGAAGAGGACAGAAGAGGACAGAAGAGGACAGAAGAGGACAGAAGAGGACAGAAGAGGACAGAAGAGGACAGAAGAATCGATCCTACAACATAAAGGAAGAAGCAGAACAACATCTGCCATTACATCAAAAGGTATTTGAGAGGAAAGAGGAACACCATGTGGACCATCCTGCTGGGACCTCTCTGCCGATATCATCATACGGCAATACCGGCTGGTAAGTAGAAATCCACCAAAGTAATAATAGCAGGATAGTAGTAATCTAGAGGTAGTATATCAGTATTAGTGTAATTTGAGTAATACTACTAGTGATAATAGTAAGAAAGTAATAAAATAACAGTAGTAATAGTAGTAGGTAGAATAACAGTGTGATCCAGGGTTCTAGGACTGATCGCCTTTTCTCAGGGTCAAGAAGGAATTTTTCCGCTGTGACACAAATTGACTGAAGGTATCCTGAGGTTTTTGCCTTCTTTTGGATCAACACTCTAGGTATAGGGTAGTATTAGTAGTAATAGGAAAGAAGAATAATACCGTAATAAGATAGCAGGTTATTATTATTAATAATAAATATAAACTAGTTATATCTATAGAAAGAACAAAGAGTAAATAAAAATAATTATAGATGTAGCTCAATCAATACTGTAATATTAAATAGTTATAGAAAAATTAGAGTAGTACTTTAATAAGAAAGCAGGACATAAGACAAAATATATAAAAAAATTATATTAAAAACTGTAGAAGTACATTTAGTACAGTAATAGTAATTACATAACTAGTAACATAATTAGGTTTGATCCAGGTTTCTAGGACTGATCGTCTTTTCTCGGGGTCAAGAAGGACTTTTTCCCCTGTAACACAAATTGGCTGAAGGTGTCCTGGGTTTTTTGCCTTCTTCTGGATCAACACTGTAGGTATAGGGCAGTATTAGTAGTGATAGGAAAGAAGAATAATACTGTAATAAGATAGCACAATGTTAAGTATAACCATCTCAAATAGTTAGATTTATAAAAACAAATTAAAATAACTCCAGTAGTACAATAATTAGCGTAATATTATATAACTTGTAATAATATTATTAGGTTTGATCCAGGGTCCTAGGACTGATCGCCTTTTCCATAGGTCAAGAAGGAATTTTTTCCCCTAGGAAACATATTGGCGTTAGGTGTCCTGGGGTTTTTGCCTACTTCTGGATCAACAGCTTTAGGCAAAGGGATTTTAGTAATACCATTATTAGAATCACAAGTATAATAAAAAAAATTGAATTAATTTTTTTTAATTAGTGTTATAACAGTTATTATTATTGCAATAATGCAATTAATTGTAAGTAGTAAAAATGGTGGTAATAATAATACAAAAAACTAGTCCCAGTTACTAAGTTAGTGTAGTGTTAGTGTAGGGACCCATCTGAAGAGGTCGCCTTGACGTTGGCAGATGGGCTCGCACAATTTGCTCAAAATGTGCGCTAAGAACCTCATATTTCTATGTACAGGAGATCTAGCAGTAATTCCATTCAGGAGATAGATATCTGTGTACACACACACACACTTTGTTATATAATTTTGTGCAGCACACAGGGCAGGGATACAGGTACAGGGCGAGAGTGTTACAGTGATATTATAACTCGGCCTAAAGGATAAAATGCTGATAACTACAGATCCTGGAAACACATCCGAAACTAGACCTTGTAAGTAACTGGTTCCCAGCTAGTGGTGAATATGTACAGGGCAGTCTGGTACCAGGACCCGCTCTATAGGACACATTATCATCAGGCAGGTCCTGTCAGGGTTCTTACAAGATCGGCGGCAGAAGTGTGGCTGTATAACACAGTCCTGCTCCTGCCTCAGCCACCGACAGTGGAGCCAACCCGGATCCTGGCAGCTTAATCCACTGTATGACACAGTAGGGGGCTTCCACAGCATTTAGGCACTTTAGACAGGAGAGGGAGGTGCGATCATGGTGCTGATGAGTTTCTATGGCAGCAGAGATCTAACAATGGACCCCATGACGGCCATCTTACTGCTCCTATTAGACCCCGGCTGAGGAAAGGTCTATGAGGACACCGGTCAGACTTATGTCGCCTGCTCTGCACATATTAGAAATGCCTAGGGCTGATTAGTTTGCCATTTGTAAATCTGATCCAGCAGCGCTGGGCTACCACTGACGTGATCAGGGCTATTGAGCTCCTAGATTGGGCAGAGGAGCTCAGTCTTCAGCAGGAGCTGGCCGAGGAGAGCGGAGCAACTTGCATGGGGCTGCTGCACAAGAAGTAACTCAAAAGGTGGAGATTTACCCGGAGACGTGGTGCCCGGGCTGTGATCTGCTGTGCAGGCTGCATAGACGATGCCTCCTAGGACCCGATCTTCACCCCTAACAGGCACAGCAGAGCTCGGACCGACAAGTTCTTTTGCATTGGAGGAGAGACCTTTTTCGATATCTGACCAGGTCCCCTGGGCTCCCCACCCTCTGGGACTCGCATCTGTGGTAATTGTGCTAGTGACCCCAAGTACCCAGGGAACCCCTCGAGATTGGTGGCAGGATGATCCTAACCTCTATAAAGATTTTACTGACCGGGGTGATAAGGACATCTTCCTTTCCAAGTGCCCCTTAAGAGAAACTTCATTATGTAGCAGATCCCACTGTAAAACTCTGGAATGGTATTGTGCTCACAGAACCCACGATATCAGGGTACCCAACAGGTACATTGCACCTCCAAGGGACATGACCGAATTTGCTATGGCTTTCTTCACCGGGCCCCTCATTTATTGTATTTTAACTTCCCGGAGGTAGCATTCTTGAGATTCGCAATCCCCAAAAACTGCTGAACTGTTGAGTAATCTGGATCGTATGCTCGCGATTCCAGACGAAATCCGTGACACAGTGACGGCAGGGTGAGATATTGCGTGATCTCCCAGGTGTCATCTGAGGAATCCCTGACGCTGTGCATTAAAAAGAATATTGCACAGTGACAAGATCCTGCTGAGCAACTGATAGTTAGAATTGACAACCGACACATGCGCAGAGTAGCAGGGACTAGCCCATCCCCTGAAACAGGCATCACTGATGACGCTTCATTCAGGGTGGGGAAAGAGGCAGCAGCAGGGACCGCAGCCTCTGCTCCCTGATCACGTCCGTCTTCATATCCCAGGATGCACTGGGGATTTTCAAACTAAATGTTATCAAACAGGAAGTTGGTAAAAAATACAAATATATACACACATACAAACACACCCCAGTTAGCTAAATTTAGATTAACTTTTAATTAAAGTATATTAGAAAAGCAATTACCGTATTTTTAGGACTATAAGACGCACCGGACCATAAGACGCACCTAGGTTTTAGAGGAGGGAAAAAAAAAAATAAAAATTAAGCAAAAAATTGTTCATGATGCACTTTTAAGGGGGAGGGGGTCTTCTGGTATAGGGGTAATACCCAATTCTGACAATATCCCCTATCCTGGTATATATGCCCAAGCCCCTTCCTTTTATACGTGGCCATCATCCCCGTCCAGGTACGCACGGCGGCCATCATCCCCGTCCAGGTACGCACGGCGGCCATCATCCCCATCCTGGTATGTATGGCCCTCTCATCTTTATCCTGTTTTGTATGGCCCCCTCATCCATACCCTAATATGCATGGTCCCCCTAATCCCCATCAGGCTGCACATAAAAAAAATAAACACTTATACTCACCTTTCTTTTCTCTCCTCATGTCTGCCCGCACTGATCTCTCCATGTGAGCCGCACGTCACTGCCATGTGCGGCTCACATGGAGAGATCAGCTGCCGGAAGTCACTGCTCCCCACGCCGGGTCTGTGTGCGCGGGGAGCAGTGACTTCTCTCCTTCATAGCCGGCACACAGCTTGGCCGCGCTGCGGCTCCTGCTGCTGCCGGGCTATAGCGTGTGCCCGCTTATTAAAAGGCATGAATATTCACCCCCTCCCCACGCCCATGAGCGTGGAGAGAGGTTGAATATTCATGCCCTTTAACAGCGGGCACAGGCGATTCCGGCAGCAGCAGGAGCCGCAGCGCGGCTACACTGTGTGCTGCTATTAAGGAGCAGTGAATATTCATTTTCTTTAGCAGCAGGGACAGTGTAGGCTGCACCGCTGCCTCCTGTGCCCCGCTCCTCCACAGCTACCACTCCCCTCACACCCCACAATCTATAATATAACCGGGGATGCGGGTCTCGGTCCAAAGCCTCGATAGACTGCGCATGCGTGACGCGCAGTCTGGCTCCAGACAGAAGACCGCATCCAGCCGTTACAGGTAAGAGGTGTATGGCGTCAGAGATCGCGGTTGTGTGTAGGCATTGAACGCACACTGCGATCTCCGGCGCCATACTTACCTGACCGGGAAGAGCGTTGCCGCGGCGCCTCTCTTCAGCGGAGACCGGGGGCGGAGTGAGACGTTGGATCGGCGCGTGCGCATAGCGCTATCCGGCGCCATTTTTATGAAGACACATTTACAGTGTGTCTTCAGCAAATTGGCGCCGGTCGGCGCTGTGCTCTGTCGCCGCACTCCTCCCCCGGCCTCCGGCAGAACAGGACGCTGCAGCGCTGGAGTACAGAGAAGAAAGGTGAGTATAACTGTTTAGTTTTTTGGGGATGTGTGTATAGTGGGGGGGATTAGGGAAGCCACGCATACCGGGATTGGGGATGAGGGGAGCCACGCATACCGGGATTGTGGATGAGGGGAGCCACGCATAATGGGATTGGGGATGAGGGGAGCCACGCATACCGGGATTGGGGATGAGGGGAGCCACGCATACCGGGATTGGGGATGAGGGGAGACACGCATTCCAGGATAGGATGGCGGGGGCAGCACAAATACCAGGAGGGGGGCAGCACATACTAACATGGGAGACCATATACCAATAAAAATGCTCGCCACCCGGGCGTAGAACGGGTTCAATAGATATACACACACACACACACCCCATTCGGACTATAAGACGCACCCCCCATTTTCCTCCAAAATTTTGGAGGAAAAAAAGTGTGTCTTATAGTCCGAAAAATACGGTAGATTATTAAATTAAATAGAGATTTAGGATTAAATCAGTGTAGTGTACGGACAACCCCTTTAATGTTAATTGAAATCAAAACAGTTCCCCGTTGTATTAATAAGGCAGTGATTCCAACTGTATTACCACTGGGAGACCCCCAACTCACACTCCTATTTCCCGAGTGCCTTCCATGCCAAGCTTGGTTATGGAGGCTTTGGATTACCATCCATACTGTTCAGCACAGATCATGCTTCTTATGTCTTCATCGATCCCCCAGAACACAGCCCTGCATTACAGCGTCCTTCAGGCTTTGTCCAATTATTTTCTCCAAATTTGTTTGCCGATCAGTGGCAAGAGGCTGTTGAGCTACTCAATCTCCTTGTTCCTTTGGAAAATTGGCACACTCTTGCATATAACAGTAGAGAATGGCCAAATCTTACGGAGACACTGGTAGATCGCAACGAAACATGGAGAGAGCAGATGTTCAGCAGTGAACTTGGAGTCTCCCTCCTCTATGAAGCTTTGCCGTACACATCTGACTTACTCGTGAGGACTTCTCGTAATTCACATGTGCAAAAATAGTTCAATCCACAACTAAAATGCTTGAACCAACTCGTGGAAAACTGCATAAAGATAGATAAAAGGCACATTACCTGTGGGGAGCCCAAGTGTGAAGTAATTGTCAGGTCCAGGATTGAACTGGGCGATGCGATTACTTATGTATTTTGCTGCCCATTCGCTGGCCAGGGCATAGTCATCAAGAATCACCAGCCGCATGATTGTGCCCACAAGCTCTCGCCTGGCAGCATGTGGCTAACAAACTGAAAAGAGAAGCGATACACAAGATAAGAGGTGACACAATAATATACAAAAGAGGTAACACAATAATACACAGTCGTCAAGTTTGGAGACTGAAACACATTCTGGCTTTCATAAAGTTTGCTGCTTCAGCTTTTATAGTGTCAATTTGCATTAACTGTAGATTGTTATGAAGAATGATCAGATGAATTGTTAAAAAAAAAAAATGCATATTAATTTTTTCCCAAGGAAATTACTTAACCACAAAACCCCCATTTCCACAGTCATGCTTACTGAATTACAAGAGCAGGCTGGTGCTTCAAATCATGGTCTTCTGATTACCTTCAAGGAAACATGTGCAGTCATCATTGCTTTGCAGGCAAGGACATTGCTGCTTGTAAGATTGCCCCTAGATCAACCATTTATCGGGTCATTAAGAATTTAGTCTGCGGTGCATCATATACGTGCTGTGACGGATCAGCTCTTGGGTAGGCGCAGGTTCACACAGGTATGCAGTCCGCAGGTTCCAAAACAAACTGGTGGTTTATTAAATGTCCATAAACCAACCAGGAAAACAAAATATAACAGCTCTTTCAGCTGCTCGTAAAACTCGGCCCTTCAATCCGGGCCCACTAACTCCCTACACTATGTGTGCTGGAGCCTGCTTCTCCGGGTCCTACATCACCAAAGCTTGGCACTTCGGGGACACATACCTCCCGTCCACGACCTGTCCGGCAGCAACCTTACACACCCCCCCCTCTGCCCAAAGCAGGGGGGGCTTGGCACCTTCTGCCACCATACAATAGATACACAAAAGGTATAACGCAGTGTTTCCCAAACCCCATCCTCACAGACCCCACAGGTCATATTTTCAGGATTTCCTTAGTATTACACAGGTGATTGAAGTATCATCAAGGCATCAGGAATTCTCTCACCTGTGTAATACTAAGGAGATTCTGAAAACATGACCTATGGGGGTCCGTGAGGATGGGGTTTGGGAAACACTGCTATAACAGAACAAAACTAAAAATAACCAGTCCATACAGCACGTCATCAGCCGTTTAAATGTAGTGCTTTTCTCGGCCTCCAGCAGACTGAGCAGCACATGCAAGGTTTGCTCACCTTGCACAACACACAGCACCACTGAGACAGGCACAGCTGTCTTAAATCAGGCCTTCCAAGACCTGGACTGGAGGTAAGTGAGCAGCTGTTTTCCCCCCCAACTCTTTCAGCTGCTCTTGAAACCCGGCCCTTTAATCCGGGCCCATTAACTCCCTCCCAGCACTATGTGTTCTGGAGCCTGCTTCTCCATGTCCTACATCACCGAAGTTTGGTACTTCGGGGACACATACCTCCCGTCCACGACCTGTCTGGCAGCCACCTTACATTGTGTTGCACTGAGTTAGACCAGAATTGAACCAGAAGATAACTGAAGGTAACTGCACAGCCAGAGTAAAAAATGTTTCTCTTTGTTTTTACTCTCACCCCTATAGTCCTACACGTTCTACTAACCCTTCTCATCCCTACACCTAGTAATGAACTGGTCATCTCTCCCTCCATCTCACCTCCTCCTCAGATCTGTTCCTCAACATACAATCCTCTGTCTCCAAACACAGACAGCCACCTCACGCTCTCTCCTGCTGCTCCTCACTGCTGGCGATATCTCTCCAAATCATGGCCCTCCTCACCACATCCCCACAGTCACTTCTACCTCTCATCCACAATCTATCAAATTTCGACAACCTTTCTAACCCTATACCCATTGCCCATCCCCCGCTTCCCCAATCCCACTAACAGGAGCTCTATGGAACGCTCTCTCCATCTGCAACAAACTTTCCTACATCCATGACCTTTTCATTACTAACAAACTTTCCTTCCTTGGCATCAATGGTACCTGACTCACCCCATCTGACATGGCGTCTCCAGCTGCACTTTCATATGTTGGATTCCACCTTTCCCACACCCCATCGGCAAGCATGGCAAAGGAGTTTGTTTTCTCCTGTTAGATAACTGTACTCTGCTGCCCGACTAATCCACCTGTCCCCCCCGCTATTCCCTGGCCTCTCCCCTCTGTCAATCCCTTCGCTGGCTCCCCATTATCCAGAGACTCCAGTTGAAAACCCTAACCATGACATACCAAGCCATCCACAACCTGTCTCCTCCATATAACTGTGACTTAGTGTCCCGCTACATACCTGCACTCAACCTCCGATCCTCACAAGATCTCCTTCTCTACTCCCCTCTTATCTCCTCTTCCCACAATTGCACATAAGATTTCTCCCATGCATCCCCCTACTCTACAACTCTACCCCAATATATCAGACTGTTGCCAACCGTGGAAACCTTCAAAAGGAAGCTGAAGATCCACCTCTTCTGACAAGCCTACAATCTGCAGTAACCACCGATCCATCATACCACTGCACGACCAGCTCTACCCTCACCTACTGTATCCTCACCCATTCATTGAAGACTGTAAGCCCTCGCGGGCAGGGTCCTCGCTCCTCCTGTACCAGTCGGTGATTCGTTTTTGTTCAAGATTATTGTACTTGTTTTTTGCTATGTATATCCCTTTTCACATGTAAAGCGCCATGTAATAAATGGCACTATAATAAATAATAACTTAATAGGGGGAGGTTAATTTGCTGTGAAGACTTCAGGACTCCGAAGAAAGTCCAGCAAGTCCCTGTATCACTTCCTACATAGGATTCAGCTATGGAATTGGTTCAACACCAGTGCAGAGCTTGCTCAAGAATGGCAGCAGGCAGGCGTCAGTGCATCTGTACACACCGTGAGGAGAAGGATTTTGGAGGCTGTGCTGGTGTCAAGTAGGGCAGCAAAGAAACCACTTTTCTCCATGAAAAAGATGAAGAACAGGATTATAAAATGCAGTAAACTACAGTGATTGGATTACAGAGGACTGGGGTAAAGTTATTTCCCTGATGAAGGCCCCCTTCAAACTGTTAGGGACATATGGAAGAATGAATGTCCGGAGAAGAAAAGCTGAGTGCTACTTTGAGTCCTGTGTTATGCCAACAGTAAAGCACCCGAGACGAGTCATGTGTGGAGCTATCCATCATCAAAAGGGAGTGGGCTCACTCACAATTATACCTAAGAACACTGCAGGAGCATTTTTGGTGATTAACAATGCATATATGAGCATGACGGAGAATATGTCACAAGGCAAAAGTGACAACTAAGTGTCTGGGTAACATTAACATTTTGGGTTCATGGCCAGTAAACTCTCCAGATCTCAATTCGATTGTGGTCACTCCTCAAAAAGCGGGTGGACAAACAGAAATGTATGTAGTGAGCTCCTAGCACTGATTAGACAAAAATTGTCCATCGTCAGTCAGGATTTGTACATAAAGTGACACAAAACAAGATACAAGACATAGGTAAAAAAAAAACTCCATCTTCTTCGTTACGTCAATCCGTGAAAAATGGGACTGCACTCAGATGTCATCTGAGTGCAGTGCGATCTTTTCCAAGGACTCATTAACTTGCATGGCAGAGCGTGATCCGAATATTAGATGAAACTCAAGCATAGTGATTTTTGTCCTCGGACAGACTATCGGGCCGTGCACATGTCCGATTTTTCTCCTTGGACAAACACTGGTCACAGTGCGATTCAATGTTTTGTCAGATCGCACTCAGACCGAAAACACTGCTATCTGCACCAGCCTTAACATTGCAACGCTAACAATAGTGATCGCAGCAAGGACTGCTGGGAGATTTCAGCTCAGAAGCCTGCAGATCTCTGAACGCAGCTCTAGACTATCACTGGCTGTAACTCAGGATTAGTAATCGATACGTTTTTCGAAAGTTACACAATAAACTATAATAAATTACTCTCATGTGAACACAAATTCTAAAGGAGAACTCTAACACTAAGATATTAACTTAAGGAGGAATTCACACATCCGTGGTGGGATCCGAGGACCCGGCCCAGCTCTCCGGACCTGATCAGTGCCTCATCTATTCCTAGGAGGTAATCACAGATCAGCACTGGTGACCCAGCGGTTGTCAGATCTGAGCTCGGTCCGTGGAGCACAGATGTGTGAATTCAGCCTTACAGAAGTTGTCCCAGAGTAGAAAGTCAGAGCTGTTGTATTACAGCGCCACCCCTGGGCACAGGCTGTGTGTGGCATTACAGCTCAGCACCTGTCACGTCACTAGACCGGAGCTGTAGTACCAGACACAACCTGTGGCCAGGACTGGCGCTCTGTGTTCCTTTTTCTCATGGACAAACCCTGTGCAGAAAAATACAGAATCCAGGAACCTCCAAACATGGCAGACATCGCCAAGTTCTAACAGTGCATAATGGGCAGAGCTCCAGCCATACTGTCAGTGACTGGAAACCTGGTTTATAGTCCAACTGCTTACAGGTGAGAGGCTGCGGCTCCCTGTAATCACCGGCTCTGACCCGTCACCGACCATTGCTGCAGGGGACTAACCACATCCACAGGAAGCCAGGGTGCGCCCCCCCCGGACCGAGACTGCCCCCCGGGAGCTCAGTGTGGGGTGCGCAGTCATCCGCCATGTCTCCCCAATACTCAGCAGCCTCACCACCAACCACTCGCTCTGCAGCCTCCTCCCTGGTAAACGCTAGAATGTATGGGCTCCTTCCAGGTATGACGTCATTTCCGTGGGCGTGTCCTGACTGCATTATGGGCGTGTTCTAGTTTAGCACCAGACGCCATAGATTCATGCAGAAAGTGATACGGTGAAGCTTCAGGAGGAGGTCAGTGCTGGGCTCTGGGGGGGTGCTGCGGGCTTTGGGTGGTCTGGGATGATGATGATTGATGATGATGCACGCGTGTGGGGGCTCTGGGAGCTCTGTGGGGATGCTGCCGGCTGTGGTGGCATGTCTATGTCTATGGCTCTGGTGGGGGCTCTGTGGGCATGCTACGAGCTGGTGGTGGCTCTGGAGGGATGCTGCGGGTCTGTGGGGGATGGTGGGGGCATGCTGTGGGCTGGTGGGGGCTGATGATGCACGCGTGTGGGGACTCTGGGAGCTCTGTGGGGATGCTACGGGCTGTGGTGGCATGTCTATGGCTCTGGTGGGGGCTCTGTGGGCATGCTGCGGGCTGGTGGTGGCTCTGGAGGGATGCTGCGGGCTGGTGGTGGCTCTGGAGGGATGCTGCGGGCTGGTGGTGGCTCTGGAGGGATGTTGGGGGCATGCTGCGGGCTTGTGGGGGCTCTGGAGGGATGCTGCGGGCATGCTGTGGGCTTGTGGCTCTGGGGGCATGCTGCGGGCTCGTGGGTGCTCTATGGGGCTGGTGCGGGTTCTGTGGGAGCATGTTGCGGGCTCTGGAGGTAATCTGCGGGGGGGGGGGGATGATGCACCCGTGTGGGGGCTCTGGGGGGATGCTGCGGGCCGTGGTGGCATGTCTATGGCTCTGGTGGGGGCATGCTGCGGGCTGGTGGTTGCTCTGGAGGGATGCTGCAGGCTTGTGGGGGCCCTGGGTGCATGCTGCGGGCTCTGAGTGCTCTGTGGGGATGCTGAGGGCATGCTGCGGGCTCTGGAGGTATTCTGGGGGGGGATGCTGCGGGCTTGGTGATGCACGCTTGTGGGGGGGGCGGATGATGCACGCTTGTGGGGGGGGCGGATGATGCACGCTTGTGGGGGGGGGCGGATGATGCACGCTTGTGGGGGCTCTGGGGCGGATGATGCACGCTTGTGGGGGCTCTGGGGCGGATGATGCACGCTTGTGGGGGCTCTGGGGCGGATGATGCACGCTTGTGGGGGCTCTGGGGCGGATGATGCACGCTTGTGGGGGCTCTGGGGCGGATGATGCACGCTTGTGAGGGCTCTGGGGGGGGATGCTGCGGGCTGTGGTGGCATGTCTATGGCTCTGGTGGGGGCATGCTGCGGGCTGGTGGTTGCTATGGAGGGAAGCTGCAGGCTTGTGGGGGCTCTGGGTGCATGCTGCGGGCTCTGGAGGTATTCTGGGGGGATGCTGCGGGCTTGGTGATGCACGCTTGTGGGGGGGGCGGATGATGCACGCTTGTGGGGGGGGGGGCGGATGATGCACGCTTGTGGGGGGGGGGGCGGATGATGCACGCTTGTGGGGGGGGGCGGATGATGCACGCTTGTGGGGGGGGGCGGATGATGCACGCTTGTGGGGGGGGCGGGTGATGCACGCTTGTGGGGGGGCGGGTGATGCACGCTTGTGGGGGGGGCGGGTGATGCACGCTTGTGGGGGGGGCGGGTGATGCACGCTTGTGGGGGGGGCGGGTGATGCACGCTTGTGGGGGGGGCGGGTGATGCACGCTTGTGGGGGGGGCGGATTATGCACGCTTGGGGGGGGCGGATTATGCACGCTTGGGGGGGGCGGATTATGCACGCTTGGGGGGGGCGGATTATGCACGCTTGGGGGGGCGGATTATGCACGCTTGGGGGGGGCGGATTATGCACGCTTGGGGGGGGGCGGATGATGCACGCTTGGGGGGGGCGGATGATGCACGCTTGGGGGGGGCGGATGATGCACGCTTGGGGGGTGGGATGATGCACGCTTGGGGGGTGGGGCGGATGATGCACGCGTGTGGGGGCTCTGGGGGGGGGGATGATGCACGCGTGTGGGGGCTCTGGGAGCTTCGTGGGCATGCTACGGGCTGGTGGTGGCTCTGGAGGAATGCTGCGGGCTGGTGGTGGCTCTGGGGGGATGCTGCGGGCTGGCGGGGATGCTGGGGGCATGCTGCGGGCTGTGGTGGCATGTCTATTGCTCTAGTGGGGGCTGTCTAGGCATGCTGCGGGCTGGTGGGGGCTCTGGAGGGATGCTGCGGGCTCGTGGTGGCTCTGGGGGGATGCTGCGGGCTCGTGGGGATGCTGAGGGCATGGTGGGGGCTCTATGGGCATGCTACGGGCTGGTGGTGGCTCTGGAGGGATGCTGCGGGCTGGTGGTGGCTCTGGAGGGATGCTGCGGGCTTGTGGGGGCTCTGGAGGGATGCTGCGGGCATGCTGCTGGCTGGTGGGGGCTCTGGAGGGATGCTGCGGGCTCGTGGTGGCTCTGTGGGGGATGGTGGGGGCATGCTGTGGGCTTGTGGCTCTGGGGGCATGCTGCGGGCTCGTGGGTGCTCTATGGGGCTGGTGCGGGTTCTGTGGGAGCATGTTGCGGGCTCTGGAGGTAATCTGCGGGGGGGGGGGATGATGCACCCGTGTGGGGGCTCTGGGGGGGGGGGTCGGATGATGCACGCGTGTGGGGGCTCTGTGGGGATGCTGCGGGCTGTGGTGGCATGTCTATGGCTCTGGTGGGGGCATGCTGCGGGCTGGTGGTTGCTCTGGAGGGATGCTGCAGGCTTGTGGGGGCCCTGGGTGCATGCTGCGGGCTCTGAGTGCTCTGTGGGGATGCTGAGGGCATGCTGCGGGCTCTGGAGGTATTCTGGGGGGGGATGCTGCGGGCTTGGTGATGCACGCTTGTGGGGGGGGGGCGGATGATGCACGCTTGTGGGGGGGGCGGATGATGCACGCTTGTGGGGGGGGGCGGATGATGCACGCTTGTGGGGGGGGGCGGATGATGCACGCTTGTGGGGGGGGGCGGATGATGCACGCTTGTGGGGGGGCGGATGATGCACGCTTGTGGGGGCTCTGGGGGGATGATGCACGCTTGTGGGGGCTCTGGGGGGATGCTGCGGGCTGTGGTGGCATGTCTATGGCTCTGGTGGGGGCATGCTGCGGGCTGGTGGTTGCTCTGGAGGGAAGCTGCAGGCTTGTGGGGGCTCTGGGTGCATGCTGCGGGCTCTGGAGGTATTCTGGGGGGGATGCTGCGGGCTTGGTGATGCACGCTTGTGGGGGGGGCGGATGATGCACGCTTGTGGGGGGGGGCGGATGATGCACGCTTGTGGGGGGGGGCGGATGATGCACGCTTGTGGGGGGGGGCGGATGATGCACGCTTGTGGGGGGGGGCGGATGATGCACGCTTGGGGGGGCGGATGATGCACGCTTGGGGGGGCGGATGATGCACGCTTGGGGGGGCGGATGATGCACGCTTGGGGGGGGGGCGGATGATGCACGCTTGGGGGGGGGGGCGGATGATGCACGCTTGGGGGGGGGGGCGGATGATGCACGCTTGGGGGGGGGGCGGATGATGCACGCTTGGGGGGGGGGGGGCGGATGATGCACGCTTGGGGGGGGGGGCGGATGATGCACGCTTGGGGGGGGGGGCGGATGATGCACGCTTGGGGGGGGGCGGATGATGCACGCTTGGGGGGGCTCTGGGGGGGGGATGATGCACGCGTGTGGGGGCTCTGGGAGCTCCGTGGGCATGCTACGGGCTGGTGGTGGCTCTGGAGGAATGCTGCGGGCTTGTGGGGGCATGCTGCGGGCTGGTGGTGGCTCTGGAGGGATGCTGCTGGCTCGTGGTGGCTCTGGGGGGATGCTGCGGGCTGGTGGGGATGCTGGGGGCATGCTGCGGGCTGTGGTGGCATGTCTATTGCTCTAGTGGGGGCTGTCTAGGCATGCTGCGGGCTGGTGGGGGCTCTGGAGGGATGCTGCGGGCTCGTGGTGGCTCTGGGGGGATGCTGCGGGCTCGTGGTGGCTCTGGGGGGATGCTGCGGGCTGGTGGGGATGCTGAGGGCATGGTGGGGCTCTATGGGCATGCTACGGGCTGGTGGTGGCTCTGGAGGGATGCTGGTGGGGATGCTGGGGGCATGCTGCGGGCTGTGGTGGCATGTCTATTGCTCTGGTGGGGGCTGTGTGAGCATGCTGCGGGCTGGTGGTGGCTCTGGAGGAATGCTGCGGGTTTGTGGGGACGCTGGGGGCATGCTGCTTGCTCGTGGGGGCTCTGGGGGGGCTGATGATGCACGCATGTGGGGGCTCTGTGGGGATGCTGCGGGCTGTGGTGGCATGTCTATGGCTCTGGTGGGGGTATGCTGCGGGCTGGTGGTTGCTCTGGAGGGATGCTGCAGGCTTGTGGGGGCTCTGGGTGCATTCTGCGGGCTCTGGGTGCTCTGTGGGGATACTGAGGGCATGCTGCGGGCTCTGGAGGTATTCTGGGGGGGATGCTGCGGGCTGGATGATGCACGGTTGTGGGGGGGCAGATGATGCACGCTTGTGGGGGGGCAGACTATGCACGCTTGTGGGGGGGCAGACTATGCACGCTTGTGGGGGGGCAGACGATGCACGCTTGTGGGGGGGCAGACGATGCACGCTTGTGGGGGGGCAGACGATGCACGCTTGTGGGGGGGCAGACGATGCACGCTTGTGGGGGGGCAGACGATGCACGCTTGTGGGGGGGCAGACGATGCACGCTTGTGGGGGGGCAGACGATGCACGCTTGTGGGGGGGCAGACGATGCACGCTTGTGGGGGGGCAGACGATGCACGCTTGTGGGGGGGCAGACGATGCACGCTTGTGGGGGGGCAGACGATGCACGCTTGTGGGGGGGCAGACGATGCACGCTTGTGGGGGGGCAGACGATGCACGCTTGTGGGGGGGCAGACGATGCACGCTTGTGGGGGGGCAGACGATGCACGCTTGTGGGGGGGCAGACGATGCACGCTTGTGGGGGGGCAGACGATGCACGCTTGTGGGGGGGCAGACGATGCACGCTTGTGGGGGGGCAGACGATGCACGCTTGTGGGGGGGCAGACGATGCACGCTTGTGGGGGGGCAGACGATGCACGCTTGTGGGGGGGCAGACGATGCACGCTTGTGGGGGGGCAGACGATGCACGCTTGTGGGGGGGCAGACGATGCACGCTTGTGGGGGGGCAGACGATGCACGCTTGTGGGGGGGGCAGACGATGCACGCTTGTGGGGGGGCAGACGATGCACGCTTGTGGGGGGGGCGGACGATGCACGCTTGTGGGGGGGGGGGCGGACGATGCACGCTTGTGGGGGGGGGCGGACGATGCACGCTTGTGGGGGGGGGCGGACGATGCACGCTTGTGGGGGGGGGCGGACGATGCACGCTTGTGTGGGGGGGGCGGACGATGCACGCTTGTGTGGGGGGGGCGGACGATGCACGCTTGTGTGGGGGGGGCGGACGATGCACGCTTGTGGGGGGGGGCGGACGATGCACGCTTGTGGGGGACGGGCGGATGATGCACGCTTGTGGGGGACGGACGGATGATGCACGCTTGTGGGGGGGGGGGCGTCCCAGCAGATGGCCCCCTGCAAACATTATATCCCCCCAGAGACCCCATAAGGAGAGTGTGCCCGCCCCCCTGCAGCCCCCTATTCAGCCCTGGCAGCCGGCAACATCACCATCCCCATGGCCTCATAGCTGAAATCATGGAACTTGTATTCAGCTTCCAAAAAGTCCATCAGCCTCACCTTCCAGGGCTCCTGCCTTTTCGAATAGCTAGATAAGATGATCTCTAATGCCATGGGGGGTAAGAGTATTTTGTTTCTGCAACAGAGGGCCAAATGCCCTCCTCCCAAGAGACGCACAGTCCAGTTTTGGTCCTTTCGGAAATTTTCAGTGTAGAAAAGCAACCAAAAGGACAACACTCCGGCCCACCAGGAAAAGAAGAGACCTTCCTTTAGGCTAGCCCCCTCCTGGCATCAACGAACCCACCAGCGCTGGTCTGCCAGGCCCGGATCTAGAAGATTCCCACCTGGGATGTTTCTCAGGGTGGGTGGCCGTCTCCTTTGGTTCCAGGATGAGTGGCTCTCGGTAGTCAACAACTCTTGGGTCTGAGACGTTGTCGACTACAGCCACAAAATAGATTTTTCCACGCTGCCTTGTTTTCGAGACCAATTTCCCTAAAGACCCCCTTCCCTTATTCCTGGGTTTTTCAAGGCTATTGATTTGCTATCCAAAGCAGGCATCATGATCTCAGTTCCAGGACGCTGAGACATCAGACACCGGAGGCAGGCCGAGGGGTCGGGGCAAAGCCAAAGACCTTACCCACAATCCTCCCATAAATGCACTTTTATAAAATTAGAATTATTTCTATACATAATGGTAAAATGTTATTTCTATAATATTTCTACAATTAAACGTTTGAGATTTCTGTGGTAATGGTTATTTTGTTTCTTTTAAACCTGTTCTGAATGTAAATAAAACATTTCTCTGATTAAGTTTCCACATTGTATTTTAGCCTTTCATTTTACTCATAGGGCAGGAAAAGCCCATGATGCACCTGTGTAAACCATATAAAAGGTACTGTAATAACATGGCTTAGACAGGTAACCCACTTTTCAAACAATGAAGTTCACTTGTACAAGCTGCATAGATGAAAACCTGCTTTAGGCTGTGTGCCCACGATGCAGAAATGCTCAGGATTTTATCCTGAGAGTTTCTGCAACTCCCTGGCAGAAAAAAACGCATGCGGATTGTCCATGCGGATCGAGCATGCGGATTGTCCATGCAGATCGTGCATGCTGTAAGGCAGCGCTAGTCATCATCCTGGGGAATACTCGCTGCAGCGCGTCAATTAATGCACACCAGCAATGTCTTTCTGGTTTTCACACTTCAGCAGTTTATTATACTTCATAAACCGCAGTTCACACATATAATGTCCACGAGCTCAAGTGGCAGACAGGCCCACTTGGCTTCAGATACAGCCTTCAGCAAGGTAATACTATAGCAATGTCCATATAACAAAGTGTATTACCTTTGTCAGGTTTTAGCTGCTTCAGTCCATTTGGTTCCGCCACCACTGTGGCTCTACAGCTTACCACACGTGGTCTCCAGCCCTTATCCCGTCCAAGGCCACTGGCATCTCTCACACACACAGATCCAGGCTCTGCCCTCCAGGACGCTTATCCTCCAAAACCTGTGGCTCTCCAAGGCTTACTGGCATCACTTACACACACAAGGATCCAGGCTTCACCCTCCAGGAGTCCACCAAGCTTCATCAGGCCTCACACGGTGCCACACACACAGGTAACAGGCCTCAGGCCTCACGCCTATCACACCCCTTGCACCCCTGCATACTTCTGTCTCAAATTACCAGGGTTTTTATATCCTATAGAAACAGCCACAGGACCTGTGCTTATCTCACAGTCACATGTCCAGACCTTCTGTTGTGCAAAAGGACCTGTGTGATGTCACAGTCATGTGACCAGTCAGCTGAGGGAGGTACGTGGTCCGTCAAAACACACACTGAACCATTAAAGGGATGCCTGCTGCATCACAATGCGGATTGTACATGCGTTTTGCTGCCAGGGACAAGCGGAAGTGAAGCGTTCTTCACTTGCATTTCCGCATGCGGGTTGTCAAGCGCTTTCCAAGCGATTTTAGCATCACTTGGAAAGTGTTTGACAACTTGGTCACACTAAATAAATCCATGCAACCGGCATTGATTTATATAGTGTGACCGAAAGAATGTTAAAAAAATAAATATATACTTACCCTCTGATGGCCCCCGGTGTCCTGCTTTCCCTCCGTTCTCCCTTGCCAGCAGCGATACACTGAAGGACCTGCCGACGTCAGCGTCGCGTGACCTGTCACATGACTATAATGTCAGCACAGGTCCTTCAGTACATCGCGAACTGCCGGCATGAGAGGAGGAGTGCAGCGGGGGGCCGCCAGAAGGTAAGTATATATTTATTTTTTATTTTATTCTTTTTTTTTTCTTTGCAGTTTTCTATGGTACCCTGGTCCGGAGGAGTCTCCTCTCCTCTATACCTGGGTACCATCCGCACACTAGAACGCATGGAATGCGCATCTACATATACAGTGATGCGTAATCCATACGATCTAATGCAAGTAAGTGGCGGCGAAAACGCAGCACTTCCGCAAAATAATTGGTAGTGCTGTGTTTTTTTCCGCAATGATGATCCGCAGAGGAAATTTCCGCAGCATGTGCACAGCACATGCGGATTATCATTGGGGAACATGGCAGGCCTTCTACCATGTGTTTTTTAAGCGTTTCTGCAGCGTTTTTGCTTAAAAAATGCAACGTGGGCACACAGCCTTAAGGGAACCTGTCACCTGTTTTTCCCCATATAAAGTACGACCACCACCTGTATGACCTAGAATGCTGTAAAGAAGTCGGACGGTACTAGATAGTGCCTGCCGTGCCTCAGACCACACGGGAGGACGGTACTAGATAGTGCCTGCCGTGCCTCAGACCACACGAGTGGACGGTACTAGATAGTGCCTGCCGCTCTTCAGACCACACGGGAGGGACTGTACTAGATAGTGCCTGCCGTGCTTCAGACCACACGAGAGGACGGTACTAGATAGTGCCTGCCGCTCTTCAGACCACACGGGAGGACTGTACTAGATTGTGCCTGCCGTGCTTCAGACCACACGAGAGGACGGTACTAGATTGTGCCTGCCGTGCTTCAGACCACACGGGAGGACGGTACTAGATAGTGCCTGCCGTGCCTCAGACCACACGAGAGGACGGTACTAGATAGTGCCTGCTGCTCTTCAGACCACACGGGAGGACTGTACTAGATAGTGCCTGCCGTGCTTCAGACCACACGAGTGGACGGTACTAGATTGTGCCTGCCGTGCCTCAGACCACACGGGAGGACTGTACTAGATTGTGCCTGCCGTGCCTCAGACCACACGGGAGGACTGTACTAGATTGTGCCTGCCGTGCCTCAGACCACACGGGAGGACTGTACTAGATTGTGCCTGCCGTGCCTCAGACCGCACGGGAGGACGGTACTAGATAGTGCCTGCCGTGCCTCAGACCACACGAGTGGACGGTACTAGATAGTGCCTGCCGTGCTTCAGACCACACGAGTGGACGGTACTAGATTGTGCCTGCCGTGCCTCAGACCACACGGGAGCACGGTACTAGATAGTGCCTGCCGTGCCTCAGACCACACGGGAGGACTGTACTAGATTGTGCCTGCCGTGCCTCAGACCACACGGGAGGACTGTACTAGATTGTGCCTGCCGTGCCTCAGACCACAGGAGAGGACGGTACTAGATTGTGCCTGCCGTGCCTCAGACCACACGAGAGGACGGTACTAGATTGTGCCTGCCGTGCCCCAGACCACACGGGAGGACGGTACTAGATTGTGCCTGCCGCTCTTCAGACCACATGAGAGGACGGTACTAGATTGTGCCTGCCGTGCCTCAGACCGCACGGGAGGACTGTACTAGATTGTGCCTGCCGTTCTTCAGACCACACGGGAGGACGGTACTAGATTGTGCCTGCCGTGCCTCAGACCGCACGGGAGGACGGTACTAGATAGTGCCTGCCGTGCCTCAGACCACACGGGAGGACGGTACTAGATAGTGCCTGCCGTGCCTCAGAGCACACGGGAGGACGGTACTAGATAGTGCCTGCCGCTCTTCAGACCGCACGGGAGGACGGTACTAGATAGTGCCTGCCGCTCTTCAGACCACATGCTGCAGATAAAAAAAAGAAATCAAAATATGACTGAAAGAGCACCACAGCAACAAAATATAGTACATTGATAAACAGTGTTATAATTATATCTATAATATAATCAGCTAAGCGTCCCTCTGTCTGAAGCCTCGATAGACTGCGCATGTGTGACGCGCAGTCTGGCTCTAGACAGAAGAACGCATGGAGCTGTTACAGGTAAGAGGAGTGTATGGCGCCGGAGATCGCGGTATGCCGAGACACTGAACACATACCGCGTTCTCCGGCGCCATACTTATATACTTACTTGACTGGGAGGAGCGTTGCAGCGGCGCTTCTCTTCTCGCCGGAGACCGGGGCAGGAGTGAGGCGTCGGATCAGCTCATGTGCATAGCGCTATCCGGCGCCATTTTACTGAAGACACATTTGCAGTGTCTCTTCAGCAAAGTGGCGCCGGACAGCGCGGTATGGGCACGCACGTACTCCGGCGCTGCACTCCTCCTCCGGCAGAGCAGGACACAGCAGCGCTGGAGCACAGGGAAGAAAGGTGAGTATAAGTGTTTATTTTTTTGTATGTGTGTGCAGCGTGAAAGAGATGAGGGGGCCACACATACCAGGATTGGGGGGTGAGGGACGCCATGCATACCAGGATTGGGGGGTGAGGGACGCCATGCATACCAGGATTGGGGGATGAGGGACGCCATGCATACCAGGATTGGGGGATGAGGGACGCCATGCATACCAGGATTGGGGGATGAGGGACGCCATGCATACCAGGATTGGGGGATGAGGGACGCCATGCATACCAGGATTGGGGGATGAGGGATGCCATACATACCAGGATTGGGGGGTGAGGGGCCCCATCCATACCAGGATTGGGGGATGAGGGGCCCTATGCATACCAGGATTAGAGGATGAGGGATGCCATACATACCAGGATTGGGGGATGAGGGGTGCCATGCATACCAGGATTGGGGATGAGGGGTGCCACGCATACCAGCATTGGGCAATGAGGGGGGCCACGCATACCAGGATTGGGGGATGAGGGGTACCATGCATACCAGGATTGGGGGATGAGGGGGCCACACATACCAGCATTGGGGGATGAGGGGGGCCACGCATACCAGAATTGGGGTGAGAGGTGCCATGCATCCCAGTATAGGATGATGGGGGCAGCACAAATACCAGGAGGGGGGCAGCACATACCAGCATGGAAGACCATATACCAATAAAGATGCTCGCCACCCGGGTGTAGAACGGATTCAGTAGTGTGAGAGAAAAGAATCCATCTTGTTTCTCTGTGGTATCCATTTTGTTTTCACTCTTATGTAATGGTCATCAGGTAACACTGATGGGCAGTGAGGTTTCACATTACTATTCACTCCCTTAAGGTTACTATTGGTTCATAGGTCAGAGGGAAACATTCCTTTGTCTCTGACCCTATTTAAAGTGCCACATGTGCTAATAAAGCAGAAGTCTTTTCTAGTACACCATACAAGGCTGTGCTGTATTGATTTCCCGAGCGCTCGTAAAACAAATCTTATTAATTTGGAGTTCGGAAGGCATAGAAGAGAGCGTATTTCGCTCACAGTAGCTAGTTTATTTATACGGGGCTGTTCACCGTATCCGGGACAGTTGGAACTAGAGCTGAGAGGATCAATTCTTGGGACGCTGGACAGGAGGCCACGAATCCCTTACCTATAGTGTTGCACGAGCATGCTCGGTTTACCCTTTCACCGTGCACGCTCGGTTGCTGCCCGAGTATTTTCGGCGTGCTCGGTATCTATGCTCGGGCCGCTGGGGCTGTTAGACAGCTGTGACACATGCAGGGATTGCCTAACAAACATGCAATCCCTGCATGTGTCACAGCTGTCTAACAGCCGCGACACATGCAGCCGCGGCGGCTCAAGCATAGATGCCGAAAATACTCAGGCAGCACCTGAGCATGCTCTGTGAGAGGGTTAAGAGAACACGCTCATGCATCACTACTAACCTTACCTCATCCGGCGTGACTTTTGATGAGGCTGGCATGGTGTCATCTGTGCGTCGTGCTTCTTTCACTTGGGATCTATGGATTTATTTTCTGTCCATTCCACTTTCTCATCTTTATGTAGCTTCACTATTTGACATTGGCTTTTTTGTGTCTGCAAGGCCGTGTTCACATGTTGAATAAATACTGTATTTTTTTTTTTGTTTTCTGCAGATGTCCACACCAAACTACACAATAACAATCTTCTCTGATTATTGCGTACTTGCTGCATTTTTTATGCCTTTTCCCCCTTATTTGATGTTTTTTGGTGCAGATGTGAAGCCGCATTGTTCATTTTTTGTTATAATACAGAATGGCTTTGATTCTGCACTTAAGGTAACTGCAGTCTTTTTACATGCGTTTTCTCTCTTTTTAGGCTCCACATAGAAGCCTCCAGACGTAAAATAAACCATAACCGTACAGATCAGCAGCGTCTTTAGACCACAGAGCCGTTTTCATGAAATCACATTCACTTTTCTTGGCCATTTAAATGCTGCAAAATGACTGTTCCAAAAAAGCAGCTGAAAAAACACAGCACTTATGCTACATCTGAACACGGCCTAAATGTGCAAGTGCAGTGGATGTGATTTAATGAAATCTACGCCTGCAGTGAGTCTAAAGACGCTGCTGAACTGTGCGGATTTCATGCATTTTATTATATATATATATAAGCCTCTGTGGAGCCTGTAAAAAAAAAAAAACATTTTTAAGCTCAAAAATCTAAGTTTTTCTGTAGTATTAAAAATGTAGATTCACAGCTTCACCAAAACACATTTTAAGGGGGAAAACTCAAAAGAAACTCAGCAAACACACAATAATAAGATTGTTATTTTGTTGTATGGTGCGGACACCTGCATAAAAAAATGCAGTCTTCATGTTGTGTGAACTTGGCTTTAGTGTTACATTTTATTCAACTTTTTATTTAATTTTTATGGCTTTAATAAAGACTAGCACACCTTTTCATTTTGTGGGATTGAAATTCAGCTGTTATACAGAGCTGAGTGCAGAACACAAAAATATATTTTTATAATTTGCCAGTGTGATAGCGCAAGGTATAGTAGCCCACCTTATCAGTTTTTGGGGGTGAAATTGATTTGTATGCACAGTAAAAAAAATATAATTTTTTTTCTGTTGCTAGCCAGAGTCCACCTAGTCCTTTTGTGGTGGTAAAATTCAGCTGTATGCAGAGACACCTCGTACACGTGCGGCTCTGCTCCACACACCTCGTACACACGCGGCTCCGCTCTGCACACCTCGTACACGCACTGCTCCGCTCCATACACTTTGTACACGCGCAGCTCCGCTCTGCACACCTCGTACACGCACTCCTCCACTCCGTACAGCTCGTACGTGCACGGCTCCGCTCCATACACTTTGTACACGCGCAGCTCCGCTCTGCACACCTCGTACATGCACGGCTCCGCTCCGTACAGCTCGTACACGCAGGCTCCGTTCCGTACAACTCGTACACGCGCGGCTCCGCTCCGTACACCTTGTACACGCATGGATCCGCTCCGCTCCGCACACCTCATACACGCGTGTCTCTGCTCCATACACCTCGTACACGCGCGGCTATGCTCCGTACATGAGTGGCTCCACTCCGCACACTCGTACACGTGCGGCTCTGCTCCGCACACCTCGTACACGTATGGTTCCGCTCCATACACTTTGTACACGCGCAGCTCCGCTCTGCATACCTCGTACATGCACGGCTCTGCTCCGTACAGCTTGTACACGCGCGGCTCCACTCCATACAGCTCGTACACGCGCGGCTCCGCTCTGGTACTGCTCGTACACGCGCGGCTCCGCTCCGTACACTTTGTACACGCACGGATCCGCTCCGCTCCGCACACCTCATACACGCGCAGCTCCGCTCCGTACAACTCGTACATGCGTGTTTCCGCTCCACAAGCCTCGTAACGCACAGCTACGCTCTGCACACCTCGTATACGCGCGACTCTGCTCCGCACACCTCGTACACGTGCGGCTCCGCTCCGTACACCTCGTACACGCGTGGCTCCGCTCCGCACACATCGTACACACGCGGCTCTGCTCCGTACACCTCGTCCACGCGTGGCTCCGCTCCGCACACCTCATACACGCGCGGCTCCGCTCCGTACACCTTGTACACGCGTGGATCCGCTCCGCACACCTCGTACACGCATGGCTCCGTTCCATACACGTCGTACACGCGCGGTTTCGCTCCTTACACGTCGTACACGCGCGGCTCCGCTCCTCACACCTCGTACACACGCGGCTCTGCACACTCGTACTCGCGTGGCTCTGCTCCGTACACTTCGTACGCGCGTGGCTCCGCACACCTCCTTACACCTCGTACACGTGCAACTCCGCTCTGCACACTCGTACACGCGCTGCTCTGCTCTGTACACCTCGTACACATGCGGCTCTCCTCCGCACACCTTGTACACGCGTGGCTCCGCACCGTACATCTCGTACACGCGCGGCTCCGCTCCAGCTCCGCACACTCGTACACGCGCTGCTCTGCTCAGTACACTTCGTACACCCGCGGCTCCGCTCTGCACATCTTGTACACGCGTGGCTCTGCTCTGCACACATCGTACACGCGTGGCTCTGCTCTGCACACATCGTACACGCGCGGCTCTGCTCCGCACACATCGTACACGCGCGACTCAGCTCCATACAACTCGTACATGTGCGGCTCCACTCTGTACACCTAGTACACATGCGGCTCCGCTCCGTACACCTCGTACATGCACTGCTCTGCTCTGTACACCTCGTACACGCGTGGCTCCGCACACCTCGTACACGCGCAGCTTCGCTCCGCAGACTCGTAATTGCGCGGCTCTGCTCCATACACCTCGTACACACGCGACTCCGCTCCGCACACATCATTCAAGCTCAACTCCGCTCCGTACAACTCGTGCAAACTACTCTGTACACCTCGTACACACGCGGCTCCGCTTCGCACACTCGTACACGCGCGACTCCACTCCATACACCTCGTACACGCTCAGCTCCGCTCCGTACAGCTCGTACACGCTCGGCTCCTCTCCGTACAGCTCGTCCACGCGCGGCTCCGCTCCGTACACCTTGTACACGTGCGGATCCGCTCCGCACACTCGTACACGCGCTGCTCTGCTCTGTACACCTCGTACACGCTCGGCTCTGCTCCGTACACCTCGTACACTTGTGGCTCCGCTCTGTACAACGTGGCTTCGCTCCATACATCTTGTACACGCTCGGCTCCGCTCCAGCTCCGCACACATCGTACAAGCGCTGCTCTGCTCCGCACACATCGTACACGCGCGACGCCACTCCGTACACCTTGTACACATGATGATCCGCTCCGCACACTCGTACATTCGCGGCTCTGCTCCGTACACCTCGTACACACGTGGCTTCGCTCCGTACACCTTGTACACATGTGAATCCGCTTCGTACTCCTTGTACACAAGCGGATCCGCTCCGCACACTCGTACACCCGCGGCTCTGCTCCGTACACCTCGTACACGTGGCTTCACTCTGTACATTTCGTACACGCCACGCTCCGCTCCAGCTCTGCACACTTGTACACGCTCTGCTCTGTACACCTCGAACACGGGCGACTCCGCACACCTCGTACTTGTGCGGTCTCGCTCCGTACACCTTGTACACGTGCGGCTCCTCTCCAGCTCGGCACACTCGTACACGTGCTGCTCTGCTCTGTACACCTCGAACATGCGCGGCTCCGCTCTGCACATCTCGTACACGGGCGGCTCTGCTCCGCACACATCGTACACGTGTGACGCCGCTCCGTACGCCTTGTACACGCGCGGCTCAGCTCCGTACAATTCGTACATGTGCGGCTCCGCTCCGTACACCTCGTACACGGGCGGCTCCGCTCCACACACTCGTACACGCGCGGCTCTGCTTCGTACACCTCGTACACGTGCAGCTCTGCTTTGTACACGCGTGACTCTGCTCTGCTCTTACATCTCGTACACACGCGGCTCCGCTCCGCACACTCGTACACGCGCGGCTCCGCTCTGTACACCTCAAACACGCGCGGCTCTGCTCCGTACGCTTCGTAAACGCGTGGCTCCGGTCCGTACTCCTCATATAAGCGTGGCTCCGCTCCGTACACCTCGTACATGCGCGGCTCCGCTCCACTCTGAACACTCGTACACGCGCTGCTCTGCTCCGCACACCTTGTACACGCACGTCTACGCTCCGTACACCTCGTACTTGCGCAGCTTTGCTCCGTACACCTCGTACTTGGCGGCGTCTCTCCGTACACCTTTTACACGTGCGGCTCCACTCCGCTCCGCACACATCGTACACGTGCGGTTCCGCTCCGTACACCTCGTACACGCGCTGCTCTGCTCTGCACACCTTGTAAATGCGCGACTCTGCTCCGCACACCTCATACACGTGCGGCTTCGCTCCATACACCTCGTACACGCGTGGCTCCGCTCCTTACACGTCGTACACTCGCTGCTCTGCTCTGTACACCGCGTACACGTGCGGCTCTGCTCTGCACACCTCGTACATGCGCGGCTCCGCTCTGCACACCTCATACACGTGCGGCTCCGCTCCTTACACATCGTACACTCGCTGCTCTGCTCTGTACTCCTCGTACACGTGCGGCTCTGCTCTGTACACCTCGTACACGCGCGGCTCCGCTCCGCACACTCGTACATGGGCGGCTCCGCTTCGCACACTCGTACACACGCGGCTCTGTTCCGTACACCTCGTACACGCGCGGCTCTGCACCGTACACCTCACACATGCGTGACTGCTCCGAACACCTCGTACACTCGCGGCTCCGCTCCGCACACTCATACACGCGCAGCTCTGCACCTTACATCTCGTACACACGCGGCTCCGCTCCGCACACTCGTACACGCGCGGCTCTGCTCTGTACACTTCGTACACCCGCGGCTCCGCACACTCGTACACGCGCGGCTCCACTCCGCACACTCGTATACGCGCGGCTCTGCTCCGTACACCTCGTACACGCGCGTTTCTGCTCCGTACACCTCGTACACTCGCAGCTCCGCACACTCGTACACGCATGGCTCCGCTCCGCACACTCGTACATGCGTGGCTCTGCTCCGTACACCTCGTACATGCGCAGCTCTGCTCCGTACCCCTCATACACGCGTGACTCTGCTCTGTACACCTCGTACACTCGCGGCTCCGCACACTCGTACATGCGCGGCTCTGCTCCTTACATCTCGTACACACGCGGCTCCGCTCCGCACACTCGTACACTGGAGACTCTGCTCCATACACCTCCTACACGCGTGGCTCCGCTTTGTACACCTCGTACACACGCGGCTCCGCTCCGCACACTCGTACACTGGAGACTCTGCTCCATACACCTCCTACACGCGTGGCTCCGCTTTGAACACCTCGAACACGCGCGGCTCCGCTCCGTACACCTCGTACAAGCGTGGCTCCGCTCCGTACACCTCGTACACGCGCGGCTCTGCTCCTTGCACGTCGTTCACGTGCGGCTCCGCTCCGCACACCTTGTAAACGCGTGGCTTTGCTCCGTACACCTTGTACACGCGCGGATCCGCTCCGCACACTGGTACTAGCGCGGCTCTACTCCGTACACTTCATACACGCGTGGCTCCGCTCTGCACATATCGTACACGCCCGACTCTGCTTCGTACAGCTCGTACACGCGCGGCTCCGCTCGGCACACCTCATACACGCGTGGCTCAGCTCCACACACATCGTACACGCTCGACTCCACTCCACACACCTCGTACACGTGCGGCTCTGCTCCACACACCTCGTACACGCGTGTCTCTGCTCCACACACCTCGTACACGTGCGGCTCCGCTCCGCACACCTCGTACACGCACGGTTCCGCTCCGTACAGCTCGTACACTTGCTGCTCCGCTCCGTACACCTCATACACGCGTGGCTCCGCTCCGTACACCTCGCACACGCACGGTTCCGCTCCGCACACCTCGTCCACGGGCGGCTCTGCTCCACAACCTCATACACGCTGGGCTCCGCTCTGCACACCTCGTACACGCACGGCTCCTCTCCCTACAGCTCGTACACGCACGGCTCCACTCCTTAAATGTCGTACACGTGCGGCTCCGCACACCTCGTACACACGCGGCTCCGCTCTGTAAACCTCGTAAATGCGTGGCTCCGCTCCGTACACCTCGTAAACTCGCGGCTCCACTCCGTACACCTCATACACGTGCGGCTCCGCTCCGCACACTCGTACACGCGCTGCTCTGATCCATACACCTCGTACACGCGCGGCTCCGATCCGTACGGCTCGTACACGCGTGGCTCCGCTCCGTACAGCTTGTACATGCGCGGCTCCGCTCCGTACACCTTGTACACGTGTGGATCCGCTCCGCAAACTCGTACACACGCTGCTCTGCTCTGTACACCTCGTACACGCGCGGCTCCGCTGTGCACACTCGTACACGTGTGGCTATGCTCCGTACACCTCGTACATGCACAGCTATGCTCCGTACAGCTAGTACACGTGCGGCTCCGCGCTGTACACCTAGTACAAGCGCGGATCTGCTCCGCACACTCGTACACTCACTGCTCTGCTCTGTACACCTCGTACACATGCGGCTCCGCTCCGCACACCTTGTACATGCGCGGCTCTGCTCCGTACACCTAGTACACATGTGGCTCCGCTCCGTACACGCGTTGCTTCGCTCCGTACATCTCGTACACACGCGGCTCCGCTCCAGCTCTGCACACTCGTACACATGCTGCTCTGCTCTGTACACCTCGTACATGGGTGGCTCTGCTCCGCACACATCGTACACACGCGACGCTGCTCTGTACGCCTTGTACATGTGCGGCTCAACTCCGTACAACTCGTAGAAGCGCGGCTCCGCTCTATACACCTCGTACACGCGCAGCTCTGCTCCGTACACCTCATAGACGCGCAATACCCCTCCGTACACCGCGTACACGTGTGGCTCTGCTCCGTACACCTCGTACACGCGTGACTCCGCTCCGCACACCTTGTACACTTGCGGATCTGCTCCGCACACCTCATACACGCGTGTCTCCGCTCTGCACACCTCGTACACGCACGGCTGTGCTCCACAACTCGTACACGCGCGGCTCCGCTCCGCACACCTCGTACATGCAAGGTTCCGCTCCGTACAGCTCGTACACGCGTGGCTCCGCTCCGTACAGCTCGTACATGCGCGGCTCCGCTCCGTACACCTTGTACACGTGCGGATCTGCTCCGCACACCTCATACACGCGTGTCTCCGCTCTGCACACCTCGTACACGCACGGCTGTGCTCCACAACTCGTACACGTGCGGCTCCGCTCCGCACACCTCGTACACGCGCGGCTCAGCTCCACACACCTCGTACACGCGTGTCTCCGCTCCACACACCTCGTACATGCGCGGCTCCGCTCTGCACATTTCGTACACGCGCGGCTCTGCTGCGCACACTTTGTACATGCGCGGATCCGCTCCACACACTCGTACACGCGCTGCCATGCTGTGTACACCTCATACACACACGGCTCCGCTCCACACACCTCGTACATGCGCGGCTCCGCTCCGCACACCTTGTACATGCGCGGCTCCGCTCCGCACACCTTGTACACGCGCAACTCCGCTTTGCACACCTCGTACACGCGTGACTCCGCACACTCGTACATGCGCAGCTCTGCTCCGCACATCTCGTACACGCACGGTTCCGCTCCATACACTTTGTACACGCGCAGCTCCGTTCTGCACATCGTACACGCACGGCTCCGCTCCGTACAGCTCGTACACGCGCGGCTCTGCTCCGTACAGCTCGTACACGCGCGGCTCCACTCCGTACACCTTGTACACACACGGATCCGCTCCAGCTCTGCACACTCGTACACATGCTGCTCTGCTCTGTACACCTCGTACATGGGTGGCTCTGCTCCGCACACATCGTACACACACGACGCTGCTCCGTACGCCTTGTACATGTGCGGCTCAACTCCGTACAACTCGTAGAAGCGCGGCTCCGCTCTATACACCTCGTACACGTGCGGCTCTGCTCCGTACACCTCATAGACGCGCAATACCCCTCCGTACACCGCGTACATGTGTGGCTCTGCTCCGTACACCTCGTACACGCGTGACTCCGCTCCGCACACCTTGTACACTTGCAGATCTGCTCCGCACACCTCATACACGCGTGTCTCCGCTCTGCACACCTCGTACATGCAAGGTTCCGCTCCGTACAGCTCGTACACGCGTGGCTCCGCTCTGTACAGCTCGTACATGCGCGGCTCCGCTCCGTACACCTTGTACACGTGCGGATCTGCTCCGCACACCTCATACACGCGTGTCTCCGCTCTGCACACCTCGTACACGCACGGCTGTGCTCCACAACTCGTACACGTGCGGCTCCGCTCCGCACACCTCGTACACGCGCGGCTCAGCTCCACACACCTCGTACATGCGTGTCTCCGCTCCACACACCTAGTACATGCGCGGCTCCGCTCTGCACATTTCGTACACGTGCGGCTCTGCTGCGCACACTCGTACATGCGCGGATCCGCTCCACACACTCGTACACGCGCTGCCATGCTGTGTACACCTCATACACACACGGCTCCGCTCCACACACCTCGTACATGCGCGGCTCCGCTCCGCACACCTTGTACAAGCGCAACTCCGCTTTGCACACCTCGTACACGCGTGACTCCGCACACTCGTACATGCGCAGCTCTGCTCCGCACATCTCGTACACGCACGGTTCCGCTCCATACACTTTGTACACGCGCAGCTCCGTTCTGCACATCGTACACGCACGGCTCCGCTCCGTACAGCTCGTACACGCGCGGCTCCGCTCCGTACAGCTCGTACACGCGCGGCTCCACTCCGTACACCTTGTACACACACGGATCCGCTCCACACACCTCATACACGCGTGTCTCCGCTCTATACACCTCGTACACGCGCGGCTCCACTCCGTACACCTTCTACACGAGCGGCTAAGCTCCGCACACTCGTACACTTGCGGCTCTGCTCCGCACACCTCGTACACGCGTGGGTCCGCTCCGCACACCTCGTACACGCATGTCTGCGCTCTGCACACCTCGTACACGCATGTCTGCGCTCTGCACACCTCGTACATGCACGGCTCCGCTCTGTACAGCTCGTACACATGCGGCTCCGCTCCGTACAGCTCGTACACGCGCGGCTCCGCTCCGTACAGCTCGCACACGCGCGGCTCCGCTCCGTACACTTTGTACACTCTCGGATCCGCTCCGCACACCCCGTACACGCGCGGCTCCGCTCCATACACTTTGTACACGCGCAGCTCTGCTCTGCACACCTCGTACATGCACGGCTCCGCTCCATACAACTCATACACGCGCGGCTCCGCTCCATACACTTTGTACACGCGCGGATCCGCTCCGCACACCTCGTACACGATTGGCTCCGCTCCACACACTCGTACATGTGCGGCTCTGCTCTGCACACCTCGTACACGCGCGACTCCGCTCCGCACACTTCGTACACGCGCGGCTGTACTCCACACACCTCGTACACGCGTGTCTCCTCTCCACACCTCGTACTTGTGCGGCTCTGCTCCACATACCCCGTACACGCACGGCTCCGCTCTGCACACCTCGTACACGCTAAGCTCCGCTCCGTACACCCTGTAAATGCGTGGATCCGCTCCGCACACTCGTACACGCGCTGCTCTGCTCCGTACACCTCGTACACGTGCGGCCTGCTCCGTACAGCTCGTACACGCGCGGCTTTTCTCTGTACACTTTGTACACGGGCGGATCCGCTCCGCACACCTCGTACACATGCGGCTCCGCTCCATACAACTCATACACGATTGGCTCTGCTCCGTACACCTTGTACACGCATGGTTCCGCTCCATACACTTTCTACACGTGCAGCTCCGCTCTGCACACCTCGTACATGCACGGCTCCGCTCTGTACAGCTCATACACGCGCGGCTCCGCTCTGTACACTTTGTACACGTGTGGATCCGCCCCACTCCGCACACCTTGTACACGATTGGCTCCGCTCCGCACACTCATACATGTGCGGCTCTGCTCCGCACACCTTGTACACGCGCGGCTCCGCTCCGCACACCTCTTACACGCGCGGCTCTGCTCCACACACCTCGTACACGCGCGGCTCTGCTCCACACACCTCGTACACGTACGGCTCTGCTCTGCACACCTTGTACACACCTGTCTCCACTCCATACACCTCGTACACGCGCGGCTCCGCTCCACACACCTCGTACACGCGCAGCTCCACTCCGCACACCTTGTACACGCGTGTCTCCGCTCCACACACCTCGTACATGCGCGGCTCCGCTCCATACACTTTGTACACGCGCGGATCCGCTCCGCACACCTCGTACACGATTGGCTCCGCTCCACACACTCGTACATGTGCGGCTCTGCTCTGCACACCTCGTACACGCGCGACTCCGCTCCGCACACTTCGTACACGCGCGGCTGTACTCCACACACCTCGTACACGCGTGTCTCCTCTCCACACCTCGTACTTGTGCGGCTCTGCTCCACATACCCCGTACACGCACGGCTCCGCTCTGCACACCTCGTACACGCTAAGCTCCGCTCCGTACACCCTGTAAATGCGTGGATCCGCTCCGCACACTCGTACACGCGCTGCTCTGCTCCGTACACCTCGTACACGTGCGGCCTGCTCCGTACAGCTCGTACACGCGCGGCTTTTCTCTGTACACTTTGTACACGGGCGGATCCGCTCCGCACACCTCGTACACATGCGGCTCCGCTCCATACAACTCATACACGATTGGCTCTGCTCCGTACACCTTGTACACGCATGGTTCCGCTCCATACACTTTCTACACGTGCAGCTCCGCTCTGCACACCTCGTACATGCACGGCTCCGCTCTGTACAGCTCATACACGCGCGGCTCCGCTCTGTACACTTTGTACACGTGTGGATCCGCCCCACTCCGCACACCTTGTACACGATTGGCTCCGCTCCGCACACTCGTACATGTGCGGCTCTGCTCCGCACACCTTGTACACGCACGGCTCCGCTCCGCACACCTCTTACACGCGCGGCTCTGCTCCACACACCTCGTACACGTACGGCTCTGCTCTGCACACCTTGTACACACCTGTCTCCACTCCATACACCTCGTACACGCGCGGCTCCGCTCCACACACCTCGTACACGCGCAGCTCCACTCCGCACACCTTGTACACGCGTGTCTCCGCTCCACACACCTCGTACACGCGCGGCTCCGCTCTGCACACCTCATACATGCTCGGCTCCGCACACTCTTACACGCGCGGCTCCGCTCCGCACGCTCGTACACGCGCTGCTCTGCTCCGTACACCTCGTACACGTGCGGCCCGCTCCGTACAGCTCATACACGCGCGGCTTTTCTCTGTACACTTTGAACACGCGCGGATCCGCTCCGCACACTCGTAAATGCGCAGCTCTGCTCCATACACCTCGTACACGCGCGGCTCCGTTTCGCACACATCATACACGCTCGGCTCCGCTCCGTACAACTCGTACACGCGCGTCTCCATTCCGTAAAACTCGTACACGCGCGGCCCCTCTCCGCACACCTCGTACACGCGCGGCTCTGCTCCGTACACGTCGTACACACGCGGCTCCGCTCCGTACACCTCGTACTTGCGCAGTTTCGCTCCGTACACCTCGTACTTGCGCGGCCTCGCTCCGTACACATTGTACACGTGCGGCTCCACTCCGCTCCACACACCTTGGACACGTGCGGCTCCGCTCCGTACACCTCGTACATTCGAGGCTCTGCTCTGCACACCTCGTACACATGCGTCTCCGCTCCTTACACGTCGTACATGCGCTGCTCTGCACACCTCGTAAACGCGCGACTCTGCTCCGCACACCTCGTACACGCGCGTCTCCGCTCCTTACACGTCGTACATGCGCTGCTCTGCTCTGCACACCTCGTACATGCGCTGCTCTGCTCTGCACACCTCGTACACGCTCGACTCCACTCCGCACACCTCATACAAGCGCGGCTTTGCTCTGTACACCTCGTACACCCGCGGCTCCGCTCCGCACACCTAGTACACGCGCGGCTCCGCTCCGCACACCTCGTACACGCGCGGCTCCGCTCCGCACACCTAGTACACGCGCGGCTCCGCTCCGCACACCTCGTACACGCGGGGCTCTGCTCCACACACCTCGTACACGCGCGGCTCCGCTCCGCACACCTCGTACACGCGCGGCTCCGCTCCGCACACCTCGTACACGCGCGGCTCCGCTCCGCACACCTCGTACACGCGGGGCTCTGCTCTGCACACCTCGTACACCCGCGGCTCCGCTCCGCACACCTAGTACACGCGCGGCTCTGCTCCGTACACCTCCTACACGCGCGGCTCCGCTCCACACACCTCGTACATGCGCGGCTCCGCTCCACACACCTCGTACACGCGCGGCTCCGCTTCATACACCTCGTACATTGTTGAGTTGATCAAAAATGTTGTGACGTTTGGTGTTTTCACGTCAGTTTTGCCCAGCTTCACCAAAATGGGCAGAGTTGGGGCAGGATGGAAGTGTGGCACCACAGCTTGTCTAATTCATAGCGAACTGTGGCTTCCCTTACACCAGAAATCTTACTCCAGTCCGTGACTGGAGTAAGATTTGTGGCAAGGTGCACACACCACTTGTCAGAAGTGCATAATTCATGCTCCACTTAATGAATGTGGACCGTCTGACTCCAGCACGCTCCCTCATCAAGAGCAGCTTGAATATGGCCAGTCTTAATGAATCCGTGTCCTAAGTGCTTTATTAGTTAAGGAATAACCGTTGTTTTAATTTTTGTTTTGTAAATTAATATTACACATGAAAATAAGTAATTTTATAATCTTATCAGAGAAGTCTTCTTTTTCCTGCTGGATTGATCTTTCAGTCTCAATTCGCGGTAACATCTGTAAAATCTGTATTCAGTGAAGACAAACTTTCCTATTAGTGAGATAGATGACAGTTAGTGCTATTAATACTCTTTAAAGAAGGAAGGGGGAGGAGCTAGCGGAAGGGGGAGGAGCTAGCGGAAGGCACAGACCTTCTGCTGCAAGTTCTCCTGAAACCACAGTTACTTCTCCATGGAAGATTGCAGCTGGTGTTTATACATAGAATCCCAGAACATTAGAATTGGAGGAACCTCCAGGGTCCTAGTGTCCAACCCCTGCTCAATGCAGGATTCACTAAACCATCTCAGACAAATGTCTGTCCAGCCTCTGTTTGAAGACTTCCATTGAAGGAGAATTCACCACCTCTCGTGGCAGCCTGTTCCATTGAAAAACGCACCAAATCTGCAGCGTGTGCACACAGCCTTGTTGTTCTTTTGGTCACAGGCAGGTCTTTGCACAGTCCTGAATGATAAGTACAGCACATACACGCTAAGGCTATGTGCCCACGTAGCAGATTTACATGCATTTTTTCTGCCAGAGAGAAGTGTTTTTTCAGCATTTTTTCAGCATTTTTTCAGCGTTTTTTCAAGCACTTTTCCAAGTGATTTTGAGCATCACCTGGAAAAGTGCTTGACAAGTTGGTCACACAATATAAATCCATGGAACCGGCATGGATTTATATTGTGTGACCAACTTAGATGCTTTAAATGCTGCATCTATAGTAACAAAAATAAAGAAGTTAAAAATAAAAAAAACCCTGTATACTCACCTCTCCAGTCTCCTCCCGGCAGCGTTCTCTCTCTTCAGCGTCCCGCGGTATACTGGCAGGACCTGCGGTGACGTCATTTAGTCAGCTGATGGTCACACGACCATCACCTGACCTCTGACGTCAGCGGTCGCATGACCATCAGCTGACTAGATGACGTCACCGCAGGTCCTGCCAGTACACCGCTGGACGCCGAGGAGAGAGGATCACCGCCGGGAGCAGACCGGAGAGGGGAGTATACAGGGTTTTTTATTTTTAACTTATTTATTTCTTTTTTTCACCGCTTGGTAGCCGGGATGAAGAGGAGTTGTAGTCTCTTCTTCATCCTGGGTACCACACGCACCCCGATTACGCTGCAAATTCTCGGCCATTGAATTTAATTGAAACGCAGCAAATCCACATATACCTGCGGGTTTGCTGCTTTTCAATGGCCGCGTAATCGCGGTAGAAATGGTCATGCTGCGTTTTGCAACGCAATGCGAATTCGGCGCGCTAATTAGCGCATCATGTGCACAGCACATCCCAATTCACATTGCTTTGCATGGCAGACGGTTTTACATGGGCACATAGCCTAAGAGCGGGGAGCGGCTCTAGTGTCACCTGCTGGGATGGCACAATCACGGTCAGCAGGATACAGGGGACATTATCAGAAAGGAGGAGATGACGTCTCTGCCCTCTCGCCTATCAGAGAATAGATGGCTGTATACGGGGGCCTTATCCTCCTCTATTACACAGCACTCAGTTCCTAAAGGGAATGATTTGACCATAATACAATATATTTGAGTGGGGCCAGTGCTCCAGGTTTACCTTCATAATGTTGAATGGAGATTGATCAGTTCCAGTGTGTCTGAACAGGGTCCGAGCCCACATCTCCTGAGCTCAGGCTTTACACTGAGCATCACTGTCACGGAGGTCAGATTAGAAGGGCATGGAGCACGATGTGGATGGTTGCCTCCGTATCCGCCATTACCTGGACTGCTAGCTTTCCCTGGACACTCTGGATCAGCTCCTCCGTCTTGTCGAGACCTCTAAGGGCCTGTTCACACAAGCAGATAAAATATCATTCAGAGTTTCATCCAGAAAAGTGGGAGAATTCTTTCCTCACTTGTCGTCCATGTGCAGTCCAGATCTAATCTGGCTTTTTAACCATTTACAGTTTCCAGGGCTACAGGATTGCAATGTATCTGTAAAAAGCAGATTTTTTTCTGTACCCATAGACTTGAATGGGTGAATCTTGTCTGACGGATGAAACGAGGACATGCTGCCATTTTCTTTCTTTATTTTTTGCTCACACACAGATTCGATCAGTGACAAAAAAGAAAAATGACTCCTCTGCACTTTCCCATTGAATCCCATTGGTCTGAGTGCCGTCCATTTGTTCCACAGACAACTTTCCTACTGAAAATACATTCGTGTGAACGAGTCCTAAGAAAGACATTGGAATTGGTTATTAGATGTTGACTGAAGTTTGGCTCTGAAAATGCAGGGCTCTTAAAGACGTTCTCTAATACTTTAATGCAGATGATTTATGCATAAAATAGGTGGTCTATATCAGATGGTTGTAGGTCCGACTCTTGGCTCCCCACCAATAAGCTGTTTATAGCTCTGGCAACGGCCGGATGTAACTTGTGAACAGAACGCACCCCAGTGGCCACTGCCTGGTGCTGCAGATCACCTCCGGTACTCCTCAATAGCTGGTCTGCACCCGGCAGCAGCCGCAGTGTACGGAGCGGTTTTGTTCCACTTTGAACATTGCCTGCATCTTGCCAGAGGTGATGACAGCTGATCATCGGGGGGCCGATGGTTGGACCCCCACCTATCTTATATTAATGACCTATCCAGTGGAGTATAAAAGTGTTTGATAAATCTTGTTTCCATCCCATTGTCTTATACAGCGTGTATCTGTGTTCTTTCTGTAACCAGATGGGCCTGACCTCTGATGGTTCTTCTAGGCTTCTATTACAGCTCTTACAGCCCCAGCATGCATCATTTGTGCTGGAGAGGAATATGAAGACGCAGGAGCAAATAGAAGAACAATTAGGAAAGCTTGGATTATTAGAAGAGCAAAAAATGCTCATAGTGGAGGTGAGCCGATTATTTTTTTTTATTTTTATTTTTTAACTTTTTTTTATATTTTTTTATTTTTAGGACATTTGTTTCCTCTCTTCAGAAAATAACAGTAGATAAGATTGATTAAAGCTTCTGGAAAGGTGTTCAATAACGTCTGATCAGGTGGCTGGTTTGTAATGGTTGTCCCATCTTACCAATCCCTCTCTTCTACCATGAATGGGACATTGTGGGATGAATATATATATATGTATATGTGTATGTGTGAAAAGTTGTTTGCCCCTTCCTGATTTCTCATTCTTTTGCATGTTTGTCATACTTAAATATTTCAGATCTCAAAACAAATTTTAATATTAGACAAAGATAACACAAGTAACCACAAAATGCAGTTTTTAAATGAAGATCCTAATTATTAAGGGAAAAAGAAATCCAAACCTACAGGGCCCTGTGTGAAAAAGTGATTGCCCTCTAAACCTAATAACTGGTTGAAGCACCCTCAGCAACAACAACTACAATCAAGTGTTTGGGATAATTGGCAATGAGTCTTTTACAACACTCTGGAGGAATTTTTGCCCACTCATCTTTGCAAAATTGTTGTAATTTAGCCACATTGGAGGGTTTCCAAGCATGAACCGCTTTCTTAAGGTCAGGACTTTGACTAAGCCACTGCAAAGTCTTAATTTTGTTTTCCTTAAGCCATTCAGAGGTGGACTTAATAGTGTGTTTTGGATCATTGTCCTGCAGCATAACCCAAGTGCACTTCAGCTTGAGGTCATGAACAGATGGCCGGACATTCTCTTTCAGGATTTTTTGGTTAACCAGCAGAATTCATGGTTCCATTTACCACAGCAAGTCTTCCAGGTCCTGAAGCAGCATAACAGTCCCAGACCATCAAGCTACCGCCACCATATTTTACTGTTGGTATGATGTTCCTTTTTTGAAATGCAGTGTTACTTCTACGCCAGATGTAATGGGACATACGCCTTCCAAAAAGTTCAACTTTTGTCTTGTCAGTCCACAGAGTATTCTCCCAAAAGTCTTGGCGATCATCAAGATGTTTTCTGCCAAAACTGAGATGAGCCTTTGTTCTTATTGCTCAGCAGTGGTTTTCGTCTTGGAACTCTGCTATACGTGTCATTTTTGCCCAGTCTCTTTCTTATGGTGTAGTCATGAACACTGTCCTTAACTGAGGCAAGTGAGACCTGCAGTTCTCTGGATGTTGTTGTGGGGTCTTTTGTGACCTCTTGGATGAGTCGTTGCTGCGCTCTTGGGGTAATTTTGATCAGCCGGCCACACCTAGGAAAGTTCACCATTGTTCCATATTTTCGCCTATTGTGGATAATGACTCCCACTGTGGTTCGCTGGAGTCCCAAATCTTTAGAAATGGCTTTAGAACTTTTTCCAGACTGATAGATCTCAATTACTTTGTTTCTCATTTGGTCCTGAATTTCTTTGGATCGCAGCATGATGTCTAGCTTTAGAGGATCTTTTGTTCTACTTCACTTTGTCAGGCATGTCCTATTTAAGTGATTTCTTGATTGAGAACACGTGTGGGAGTAAACAGGGCTGTGTGGGGCTACGGAAATTGAACTCAGCTTCCCAAAGATGTGACAAATTACAGTTAATTTATGTTTTAAGGAGGGAGGTGCATCACTTTTTCACACAGTGCCCTGTAGGTTTGGATTTCCTTTTCCCTTAATCATAAAAACCTTCCTTTTAAAAACTGCATTTTCTGTATACTTGTGCTATCTTTGTCTAATAGGAGTCTGCTGCTGACATTGGTATTGGGGTAATGTCCCCCAATTCTGTTAATATCCTCCATCCTGGTATGTATGGTCCCTCCTTCCTGGTTATATGTGGCTCCCATCCCATCTTGGTATACGTGGCCCTCATCCCCATCCTGGAATGCATGGCACCCCTTGATCCCCCATCCTGGTATTCATGGCACCCCTTTGATCTACCATCCTGGTATGCATGGCACCCCCTGATCCCCATCCTAGTTTTCATGGCACCCCTTGATCCCCCATCCTGCTATGCATGGCACCCCTTGATCCCCCATCCTGTTATGCATGGCATCCCTTGATCACCCATCCTGGTATGCATGACACCCCTTGATCCCCCATTCTGGTATGTATGGCACCCCTTGATCACACATCCTGGATATATACAGTAACAGACCAAAAGTTTGGACACACCTTCTCATTTAAAGATTTTTCTGTATTTTCAATGACTATGAAAATTGTACATTCACACTGAAGGCATCAAAACTATGAATTAACACATGTGGAATTATATACTTAACAAAAAGTGTGAAACAACTGAAAATATGTCTTATATTCTAGGTTATTCAAAGTAGCCACTTTTTGCTTTGATGACTGCTTTGCACACTCTTGGCATTCTCTTGATGAGCTTCAAGAGGTAGTCACCGGAAATGGTTTTCACTTCAGGTTTAATAAGTGAGATTTCTTGCCTTATTAATGGGGTTGGGACCATCAGTTTTGTTGTGCAGAAGTCTGGTGGATACACAGCTGATAGTCCTACTGAATAGAATTTGTACTATGGCAAGAAAAAAAGCTGAAAAACACGTCCCCAATATGAGACACCCATTCAGGGCCGATGTAAGGGCAGGCAGACTAGGCATCTGCCTGGGGCCTCCAGCCCGTGGCGTGCCGCTATAGGGCCCGTGAGTTCGTTCCCCCGCATTGGGCATTGAACTGTATCGGTAGCGGGGGAATGACTGTGCCTGCAGAGTGGAGCTGCTGAGACGCTCTGCAGAGCATGGAGCAGCTGGAGAACGAGGAGAGGTGAGTATTGTATGTATTTGTTTCTTATACGTGGTGACCATAATACTGCAGAACTGGGGGGCTGCATTATACTGTATGGAGTGGCTGAATTATACTCTATGGTTGGGGCCGAATTATACATTACGAGGACTATGGGTTTCATTATATTATATGTACTATATGTTTGGCTGCATTATACTATAGGGAGGCTGCATTATACTCTATTAAGGACTGAGGAGAATGCATTATACTATATGAAGGACTATGGGGAGTGCATTATACACTATGAAGAACTATGGAGAGTGCATTATACTATAGGGAGGGCTATGGGGAGTGCATTATACTATAGGGAGGGCTATAGGGAGTGCATTATACTATATGGAGGGCTATAGGGATTGCATTATACTATATGGAGGACTATGAGGTGCATTCCATTATATGGAGGACTATGGGAAGTATATTATACTATATGGAGGGCTATGGGGAGTGTATTATACTATATGGAGGACTATGAGGTGCATTCCATTATATGGAGGACTATGGGGAGTATATTATACTATATGGAGGGCTATGGGGAGTGTATTATACTATATGGAGGACTATGAGGTGCATTATACTATATGGAGGGCTATGGGGAGTGTATTATACTATATGGAGGACTATGAGGTGCATTATACTATATGGAGGGCTATGGGGAGTGTATTATACTATATGGAGGACTATGAGGTGCATTATACTATATGGGGGGCTATGGGGAGTGTATTATACTATATGGAGGGCTATGGGGAGTGTATTATACTATATGGAGGGCTATGGGGAGTGCATTATACTATATGGAGGACTATGAGGTGCATTCCATTATATGGAGGACTATGGGGAGTAAATTATACTATATGGAGGACAATGAGGTGCATTATACTATATGGAGGGCTATGGGGAGTGTATTATACTATATGGAGGGCTATGGGGAGTGTATTATACTATATGGAGGGCTATGGGAAGTGTATTATACTATATGGAGGACTATGGGGAATGTAGTATACTATATTGAGGAATATGGGCCACATTATACAATATGGAGGGCTGTGGGGCACATTATACTATATTGAGGACTATTGGGAGTGCATTATACTATATGGAGGACTATGGGGAGTATATTATACTATATGGAGGACTATGGGGAGTGCATTATACTATTTAGAGGGCTATAGGGAGTGTATTATACTATATGGAGGACTATGAAGTGCATTATACTATATGGAGGGCTATGAGGAGTGCATTATACTATATGGAGGGCTATGGGGAGTGTATTATACTATATGGCGGACTATGAGGTTCATTATACTATATGGAGGACTATGAGGTGCATTATACTATGTGGAGGGCTACGGGGAGTGTATTATACTATTTGGAGGAATATCGGTCACATTATACAATATGGAGCTCTGTGGGGCACATTATACTATATTGAAGACTTTGGGGGAGTGCATTATACTATAGGGAGTGTATTATACTATATGGAGGGCTATGGGGCAGTATATTATACTATATAGAGGGCTATGGGGCAGTGTATTATACTATATGGAGGGCTATGGGGCAGTGTATTATACTATATGGAGGGCTATGGGGCAGTGTATTATACTATATGGAGGGCTATGGGGCAGTGTATTATGCTATATGGAGGGCTATGGGGCAGTGTATTATACTATATGGAGGGCTATGGGGAGTGTACTATACTATATGGAGGACTATGAGGTGCATTATACTATATAGAGAGCTATGGGGAATGTATTTACTATATTGAGGAATATGGGCCACATTATACAATATGGAGGGCTGTGGGGCACATTATACAATATGAAAGACTATGGGGAGTGCATTATACTATATGAAGGACTATGTGGAGTATATTATACTATATGGAGGGCTATGAGGTGCATTATACTATATGGAGGACTATGAGGTGCATTATACTATATAGAGAGCTATGGGGAGTGTATTATACTATTTGGAGGAATATGGGCCACATTATACAATATGGAGGGCTGTGGGGCACATTATACAATATGGAGGACTATGGGGAGTATATTATACTATATAGAGGGTTATGGGGAGTGCATTATACTATATGGAGGGCTATCGGGAGTGTATTATACTATATGGAGGACTATGGGCCTCATTATACAATATGGGGGGTTGTGGTGCACATTATAAAATATGGAGGACTATGGCATGTATTATACTAAACAAGCAAAATGCTGCCTATTCATCGAGTAATTGGATTGTTTATGCCAGAACAAAAATCCTTGTTCTCAGCAGCACATCGGCCGGTGTAACCTGCAGATGTGCTGCTGATAACATGATGCTGTATGGGGACAGATTGATCTATTAGTGATTGTTCTGTATCCATCATTCTTCCTCAGCTGGTGTAAAGAGGTCGGGAAACAAGCGTCGAACGGCTTCAGTATTGTGGATTGCGCTCGTTTAGCGGCCTGATCTCAGCGCATGTACATACAAGCTAAATGTTTGTGTGGTGCTGTATGTCAGCATTTGGGACCCCACTTTAAACTTTTCCCCAGGGCCCCACTTTATCTAAAATCGGCCCTGCACCCATTTAAATGGTTCCCGTCCGCTGCACAGACTGGGAGAGAGAGGGGAGACTATTTGTGGCTTATGTAGTGGCGCTCAGTTTTGTGGACATCGGAGGGAAAGTTTTCTTTTAATTTATGAAATTCAATTCATGTGATAAATGTAAAAAAATATTAGTAACAATTCAACTTTATTTTAATGCTTAGGTTATGGGTGAGGATCTTTTGGCAGAAAGAACAGAGGAAGGACAAACGGACACAAAAACCGCTCAGACATTGGCCTCTTACATAATGCCGTCTGACGCCGAGTTCAGAGTCAAATGGTTTCAGAAAGCGACCACTTTCCTAATGAGCAGCGAGTAAAGATGATCAGCTCTCCGCCATCACTGACTGTCTGCCAACTGGAGCTTGTCCATCTCTAATCATTCCTGCTCAATGGGGGCCACAATATTTTGACTTCACAGTAATCACTGACATCTTTTCGGAGTATATTGTATACATAGTGATCTTTATACGGCTGGAGCACTTACAGTAGCCAATCAGATGGCGTGCAGGTAGCGTTGTGCGAGATCCAGTATGCCGTCCTGCTTCTATCATTAGAGGGTCCTGCTAGAGAACAGCGGCCACACTATTATACTGTGTCCAGAGTTACAGGAGTCTGTCAGATGTGGACTGCTACGTTCCAAAAAATGCTTAATGAGTTATTTTTTTTCAAACTGGATTGATATGCAAAATATTTTTAATAAAATCATTTTCGTATACTTGCAGGGTTTCTGTTTATTCAGTAATGTTGTAGCTGTTTTCTCTCATGCTGTGGATGATTGTAAATGAATACAGTTTCCTACATAATCATTGCAGCGGATCAGTTAAAAACGGGTGCCGTATGTGTTGTACCCAGGGCCGGCATCACCACCCGGGCAAGTGCCTGGGTCCTGAGCGAGCAGGGGGCCCACTCACCCTCTGGGACACCAGCACGCTATGGGGCCCATGAGTCAGCGGGGCCTGATGCCAGCAAATGGGCACCTGCACTGGGACTTCCCCAGTGCTTTAAACTGTTTGCAATACTTACCTCTCCCTGTTCCTCTGCTGCTCCTCTGTCTTCTGCGTCTTCTTACTCTGTGACATCTCAGGGCAGAGGGCGCAATGACGTCACTACAGAGCGCCCTCTGCTGAGCAGTCCCAGTGCAGAGAGTCAGAAGACGCTGATGAGACAGGCCTGCTTCCAGCAAGGAGCGGTGAGTATTTGATTTTTTTTTTTATGTTATGAGTATTATATGGGGCTCATTATCTATTGAACAATATATGGGGCCCATTATGTATGGAGTATTATATAGGGCTTATTATCTATTGAACAATATATGGGGCTCATTATGTATGTAGTATTATATGGGGCTCATTATCTATTGAACAATATATGGGGCCCATTATGTATGGAGTATTATATAGGGCCCATTATCTATGGAGCATTATATGGGGCCTATTCTTTATGGAGCAATATATTGGTCCCACTATTTATGGAGCAATATATAGGGCCCATACTGTATGGAGCAATATTTGGGCTCCATTATTCTGTATGGAGCATTATATGGTACCCATTATGTATGGAGCAATATATGGGGCTCATTTTACTTTATGGAGCAATATATGGGATCCATTATACTGAATGGAGCAATATATGGGGATCATACTGTATGGAGCATTATATACGATCCGTTATTCTGTATGGAGCAATATATGGTGCCCATAGTACTGGATGCAGGACCATGTGGTGCCCATAATACTGTATATGGAGGACCACGTGGTGCCCATAATACTGTATGGAGGACCACGTGGTGCCCATAATACTGTATATGGAGGACCATGTGGTGCCCATAATACTGTATGTGGAGGACCACGTGGTGCCCATACTACTGAAAATGGAGGACCACGTGGTGTCCATAATACTGTATATGGAGGACCACGTGGGGCCCATAATACTGTATATGGAGGACTACGTGGGGCCCATAATACTGTATATGGAGGACTACGTGGGGCCCATAATACTGTATAGAGGACTATATTGTCTGGTCTGAACTGTGCGCTGGGAGGATTCGCCGGTTTCTGAGCTGTTGTAGACTTTACAATAGATATCACTCATGTAATGTGAGAAGTCAGTGAAATCTTTAGCATTGTACTATACCTATATTTCTGTGCATCATGAATCGTGGTAGGTGTGAAAGGGGCCCACTGAGACTTTTGCCCGGGGCCCATGAAGTCCTGGAGCCGGCCCTGGTTGTGGCATCTATTTCTTTTTGTACTGTATGCATGAGTTTTAATGGCGAAATTCTTTCAAAAAACAGTGGGATAAACAGTCATCTGAACTTGTCCCTTAACTTACATTGGTCTGTGAGGTGATCTGAAAGCAGAAAATCCAGTGCTGACTTCTAGAACATTTGGGGTAACTTTCCCGCATTGGTCTCTACATGATCTGTGAATTCAGGGAACTGCTAGATCTGCGGCAGATAAAAGAGGGATTATATCAAAATGCCATCATGCAGACCAGCAAGTGACACATCGCTGGGATAAGGTCCTCTGCCCCGACTTGTTGCTTTTAGATTACATAGCAAAAACCTGATGACAGTTTCCCTGTAATAAAATCCCAGAGCTTCTCCCATGGGAAATCCAGCGGGTGGCAGATACTGGCCTGGAATCCTGCAGATACACAGTACTGCCGTCGCCTATACACTGCATTGTGAAAGGATTTGGCCCCCTTGAACTTTTCTACCTTTTGCCACATTTCTGGCTTTAAACATAAAGATATAAAATTCTATTTTTTGGGGGAAGAATCAACAACAAGTGGGGCACAATCGTGACGTGGAATGAAATTTATTTGCTATTTTAAACTTTTTTAACAAATTAAAAACTGAAAAGTGGGGCGTGCAATATTATTCGGCCCCCTTGAGTTAATACTTTGTAGTGGTAGGGGTATGCCTCTATCAGTTTTGCACATCGAGTGGCTGAAATTCTTGCCCATACTTCCTTGCAAAACAGCTCGAGCTCATTGAGGTTGGATGGAGGGCGTTTGTGAACAGCAGTTTTCAGCTCTTTCCACAGATTCTCGTTTGGATTCAGGTCTGGACTTTGACTTGGCCATTCTAACACCTGGATATGTTTATTTTTGAACCATTCCATTGTAGATTTTGCTTTATGTTTGGGATCATTGTCTTGTTGGAAGATAAATCTCCGTCCCAGTCTCAGGTCTTTTGCAGACTCCAACAGGTTTTCTTCCAGAATGGTCCTGTATTTGGCTCCATCCATCTTCCCATCAATTTTAACCATCTTCTCTGTCCCTACTGAAGAAAAGCAGGCCCAAACCATGATGCTGCCACCACCATGTTCGACAGTGGGGATGGTGTTTTGAGGGTGATGAGCTGTGTTGCTTTTACGCCAAACATATCGTTTTGCATTGTGGCCAAAAAGTTTGATTTTGGTTTCATCTGACCAGAGCACCTTATTCCACATGTTTAGTGTGTCTCCCAGATGGCTTGTGGCAAACTTCAAACGAGACTTTTTATAGATATCTTTGAGAAATGGCTTTCTTCTTGCCATTCTTCCATAAAGCCCAGATTTGTGCAGTGTATAACTGATTGTTGTCCTATGGACAGACTAACCCACCTCAGCTCTAGATCTCTGCAGTTCATCCAGAGTGATCATGGGCCTTTTGGCGGCATCTCTGATCAGTCTTCTCCTTGTTCGAGATGAAAGTTTAGAGCAGTGTTTCCCATACTCCAGTCCTCACAGACCCCACAGGTCATGTTTTCAGGATTTCCATAGTATTGCACAGGTGAGAAAATTCCTGATGCCTTGATGATACTTCCATCACCTATGCAATACTAAGGAAATCCTGAAAACATGACCTGTGGTGGTCCGTGAGGACTGGAGTTTGGGAAACACTGGTTTAGAGGGACGGCCGGGTCTTGGTAGATTAGCATTGGTCTGATACTCCTTCCATTTCAATATGATCGCTTGCACAGTGCTCCTTGAGATGTTTAAAACTTGGGAAATCTTTTTGTATCCAAATCCGGCTTTGAACTTCGCCACAACAGTATCTCGGACCTGCCTGGTGTGTTCCTTGGTCTTCATGGTGCTCTCTGCACTTGAAACAGAACCCTGAGACTATCACAGAGCAGGTGCATTTATACAGAGACTTGATTACACACAGGTGGATTCTAGTTATCGTTACCAGTCATTTAGGACAACATTGGATCAGTGGATTCTAGTTATCGTTACCAGTCATTTAGGACAACATTGGATCATTCAGAGATCCTCACTGAACTTCTGGAGTGAGTTTGCTGCACTGAAAGTAAAGGGGCCGAATAATATTGCACGCCCCACTTTTCATTTTTTATTTTTAAGTTTAAAATATCCAATAAATTTCATTCCCACTTGTTGATTCTTCCCCAAAAAATGTGAATTTTATATCTTTATGTTTGAAGCCAGAAATGTGGCAAAAGGTGGAAAAGTTCAAGGGGGCCAAATCCTTTCACAATGCACTGTATCTACCACTCGCTGACCTCCCTCTGTGAGAAGCTGATGGTTATTAATGATGGAATACAATGTTTTATTATAGCGGTGAGTGCCGCATTCACTTCTTACACTCATTCATGTGGATTTGTCTGATTAGTGACCTGCACCAGCTTATATCATGGGGCTGCTCAGAGTATAAAAATTTACCAAAAAGGTGTGTTCTGTTTATTTTCTTTTGGTTTCCATTTTTTTTTACTTTTCTTCTTTTTTTTCTTTACGTGGATCTGTAAAAAATAAATAAATAAAAAATAAAATATAGTCAACCTCTGGTATGCTCTACTACCATGAGATCCCCATAATAAAGGCAGAATTTAATAAAGGGTTACACATTTATCCAAGACATTGAAAGTTATGGTTAAAAAGGTAAAAAGACTTTTCTTTTTTTGCAGCAAAATTGGCTACAATTGCCCAGACAGGTTATATTTGCCCACAGCGTCGGACTGGGGAGACTGGGGCCCACCCTACAGCTAGATGCAGATACCTGTTAGCCTTTATACCCGTTATAGTGGGACCTCGACTGTAAAACACAGGCGGCTCCTGCACATCTACTGTGCGCACAGCACAACTGGGATGGACAATTACGGTAGTTTGCATTAAAGGGCTTCTTTGGTGAAAACAAGTTATCACCGATCCATGGGCTCCTCAGGATTGGTGATAACTTAATGATCGCTTGGGTCCGACCATTGGAAACTGCACTGATCAGAATTGGGAAGTTTTATCCCTGACAGGACACTTTTATCCCCATTTTAAAATGCAGCGGCAGGTGGGATGTCTGACCGCAGATTCATTCATTCTCTTTGGGGCTTCCAGAAAAAAACAAGAGCAGCGCTCGCAGCCATTGAGGAAATCAATGGATCAGTGGTGAAGTCGTACATGCTGCTCCAGTCTAATGGGGAGAAAAGCTCCACATTCTACTAATCGTTGTGGGTCCCAGCAGTCAGACCCCCACCAATCAATACCTTATCACTTATCCTTTGGAAAGGTGATTACTTGTTTTCACAGTAGAATTCCTGTAAGTGCATCTTGTTCCAAGTATTTAATCACAAATCTAAATAAAGATTATTCTCCTAATATCAGAGAGAACAATTGACTGCTGTACACAACACACTCCACTTTTTCAAGACCAATAATACCACATTCAAGGGAGAACTAAAGTGACACTGTGACCAGACCACATATTACCAGCATAAAGCGACCGAATAATCCCACGTAGAAGGGAGAAATACAGCCACACCGTGACCAGACCACATATTACCACCACATAGTGACCGAATAATACCACATATTGTATAAGGGACAAATATTGCCACACCATGATCAGACCAGATTTTAGCAGCATATAGCGACCAAATTATTCCACATAGAAGGGAGAACTACCGTCACACCGTGAGCAGACCACATATGACCACCACATAGTGACCGAACAATACCACATATTGTATAAGGGACAAATATCGCCACACCATGACCAGACCAGATTTTAGCAGCATATAGCGACCAAATTATTCCACATAGAAGGGAGAACTACCGTCACACCGTGAGCAGACCACATATGACCACCACATAGTGACCGAACAATACCTCATACTGTAAAAGGGAGAAATATCGCCACACCATGACCAGACCAGATATTACCAACATATAGCGACCAAATAATTCCACATACAAAGGAGAAATACCACCACACCATGTCCACACCACATAGTGACCAAATAATAACACATACAGGGATAAATACCACACCATGACCGGACCAGATATTACAACATAGTGACCGAATATTACAATACTGATCATTAATGAAATGTCCTCGGATGCACATTCAGTTGAAACCAGTGGGCCCCCTCTACGTCCTGCTCAGGGTCCTGCCAAGGACCCTGGCCCACCGGATAATCGTCCAGTGTCCCGGTGCTCCAGTCAGACCCTGTTTGCCCACCAAACTCATCCATTTAAATGTCTGATTTTAGAGTTTGCATTGTGTTCCTTTTCTTAGCTTATAAAAACATAATAATTATAGTCTATGGACCTTTTCTGATGCTGATGGTTCACAAAAGAAATTTGAGACATGTTTGATTGTAATCTGATTTGCAGATAAAACTGGCCCATTCAAATGATTGGATTGCCAAAAAAAGATCCATTTGCATCCTTGTTCTGTATGTTTTTCACTGACTAATGTTAGAAGTTTGTAAATCTTCATCACTTTTTTTCTCTCATCAATAGGTGGCAGAAAATGTCATTTTACAACATGAGGAGAGAAAACTTCATTCCATCACTTTACCTGATGGGCCCATGCAGGTTCGGACTGGCCTGGTGTGATAAATTCCCGGTGGGCCCCGATGAGAGAGTGAGAGAATTGGTAACGGGGGCTCTTAAAAAGTGCGGGCCCTTTAAAAGCGCAGCCGAAGGAAATGTAGCGTCGCGTGCTGCGCTCCTACTATTCAGTGGTGACAGCGGGTGACGCGCATAGTCACATGACAGGAGGACGTGTTCTTGGTGGGCGGTGACACGCACCGCGCTCTGCTTTCCCGCTGGTGGCTGGCAGTTGTGTGGTGTCAGGTGACACGCTGACGTCACGCTCTCCTCTCCCTGCTCCCCTGCCGGTTTTTGATACGCCGACGCCGCGCTCTGCTCTCCAGTCCCGGCTCCTGCTCCCTTGGAATTGGCCTTGTAACACCGGCTCCCGTCCGGGTATGTAACACCGCACCAGCACCGCGCACCGCCCTCTTCTCTCCTGCTCTCTTGGCCTTTTAAGCCGGCTCCTGGGCTGAGTATGCGGTGACCTGCACTCTGCTCTCTCACCATCACCCTGGAAACAAGGCTGCAGGCCTGGCTACAGCTCTCCCTGCTTCAACTTCAAGTCAAGTGCAATAGCCACATTTTTCTGGGTGAGTGTTCCCAGCATTGGTCATCATCCATATATGGAGGGGTCGCAGGCTGGTCACATGGGGACATGGATGGAGACATGGGGCTGAAGGGGGGGCTGGATGGACCCGTGGGGACATGTATGGAGACATGGGGCTAAAGGGGGGGGTCTGGCTGGACCCGTGGCGACATGGATGGAGACATGGGGCTGAAGGGGGGGCTGGTTGGACCCGTGGGGACATGGATGGAGACATGGGGCTGAAGGGGGGGCTGGTTGCACCCGTGGGGACATGGATGGAGACATGGGGCTGAAGGGGGGGCTGGCTGGACCCATGGGGACATGGGGCTGAAGGGGGGGCTGGCTGGACCCATGGGGACATGGGGCTGAATGGGGGGCTGGCTGGACCCATGGGGACATGGGGCTGAAGGGGGGGCTGGCTGGACCCATGGGGACATGGGGCTGAAGGGGAGGCTGGCTGGACCCATGGGGACATGGGGCTGAAGGGGGGGCTGGCTGGACCCATGGGGACATGGGGCTGAAGGGGGGGCTGGCTGGACCCATGGGGACATGGGGCTGAATGGGGGGCTGGCTGGACCCATGGGGACATGGGGCTGAAGGGGGGGCTGGCTGGACCCATGGGGACATGGGGCTGAAGGGGAGGCTGGCTGGACCCATGGGGACATGGGGCTGAAGGGGGGGCTGGCTGGACCCATGGGGACATGGGGCTGAAGGGGGGGCTGGCTGGACCCATGGGGACATGGGGCTGAAGGGGGGGCTGGCTGGACCCATGGGGACAGACATGGGGCTGAAGGGGGGGCTGGCTGGACCCATGGGGACATGGATGGAGACATGGGGCTGAAGGGGGGGCTGGCTGGACCCATGGGGACATGGATGGAGACATGGGGCTGAAGGGGGGACTGGCTGGACCCATGGGGACATGGATGGAGACATGGGGCTGAAGGGGGGGCTGGCTGGACCCATGGGGACATGGATGGAGACATGGGGCTGAAGGGGGGGCTGGCTGGACCCATGGGGACATGGATGGAGACATGGGGCTGAAGGGGGGGCTGGCTGGACCCATGGGGACATGGATGGAGACATGGGGCTGAAGGGGGGGCTGGCTGGACCCATGGGGACATGGATGGAGACATGGGGCTGAAGGGGGGGCTGGCTGGACCCATGGGGACATGGATGGAGACATGGGGCTGAAGGGGGGGCTGGCTGGACCCATGGGGACATGGATGGAGACATGGGGCTGAAGGGGGGGCTGGCTGGACCCATGGGGACATGGATGGAGACATGGGGCTGAAGGGGGGGCTGGCTGGACCCATGGGGACATGGATGGAGACATGGGGCTGAAGGGGGGGCTGGCTGGACCCATGGGGACATGGATGGAGACATGGGGCTGAAGGGGGGGCTGGCTGGACCCATGGGGACATGGATGGAGACATGGGGCTGAAGGGGGGGCTGGCTGGACCCATGGGGACATGGATGGAGACATGGGGCTGAAGGGGGGGCTGGCTGGACCCATGGGGACATGGATGGAGACATGGGGCTGAAGGGGGGGCTGGCTGGACCCATGGGGCCATGGATGGAGACATGGGGCTGAAGGGGGGGCTGGCTGGACCCATGGGGCCATGGATGGAGACATGGGGCTGAAGGGGGGGCTGGCTGGACCCATGGGGCCATGGATGGAGACATGGGGCTGAAGGGGGGGCTGGCTGGACCCATGGGGCCATGGATGGAGACATGGGGCTGAAGGGGGGGCTGGCTGGACCCATGGGGCCATGGATGGAGACATGGGGCTGAAGGGGGGGCTGGCTGGACCCATGGGGCCATGGATGGAGACATGGGGCTGAAGGGGGGGCTGGCTGGACCCATGGGGCCATGGATGGAGACATGGGGCTGAAGGGGGGGCTGGCTGGACCCATGGGGCCATGGATGGAGACATGGGGCTGAAGGGGGGGCTGGCTGGACCCATGGGGCCATGGATGGAGACATGGGGCTGAAGGGGGGGCTGGTTGGACCCATGGGGCCATGGATGGAGACATGGGGCTGAAGGGGGGGCTGGCTGGACCCATGGGGCCATGGATGGAGACATGGGGCTGAAGGGGGGGCTGGCTGGACCCATGGGGCCATGGATGGAGACATGGGGCTGAAGGGGGGGCTGGCTGGACCCGTGGGGCCATGGATGGAGACATGGGGCTGAAGGGGGGGCTGGCTGGACCCGTGGGGCCATGGATGGAGACATGGGGCTGAAGGGGGGGGGCTGGCTGGACCCGTGGGGCCATGGATGGAGACATGGGGCTGAAGGGGGGGCTGGCTTGACCCGTGGGGACATGGATGGAGACATGGGGCTGAAGGGGGGGCTGGCTGGACGCGTGGGGACATGGATGGAGACATGGGGCTGAAGGGGGGGCTGGCTGGACGCGTGGGGACATGGATGGAGGCACGGGGCTGAAGGGGGGGCTGGCTGGACGCATGGGGGGACTTATGGATGGAGGCACGGGGCTGAAGAGGGGGCTGGCTGGACGCATGGGGAGACACATGGAGGTGAAGGTGGCCAAGTTGGGGACCTGGATGGACACATGGAGGTGAAGGGCGGCAAGCTGGACACATGGGGACCTGGATAGATATATGGGGTGGGGTGGGATGCATATATGGGGGGGACAGGGTGGACACATGGAGGCCCGGATGGATATATGGGAGGGGCAGGCTGGACACATGGAGACCAGAATGGATATATGGGTGGGGGGGGGTCAGGATGGATAGATGGGTGGCCTCGCTGGACAAGGGACTTTATTACTGTTTAGTGGCCAGATTGAGGAACTTTATTAGTTTATGATGGCGAGTGGGGAACATTATTACTTTAAAGTCCAATTAGGGACATTATTACTTCTGTAATATAATTTACTTTTTAGGAAACTGTTTTCCATAAGAGGGGACAAAAGGGGGGTCCTGTTACTGTGCAGGGCGCCACTATGTCGCTTTATTTCTTCAACTGGTGTAGTGTAGAAGCCTGGGGAAAAGTGGGAATGTGCTCTAAAAGAGATCAGTTATTGATAACTGTGTGTTATTTTCTGCAGAGATGATTCCTCGCTGGAAGAAGTGATGGCGGACTGTGCCAGATGAAGAAAAGCGAAGATGAAGAACTTCACCTAGAGACATCACTGGTGAGTCAGTGTATTACTGTACACTTACACTATATAGTATATTCAGAGCTCCTGTGTATGTCACTGGTGACCAGTGTATTACCTATACACTATATACAGAGCTCCTGTGTATAATGTCATCGGTAATCACTGTATTACCTGTACACTATATACAGAGCTCCTGTGTATAATGTCACCGGTGATCACTGTATTACCTGTACACTATATACAGAGCTCCTGTGTATAATGTCACCGGTGATCACTGTATTACCTGTACACTGACACTATATACAGAGCTCATATGTATAGTGACAGTGTTGTTAGTATTGTGGTTTGTATTCCTGATCAGTATTGTAGTATTTGGTCACTATGTGGTGGTAATATGTGGTCTGGTCATGGTGTGGCGATATTTGTCCCTTTTGTATGTGGTATTATTGGTGTTATTATAGTGGATTATGTTGTGTATGGCGGTCATTTGTTCTCGCTGAGATTAACTAGGAAAAGATTTTTTTCCATGAGGCCACGGCTTCACTATCAGTATTTGGTCAGTATTGTTTCTCAGTAGTGAGAGGCAAAAGCAGGAGTGGGTGATAAATCCAGAATTGGTGACTTGTTTCTATTATTCTCTTTCTCTGATTGTTCCTCACCTGGTTTTGGCTCCCACTCCTGAGAATAATCCTGACTGAATACTGATAGTGTGGCTGTGGCCTTAGAGATGAAATACTTGGAGCAGAGCGTCAGAGATGCACTTACAGGGGTTCTCCGGTGAAAACAAGTCATCATCTCTCCACAGGATAAGTGATAACTTATTGATTGGTGGAGGTCTGACTACTGGGACCTGCACCGATCGGCAGAATGTGGAGCTTTTCTCCCCATTAGACTGGAGCTCATGTGCGACTCGACCACTGATCCATTCATTCCCTCAGAGGCTGCGAGCGCTGCTCTTGTTTTTTTCTGGAAGCCCCAAAGAGAATGAATGAATCTGCGGTCAGACATCCCACCTGCCGCTGCATTTTAAAATGGGGATAAAAGTGTCCTGTCAGGGATAAAACTTCCCAATTCTGATCAGTGCAGTTTCCAATGGTCGGACCCAAACGATCATTAAGTTATCACCAATCCTGAGGAGCCCATGGATCGGTGATAACTTGTTTTCACCAAAGAAGCCCTTTTTTGGAAGCCCCCAAGAGAACGAATGAGGCTGTGGTCATACGTCCCACCTGTCGCTGCATTGTAAAATGGGGATAAGTGTCCTGTCAGGGATAAAACTTCCCCATTCTTCCAATCAATAAGTGATCACCTATCCTGTGTAGCCCATGAATCTGTGATCACTTGTTTTAACCACAGAAGCTCTTTCATGCAAACTCCAGAAATTGTCCGTCCCTGTTCTAGTCTGTGCACAGTAGATGTGAGGAGCCGCCAGTCACTGCTCCACTATAACAGGGAGAGCAGAGAAAAGACATCTGCATATTGCTGTAGGTGGCCCCTAGAGTCAATGTCCCCTGTGGCCCCAGACGCCCCAGTCCGACCCTGCTGACATCTGATTAAGGCCTAAGGCCCCGTTCACATGTCAGGTTTTAATCAGTGTTTTTTTTCTCATTTTCATCTGATTTTGGTCAGTGTGGCAGTTTTTCTCCTCAGTGGGGCATATTTTTTTATATGTAAAGTAAAAAGCTAAAGGTTTCCTAGCCTCGCTTGCCCGGCCTATAGACACTGGAGAACAAGCAGTACAGGCAACATGGTTGGTTCTGGCCATTTTTCTGACAGACTCATTGACTTCAATAGATGATCTTTATCTACAAATCGGATGAAAATCGGACCGGTCTCAGTTCTGATTTACAGATCAATCGTCCACAAAAAATAGAGCTGTAAACCTGTCCCCGGTCTATAACGGAGCATATTCTACCTGTTAGAGAAATAACCAGACGTGAAAAGAGCCATGTGCTATTCTTACAGGGAAGGGGCCACCATTTTATGTTTTGTATTAATAATTATTGATTATGTAATCAATTATTTTTAATACAAAATTAAATGTCCGACTTTATTAGTTTTTTAGTTATTTATGCTGACATTGGCCACTGGGGGCTGCCATTTTTATTTGGGGGGGGGTGTAAAAAGTGCTCTTACACACCTCATTTACAGCAGCCCTGGCCATAAGAGACAGTAGTCTGTCACCGACCCCATCTCTAACATTAGAGGCCGCTCCTCCTGCCTCTAGCTGTGACCTGGGCACGCCCCCTTGGCTGTTCAGGTCGCAGCCGTGGGAGGAGATTGCAGCCATCTTTGTGGAGCCTGCAGTGTAAGCTGTACATTCCCCCTGTCGTCGCACGCACTGCTCAGTCAGAGCGTGCCATGACAGGAGCTGCCGGGGAGGAAATGCCTGGGAGTGGAGGCCCCGAGTGAGTATCTGCGGCGGCGCCGTGCGGTGATCTCAGCTTCTCTGCTGTTATCACTGCCGACATCTTCAGGCAACACAGACACAGCGCTACGTGGGAACGTGGAAGGTGAGTAGAAGCGTTTATTGTTTTTTTTTTTTCTCCTTTGCATTGAATATATGGGGGCATAAACCCACCAGGATGGAGGAGGAGTCATAAACCCACCAGGATGGAGGAGGAGTCATAAACCCACCAGGATGGAGGAGGAATCATATACCCACCAGGATGGAGGGGGGGCATATATCCACCAGGATGGATGGAGGGGGGCATATACCCACCATGATGGATGTAGGGGGGGGGCACATACCCACTAGGATGGATGGAGGGGGGGCATATACCCACCAGTATGGAGGGGGGGATATACCCACCAGGATGGATGGATGGAGGGGGGCATATACTGACCGGGATGGATGGAGGGGCATATACACTTACCCAGGATGGATGGATGGAGGGGTATATACACCTACCCAGGATGGATGGATGGAGGGGCATATACACCTACCCAGGATGGATGGATGGAAGGGTATATACACCTACCCAGGATGGATGGATGGAGGGGCATTTACACCTACCCAGGATGGATGGATGGATGGAAAGGCATTTACACCTACCCAGGATGGATGGATGGGCATTTACACCTACCCAGGATGGATGGAGGGGCATATACACTTACCCAGGAAAGATGGAGGGGCAGATACTCCTACCCAGGATGGATGGAGGGGCATATACACCTATCCAGGATGGATGGATGGATCGGCATTTACACCTACCCAGGATGGATGGAAGGAGGGGCATTTACACCTACCCAGGATGGATGGATGGAGGGGCATTTACACCTACCATGGATGGAAGGATGGAGGGGCATTTACACCTACCCAGGATGGATAGATGGATGGAGGGGCATTTACACCTACCCAGGAGGGATGGATGGATGGAGGGGCATTTACACCTAGCCAGGATGGATGGATGGAGGGGCATATACAGTATAGACCAAAAGTTTGGACACACCTTCTCATTTAAAGATTTTTCTGTATTTTCATGACTATGAAAATTGTACATTCACACTGAAGGCATCAAAACTATGAATTAACACATGTGGAATTATATACTTTACAAAAAAGTGTGAAACAACTGAAAATATGTCTTATATTCTAGGTTCTTCAAAGTAGCCACCTTTTGCTTTGATGACTGCTTTGCACACTCTTGGCATTCTCTTGATGAACTTCAAGAGGGAGTCACCAGAAATGGTCTTCACTTCACAGGTGTGCCCTGTCAGGTTTAATAAGTGGGATTTCCTGCCTTATAAATGGGGTTGGGACCATCAGTTGTGTTGTGCAGAAGTCAGGTGGATACACAGCTGACAGTCCTACTGAATAGACTGTTAGAATTTGTATTATGGCAAGAAAAAAGCAGCTATGTAAAGAAAAACGAGTGGCCATCATTACTTTAAGAACTGAAGGTCAGTCAGTCCAAAAAATTGGGCAAACTTTGAAAGTGTCCCCAAGTGCAGTTGCAAAAACCATCAAGCGCTACAAAGAAACTGGCTCACATGAGGACCGCCCAAGGAAAGGAAGACCAAGAGTCACCTCTGCTTCTGAGGATAAGTTTATCCCAGTCACCAGCCTCAGAAATCGCAGTTTAACAGCAGCTCAGATTAGAGACCAGGTCAATGCCACACAGAGTTCTAGCAGCAGACACATCTCTTCAACAACTGTTAAAAGGATACTTTGTGCAGCAGGCCTTCATGGTAAAATAGCTGCTAGGAAACCACTGCTAAGGACAGGAAACAAGCAGAAGAGACTTGTTTGGGCTAAAGAACACAAGGAATGGACATTAGACCAGTGGAAATCTGTGCTTTGGTCTGATGAGTCCAAATTTGAGATCTTTGGTTCCAACCACCGTGTCTTTGTGCGTCGCAGAAAAGGTGAACGGATGGACTCTACATGCCTGGTTCCCACCGTGAAGCATGGAAGAGGAGGTGTGATGGTGTGGGGGTGCTTTGCTGGTGAGACTGTTGGGCATTTATTCAAAATTGAAGGCATACTGAACCAGCATGGCTACCACAGCATCTGGCAGTGGCATGCTATTCCATCCGGTTTGCGTTTAGTTGGACCATCATTTATTTTTCAACAGGACAACAGGCTGTGTTAGGGCTATTTGACCAAGAAGGAGAGTGATGGGGTGCTACGCCAGATGACCTGGCCTCCACAGTCATCAGACCTGAACCCAATCCAGATTGTTTGGGGTGAGCTGGACCGCAGAGTGAAGGCAAAAGGGCCAACAAGTGCTAAGCATCTCTGGGAACTCCTTCAAGATTGTTGGAAGACCATTTCCGGTGACTACCTCTTGAAGCTCATCAATAGAATGCCAAGAGTGTGCAAAGCAGTCATCAAAGCAAAAGGTGGCTACTTTGAAGAACCTAGAATATAAGACATATTTTCAGTTGTTTCACACTTTTTTGTAAAGTATATAATTCCACATGTGTTAATTCATAGTTTTGATGCCTTCAGTATGAATGTACAATTTTCATAGTCATGAAAATACAGAAAAATCTTTAAATGAGAAGGTGTGTCCAAACTTTTGGTCTGTACTGTACACCTACCCAGGATTGATGGAGGGGCATCTACACCTGCCCAGGATGGATGGATGGAGAGGCATCTACGCCTACTCAGAATGGATGGATGGATGTAGGGGCATATACATCTACCCAGGATGGATGGATGGAGGGGCATATACATCTACCCAGGATGGATGGATGGAGGGGCATTTACACCTACCCAGGATGGATGGATGGAGGGGCATTTACACCTACCCAGGATGGATGGATGGAGGGGCATTTACACCTACCCAGGATGGATGGATGGAGGGGCATTTACACCTACCCAGGATGGATGGATGGAGGGGCATTTACAACTACCCAGGATGGATGGATGGGCATTTACACCTAGCCAGGATGGATGGATGAAGGGGCATATACATTTACCCAGGATGGATGGATGGAGGGGCATATACACCTACCCAGGATTGATGGAGGGGCATCTACACCTGCCCAGGATGGATGGATGGAGGGGCATCTACGCCTACTCAGAATGGATGGATCGATGGAGGGGCATATACATCTACCCAGGATGGATGGATGGGGGGGCATATAAACCTACCCAGCATGGATGGATGGAGGGGCATTTACACCTACCCAGGATGGATGGATGGAGGTGCATACACACCTACCCAGGAAAGATGGAGGGGCAGATACTCCTACCCAGGATGGATGGATGGAGGGGCATATACACCTACCCAGGATGGATGGCGGGGCACATACACCTACCCAGGATGAATGGAGGGGCATATACACCTACCCAGGATGGATGGATGGAGGGGCATATACTTCTGCCCGGCATGGATGGAGGGGCATCAACACCTACCCAGGATAAATGGAGGGGCATATACACCTACCCACAATGGATGGAGAGGCATCTACACCTACCCAGGATGGATGGAGGGGCATCTACACCTGCCCAGGATGGATGGAGGGGCATCTACGCCTACCTAGAATGGATGGATCGATGGAGGGGCTTATACATCTACCCAGGATGGATGGATTGGGGGGCATATAAACCTACCCAGCATGCATGGATGGATGGAGGGGCATATACACCTACCCAGGATGGATGGAGGGGCATATACACCTACCCAGGATGGATGGATGGAGGGGCATACACACCTACCCAGGAAAGATGGAGGGGCAGATACTCCTACCCAGGATGGATGGATGGAGGGGCATATACACCTACCCATGATGGATGACGGGGCACATACACCTATCCAGGATGAATGGAGGGGCATATACACCTACCCAGGATAGATGGAGGGGCATATACTTCTGCCCTGGATGGATGGAGGGGCATTAACAGTTACCCAGGATGAATGGAGGGGCATATACACCTACCCAGAATGGATGGAGAGGCATCTACACCTACCTAGGATGGATGAATGGAGGGGCATCTACACCTGCCCAGGATGGATGGATGGAGGGGCATCTACGCCTACCCAGAATGGATGGATCGATGGAGGGGCATATACATCTAGCCTGGATGGGTGGGCATATAAACCTACCCAGCATGGATGGATGGATGGAGGGGCATATACACCTACCCAGGATGGATGGATGGAAGGGCATATATACCTACCCAGAATGGATGGATGGAGGGGCATATACACCTAACCAGGATGGGGACCATATACCATATACGAAGATGTGGCCATATACAAGTATGGGGAGGGCATATACTGTGGGGCATATATGGGACCATTACGCTGTAGAGCACTATATGGGGCCATTACGCCTTTGGCTCACCATATGCGGCCATTACGCCTTTGGCTCACCATATGTGGCCATTACGCCTTTGGCTCACCATATGTGGCCATTACGCTGTGGCTCACCATATGGGGCCATTACGCTGTGGCTCACCATATAGGTCCATTACGCTGTGGGGCACCATATGGGGCCACTGAAGTTCTCCACCGAGGGGGTTAAAAACTCCTATTACAGTTACTGATGATTACTGCATGGCTCCTGTCACACAATTATGTTATAGCCTATTGACTTTGTACTTATATATAAAGATGATAATCATAGTGTCTTTTCAGCAGGGACAGATGTTACAGACTTTGCAGTAACTAATAAAAATGATGCCTTAAAACATTCTCTCATTATTCTGGCATTTAGCAAATATTAAAAATTATGGTAATCCTAATTGACCTAAAACGGGAAAGATTTATTCTGATTTCATGTCAGATATTGAGAAAAACATGCAGATGTGTCTATTTATACAGTGTATGGAAACTTCTGATTTCAACTCTGTGTGTGTGTGTGTATATATATATATATATATATATATATATATACATACTAGCTATTGAACCCGTTCTACGCCCGGGTGGTGAGCATTTTTATTGGTATATCGTCTCCCATGCTGGTATGTGCTGCCCCCATCCTGTACCCACCATCCAATCCCGGTATGCGTGGCACCCCTCACCCCCAATCCTGGTATGCATGGCACCCCTCACCCCCAATCCTGGTATGCGTGGCACCCCTCACCCCCAATCCTGGTATGTGTGGCACCCCTCATCCCTATCCTGGTGTGTATGATATCCCTCATCCTGGTATGCCTGGCACCCTATCCCTCACTCCCAATCCCGGTATGCGTGGCACCCCTCACCCCCAATCCCGGTATGCATGGCACCCCTCATCCCGGTATGCGTGGCACCCCTCACCCCCAATCCCGGTATGCGTGGCACCCTCACCCCCAATCCCGGTATGCGTGGCACCCCTCATCCTTATCCTGGTGTGTGTGGTATCCCTCATCCTGGTATGCATGGTACCCCATCCCTCATCCCTATCCCGGTGTGTATGGTATCCCTCATCCTGGTATGCATGGCACCCCATCCCTCATCCCCAATCCCGGTATGCGTGGCACCCCTCATCCCCAATCCCGGTATGCCTGGCACCCCTCACCCCCAGTCCCGGTATGCCTGGCACCCCTCACCCCCAGTCCCGGTATGCGTGGCACCCCTCACCCCCAGTCCCGGTATGCGTGGCACTCCTCACCCCCAGTCCCGGTATGCGTGGCACCCCTCATCCCCAATCCCATTAAGCTTGGCACCCCTCATCCCGGTATGCATGGCACCCCTCATCCCTATCCTGGTATGTTTGGCACCCCTCATCACTATCCTGGTGTGTATGGTATCCCTCATCCTGGTATGCATGGTGCCCCATCCCTCATCCCGGTATGCATGGCACTCCATCCCTCATCCCCAATCCCGGTATGCGTGGCACCCCTCATCCCCAATCCCGGTATGTGTGGTACCCCTCACCCCCAATCCCGGCATGCGTGGCACCCCTCACCCCCAATCCCGGTATGCGTGGCACTCCTCACCCCCAATCCCGGTATGCTTGGCACCCCTCACCATCAATCCTGGTATGCGTGTTACCCCTAACCCCCCAATCCTGGTATGCGTGTTACCCCTAACCCCCCAATCCTGGTATGCGTGTTACCCCTAACCCCCCAATCCTGTTATGCGTGGTACCCATCACCCCCAATCCCGGTATGCGTGGCACTCCTCACCCCCAATCCCGGTATGCGTGACACTCCTCACCCCCAATCCCGGTATGCGTGGCACCCCTCACCCCCAATCCCGGTATGCGTGGCACCCCTCACCTCCAATCCCGTTATGCTTGGCACCCCTCATCCCGGTATGTGTGGCACCCCTCATCCCTATCCTGGTATGTATGGCACCCATCATCACTATCCTGGTGTGTATGGTATCCCTCATCCTGGTATGCATGGTACCCCATCCCTCATCCCGGTATGCATGGCATTCCATCCCTCATCCCCAATCCCGGTATGCGTGGCACCCCTCATCCCCAATCCCGGTATGCGTGGCACCCCTCATCCCCAATCCCGGCATGCGTGGCACCCCTCACCCCCAATACCGGCATGCGTGGCACCCCTCATCCCCAATCCTTGTATGCGTGGCAACCCTCATCCCCAATCCCGGTATGCGTGGCACCCCTCATCCCCAATCCCGGTATGCATGGCACCCCTCAATCCCGGTATGGGTGGCACCCCTCACCCTCAATCCTGGTATGCATGGTCCCCTCACCCCCCAATCCTGGTATGCGTGTTACCCCTCACCCCCCCCAATCCTGGTATGCGTGGTACCCCTCACCCCCCAATCCTGGTATGCGTGGTACCCCTCACCCCCCAATCCTGGTATGCGTGGTACCCCTCACCCCCCAATCCTGGTATGCGTGGTACCCCTCACCCCCCAATCCTGATATATACATGGTCCCCTCACCCCACAATCCTTTTATGTGTGGCCCCCTCATCCCTTTCACACTGTACACAAAAAAAAACAAAAAAAAAAAAGTTACACTCACCTTTGTAATAAAGGTAACCAAAAAATTAGAGAAATATTACAAAAATACTGGTACATACTGAGACAAGATCCCCTTCTACGGGATGTACTACCAGAGAGACCAGGCATCACCTTTAGAAGGGGTAAAACACTCAGAAACATTATAGCACCTAGTCGCTTGAAAAAATCTGTAGTGAAAAGCTCTGGAAAAAAACAAACGTCTCTCCAATCTAAAACTACTAATCCTATAATAAAAAAGACAACCAATACACTCAATGGCACTTTTAAATGCAACCAGAAAAAGTGCCAATGCTGCCAAACAATAACCCATGGCCATCAATCTATCACCTCCAATAGTACAGGAGAAACCTTTCCCATAAAACATCACCTGACTTGCACTAGCAGCTATGTTATATATGTAATTACATGTAGTTGCGGAATGCAATATGGTGGCCGGACGACACAGATGGTCAGATCACGTTTAAACGCACACCGACATAATGCAAAAATTGGGCTACTATCACATAGCCTATCGAGACATCTCTTACTAAATCATAATAAGAGCTTTGAGATAAGTTTGACTCCTGTCGAAGAAATTCCGCAGAATATATCAAACAGAATCCATCTACTGAACAAGAAAGAGGCTTTCTGGATGTACAGATTGCGCTCTCTACATCCGGACGGCCTCAATGATAGACTGGAGAACATATAGAACATCGAATTAGATCAGGACAGCGATGCTGACCAATAGAAATATATAGAAAGAATGGAATATATGGTAACCCAGACTAGATATTTTTTATGATATATTCTTGGGTTTGCCCATAAACCCCTGACTAGTGAAGCCAGCATCATGAGGACATCCACAGCATAGAAGTAAATACCAATGAGAGAAACACAATAGACCCTGGAGTGTGGACTACACGAGTTCAATCCCAATAGAAAAAACTAACTTATCTAAAAAGTTCCCACAGCAATTAAAGATATAGAACTCACAATATGATTAGATTAATGTAATATGATTATTCTTTTTATTTTTTAATTATTTTTTTTTTGTGTTGTGTTTTCTCTCATAAGAAAAGTTTTTCTAGTAAAAGAAGTATAATATAATAGTCCTAATATGATCATTGAATATATGCTGTATGTGTGGATAATGCCATAGATTTACATTTTTTTATACATCCACTCATGCTGTACACTAGTGTTGAGCCACCCCCGTAGTGTTCGAGTTCGGTTCGGTTCGTCGAACACCCGTGTGTTCGTCGAACTGTTCGTCGAACACCTTCGAACACCGTTAAAACCAATGGCAGGCAAACAAAAACACATAGAAACACATAGAAAACACCTTCAAAGGTGTCCAAAAGCTGACAAACTGCTCAGAAGACACAACTAACACATGGAAAAGTGACAAGTACATATAGTCATGTGAAAAGAAAAGAGGTGGAGGAGTAAAAGGAGGGGGAGACACAGATATAGGCATGTCATGCCCTTCTAAAATCCAAAAAGTGAGAAGCCGACACGGCCAGTCCGTTCCTGCCTGTGCCACCTCCGTGTCGCCGGGTTTGTGCCAGAGCCGCGGTGGACCCTGACGGCCAGCCCCCCTATCCCAATACTGGTGCCTGTCCGCCGGTGGGTCGAGGCCCCCCACGGTGGGGGGGGAGTAACATCTGCAGAAGAAAGACCATCTTCCAGCCAAACTAAGATGTCGACTTCTTTTCGTGGACAATGTGATACGATCCCATTCTTACGGACACGCCCATCGCTACAAATTCTAGATGAGGCACAAAAACAGCAGGTGCTTCAACGGATATCAAGTGCTCCTTCAAGTGGGCTCTCCATCACCTCAATTTCAACATCACAAATACTCCAGTCCTCAGAGGTGTCACCCCAATCGCACTTGCTTCCTCACAGCTCCCAAGTCTCCAGCTGCCCGTCTGAGTATGGGATAACACAGATGGCTGAGTCTGCCCAGCTGTTTACTCATACTATAGCCTGGGAAACGGAGGTCTGCTCCAGAGCTTCTGTTAATCCAGATGAGGAAATGATCTGATCCGATGCCCAGAATCTTTATAAGTTGGATCCAGGACCAGATGAAGAAGGTTCTGAGCATAATGTAGACCCTTGTTCCCAAACTGTAACTCCTGTTGGTGGAGACAATGATGAAGACGATGATGAGACTCAAATACCTGATTGGAGCGACAACTTGACTTTTCGGTCAGGGCAGGAAGAGGTTGGCTCTGAGGGCGACGGGTGTGATAACACACAGGGTGATGATGACGAGGTTGGAGATCCCACTTACTGTCAACCCACAGTCAGACAGTCGATGAGGTCAGCAGAGGAGGTGGAGGAGGATGTGACTAGCCCTGGGGATGGGGATGACTCGGTACCCGGACATTTGCCTGGCCTTGGGGATGTCGCGGTGGTCGGCTCCCTGGCCCGTACCCTGGGGTCTCTCTTTAAAAGGGTGGATAATTGTTAATTTTATAAGAGTTCATGACGCCACCTGTGGTATCTGGTGACAAGCACCAGCGCTGCAGCAGTCCACTGAGGCCGGTGATAAGGCAGCTCGATGGTATAGCTCCCCACAGGTGGAGCTAGGTCTCAGGGCAGCGTATGCAGGGGGAATGCAGGACAGGCGAGACCCAGCTGGATCAGAGCAAGAACGGGAACGGACACGGTAGTCACTTCAGTACCTTTTACTGGTGGAAATTCAGGCACATCCCGGAGCACTGTAGGGTGAAGGGTGCATATCAGGATCCTCCCCAATGAGCGGGTGTAGGGCCTCCTGTTTCTTGCCTCTGCGCAGTAAGTTTCTGACCTGCCTGGAGCTAGGCCTAACTTTGTCTCTGTCCTGCGCTGGCTGACCTTGTGGTAGGGCCTTCTCTTGGAGTTCACGCTCCCAGTATGCGGGGCCTAAGCGTCTCCTGGCTCTGTTACATATCAGCACCTTAGCGATCCTGGGACTTGTAGTTCTCCAGGGATTCCGGTTATGCCTTACTGGGTCATAGAGATACCGGTAAGCTCGGATCCTGTGTCCGGTAAATGCTTCGGGGTGAGCTGGTTAAGCTCCTCTGCCCCTTATGTACTAACTCGCCACTCGCCTTCGGCCTACTCGGGCCCTCACTAGGCTATACACACTAACGGCAGCTTGCCGCGCTTCATTGATCTTACGGCACCGGCACACCTTAAGCTCTATCTGGGCTCGCTGAATCTAGCAAGCAGGAGCTTCGTGCTCCACTGCTGAACTATTAACTGCGTTCTCTAGACTAGACTGAGCTCCACTGCAGACTGACCTCTCTTAGGCTTCTCTACTGCAGGAACTCTTCAGAGGAACTGAACTGCCTAGCTCCACCTTCCCTATTTATATCCCTAACGGGCTCCCTCTGCTGGACTGAGGTGGAAGGTGGAGATGTGTGAATGTGACTCGCCCCCTGGGCCGTGGGGCACGCGGATCCGGGCGATAGGGAGATGCTGGGAGTAGTAGTGGCGGCCCGGTCCCGCGGCTCAGGGTGGTCAGACCAATGGTAGTCTGCTACTGTACTTTAGATAATGTCCGACTACGCCACCCGTGGATTGCGGTTATTAGGAACCGCCGCTGCAAGGCAGTCCGCTGGGGCTGATGATGGGTGCAGCTGAGGTGATGTGACTCCCCACGGGAAGAGTGCAGCCCCAGGGCAGTGTAGTGGATGGTGGGAGTGATGGTAGTGCGAGTCTCGGTGCTGATAGTGCTGGAGGCGCGAAGGAGCACACAGACAACAAGTTAAAGTCCAGGGTCTTTACTCACAGTTCGTTTGTTCCGGGTCACTTCTGTCAGCAGTGACCGCCCGAGCCGTGCTGCGTCCACCAGGTGAGGGGCTCGGTCAACTCCCAGGCAGCTCAGGAGCATGGCACAGGACCCCCTTTAATCCTTTCTCTGGCCTGCCTTACCAGTGACCCACTTTTGTCCAGCTGCCGCGGACTTGTGCGGTTAAACGTGGGCCCCGTCCTCCGCTGTCCTATATGGTGCCTTCCTAGCAGGTTTGATGAGGTGTCGCACCAATAGATGATCACGACGACCGGTCTTTGGCTGAGGGTTGTTTCTCCTCCACCAACTTGGGATCCGGTACCCTTAATCTGCCTGACCCTGCACCCTGGATTCTCGTGGGTTCTTAGGGTCCCTTCCACCTTCTTGTTCCTGAGCCCTTCTGTTTCTCTGTCTCTCCTTCTTTGCAGTTCCTGTTCTGTTCCTTTCTCTTGGAGCTGAGATGAGCCAGAATCTCAGCTCCCCTTCACCTCCTCCTCGGCCTCTCACTAGGCCCTCCTGGAGTAGAGCTCCTACAGAGCCTCTACTCCCTGTCTTCTCCTCTGGCTGAACTGACCCAGAACTAAGATGGTGCCCACCTTTTATACCTCCCTCTAGCCATGAGCCCAGGTGACCAGCAACCAATGGGCTCCTTCCTACACTCAGGAACCGCCCCCTATCTGCCCCTACAGTACTGGGTGTTCCACCCCTCCCTCCCCACTCCAGCAGGGACATGGTCGGTCGTGCCTGCACTTATGTCTAGTGGGAGCACCGTTGAGCTGTCCCTCGGAAATGGGGTGTGTGTGCTGCATGCAGCTAACTGAGCCCTGGTCCACACTCCATCCTTACCCGGGAGTGGAATACCACACCTCTGGCAGAGGTGCAATACCCCTGTAGCGGCCGAGCCCTCGGGGCGCTACATTCCCCCCCAGTAAACCACAGCACGTCCTCGGGCTGGAAAAGAGCAAAAACAGATAATTACAGGACATGCAAAAACTTTTTCAATAACTTTTCACATCAGAAAACAGGTAACATGGTTCAATTCCCTTTATGGGAAACACTCCTCTTCTCTTGCCACTACCACAAAACACTTTGCTAATGCCTCTGGAACTCTTTTGTCACTTATCATATAAAACGGTCTCAAAATTATGTAAAACATTTTCTAGCAGCATATAAAACTTTCTCATGTAACACATTTTTAAGTAAAGCACATTCTTGGATTCTTGGCTGCGGTGCAACTTGCAACCAGGTAAAGGTGCAACAGTCCAGTAAATCTTGAGGTAGACGTTGCGGTTTTTGTATAAAACCAGTAGGGGGCGCTTTAGGAAGCGCAACTATATACAAAGGGTTGACCGCTCTCAGTCCTCGGCCAGTTTTGGGAAGGGAATGGCTGCTCACAGTCCTCAGCCTGATAGGGGATGAGGGGCACACAGGTAGCAGTTCAATATTTGTCCCAACGGGGACCACACTTTCAAGACGGGAACAGTCCCAAAAACAGTTCTGATACCCTGACGGGTAACTATGTACACGGGTACTTTGCTACTTACTAGTAGCGGTGTCCTCCATATGCTCCTTCTTCCTCCTCATATGGTTCTTCAGACCCGTCCGGGTCCTCTTGGCTCTCCTCATAGCCGCGGTATTGTAGCTCCTCCTCGGTGAGCCGATGAACATGTAGGGCGTATGGTCCTTTTGCACCCACGTGGCGGGTAAAGGCGACCACATCACCAGGGTACAGGTCACGGCCACGATGCCCCTCAGGTAGATGACTCTCCACGTCCCTGCGGGTCACAAAGACCATCGCCTGCGGTTTCTGGGCCCCTGATGAAGCCCCAGCCGTTCTCCATGTGGAACTTGACTACGGTCCCGGTGATTCGGGGACCACGGGCTGCTTGGGGGTCTTGGCGGGCCTTGCGCTTTTGTTCAGCACTCTGGACTTGGAGCCGTTCCTCCCTGACGCGCCTCTCTCGTTGCTCCCGCTCAAAGGTCGCCAGTTGCTGGTGACAGGCCTCCAGACGACGGACCGCGTCTGTCCGGGTCTCTTGAGAGAACCCCATCAAGTTCTCGCCGGTGGAGTCCCACGCAAATTGGACGTCTTCTAGTGGGGGTAGGGTGACCTCGACGGGTTCAGGAGCCGGTATCAGAGGCTCGCGCGGGGGCTGGGCCTTCCATGGATGATTGCCGGTCACTTCAGCCGGCCACTCCAGCGGCAGTCCATCCGGACCGGTGTGATGGGCAAACAGGTCCACGCCCAGCGATGGTATAGTGGGGGGACCTGATCTGGGAGCAGCGCCCGGGGGCACTCGGCCTTGCGACCAGGCCGGGGGTCTTGTGGCTGCGCTAGGTGGCAGTCCCATCCGGGACAGGGGCGCAGGCTTGGCGATGGCGCCCGGGTCATAAAATGTGGGCACCACATTTTAAAAAAGACATAGACAAACTGGAGCAAGTTCAGAGAAGAGCGACCAGAATGGTGACTGGTCTGCAAACCATGTCCTATGAGGAACGGTTGCAGGATTTGGAAATGTTTAGCTTGCAAAAAAGAAGACTGAGAGGAGACTTAATAGCTGTCTACAAATATGTCAAGGGCTGTCACATTGTAGAAGGATCATCTTTATTCTCATTTGCACAAGGAAAGACTAGAAGCAATGGGATGAAACTAAATGGGAGGAGACACAGATTAGATATTAGAAAAAACTTTTTGACAGTGAGGGTGATCAATGAGTGGAACAGGCTGCCACGAGAGGTGGTGAGTTCCCCTTCAATGGACGTCTTCAAACAGAGGCTGGACAGACATCTGTTTGAGATGATTTAGTGAATCCTGCTTTGAGCAGGGGGTTGGACCAGATGACCCAGGAGGTCCCTTCCAACTCTACATTCTATGATTCTATGATCCAGGCCTTGCGACCGGGCCGATGATGCTTCCTGCTTTACGGCACCCGGGGTCAAGGGGCATGGCGCTGGGCGGGGCGTGGCCGCGGCGCTCGCCGCTTGAGGCCTAGCCGGGAGCAGTGGCGGCGCGGCAACAGGTGCGGTGAGTGGGGCCTCTGGTGCTGCGACGGGAGGCTGGGGCAGGCTTGCGGGTGCTGGGCTTGGGGTGGTGACGTCCCCTTCACTTGCCTCAGTCCTCGTGGCTCCCTCTGCGGCGTCGCCTCCGGTCCTCTCTCCTCCTGCGCCGTCCTCCGAGGCAGGCAAACCGCGGGGTGCGGCTGAAGCCTGTCGCTGGTGGGTCTCGGCCTGCCGGGCCAGTTCCTCTCTCCACTCGGTGAGTGCACTCCGCTGCGCCCGGACCATCCTCCGCTCTAGGTCCTCCAGTGCAGCTTGCGCACGCTCCGGATCTCTGGGGAGCTGCGCCAGGACTTCTGCTAGGCTGCAGAACGGTTCGGCCTGCAGCAGGCTTCGGGCCAGGAGGCTGGTGCTGCTCAGGGCGTCCATTCCCGGGTGCGGTCTGTCTGGACTGATCCAGACCACTCCCTGCCCCGCAGTTTTCTTTCCTATCCGCCCCCATGGGGGGTGGTCCTGGGGCATTCTGCTGACAATCACTCTCAGGGGCAGCCCCCCCACGTTGACGGACATTTCCACAGCAGTGCTCATGGTTGTTGGGGGCGGGCTTCCTCTTTGGCGCCATTCTGGGACCCGGCCCACGATGGGAGGCGGCCTCCTGTGGTCTTTTGGCGCGCACATTATGGCGCTCGTTCTTCTGGGGCGGGCGCCATCTTTAGTACCGTGAAACAGTCTCTTTTCAGGCGCGCAGTACCCGTGGTTAGCGGGCACGAAATCCTGCCGACTACGCCAAAGCTGACTCGCCCCCTGGGCCGTGGGGCACGCGGATCCGGGCGATAGGGAGATGCTGGGAGTAGTAGTGGCGGCCCGGTCCCGCGGCTCAGGGTGGTCAGACCAATGGTAGTCTGCTACTGTACTTTAGATAATGTCCGACTACGCCACCCGTGGATTGCGGTTATTAGGAACCGCCACTGCAAGGCAGTCCGCTGGGGCTGATGATGGGTGCAGCTGAGGTGATGTGACTCCCCACGGGAAGAGTGCAGCCCCAGGGCAGTGTAGTGGATGGTGGGAGTGATGGTAGTGCGAGTCCCGGTGCTGATTGTGCTGGAGGCGCGAAGGAGCACACAGACAACAAGTTACAGTCCAGGGTCTTTACTCACAGTTCGTTTGTTCCGGGTCACTTCTGTCAGCAGTGACCGCCCGAGCCGTGCTGCGTCCACCAGGTGAGGGGCTTGGTCAACTCCCAGGCAGCTCAGGAGCATGGCACAGGACCCCCTTTAATCCTTTCTCTGGCCTGCCTCACCAGTGACCCACTTTTGTCCAGCTGCCGCGGACTTGTGCGGTTAAATGTGGGCCCCGTCCTCCGCTGTCCTATATGGTGCCTTCCTAGCAGGTTTGATGAGGTGTCGCACCAATAGATGATCACGACGACCGGTCTTTGGCTGAGGGTTGTTTCTCCTCCACCAACTTGGGATCCGGTACCCTTAATCTGCCTGACCCTGCACCCTGGATTCTCGTGGGTTCTTAGGGTCCCTTCCACCTTCTTGTTCCTGAGCCCTTCTGTTTCTCTGTCTCTCCTTCTTTGCAGTTCCTGTTCTGTTCCTTTCTGTTCCTTTCTCTTGGAGCTGAGATGAGCCAGAATCTCAGCTCCCCTTCACCTCCTCCTCGGCCTCTCACTAGGCCCTCCTGGAGTAGAGCTCCTACAGAGCCTCTACTCCCTGTCTTCTCCTCTGGCTGAACTGACCCAGAACTAAGATGGTGCCCACCTTTTATACCTCCCTCTAGCCATGAGCCCAGGTGACCAGCAACCAATGGGCTCCTTCCTACACTCAGGAACCGCCTACTATCTGCCCCTACAGCACTGGGTGTTCCACCCCTCCCTCCCCACTCCAGCAGGGACATGGTCGGTCGTGCCTGCACTTATGTCTAGTGGGAGCACCGTTGAGCTGTCCCTCGGAAATGGGGTGTGTGTGCTGCATGCAGCTAACTGAGCCCTGGTCCACACTCCATCCTTACCCGGGAGTGGAATACCACACCTCTGGCAGAGGTGCAATACCCCTGTAGCGGCCGAGCCCTCGGGGCTCTACAAATGTTTATGGGGGCCTCATGTGGAGGATTCCATCAATGCACTCTTGTAGGATCTGTGATACCAAGCGCAGCGGGGCATCACAGATGCTATTGACGACGAGGTTAGGTTGCGCCTTCCTGAACAGAGACGGAGTACTGGAAGCACGTCAACAACTGCATCCTCAACCACAACTCTGCCTCTGACCACAAGTCGTAGTGGCTCTTCAGGTCACATGGGCTCTAAGCCTTGCATAGCCTGGGCATTTATTCAGATCGATAAGGATGACCCAACTCGTGTTATCTGTAATATTTGTCAGCAAAAGCTAAGTAGAGGCCAAAAAATCCATAGTTTGAGTACTTCATGCATGTACCGTCACATGGATATGAAGCATAAGTTGCAGTGGGAAGCTCACTGTGCTACAATGCGGCCTAGCCGGCTGGGCCAACCACCGTCTGCCCCATCTTGTGCATCCGCAGCCTCTTCATCCTCTGTGACTGGGGGGACAGCAGTCACACATGTTTTTGGACGCAGACCTGCCACCTCTTTACCCGCAACAGCCAGTGTGATTGGCAGGTCGTCAGTTCATTGGGAAGTGGAAACACCTGCTAGTGTTGAGCGCTCTCCGACATCGAGAGCACCACCTTTGGATCAAGGCAACCTAACATGTCCGCCTGCATCTTCCTCACAGATCGGCAGTTGCCGGGGACACCCTACTCAACACCGTCTAAGCACAACAGCCAGCCCTCGGTCCCTCAGATGTGGAAAAGTAAAAGACCATTTCCTCCTAGCCATGAGAAAGCTAAGAGGTTGAATTTCACCATCTGCAAGCTGTTGGCTACAGAAATGCTGCCTTTCCACCTGGAGGACACAGAGGATTTTCAAGACCTTATGTCCGTCACAGTGCCCCAGTACCAGATGCCCAGTCGGCACTACTTCTCAAAGAAAGGTGTGCCTGCACTCCACTAGCATGTCGCACACAACATCACCGCTTCTTTGAGAAACTCTGTGTGTGACAGGGTGCACTTCACCACAGACACTTGGACGAGAAGGCATGGACAGGGGCGTTACATGTCGCTGACTGGGCACTGGGTAACTATGGTGACAGCAGGACAAGGGGCTGCTGTCCAAGTCTTACCGTCCCCACGAGTTGTGTGTTAATCCTCTTTATCTCGAACTTCCTCCACTGCTTCTGCCTCCTCAACCTCCTCTCGGTCCTCCACCTGCACCCAAAGCCTGTCTGGTAATGCCACCTGCTTTCTAACTGCGCAGAAGGAATCCTGCACACCTCCTTACTATGCTGGCAGCTGGGCTCAACGCATCAGTGTTTACTTTGAAATGTCTGGGAAATGTGAGTCACACAGCTGAGGAGTTTTGGTCAGCTCTGGAGACCCAGTTTCATGAAAGGTTGTCTCCACTGGACCTGCAACCAGGGAAGGCCATGTGCGACAATGCTGCAAACCTGGGTGCGGCCCTTCGCAGGGGCAATGTCACACACGTGCCTTGTATGGCTCACGTGTTGAACCTGGTTGTCCAGCAATTTTTAGCCCATTATCCCGGACTAGATGGCCTTCTGCAGAGTGCACGGTCGCTGTGTGCTCACTTCCGCCGTTCGCATCCCGCAGTTCAACGACTTACATCTCTACAGAAGTCGTTGGGCCTGCCAGTTCACCGGCTGAAATGCGATGTGCCGACACGGTGGAATTCAACTCTGCACATGTTGCAGCGACTGTGGCAGCACCGACAAGCCCTGGTGCAATACGTTCTGACGTATAGCCTGGGCCAACGAGATCCAGAGGTGGGGCAAATCACGCTGGAGGAGTGGTCTCAGATCAGGGACCTATGCACCCTTCTGCACAGTCTTGAAATGGCGACGAAGATGTTTAGTGCTGACGATGCCATTATCAGCATGACTATTACGGTGATTTACATGCTGGAGCACATGTTAAACAGAATTCGGAGTCAGGTGGTGGGACAAGAGGAGGTGGAGGAAGTAGAGGAGGAGTCGTATGCGGAAGGGATAACATCTCCAAGGTCCAGACGGTTGGCAGCACCAAGGCGGCACGCATGGGAGGGTGGGGGAGAGGGATTAACCAGGGCGCATGGTAGCAGCCAAACTGTTGAGGAAGGTGCAGGAGCCGAGGAAGAAGTGGAGGACGAACTGGCAATGGGCATGGAAGACTCATCAGATGAGGGAGACCTTGATCACATTTCTGTTGTGCGAGGTTGGAGGGAGAGGGCAGAGGAAGGAAGCATGATTCTTACCTCGCTACCAACACAACAAGGACTTGGTCCTTCTGGATGCGCAAGACACATGAGTGCCTTCTTGCTGCACTACCTGCAACATGACCCCCGGATTGTCAGAATTCGAAGTAATCCCGACTACTGGGTTGCCACACTCTTAGATCCCCGGTACAAAAGTATATTTGCCGAAATAATTCCTGCCATAAAAAGGTATTGACGAATGCAGGAGTATCTGTTGCAGAATCTTACATGTGCTTTTCCACAAAACACCAGTGGTGCACGTAGTGAATCTCACAGTTCTAACTTGCCAACGGTGGGACTGTCGAGTCTTCATCACTCAAACAGTAACAGTAACACAGTATCTGCTGGTAACAGCAATTTTGTGGAATCGTTTCACCACTTTTTTAGACCATCCTTTGCAAGGCCACAGGAGACAAGAAGTCTGACACATAGTCAATGCCTAGAGAGGATGGTACAGGAGAATCTCCAAGTGAACATCGAAGCCATGACTGTGTCACTGGACCCTTGCTCATTTTGGTATTCCAATCTTGAAAAATCGCCGGAGCTCGCCACTCACGCCTTGGAGATCTTGTCATGCCATGCAGCCAGCGTTCTCTCTGAACGTGTGTTCAGCGCTGCTGGTGGTGTGCTGACAGATAAGCGCACGCGGCTGTCCACTGAGAATGTAGACAGACTCACGTTCATAAAGATGATCAAATCATGGATTCGCAAGGACATTTCTACCCCTGTGTCATCCTTGGGAGACTAAAAGCTTGGGGATTTGGTAAAATCACCTCACCAACCGTTTTAAGCAACAGTGGGGCAATTGATGCCACTTAACCCTAGAACGCATGACCATAAAAATCTACACTTTCACATACCTGGGGCCCTTTAGGCCCGTGTGCAAATAACATGGAATAACTCAAACTCAAATGACAAACAACTATATACATGAAGAATACCTAGAGTTTCAAAATTCTAACTAAAGCAATCTTGCAGAAAATAGAAAACAATTAACTGGGCGGGCCTGCAAGGCCACAGGTATGCGTTCTAGGGTTAAGTGGTGTCTGTGCCACAATTTTGGGAGTCCCCTTGCTGTGTCTTACGTGACGTTGGCATCGTCAATTCCAGGTGGGTTGGGTCGCACCCCCCCTTTTAACTGTAAGAAACTACATACACTATGGCTTGGGGTAACACAGATGGTTGAGTCTGAAGAGCTGTTTACTCAGAGGTCTGCTCCAAATCTTCAGTGTCTGCTAGTCAGCGTAGAATTTTTAACTGTATCTAGCCTAGGCAATACTTTGGGCATAGTAGCCCAGCTGCGAAGCAAGCTGCACCGCCTGTGTATCTAATAAGAATTTTTAAATTAATCTAGCCTAGGCAGACTGTGGGGACCCCCAACCAAACCCAGATGCTCAGCCCCCCTACCGCCCCCCTTTTATGGACAACCCAATAATGTAACTCTTACAACTGGATAGGTGAGGATCGGTCACAGCTTTATTAACTCTTTATACTCATTCCATTAGAAAGGCATTTTATTTCTAAAATAATTCAGCTTGTTGCAGCATGCCCTGGGTCCCCACTCCGGCAAGTTGGCCAACAAGTGTAACTCTCCAACATGTCCTTTCTATTTCCAGGCCACGGAGGATCCAGCGTACTCGTATGCAGGACTCTGACCCCCACCCATCACTCTTAACGCTTGTTCCACTCTGTCCTGGAGTCCTGACAGGAATATGTCCAGTCCAATATCTATTAAGTGAACACCGTCGGGCCGTATGAGGCCTGCTTTATCTCCTTCCAGTTGTCGGTGTCGTATCACTACACCGCCTCTGTCTCTTCTAAATTTTGCCATCCGAATATTTATTACCCGCCTTGTCCATTCGATGGCCGTGATGTCTCGCGCACCTTGCCATACCGCTATCGGCACAATCTCTGACCATACTATAGCTAATTTTGTGAAAAATTCTCTGAAGCGCTCAGTGTCTAGTTTCATTATTGCCATTAGTTATGCGCTCTTGTGATGACCTAGGTTGTTTCCCCCGGCCTGTATAACTAAGATGACCGGACCTCTTGCCTCTCTCCCTACCTTGATTACCTCCATTAGTACCTGTGGCCATAGCAGGCCTCTAATACCTCTCCAGGTGAAATATGTGTTATGAAACTCTAATTTCCTCCCGCCTGGGCGGACTTTCGCCCTTTTTTGTGCCCAATATATATACGAGTGGCCTATCACTCACACTGTTGGCTTATCGTCACCTGTAAAAGAAACAAACCACGTTAGGATAACAAGTCCGGTCTTATGTATCTCGCCAAACACGTGGATCGCCATCTCCCTATCCTCTGAACTTCCGTTTCTGACAGTCCTGCTCTTGCTGCTTCCGTGGCCGCACCTATGCGGAATGAGTGTGTCCCGTAATCTTTGGGGTGGTTCCCTGCCGATGTTATGCATTTATTAAATATAGCTTGGAACAGGTATCTTGATAATGGCGTTCCATCAATGTGTGATACGAAGAAATTACTTTGCGATCTGATGGTTAGATATGTTTTTACTATTGTTACCCGACTCAGTGTACCGTTTGTGGGTTGTAGAAGTACCCAAGTACCCCTGCCCGCTGGAACCGTTTTCGATTGGTGTATGCGTACACGTATTGCATTATTGGCTATGACTACTTCCTGGTGTAATAAGCGTCCACTGGTGGTAATTTTGGATTGAGGGACTAATTCGCTTATACATAGCGCCCCGAAGAAGGCGATCACAAATGCAGTAGACATTAGTGTTGCTTCAAATTGTGAGTGTCATGTTAATGGTGTTAGGGATAAGATGTGAGAAATCAGTTTTAGTGACACGGGACGGGACGTCTACATTCCTGACTTGGCTGACCCCTTTTCCACCCTTTTATGGATTGTCTGATGATGAATCTTTGTCACATCTCCCCAATTCAGTAGTTGGAAGTGAAATGCTACTCCGGTCCGCCACCGCTGCGCTGACGCCCCTGATATGCCCCTCATCATTAGCTGGTGGAGAAATTCTATGGTGACTTGTGATCTGGCTTGTTCACATTGGTCAACCCGTCTGCCTGCTACTAGTCGTGTCCACTCTTCCCATGCCTTACCGTATGCTTGCCACGTTGACGGGGCAACTGACGCTCTGATTAATGGCATCAACTATTCGCCACTAGATCCCATAGGGAGGGTGGGCAACTGTTGCCCGATGGGTGGGCGTTGTGGAAGAGCTCTGTGAAAATCTGCCAATTGAATTGTTATAAAGCGTTAGCAGCAGCTTTATACCCCTCAACATAGTGGCTAGCGCGGACCCATACATTGTGTTTTAGGCACAGGAATACTAGCCTGCGTAGTAGGCCTAGCACTGGGAGAGACGATGATGCCATCTTATTAATGCAGTGCGCTAGGCTGGTGTTTTGTGTTATGAAGCGTATATTTTTGTTAGCCAGGCGCGCGCCCCATATTTCTATTGCTACCACTATTGGGAAAAATTATTTTCAGGGCTAGATGCAGCTAAAAATTATTATTAATTTCAAAGCTGGTGGAGCTTGGTATAGATGGCCTAATACAATGAGACCCACACACTGCTAGAAGGCCAAATATTTTTTCAGAGGTAGATGCAGATAAAAATTATTTTTAATTTGCAACCTGATGGAGGTCAGTATAGATGGACTAATAGAACAAGTCCCACACACTGCTAGAAGGCCAAATATTTTTTCAGAGCTAGATGCAGATAAAAATTATATTCAATTTGCAACCTGATGGAGGTCAGTATAGATGGACTAATAGAACAAGTCCCACACACAGCTAGAAGCCCAAATATTTTTTCAGAGGTAGATGCAGATAAAAATTATTTTTAATTTGCAACCTGATGGAGGTCAGTATAGATGGACTAATAGAATGATGCTATGCCCAAAAGATTTTACTTCACTAGGTGCAGTAAAAAAATTGGTATTCTATACACAGGTGGTATATCTTGCAACACAGATAGGCTACTCCACTGACTAACACACTCTGCAATAGGCCAAAAAGGATTAGCTTTGCTAGATTCAGCCAAATGCTGTGAAAAAAACTTGCACAGCACTGGCACAGACCTGCCTGGCAAAAACTGATAGGAACTGATGTAACCTAGTTCTGAAAAGGACTGCAATTACAATTAGTCTTTACTCCCACAATCTATCTATTTAAGAGCACAGACCTGCCTGATAAAAGTCGTAGGAAATGCTGTAACCTAGTCCTTAAAAGGACTGCAATCACAACTATTCCCTACTCCCAAGCTATCTGTAGATTTGTGCGAAAATTGGCTTGAAATTAACAAGGTATAGCGCACACAGCAACAGCGGTGCCGTCTAACACGCAGCTGCAGCAGTGAGAAAATGGTGGCGACGGGGAAAATGGCTTGGTCTTATAGGGCAAGGACATGTGACATACACTGCCAATCACACATGCCCTTGCTTGTGTGAAAAAAAGCACTTCGCTCCGTGTGTGCGCTGCTGATAGGCTGACAGATTGCACCTCCCCACTGCAAATGCGGGAAAGAGAAAAAAAAATGGAGATCTTCATTATTCCTGCAGAGATCCATCCCCTGCCCCTCCCCCCACCCCGCTGTACACTCAAACTGCGTATTAACATTAATTTTCATCATTACTGAGAAAAAATCCAGTTATGATTTTGGTGCACGAACAGTTATCGAACATAACCTCGAACAGCCGAATTTTTCTCAAATTGTTCGTGTTCGCCGAACGGCTCGAACACCGCCCAAAACAGCTCGAATTTGAGATTGGCGAACAGTTCGAGTAGAACACCGCTCATCTCTACTGTACACACGCAAATCAATGTTTGTAATGTTTTTCATGTGTGTGTGTTTTTCACCATATATTTTATCATGTACTGCAAATATACCTGTAACAACAAAAGAAACAAGCATACTGAAAACCACCAAGCAGCAATTAAGCTAATGAAGAACCACCAGGTCTTGACCATTTAACCTAATTAATTTATTCAAGTGAACCTATATAGACTATATAACTCTAACAGACTGTAAAGCAATATCTTACCTGAGGAAGGCTATTCTGTACCAATATATAGCCGAAACGCGTTGTTCTATGTATCGTTTTTTTATGATGATTTTTATCTAAGTAAATTTCTGAAGACTTTTAATACCTCCGCCTGGTGCCTGTCTCCTGGGAGCGCTGAACAGACTAGATGAATCCTTTCATTTTCTCCTGACCTTCTCAAGAACAGAGGAATTTTAATTTCATATTTTTTTTAATCAAATCATTCTGAACTTCAATTCCCATAACCCACCCTAAACCCAAATCCCAACACTCCAGAGAACCATTTTCAGAGCAGTTCTAGAATAACGGACTATAGCATTCGTAGAAGGGGAAGAAGATAAAAAAGTGACTAACAAAGGGGTAGCAGCGTTTTAATGTTATCATTTACTGCTTGATGCCTGAGCCGGGGAGTGCACACTGAAAACTGTTGCAGGCTGCTGTAATCACAGGACACAAGCAAACAGCATGGCATTTCCTATCAGCAGGGAGGAAGTAAAGGGCGACAGTAATGAAAGTCTCCTCCTACTCCGCTCCATATTGAAATGAATAGTGTGCATCCTACAAATGAGATGCATACAGCAAACAATTGATTTTCCATACATAGGTTTTGAGTTGACCACTGGATATACACATGTGTATCACTAATTACCAGAACTGGAAATCGAAAAAAAAGACGAGCAAGTTTGGGGTGAATCCTGCCTTCATTACTGCACAGCCGCTCAGAGGGATCGGTACTAGGAACAGCAGGAGTGCCGGCGATGTTCACAGATTTACCTGCTGCGGGACTGAAGGAGTCTGATCACGCTCAGCTCGAAGCTTTTTACCTGGTTTACGATAGGAATAATTGAAAGCTGTGCTTCAAAGGCGAGGAAGAAGTTTGCCACAGTCTGCGCTTGAATACCCTTAAGGGGGGAAAAAAAAGATATATACAAATACTGAAACATCTAAATGCATTAGAACATCAAACCTGGTGAAGCGGTAAATGACTTGTCCTCCAGGGATACAGGCTACTGTCATTCAGTAATTATTTAATAGGAATTTTACATTTTATGTGATCACCACGCTAGAATGTAAATGGAGAAAAACACAACACAACTCCTCATCATATGAAGATATTTTGTGTTATAGAACAGGATTTCTGTGGCACAACAAGACTGATTTACTATGTATGTGTGTCACCCTGGCCTGGATGCCACAAGTGTAATTAAAGCTGTGTCTGAGAGCAAGGGGGAGGTTCTCTAGTCAGGGGAACATTAGCATGCAATGCTTCCTGTCTCAGGCCAGTAGGGGGAGCTGGCTGCCCCTATAAAAGCTGGTACTGGGGGCAGGGTTAGAGAGAATGGATGGCCTGTCTCAGCACTGAGACGTGTCCCAGAGTGGAGCAGGGACAGAAAGTTGATTGCACCTAAGAGGAAGTGTGGCAGTAGGAGAGCCACCAGCCAGAGACGAGAGGCGAAGAGAGCCTGTCTTGGCAAATCAGAGACTGACCTTACCAGACTTTGGTGTCTGAGGCTGGAAGGATTCCACATCCCCCAGCAGAGAACCAGTCCGCAAGGGACTGTATATTCCTTGGCCTAAGAAGCCTGGAGGCCCTGCCACAACCGAAGGGACCAGTAAAGCCGTACAAGGCTGGGAGCAGAAAGGAACCCACGTCGCAGGCCATACAGGCGAGAATACACGGAAAGCTCGGAAACGTGGGCTGTTACCCTATCAGGAGGAGATAGCCAGAAGGAGCGCAGAAAGCACGGTAGGCCTACACCCTCACCCTGACCAGGGCCAATTTCCCCGTTACTCTCAGACATCCAGGTCCCCCTCCTAGCCGGGACTGTTTATGGGTCAATTTACCTGTTCTAGTAAAGACCCTGGACTGCAACCTGTTGTCTGTGTGCTCCTTGCTTCTCCAGCACTATCAGCACTGGGACCCTCACTACCATCACTCCCACCATCCACTATACTGCCCTGGGGCCGCACTCTTCCCGTGGGGAGTCACACTACCCTAGCTGCACACCTCATCAGCCCCAGCGGTCTGCATGCAGCGGCGGTTCCTAATAACCGCAAATCCACGGGTGGCGTAGTCGGACATAAACATCAGCACATAACGGACTACCACTGGCCTGACCACCCTGAGCCACGGAACCGAGTTGCCACTACTACTCCCATCGTTCCCCTACTGCCCGGATCCGAGTGCCCCACGGCCCAGGGGGCGAGTCATATGCACCATAGCCTTCATTTGATGTCACTTACTTAGCACCAACACCTTGCCCCAACTCTGCAATCCCCAATATCAGTCCATGACCTCAATGGGGTCACTATAAAATTATAAAGAGGACTGGTCATGTCTTTATTAGAAAATAGACAAACTTAGGATAGAAACAATATGAACATATACCCTGCTATAAGTAAGTAAAAAGCAATAGGAAATATATATAATATAGGGTACTTAGTAAACATGTTGTTTGATTAAAAAAAAAGCCATCCCACCAGCACCAAGGTGTACCCAGTCAGTTATGTGAAGTATATAATAAAATACACTTTAGTACAATATTAGTATCTTGTCCCTTTAAATCTGCAGCTACTTCTGTCACCATGGTAACTGCATTCATACTCAGCCAATAGGATTGCTCGGTTTGAATTTGAAGAAAAAAAAAAAGTCCTATATCGTCAGTTTGTTCCATCTCATCTGAGTGTGAAGACAGACACCTGCGATCAGCGAGATTATAGGTATAAGACGTGATATAATATAACGGACGGAGCCACATCCCATCACACGCACTCAGCGACCACAACTGACAGGAATCAGCACATTTATCAGAGGAGAAGTCATTATTCCCCAACACATGATAAGTGACAACTTCTAGATCTGCTGGGAACCCAACTAATCCCTGCTAGTACCTCCCCGGACCACCGCTCCATTCATTCTCTATGCAGGAGAAAGCTGAGTACAGCGCCCCCCATAGAGAATGAACGGACCGGCGGCTGAACATTTGCACTTCGCTCACTTCTATCTATAAGTGCTGTTCTGCTGATTGGGTCATAGCGGCCAAACCCACCGATCTAAGAGTCATCACCTATCCAGAGATCAGTGAGAACTTGTTCCAACTAGACATCCCCTTTAATTGAAGAGATCACATATCTAACAGCCAATCCTATTCATTCCCAATCTTCCCTGTGCCCAGTAATGCCCCTGGGTATATCGCCAATATGAGCCAATCACCAAACCCTCTGCTGACTGTTCCCCATGTTTTATAGATTTTGGATCCGTTTCTACAAGAGAAGATCTCAGCGGCCACCATGGGGATGGGTTACTCTGCCAGCGATGGAGCAGGTAGTATCCACCAGCCGGTGATATCTCACCTTCCTCCATATTCTGCTGTTACATGTGTTTCTTCAGCTTTACCTCTTCCCAACAGAACCAATTGATGGTTTTTTCTGTTTTTTCCTTGGCTTTTTCCAAGGGCTATAACTTTTAATGTCTGTCCACATAGTGTGAGGTCTTGTTATTTTGTAGGATGAGCGGTACTTATAAATCCCACCATTCATTTACCACATAGTACTAGAAAACGGGAAAAACATTCCAAGTGCAGTAAAAGTGCGAAAAAAAAAGCCTGACCTTGTTTTTCTGGGAAGGATTTTAACGGCGCACATAGTGTGGTGAAAATGACCTGGTAATAGGATCCTACTCCTCAGTGTGATTACAGCAAGACCAAACTTCTCCAATAGTTTTGGCAAAAGAAAAAAACTTTTTTTTATGGTGTCACCATTTTTTCTGAGACCCGTAACATTTTCGTTTTTCGGGTTGATGGAGCTGTGTGGGGGCTTATTTTTTGAAGGGCAAGAGGACTTTATTGATAACATTTTGGGACACATATGACATGGTCATCGCTTCTTACAGGATTTTCTGCAGTATTGTGGCGAACGAAAAAAATGTAATTTGGGCTTTTTGAATTTTTTTCTGTGTTCACTGATCGTTTGTTTTTTATATTTGGATAGATTGTATTTCTCTGAAAGAGACCATACCACAAATGTGTATATTTTTATTATCTTTATTTTTAGTGGGAGGTGAGTTGAACGTGTGGGGTTTTAATATTTTACACTTTTTTTTTTTTTAATTTTCACTGCATTTGTATACATCATCTAATTGCTTGTGCTATATACAGCGATACCACAGTAATGCTCCATATAGCAAAATCACGGTCTTCTTTACAGCCCAAATGAAGCTTTATGATGACAGGCACGGAGGCTTCAGCAGACCCCCGGATGTCATAGCAGTCCATCTGCGCCCTGTGATCGCGTCACTGGAGCGCCGGTGGGCGCATGGAACGATGCGTCCCAATGCCGGCGCGCTGTTAATTCTGCTGTTAGAGATTGACAGCAGCACTGAACAGGTTAACAGCGGTGGGCAGATCTTCGCTCCACTCACAGCTCTTAGAGGAAGGTCCGGGTTGTTTGTCACAGCCATTATCTGCCATGTACGGGGCGAGCTGACTCTGCTCCATACACCCGCTACTGACTTATACCAGACACGTACGGCAGATGTTGGTAAGGAGTTAAAGCGGTTGTCCAGATTTTGGGTCATTTGTTTTTTTTTACTTTAATGCAAGTATTTGGGGCTAAAATTGATTTCTGTAATTGAGTTTCATTAAAAATGTTGCCTTCTGTAGCATCTGTGCTGCACTGTCTATTCCTGGCTGCAAAATTAGCTAACTGAGAATCTATCAGTGAGCTCCTTCTGACAGTCTTAAGGAGGATCATTTGTGGCCTGCTGGAGGTCATTTTGCAGGGCTCTGGCAGTGCTCCTCCTGTTGCTCCTTGCACAAAGGCGGAGGTAGCGGTCCTGCTGCGGGGTTGTTGCCCTCCTACGGCCCCCTCCATGTCTCCTGGTGTACTGGCCTGTCTCCTGGTAGTGCCTCCAGCCTCTGGACACTACGCTGACAGACACAGCAAACCTCCTTGCCACAGCTCGCATTGATGAGCCATCCTGGATGAGCTGCACTACCTGAGCATCTTCTGTGGGTTGTAGAGTCCTTCTCATGCTACCACGAGTGTGAAAGCACAACCAACATTCAAAAGTGACCAAAACATCAGCCAGAAAGCACTGGTACTGAGATGTGGTCTGTGGTCCCCACCTGCAGAACTACTCCTTTACTGAGGGTGTCTTGATAATTGCCAATAATTTCCATCTATTGTCTATTCCATTTTCACAACAGCATGTGAAACTGATTGTTAATCAGTGTTGTTTCCTAAGTGGACAGTTTGATTTCACAGAAGTTTGTTTTACCTGGAGTTATATTCTGTTGTTTAAATGTTCCCTTTATTTTTTGAGCAGTGTACATAAAAAAATTACTGCAGCTTTAATGCTATTTATTACGTCTCAGGTAACTTTGTGACTAACTATACAGCATCAAAAATACCAAAAAGCTTAAATCTCCAATGGAAGCCAATAGCACCAGTGAGAACACGGCATAAGCGTAATCCAAAGGAAGAGGAGGACATTATTCACTCCAGTTTCCTGCGGCCCCTCGGGAGTATAGGTTGCTGCACGGTAGTCTGCATTCTGTGTAAAACAGGAAAAACACTTTTACTTAGCGGGATGAGGTCAGTAATGGCGCTCTGTCAGTTGAGGGTTGCGTTTCCTGAGAAGAGGAGGACAGAAGAGGAGGACAGAAGAGGAGGACAGAAGAGGAGGACAGAAGAGGAGGACAGAAGAGGAGGACAGAAGAGGAGGACAGAAGAGGAGGACAGAAGAGGAGGACAGAAGAGGAGGACAGAAGAGGAGGACAGAAGAGGAGGACAGAAGAGGAGGACAGAAGAGGAGGACAGAAGAGGAGGACAGAAGAGGAGGACAGAAGAGGAGGACAGAAGAGGAGGACAGAAGAGGAGGACAGAAGAGGAGGACAGAAGAGGAGGACAGAAGAGGAGGACAGAAGAGGAGGACAGAAGAGGAGGACAGAAGAGGAGGACAGAAGAGGAGGACAGAAGAGGAGGACAGAAGAGGAGGACAGAAGAGGAGGACAGAAGAGGAGGACAGAAGAGGAGGACAGAAGAGGAGGACAGAAGAGGAGGACAGAAGAGGAGGACAGAAGAGGAGGACAGAAGAGGAGGACAGAAGAGGAGGACAGAAGAGGAGGACAGAAGAGGAGGACAGAAGAGGAGGACAGAAGAGGAGGACAGAAGAGGAGGACAGAAGAGGAGGACAGAAGAGGAGGACAGAAGAGGAGGACAGAAGAGGAGGACAGAAGAGGAGGACAGAAGAGGAGGACAGAAGAGGAGGACAGAAGAGGAGGACAGAAGAGGAGGACAGAAGAGGAGGACAGAAGAGGAGGACAGAAGAGGAGGACAGAAGAGGAGGACAGAAGAGGAGGACAGAAGAGGAGGACAGAAGAGGAGATCCTACAACATAAAGGAAGAAGCAGAACAACATCTGCCATTACATCAAAAGGTATTTGAGAGGAAAGAGGAACACCATGTGGACCATCCTGCTGGGACCTCTCTGCCGATATCATCATACGGCAATACCGGCTGGTAAGTAGAAATCCACCAAAGTAATAATCGCAGGATAGTAGTAATCTAGTGGTAGTATATCAGTATTAGTGTAATTTGAGTAATAATACTAGTGATAATAGTAAGAAAGTAATAAAATAACAGTAGTAGGTAGAATAACAGTGTGATCCAGGGTTCTAGGACTGATCGCCTTTTCTCGGGGTCAAGAAGGAATTTTTCCGCTGTGACACAAATTGACTGAAGGTGTCCTGAGGTTTTTGCCTTCTTTTGGATCAACACTGTAGGTATAGGGTAGTATTAGTAGTAATAGGAAAGAAGAATAATACAGTAATAAGATAGCAGGATAATAATAATATAAACTAGTTATATCTCTAGAAAGAACAAAGAGTAAATAAAAATTATAGACGTAGTTCAATCAATACTGTAATATTAAATAGTTATAGAAAAGTTAGAGTAGTACTTTAATAAGAAAGCAGGACATAAGACAAAATATATAAAAAAAATTATATTAAAAACTGTAGAAGTACATTTAGTACAGTAATAGTAATTACATAACTAGTAACATAATTAGGTTTGATCTAGGGTTCTAGGACTGATCGTCTTTTCTCGGGGTCAAGAAGGACTTTTTCCCCTGTAACACAAATTGGCTGAAGGTGTCCTGGGGTTTTTGCCTTCTTCTGGATCAACACTGTAGGTATAGGGCAGTATTAGTAGTGATAGGAAAGAAGAATAATACTGTAATAAGATAGCACAATGTTAATAATAACCATCTCAAATAGTTAGATTTATAAAAACAAATTAAAATAACTCCAGTAGTACAATAATTAGCGTAATATTATATAACTTGTAATAACATTATTAGGTTTGATCCAGGGTCCTAGGACTGATCGCCTTTTCCATAGGTCAAGAAGGAATTTTTTCCCCTAAGAAACATATTGCCGTTAGGTGTCCTGGGGTTTTTGCCTACTTCTGGATCAACAGCTTTAGGCAAAGGGATTTTAGTAATACCATTATTAGAATCACAAGTATAATAAAAAAAAATTAATTAAATTTTTTTAATTAGTGTTATAACAGTTACAATTAATTGCATTACGGCAATAATAATAAATAGTAAACATGGTGGTAATAATAATACAAAAAACTAGTCCCAGTTACTAAGTTAGTGTAGTGTTAGTGTAGGGACCCATCTGAAGAGGTCGCCTTGACGTTGGCAGATGGGCTCGCACAATTTGCTCAAAATGTGCGCTAAGAACCTCATATTTCTATGTACAGGAGATCTAGCAGTAATTCCATTCAGGAGATAGATATCTGTGTACACACACACACACTTTGTTATATAATTTTGTGCAGCACACAGGGCAGGGATACAGGTACAGGGCGAGAGTGTTACAGTGATATTATAACTCGGCCTTAAGGATAAAATGCTGATAACTACAGATTCTGGAAACACATCCGAAACTAGACCTTGTAAGTAACTGGTTCCCAGCTAGTGGTGAGTATGTACAGGGCAGTCTGGTACCAGGACCCGCTCTATAGGACACATTATCATCAGGCAGGTCCTGTCAGGGCTCTTACAAGATCTGCGGCAGAAGTGTGGCTGTATAACACAGTCCTGCTCCTGCCTCAGCCACCGACAGTGGAGCCAACCTTGACCCTGGCAGCTTAATCCACTGTATGACACAGTAGGGGGCTTCCACAGCATTTAGGCACTTTAGACAGGAGAGGGAGGCGCGATCATGGTGCCGATGAGTTTCTATGGCAGCCGAGATCTAACAATGGACCCCATGACGGCCATCTTACTGCTCCTATTAGACCCCGGCCGAGGAAAGGTCTATGAGGACACCGGTCAGACTTATGTCGCCTGCTCTGCACATATTAGAAATGCCTAGGGCTGATTAGTTTGCCATTTGTAAATCTGATCCAGCAGCGCTGGGCTACCACTGACGTGATCAGGGCTATTGAGCTCCTAGATTGGACAGAGGAGCTCAGTCTTCAGCAGGAGCTGGCCGAGGAGAGCAGAGCAACTTGCATGGGGCTGCTGCACAAGAAGTAACTCAAAAGGTGGAGATTTACCCGGAGACGTGGTGCCCGGGCTGTGATCTGCTGTGCAGGCTGCATAGTCGATGCCTCCTAGGACCCAAACTTCACCCCAAACAGGCACAGCAGAGCTCGGACCGACAAAAGTTCTTTTGCATTGGAGGAGAGACCCTTTTCGATATCTGACCAGGTCCCCTGGGCTCCCCACCCTCTGGGACTCGCATCTGTGGTAATTGTGCTAGTGACCCCAAGTACCCAGGGAACCCCTCGAGATTGGTGGCAGGATGAGCCTAACCTCTATAAAGATTTTACTGACCGGGGTGATAAGGACATCTTCCCTTCCAAGTGCCCCTTAAGAGAAACTTCATTATGTAGCAGATCCCACTGTAAAACCCTGGAATGGTATTGTGCTCACAGAACCCACGATATCAGGGTACCCAACAGGTACATTGCACCTCCAAGGGACATGACCGAATTTGCTATGGCTTTCTTCACCGGGCCCCTCATTTATCGTATTTTAGCTTCCGGGAGGTAGCATTCTTGAGATTCGCAATCCCCAAAAACTGCTGAACTGTCGAAGTAATCTGGATCGTGTGCTCGCGATTCCAGACGAAATCCATGACACAGTGACGGCAGGGTGAGATATTGCGTGATCTCCCCGGTGTCGTCTGAGGAATCCCTGACGCTGCGCATTAAAAAGAATATTGCACAGTGACAAGATCCTGCTGAGCCACTGAGAGTTAGAATTGACAACCGACACATGCGCAGAGTAGAAGGGACTAGCCCAGCCCCTGAAACAGGCATCACTGATGACGCTTCATTCAGGGTGGGGAAAGAGGCAGCAGCAGGGACCGCAGCCTCTGCTCCCTGATCACGTCCGTCTTCATATCCCAGGATGCACGGAGGATTTTCAAACTAAATGTTATCAAACAGGAAGTTGGTAAAAAAAACAAATGTATACACACATACAAACACACCCCAGTTAGATAAATTTAGATTAACTTTTAATTAAAGTATATTAGAAAAGCAATTACCATATTTTTCGGACTATAAGACGCACCGGACCATAAGACGCACCTAGGTTTTAGAGGAAAAAAAAAAAAAAAATTAAGCAAAAAATTGTTCATGATGCACTTTTAAGGGGGAGGGGGTCTTCTGCTGACACTGGTATAGGGGTAATACCCAATTTTGACAATATCCCCTATCCTGGTATATATGCCCAACCCCCTTCCTTTTATACGTGGCCATCATCCCCGTCCAGGTACGCACGGCGGCCATCATCCCCGTCCAGGTATGTATGGCCCCCTCATCTTTATCCTGTTTTGTATGGCCCCCTCATCCATACCCTAATATGCATGGTCCCCCTAATCCCCATCAGGCTGCACATAAAAAAAATAAACACTTATACTCACCTTTCTTCTCTCTCCTCCTGTCTGCCCGCACTGATCTCTCCATGTGAGTCACACGTCACTGCCATGCGCGGCTCACATGGAGAGATCAGCTGCCGGAAGTCACTGCTCCCCACGCCGGGTCTGTGTGCGCGGGGAGCAGTGACTTCACTCTCCTTCATAGCCGGCACACAGCTTGGCCGCGCTGCGGTTCCTGCTGCTGCCGGGCTATAGCGTGTGCCCGCTTATTAAAAGGCATGAATATTCACCCCCTCCCCACGCCCATGGGCGTGGAGAGAGGTTGAATATTCATGCCCTTTAACAGAGGACACAGGCGATTCCGGCAGCAGCAGGAGCCGCAGCGCGGCTACACTGTGTGCTGCTATTAAGGAGCAGTGAATATTCATTTTCTTTAGCAGCAGGGACAGTGTAGGCTGCACCACTGCCTCCTGTGCCCCGCTCCTCCACAGCTACCACTCCCCTCACACCCCACATCTATAATATAACCGGGAATGCGGGTCTCTGTCCAAAGTCTCGATAGACTGCGCATGCGTGACGCGCAGTCTGGCTCCAGACAGAAGACCGCATCCAGCCGTTACAGGTAAGAGGTGTATGGCGTCGGACATCGTGGTGTGTGTAGGCACTGAACACACTGCGATCTCCGGCGCCATACTTACCTGACCAGGAGGAGCGTTGCCGCGGCGCCTCTCTTCAGCGGAGACCGGGGGCGGAGTGAGACGTCGGATCGGAGCGTGCGCATAGCGCTATCCGGCGCCATTTTTATGAAGACACATTTACAGTGTGTCTTCAGCAAATTGGCGCCGGTCGGCGCTGTGCTCTGTCGCCGCACTCCTCCCCCGGCCTCCGGCAGAACAGGACGCTGCAGCGCTGGAGTACAGAGAAGAAAGGCGAGTATAACTGTTTATTTTTTTGGGGATGAGGGGTGACACGCATACCAGGATTGGGGATGAGGGGTGACACGCATAATGGCATTGGGGATGAGGGGAGCCACGCATACCGGGATTGGGGATGAGGGGAGCCACGCATACCAGAATAGGGATGAGGGGTGCCACGCATACCGGGATTGGGGATGAGGGGAGCCATGCATACCAGGATTGGGGATGAGGGGAGCCACGCATTCCAGGATAGGATGGCGGGGGCAGCACAAATACCAGGAATATATATACACACACACACACACACACACATACACACCCCCCCCCCCCATTCGGACTATAAGACGCACCCTCCATTTTCCTCCAAAATTTTGGAGGAAAAAAAGTGCGTCTTATAGTCCGAAAAATACGGTAGATTATTAAATTAAATAGAGATTTAGGATTAAATCAGTGTAGGGTACGGACAACCCCTTTAATGTTAATTGAAATCAAAACAGTTCCCCGTTGTATTAATAAGGCAGTGATTCCAACTGTATTACCACTGGGAGACCCCCCAACTCACACTCCTATTTCTTATGTCTTCATCGATCCCCCAGAACACAGCCCTGCATTACAGCGTCCTTCAGGCTTTGTCCAATTATTTTCTCCAAATTTGTTTGCCGATCAGTGGCAAGAGGCTGTTGAGCTACTCAATCTCCTTGTTCCTTTGGAAAATTGGCACACTCTTGCATATAACAGTAGAGAATGGCCAAATCTTACGGAGACACTGGTAGATCGCAACGAAACATGGAGAGAGCAGATGTTCAGCGGTGAACTTGGAGTCTCCCTCCTCTATGAAGCTTTGCCGTACACATGGATAAAGATAGATAAAAGGCACATTACCTGTGGGTAGCCCAAGTGTGAAGTAATTGTCAGGTCCAGGATTGAACTGGGCGATGCGATTACTTATGTATTTTGCTGCCCATTCGCTGGCCAGGGCATAGTCATCAAGAATCACCAGCCGCATGATTGTGCCCACAAGCTCTCGCCTGGCAGCATGTGGCTAACAAACTGAAAAGAGAAGCGATACACAAGATAAGAGGTGACAATAATATACAAAAGAGGTGACACAATAATACACAGTCGGCAAGTTTGGAGACTGAAACACATTCTGGCTTTCATAAAGTTTGCTGCTTCAGTTTTTATAGTGTCAATTTGCATTAACTGTAGATTGTTATGAAGAATGATCAGATGAATTGTTAAAAAAAAAAAAAAATGCATATTAATTTTTTCCCAAGGAAATTACTTAACCACAAAACCCCCATTTCCACAGTCATGCTTACTGAATTACAAGAGCAGGCTGGTGCTTCAAATCATTGTCTTCTGATTACCTTCAAGAAAACATGTGCAGTCATCATTGCTTTGCAGGCAAGGCCATTGCTGCTTGTAAGATTGCCCCTAGATCAACCATTTATGGGATCATTAAGAATTTAGTCTGCGGTGCATCATATACGTGTTGTGACGGATCAGCTCTTGGGTAGGCGCAGGTTCACACAGGAATGCAGTCCGCAGGTTCCAAAACAAACTGGTGGTTTATTAAATGTCCATAAACCAACCAGGAAACCAAAACATAACAGCTCTTTCAGCTGTTCGTAAAACTCGGCCCTTTAATCCGGGCCCACTAACTCCCTACACTATGTGTGCTGGAGCCTGCTTCTCCGGGTCCTACATCACCAAAGCTTGGCACTTCGGGGACACATACCTCCTGTCCACGACCTGTCCGGCAGCAACCTTACATACCCCCCCTCTGCCCAAAGCAGGGGGTGCATGGCACCTTCTGCCACCATACAACAGATACACAAAAGGTATAACGCAGTATTTCCCAAATACTAAGGAGATTCTGAAAACATGACCTATGGGGGTCCGTGAGGATGGGGTTTGGGAAACACTGCTATAACAGAACAAAACTAAAAATAACCAGTCCATACAGCACGGCATCAGCCGTTTAAATCTAGTGCTTTTCTCTGCCTCCAGCAGACTGAGCAGCACATGCAAGGTTTGCTCACGATGCACAACACACAGCACCACTGAGACAGGCGCAGCTGTCTTAAATCAGGCCTTCCAAGACCTGGACTGGAGGTAAGTGAGCAGCTGTTTCCCCCCAACTCTTTCAGCTGCTCTTGAAACCCGGCCCTTTAATAAGGCCCATTAACTCCCTCCCAGCACTATGTGTTCTGGAGCCTGCTTCTCCATGTCCTACATCACCGAAGTTTGGTACTTCGGGGACACATACCTCCCGTCCACGACCTGTCTGGCAGCCACCTTACAGTGTGCTGCACTGAGTTAGACCAGAATTGAACCAGAAGATAACTGAAGGTAACTGCACAGCCAGAGTAAAAAATGTTTCTCTTTGTTTTCACTCTCACCCCTATAGTCCTACACGTTCTACTAACCCTTCTCATCCCTACACCTAGTAATGAACTGGTCATCTCTCCCTCCATCTCACCTCCTCCTCAGATCTGTTCCTCAACATACAATCCTCTGTCTCCAAACACAGACAGCCACCTCACGCTCTCTCCTGCTGCTCCTCACTGCTGGCGATATCTCTCCAAATCATGGCCCTCCTCACCACATCCCCACAGTCACTTCTACCTCTCATCCACAATCTATCAAATTTCCACAACCTTTCTAACCCTATACCCATTGCCCATCCCCCGCTTCCCCAATCCCACTAACAGGAGCTCTATGGAACGCTCTCTCCGTCTGCAACAAACTTTCCTACATCCATGACCTTTTCATTACTAACAAACTTTCCTTCCTTGGCATCAATGGTACCTGACTCACCCCCTCTGACATGGCCTCTCCAGCTGCACTTTCATACGTTGGATTCCACCTTTCCCACACCCCTCGCCCCATCGGCAAGCATGACAAAGGAGTTTGTTTTCTCCTGTCAGATAACTGTACTCTGCTGGCCGACTAATCCAGCTGTCCCCCCCTCTATTCCCTGGCCTCTCCCCTCTGTCAATCCCTTCGCTGGCTCCCCATTATCCAGAGACTCCAGTTGAAAACCCTAACCATGACATACCAAGCCATCCACAACCTGTCTCCTCCATATAACTGTGACTTAGTGTCCCGGTACTTACCTGCACGCAACCTCCAATCCTCACAAGATCTCCTTCTCTACTCCCCTCTTATCTCCTCTTCCCACAATCACACGCAAGATTTCTCCCATGCATCCCCCTACTCTAGAACTCTCTACCCCAATATATCAGACTGTTGCCAACCGTGGAAACCTTCAAAAGGAAGCTGAAGATCCACCTCTTCTAACAAGCCTACAATCTGCAGTAACCACCGCTCCATCATACCACTGCACGACCAGCTCTACCCTCATCTACTGTATCCTCACCCATTCATTGTAGACTGTAAGCCCTCGCGGGCAGGGTCCTCGCTCCTCCTGTACCAGTCGGTGATTCGTTTTGTTCAAGATTATTGTACTTGTTTTTTGCTGTGTATATCCCTTTTCACATGTAAAGCTCCATGTAATAAATGGCACTATAATAAATAATAACTTAATAGGGGGAGGTTAATTTGCTGTGAAGACTTCAGGACTCCGAAGAAAGTCCAGCAAGTCCCTGTATCATCTCCTACATAGGATTCAGCTATGGAATTGGTTGAACATCAGTGCAGAGCTTGCTCAAGAATGGCAGCAGGCAGGCGTCAGTGCATCTGTACACACCGTGAGGAGAAGGATTTAGGAGGCTGTGCTGGTGTCAAGTAGGGCAGCAAAGAAACCACTTTTCTCCATGAAAAAGATTAAGAACAGGATTATAAAATGCAGTAAACTACAGTGATTGGATTACAGAGGACTGGGGTAAAGTTATTTCCCTGATGAAGGCCCCCTTCAAACTGTTAGGGACATATGGAAGAATGAATGTCCGGAGAAGAAAAGCTGAGCGCTACTTTGAGTCCTGTGTTATGCCAACAGTAAAACACCCCGAGACGAGTCATGTGTGGAGTTATCCATCATCAAAAGGGAGTGGGCTCACTCACAATTATACCTAAGAACACAGCAATGCATATACCAGCATGACGGAGAATATGTCACAAGGCAAAAGTGACAACCAAGTGTCTGGGTAACACTGACATTTTGGGTTCATGGCCAGTAAACTCTCCAGATCTCAATTCGATTGTGGTCACTCCTCAAAAAGCGGGTGGACAAACAGAAATGTATGTAGTCAGCTCCTAGCACTGATTAGACAAAAATTGTCCGTCGTCAGTCAGGATTTGGCCCAGCAGCCGATATCCAGCTGCCAAGGCGAAGGGAACGAGTCTTGAAAAATAAGGGTCAACACTGTGAATATTGAATCTTTCCATAAACTTGATGTATTTGTCAATAAAAGTATAAAACTTATAAAATGCTGATAATTGTACTGCAGTAACCACAGAAACATCTGACTAAAAGATCTAAAATCACTGAAGTGAACACCAAAATTTCTATCAGTCACAAGACTTTTGGCCAGAACTGTACATAAAGTGACACAAAACAAGATACAAGACATAGGTCAAAAAAAATTCTCCATCTTCTTCGTTACGTCAATCCGTGAAAAATGGGACTGCACTCAGATGTCATCTGAGTGCAGTGTGATCTTTTCCAAGAACTCATTAACTTGTATGGCCGAGCATGATCCGAATATTAGATGAAACTCAAGCATAGTGATTTTTGTCCTCGGACAGACTGTCTATGGGGCCGTGCACATGTCCGATTTTTCTTCTTGGACAAACACTAGTCACAGTGCGATTCAATGTTTTGTCAGATCGCACTCCGACCGAAAACACTGCTATCTGCACCTGCCTTAACATTGCAACGCTAACAATAGTGATCTCAGCAAGGACTGCTGGGAGATTTCAGCTCAGAAGCCTGCAGATCTCTGAATGCAGCTCTAGACTATCACTGGCTGTAACTCAGGATTAGTAATCGATACGTTTTTCAAAAGTTACACAATAAACTATAATAAATTACTCTCATGTGAACAGAAATTCTAAAGGAGAACTCTAACACTAAGATATTAACTTAAGGAGGAATTCACACATCCGTGGTGGGATCCGAGGACCCGGCCCGGCTCTCCGGACCTGATCAGTGCCTCATCTATTCCTAGGAGGTAATCACAGATCAGCACTGGTGACCCAGCGGTTGTCAGATCTGAGCTCGCTCCGTGGAGCACAGATGTGTGAATTCAGCCTTACAGAAGTTGTCCCAGAGTAGAAAGTCAGAGGTGTTGTATTACAGCGCCACCCCTGGGCACAGGCTGTGTGTGGCATTACAGCTCAGCACCTGTCACGTCACTAGACCGGAGCTGTAGTACCAGACACAACCTGTGGCCAGGACTGGCGCTCTGTGTTCCTTTTTCTCATGGACAAACCCTGTGCAGAAAAATACAGAATCCAGGAACCTCCAAACATGGCAGACATCGCCAAGTTCTAACAGTGCATAATGGGCGCAGCTCCAGCCATACTGTCAGTGACTGGAAACCTGGTTTATAGTCCAACTGCTGACAGGTGAGAGGCTGCGGCTCCCTGTAATCACCGGCTCTGACCCGTCACCGACCATTGCTGCTCTACAGCAGTCTATGAGCCGCTCTCTATAGTGCAGGGGACTAACCACATCCACAGGAAGCCAGGGTGTCCCCCCAGGACTGAGGCTGCCCCCCGGGAGCTCAGTGTGGGGTGCGCAGTCATCCGCCATGTCTCCCCAATACTCAGCAGCCTCACCACCAACCACTCGTTCTGCAGCCTCCTCCCTGGTAAACGCTAGAATGTATGGGCTCCTTCCAGGTATGACGTCGTTTCCGTGGGCGTGTCCTGACTGCATTATGGGCGTGTTCTAGTTTAGCACCAGACGCCATAGATTCATGCAGAAAGTGATACGGTGAAGCTTCAGGAGGAGGTCAGTGCTGGGCTCTGGGGGGGGTGCTGCGGGCTTTGGGTGGTCTGGGATGATGATGATGATGCAGATGCACGCGTGTGGGGGCTCTGGGAGCTCTGTGGGGATGCTGCCGGCTGTGGTGGCATGTCTATGGCTCTGGTGGGGGCTCTGTGGGCATGCTACGAGCTGGTGGTGGCTCTGGAGGGATGCTGCGGGCTTGTGGGGGCTCTGTGGGGATGCTGGGGGCATGCTGCTGGCTGGTGGGGGCTTTGGAGGGATGCTGCGGGCTCATGGTGGCTCTGTAGGGATGCTGCGGGCTCATGGTGGCTCTGGAGGGATGCTGCGGGCTGGTGGGGATGCTGGGGGCATGCTGCGGGCTGTGGTGGCATGTCTATTGCTCTGGTGGGGGCTGTGTGGGCATGCTGCGGGCTGGTGGTGGCTCTGGAGGGATGCTGCGGGCTTGTGGGGGCTCTGTGGGGATGCTGGGGGCATGCTGCTGGCTGGTGGGGGCTCTGGAGGGATGCTGCGGGCTCATGGTGGCTCTGGAGGGATGCTGCGGGCTCATGGTGGCTCTGGAGGGATGCAGCGGGCTGGTGGGGATGCTGGGGGCATGCTGCGGGCTGTGGTGGCATGTCTATTGCTCTGGTGGGGGCTGTGTGGGCATGCTGCGGGCTGGTGGTGGCTCTGGAGGGATGCTGCGGGCTTGTGGGGGCTCTGGAGGGATGCTGGGGGCATGCTGGTTGGTGGGGGCTCTGGAGGGATGCTGCGGGCTGGTGGTGCCTCTGGGGGGGATGCTGCGGGTCTGTGGGGGATGGTGGGGGCATGCTGTGGGCTGGTGGGGGCTGATGATGCACGCGTGTGGGGGCTCTGGGAGCTCTGTGGGGATGCTACGGGCTGTGGTGGCATGTCTATGGCTCTGGTGGGGGCTCTGTGGGCATGCTGCGGGCTGGTGGTGGCTCTGGAGGGATGCTGCGGGCTTGTGGGGGCTCTGGAGGGATGCTGGGGGCATGCTGCTGGCTGGTGGGGGCTCTGGAGGGATGCTGCGGGCTGGTGGTGCCTCTGGGGGGGATGCTGCGGGTCTGTGGGGGATGGTGGGGGCATGCTGTGGGCTTGTGGCTCTGGGGGCATGCTGCGGGCTCGTGGGTGCTCTATGGGGCTGGTGCGGGTTCTGTGGGAGCATGTTGCGGGCTCTGGAGGTAATCTGCGGGGGGGGGGGGATGATGCACCCGTGTGGGGGCTCTGGGGGGGGATGATGCACGCGTGTGGGGGCTCTGGGGGGGATGATGCACGCGTGTGGGGGCTCTGGGGGGGATGATGCGGGCTGTGGTGGCATGTCTATGGCTCTGGTGGGGGCATGCTGCGGGCTGGTGGTTGCTCTGGAGGGAAGCTGCAGGCTTGTGGGGGCTCTGGGTGCATGCTGCGGGCTCTGAGTGCTCTGTGGGGATGCTGCGGGCTCTGGAGGTATTCTGGGGGGGATGCTGCGGGCTTGGTGATGCACGCTTATGGGGGGGCGGATGATGCACGCTTGTGGGGGGGGGCGGCGGATGATGCACGCTTGTGGGGGGGCGGCGGATGATGCATGCTTGTGGGGGGGGGCGGATGATGCACGCTTGTGGGGGGGGGGCGGATGATGCACGCTTGTGGGGGGGGGGCGGATGATGCACCCCTGCCGGGGGGGGGCGGATGATGCACGCTTGGGGGGGGGCGGATGATGCACGCTTGGGGGGGGGCGGATGATGCACGCTTGGGGGGGGGCGGATGATGCACGCTTGGGGGGGGGGCGGATGATGCACGCTTGGGGGGGGGGGCGGATGATGCACGCTTGGGGGGGGGGCGGATGATGCACGCTTGGGGGGGGGGGCGGATGATGCACGCTTGGGGGGGGGGCGGATGATGCACACTTGGGGGGGGCGGATGATGCACACTTGGGGGGGGCGGATGATGCACACTTGGGGGGGGCGGATGATGCACACTTGGGGGGGGCGGATGATGCACACTTGGGGGGGGGCGGATGATGCACACTTGGGGGGGCTCTGGGAGCTCCGTGGGCATGCTACGGGCTGGTGGTGGCTCTGGAGGAATGCTGCAGGCTTGTGGGGGCATGCTGCGGGCTGGTGGGGGCTCTGGAGGGATGCTGCTGGCTCGTGGTGGCTCTGGGGGGATGCTGCGGGCTGGTGGTGGCTCTGGGGGGATGCTGCGGGCTGGTGGGGATGCTGGGGGCATGCTGCGGGCTGTGGTGGCATGTCTATTGCTCTAGTGGGGGCTGTCTAGGCATGCTGCGGGCTGGTGGGGGCTCTGGAGGGATGCTGCGGGCTCGTGGTGGCTCTGGAGGGATGCTGCGGGCTGGTGGTGGCTCTGGGGGGATGCTGCGGGCTGGTGGGGATGCTGAGGGCATGGTGGGGGCTCTGGAGGGATGCTGCGGGCTGGTGGGGATGCTGGGGGCATGCTGCGGGCTGTGGTGGCATGTCTATTGCTCTGGTGGGGGCTGTGTGGGCATGCTGCGGGCTGGTGGTGGCTCTGGAGGAATGCTGCGGGTTTGTGGGGACGCTGGGGGGGGCTGATGATGCACGCATGTGGGGGCTCTGTGGGGATGCTGCGGGCTGTGGTGGCATGTCTATGGCTCTGGTGGGGGCATGCTGCGGGCTGGTGGTTGCTCTGGAGGGATGCTGCAGGCTTGTGGGGGCTCTGGGTGCATGCTGCGGGCTGTGGTGGCATGTCTATGGCTCTGGTGGGGGCATGCTGCGGGCTGGTGGTTGCTCTGGAGGGATGCTGCAGGCTTGTGGGGGCTCTGGGTGCATGCTGCGGGCTCTGGAGGTATTCTGGGGGGATGCTGCGGGCTTGATGATGCACGCTTGTGGGGGGGCGGATGATGCACGCTTGTGGGGGGGCGGATGATGCACGCTTGTGGGGGGGCGGATGATGCACGCTTGTGGGGGGGCGGATGATGCACGCGTGTGGGGGGGCAGATGATGCACGCTTGTGGGGGGGCAGATGATGCACGCTTGTGGGGGGGCAGATGATGCACGCTTGTGGGGGGGCAGATGATGCACGCTTGTGGGGGGGGGCAGATGATGCACGCTTGTGGGGGGGGGGCAGATGATGCACGCTTGTGGGGGGGGCAGATGATGCACGCTTGTGGGGGGGGCAGATGATGCACGCTTGTGGGGGGGGCAGATGATGCACGCTTGTGGGGGGGGGCAGATGATGCATGCTTGTGGGGGGGGGCAGATGATGCACGCTTGTGGGGGGGGGCAGATGATGCACGCTTGTGGGGGGGGGGCGGATGATGCACGCTTGTGGGGGGGGGGCGGATGATGCACGCTTGTGGGGGGGGGCGGATGATGCACGCTTGTGGGGGGGGCGGATGATGCACGCTTGTGGGGGGGGCGGATGATGCACGCTTGTGGGGGGGGCGGATGATGCACGCTTGTGGGGGGGGCGGATGATGCACGCTTGTGGGGGGGGGGCGGATGATGCACGCTTGTGGGGGGGGCGGATGATGCACGCTTGTGGGGGGGGCGGATGATGCACGCTTGTGGGGGGGGCGGATGATGCACGCTTGTGTGGGGGGGGCGTCCCAGCAGATGGCCCCCTGCAAACATTATATCCCCCCAGAGACCCCATAAGGAGAGTGTGCCCGCCCCCCTGCAGCCCCCTATTCAGCCCTGGCAGCCGGCAACATCACCATCCCCATGGCCTCATAGCTGAAATCATGGAACTTGTATTCAGCTTCCAAAAAGTCCACCAGCCTCACCTTCCAGGGCTGCTGCCTTTTCGAATAGCTAGATAAGATGATCTCTAATGCCATGATGAGTAAGAGTATTTTGTTTCTGCAACAGAGGGCCAAATGCCCTCCTCCCAAGAAACGCACAATCCAGTTATGGTCCTTTCGGAAATTTTCAGTGTAGAAAAGCAACCAAAAGGACAACACTCCGGCCCACCAGGAAAAGAAGAGACCTTCCTTTAGGCTAGCCCCCTACTGGCATCAACGAACCCACCAGCGCTGGTCTGCCAGGCCCGGATCTAGAAGATTCCCACCTGGGATGTTTCTCAGGGTAGGTGGCCGTCTCCTTTGGTTCCGGGATGAGTGGCTCTCGGTAGTCAACAACGCTTGGGTCTGAGATGTTGTCGACTACAGCCACAAAATAGATTTTTCCACGCTGCCTTGTTTTCAAGACCAATTTCCCTAAAGATCCCCTTCCCTTATTCCTGGGTTTTTCAAGGCTATTGATTTGCTATCCAAAGCAGCATCATGATCTCCGTTCCAGGACGCTGAGACATCAGACACCGGAGGCCGGCCGAGGGGTCGGGGCAAAGCCAAAGACCTTACCCACAATCCTCCCATAAATGCACTTTTATTAAATTAGAATTATTTCTATACATAATGGTAAAATGTTATTTCTATAATATTTCTACAATTAAACGTTTGAGATTTCTGTGGTAATGGTTATTTTGTTTCTTTTAAACCTATTCTGAATGTAAATAAAACATTTCTCTGATTAAGTTTCCACATTGTATTTTAGCCTTTCATTTTACTCATAGGGCAGGAAAAGCCCATGATGCACCTGTGTAAACCATATAAAAGGTACTATAATAACATGGCTTAGACAGGTAACCCACTTTTCAAACAATGAAGTTCACTTGTACAAGCTGCATAGATGAAAACCTGCTTTAGGCTGTGTGCCCACGATGCAGAAATGCTCAGGATTTTATCCTGAGAGTTTCTGCAACTCCCTGGCAGAAAAAAACGCATGCGGATTGTCCATGCGGATCGTGCATGCGGATCGTGCATGCGGATCGTGCATGCTGTAAGGCAGCGCTAGTCATCATCCTGGGGAATACTCGCTGCAGCGCGTCAATTAATGCACACCAGCAATGTCTTTCCGGTTTTCACACTTCAGCAGTTTATTATACTTCATAAACCGCAGTTCACACATATAATGTCCACAAGCTCAAGTGGCAGACAGGCCCACTTGGCTTCAGATACAGCCTTCAGCAAGGTAATACTATAGCAATGTCCATATAACAAAGTGTATTACCTTTGTCAGGTTTTAGCTGCTTCAGTCCATTTGGTTCCGCCACCACTGTGGCTCTAGAGCTTACCACACGTGGTCTCCAGCCCTTATCCCGTCCAAGGCCACTGGCATCTCACACACACACAGATCCAGGCTCTGCCCTCCAGGACGCTTATCCTCCAAAGCCTCTAGCTCTCCAAGGCTTACTGGCATCACTTACACACACAAGGATCCAGGCTTCTCCCTCCAGGAGTCCACCAAGCTTCATCAGGCCTCACACGGTGCCACACACACACGGGTAACGGGCCTCACGCCTATCACACCCCTTGCACCCCTGCATACTTCTGTCTCAAATTACCAGGGTTTTTATATCCTATAGAAACAGCCACAGGACCTGTGCTTATCTCACAGTCACATGTCCAGACCTTCTGTTGTGCAAAAGGACCTGTGTGATGTCACAGTCATGTGACCAGTCAGCTGAGGGAGGTATGTGGTCCGTCAAAACACACACTGAACCATTAAAGGGATGCCTGCTGCATCACAATGCGGATTGTGCATGCGGATTGTACATGCGGATTATGCATGCGGATTGTACATGCGTTTTGCTGCCAGGGACAAGCGGAAGTGAAGCGTTCTTCACTTGCATTTCCGCATGCGGGTTGTCAAGCGCTTTCCAAGCGATTTTAGCATCACTTGGAAAGTGTTTGACAACTTGGTCACACTATATAAATCCATGCAACCGGCATGGATTTATATAGTGTGACCGAAAGAATGTTAAAAAAATAAATATATACTTACCCTCTGATGGCCCCCGGTGTCCTGCTTTCCCTCCGTTCTCCCTTGCCAGCAGCGATACACTGAAGGACCTGCTGACGTCAGCGTCGTGTGACCTGTCACATGACTATAATGTCAGCGCAGGTCCTTCAGTACATCGCGAACTTCCGGCATGAGAGGAGGAGTGCAGCGGGGGGCCGCCAGAAGGTAAGTATATATTTATTTTTTATTTTATTCTTTTTTTTTTCTTTACAGTTTTCTATGGTACCCAGGTCCGGAGGACGGTCTCCTCTCCTCTATACCTGGGTACCATCCGCACACTAGAACGCATGGAATGCGCATCTACATATACAGTGATGCGTAATCCATGCGATCTAATGCAAGTCAATGGCGGCGAAAATGCAGCACTTACGCAAAATAATTGGTAGTGCTGTGTTTTTTTCCGCAATGATGATCCGCAGAGGAAATTTCCGCAGCATGTGCACAGCACATGCGGATTATCATTGGGGAACATGGCAGGCCTTCTACCATGCGTTTTTTAAGCGTTTCTGCAGCGTTTTTGCTTAAAAAATGCATCGTGGGCACACAGCCTTAAGGGAACCTGTCACCTGTTTTTCCCCATATAAAGTACGACCACCACCTGTATGCCCTAGAGTGCTGTAAAGAAGTCGGACGGTACTAGATTGTGCCTGCCGTGCCTCAGACCACACGAGAGGACGGTACTAGATAGTGCCTGCCGTGCCTCAGACCGCACGGGAGGACGGTACTAGATAGTGCCTGCCGTGCCTCAGACCACACGAGAGGACGGTACTAGATTGTGCCTGCCGTGCTTCAGACCACACGGGAGGACTGTACTAGATAGTGCCTGCCGTGCCTCAGACCACACGGGAGGACGGTACTAGATTGTGCCTGCCGTGCCTCAGACCACACGAGAGGACGGTACTAGATTGTGCCTGCCGTGCTTCAGACCACACGAGAGGACGGTACTAGATTGTGCCTGCCGTGCCTCAGACCACACGGGAGGACTGTACTAGATTGTGCCTGCCGTGCCTCAGACCACACGAGAGGACGGTACTAGATTGTGCCTGCCGTGCTTCAGACCACACGGGAGGACTGTACTAGATAGTGCCTGCCGTGCCTCAGACCACACGAGAGGACAGTACTAGATTGTGCCTGCCGTGCCTCAGAGCACACGGGAGGACGGTACTAGATAGTGCCTGCCGCTCTTCAGACCGCACGGGAGGACGGTACTAGATAGTGCCTGCCGTGCCTCAGACCACACGGGAGGACGGTACTAGATAGTGCCTGCCGTGCCTCAGACCACAAGAGAGGACGGTACTAGATAGTGCCTGCCGTGCCTCAGACCACACGGGAGGACGGTACTAGATTGTGCCTGCCGTGCCTCAGACCGCACGGGAGGATGGTACTAGATTGTGCCTGCCGTGCCTCAGACCGCACGGGAGGACGGTACTAGATAGTGCCTGCCGTGCCTCAGACCACACGGGAGGACGGTACTAGATAGTGCCTGCCGTGCCTCAGACCACAGGAGAGGACGGTACTAGATTGTGCCTGCCGTGCCTCAGACCACACGGGAGGACGGTACTAGATTGTGCCTGCCGTGCCTCAGACCACACGGTAGGACGGTACTAGATAGTGCCTGCCGCTCTTCAGACCACACGAGAGGACGGTACTAGATAGTGCCTGCCGCTCTTCAGACCGCACGGGAGGACGGTACTAGATAGTGCCTGCCGCTCTTCAGACCACACGGTAGGACGGTACTAGATAGTGCCTGCCGCTCTTCAGACCACACAGGGGGACGGTACTAGATTGTGCCTGCCGTGCCTCAGACCGCACGGGAGGACGGTACTAGATAGTGCCTGCCGTGCCTCAGACCACACGGGAGGACGGTACTAGATAGTGCCTGCCGTGCCTCAGACCACACGGGAGGACGGTACTAGATTGTGCCTGCCGCTCTTCAGACCGCACGGGGGGACGGTACTAGATTGTGCCTGCCGTGCCTCAGACCACACGGGAGGACAGTACTAGATTGTGCCTGCCGTGCCTCAGACCACACGGGAGGATGGTACTAGATTGTGCCTGCCGTGCCTCAGACCGCACGGGGGGACGGTACTAGATTGTGCCTGCCGCTCTTCAGACCACATGCTGCAGATAAAAAAATAAATCAAAATATGACTGAAAGAGCACCACAGCAACAAAATATAGTACATTGATAAACAGTGTTATAATTATATCTATAATATAATCAGCTAAGCGTCCCTCTGTCTGAAGCCTCGATAGACTGCGCATGTGCGACGCGCAGTCTGGCTCTAGACAGAAGAACACATAGAGCCGTTACAGGTAAAAGGAGTGTATGGCGCCGGAGATCGCGGTATGCCTAGACACTAAATGCATACTTATATACTTACCTGACCGGGAGGAGCGTTGTCGCGGCGCCTCTCTCTTCGCCGGAGACCGGGGCAGGAGTGAGGCGTCGGATCAGCGCATGCGCATAGCGCTATCCAGCGCCATTTTACTGAAGACACATTTGCAGTGTCTCTTCAGCAAAGTGGCGCCGGACAGCGCGGTATGGGCACGCACGTACTCCGGCGCCGCACTCCTCCCCCGGCAGAGCAGGACACAGCAGCGCTGGAGCACAGGGAAGAAAGGTGAGTATAAGTGTTTATTTTTTTGTATGTGTGTGCAGCGTGAAAGAGATGAGGGGGCCACACATACCAGGATTGGGGGGTGAGGGATGCCATGCATACCAGGATTGGGGGGGTGAGGGACGCCATGCATACCAGGATTGGGGGATGAGGGACGCCATGCATACCAGGATTGGGGGATGAGGGACGCCATGCATACCAGGATTGGGGGATGAGGGACGCCATGCATACCAGGATTGGGGGATGAGGGATGCCATACATACCAGGATTGGGGGGTAAGGGGCCCATACATACCAGGATTGGGGGGTGAGGGGCCCCATCCATACCAGGATTGGGGGATGAGGGGCCCTATGCATACCAGGATTATAGGATGAGGGATGCCATACATACCAGGATTGGGGGATGAGGGGTGCCATGCATACCAGGATTGGGGGATGAGGGGTGCCATGCATACCAGGATTGGGGATGAGGGGTGCCACGCATACCAGCATTGGGCAATGAGGGGGGCCATGCATACCAGGATTGGGGGATGAGGGGTACCATGCATACCAGGATTGGGGGATGAGGGGGCCACACATACCAGCATTGGGGGATGAGGGGGGCCACGCATACCAGGATTGGGGGGTGAGAGGTGCCATGCATCCCAGTATAAGATGATGGGGGCAGCACAAATACCAATAAAGATGCTCGCCACCCGGGTGTAGAACGGATTCAGTAGTGTGAGAGAAAAGAATCCATCTTGTTTGTCTGTGGTATCCATTTTGTTTTCACTCTTATGTAATGGTCATCAGGTAACACTGATGGGCAGTGAGGTTTCACATTACTATTCACTCCCTTAAGGTTACTATTGGTTCATAGGTCAGAGGGAACTATTCCTTTGTCTCTGACCCTATTTAAAGTGCCACATGTGCTAATAAAGCAGAAGTCTTTTCTAGTACACCATACAAGGCTGTGCTGTATTGATTTCCCGAGCGCTCGTAAAACAAATCTTATTAATTTGGAGTTCGGAAGGCATAGAAGAGAGCGTATTTCGCTCACAGTAGCTAGTTTATTTATACGGGGCTGTTCACCGTATCCGGGACAGTTGGAACTAGAGCTGAGAGGATCAATTCTTGGGACGCTGGACAGGAGGCCACGAATCTCTTACCTATAGTGTTGCACGAGCGTGCTCGGTTTACCCTTTCACCGAGCACGCTCGGGTGCTGCCCGAGTATTTTCGGCGTATCTATGCTCGGGCCGCTGGGGCTGTTAGACAGCTGTGACACATGCAGGGATTGCCTAACAAACATGCAATCCCTGCATGTGTCACAGCTGTCTAACAGCCGCGACACATGCAGCCGCGGCGGCTCGAGCATAGATGCCGAAAATACTCAGGCAGCACCTGAGCGTATTCTGTGAGAGGGTTAAGAGAACACGCTCATGCGTCACTACTAACCTTGCCTCATCCGGTGTGACTTTTGATGAGGCTGGCATGGTGTCATCTGTGCGTCGTGCTTCTTTCACTTGGGATCTATGGATTTATTTTCTGTCCATTCCACTTTCTCATCTTTATGTAGCTTCACTATTTGACATTGGCTTTTTTGTGTCTGCAAGGCCGTGTTCACATGTTGAATAAATACTGTATTTTTTTTTTGTTTTCTGCAGATGTCCACACCAAACTACACAATAACAATCTTCTCTGATTATTGCATATTTGCTGCCATTTTTTATGCCTTTTCCCCCTTATTTGATGTTTTTTGGTGCAGATGTGAAGCCGCATTGTTCATTTTTTGTTATAATACAGAATAGCTTTGATTCTGCACTTAAGGTACCTGCAGTCTTTTTACCTGCGTTTTCTCTCTTTTTAGGCTCCACATAGAAGCCTCTAGACGTAAAATAAACCATAGCCGTACAGATCAGCAGCGTCTTTAGACCACAGAGCCGTTTTCATGAAATCACATTCACTTTTCTTGGCCATTTAAATGCTGCAAAATGACTGTTCCAAAAAAGCAGCTGAAAAAACACAGCACTTATGCTACATCTGAACACGGCCTAAATGTGCAAGTGCAGTGGATGTTATTTAATGAAATCTACGCCTGCAGTGAGTCTAAAGACGCTGCTGAACTGTGCGGATTTCATGCATTTTTTTTATATATATATATATATATATATATATAAGCCTCTGTGGAGCCTGTAAAAAAAAAAAACATTTTTAAGCTCAAAAATCTAAGTTTTTCAGTAGTATTAAAAATGTAGATTCACAGCTTCACCAAAACACATTTTAAGGGGGAAAACTCAAAAGAAACTCAGCAAACACACAATAATAAGATTGTTATTTTGTTGTATGGTGCGGACATAAAAAAATGCAGTCTTCATGTTGTGTGAACATGGCTTTAGTGTTACATTTTATTCAACTTTTTATTTAATTTTTATGGCTTTAATAAAGACTAGCACACCTTTTCATTTTGTGGGATTGAAATTCAGCTGTTATACAGAGCTGAGTGCAGAACACAAAAATATATTTTTATAATTTGCCAGTGTGATAGTGTAAGCTATAGTAGCCCACCTTATCAGTTTTTGGGGGTGAAATTGATTTGTATTTCTGTTGTTAGCCAGAGTCCACCTAGTCCTTTTGTGGTGGTAAAATTCAGCTGTATGCAGAGACACCTCGTAAACGTGCGGCTCCGCTCGGTACACCTCGTACACGGGCGGCTCCGCTCCACACACTCGTACACGCGCGGCTCTGCTTTGTACACGCGTGACTCTGCTCCGTACACCTCGTACACTCGCGGCTCCGCTCCGCAAACTCGTACACGCGCGGCTCTGCTCTTACATCTCGTACACACGCGACTCCGCTCCGCACACTCGTACACGCGCGGCTCCGCTCTGTACACCTCGAACACGCGCGGCTCTGCTCCGTACACTTCGTAAACGCTTGGCTCCGGTCCGTACTCTTCATACAAGCGTGGCTCCACTCCGTACACCTCGTACATGCGCGGCTCCGCTCCACTCTGAACACTCGTACACGCGCTGCTCTGCTCTGCACACCTTGTACACGCACGTCTACGCTCCGTACACCTCGTACTTGCGCAGTTTTGCTCCGTACACCTCGTACTTGGCGGCGTCTCTCCGTACACCTTGTACACGTGTGGCTCCACTCCGCTCCGCACACATCGTAGACGTGCGGTTCCGCTCTGTACACCTCGAACACGCGCGGCTCTGCTCCGTACACTTCGTAAACGCGTGGCTCCGGTCCGTACTCTTCATACAAGCGTGGCTCCACTCCGTACACCTCGTACATGCGCGGCTCCGCTCCACTCTGAACACTCGTACACGCGCTGCTCTGCTCTGCACACCTTGTACACGCACGTCTACGCTCCGTACACCTCGTACTTGCGCAGTTTTGCTCCGTACACCTCGTACTTGGCGGCGTCTCTCCGTACACCTTGTACACGTGTGGCTCCACTCCGCTCCGCACACATCGTAGACGTGCGGTTCCGCTCCGTACACCTCGTACACGCGCTGCTCTGCTCACCTTGTAAATGCGCGACTCTGCTCCGCACACCTCATACACGCACGGTTTCGCTCCATCTCGTACACGCGTGGCTCCGCTCCTTACACGTCGTACATGCGCGGCTCCGCTCTGCACACCTCATACACGTGCGGCTCCGCTCCATACACCTCGTACACACGTGGCTCCGCTCCTTACACGTCGTACACTCGCTGCTCTGCTCTGTACACCGCGTACACGTGCGGCTCTGCTCTGCACACCTCGTACATGCGCGGCTCCGCTCTGCACACCTCATACACGGGCGGCTCCGCTCCATACACCTCGTACACGCGTGGGTCCGCTCCTTACACGTCGTACACTCGCTGCTCTGCTCTGTACACCTCGTACACGTGCGGCTCTGCTCTGTACACCTCGTACACGCGTGGCTCCGCACCGCACACTCGTACATGGGCGGCTCCGCTTCGCACACTCGTACACGCGCGGCTCTGCTCCGTACACCTCGTACACGGGCGGCTCTGCACCGTACACCTCATACACGCGTCACTGCTCCGAACACCTCGTACACTCGCGGCTCCGCTCCGCACACTCATACACGCGCAGCTCTGCACCTTACATCTCGTACACACACGGCTCCGCTCCGCACACTCGTACACGCGCGGCTCTGCTCTGTACACTTCGTACACCCGCGGCTCCGCACACTCGTATACGCGCGGCTCTGCTCCGTACACCTCGTACACGCGCGTCTCTGCTCCGTACACCTCGTACACTCGCGGCTCCGCTCCGCACACTCGTACACGCGTGGCTCCGCTCCGCACACTCGTACATGCGCGCGCTCTGCTCCGTACACCTCGTACATGCGCAGCTCTGCTCCGTACCCCTCATACACGTGTGACTCTGCTCTATACACCTCGTACACTCGCGGCTCCGCTCCGCACACTCGTACATGCGCGGCTCTGCTCCTTACATCTCATACACACGCGGCTCCGCTCCGCACACTCGTACACTGGAGACTCTGCTCCATACACCTCCTACACGCGTGGCTCCGCTTTGTACACCTCGTACACACGCGGCTCCGCTCCGCACACTCGTAGACTGGAGACTCTGCTCCATACACCTCCTACACGCGTGGCTCCGCTTTGTACATCTCGAACACGCGCGGCTCCGCTCCGTACACCTCGTACAAGCGTGGCTCCGCTCCGTACACCTCGTACACGCACGGTTCCGCTCCGTACACCTCGTACACGCGCGGCTCCGCTCCGTACAGCTCGTACACGTACGGCTCTGCTCCTTACACCTTGCACACGCGCGGCTCCGCTCCGTACACCTTGTACACGTGCGAATCCGCTCCGCTCCGCGCACCTCATACACGCGCGGCTCAGCTCCACACACCTCGTACACGCGTGTCTTCAGCTCCACACACCTCGTACATGCGCTGCTTTGCTCTGCACATTTCGTACACGCGCGGCTCCTCTGCGCACACTCGGACACGCGCGGATCCGCTCCGCACACTCGTACACGCAGTGCTCTGCTCTGTGCACCTCGAACACGCACGGCTCCGCTCCACACACCTCGTACACGCGCGGCTCCGCACACCTTGTACATGCGCGGCTCCGCACGCCTTGTACACGTGCGGCTCTGCTCCGTACACCTCGTACACGCGCGGCTCAGCTCCACACACCTCATACACGCGTGTCTCCGCTCCACACACATCGTACACGCTCGACTCCGCTCCACACACCTCGTACACGTGCGGCTCCGCTCTGCACACCTCGTACACGCACGGTTCCGCTCCGTACAGCTCGTACACGCGCGGTTCCTCTCCGTACAGCTCGTACACGCGCGGCTCCGCTCCGTACACCTTGTACACGCGCGGCTCCGCTCCGTACACCTTGTACACGTGCGGATCCGCTCCGCTCCGCGCACCTCATACATGCGCGACTGTGCTCCACACACCTCGTACACGCGCGGCTCAGCTCCACACACCTCGTACATGCGTGTCTTTGCTCCACACACCTCGTACACGCGCTGTTCTGCTCTGCACATTTCGTACACGTGCGGCTCCGCTGCGCACACTCGTACACGCGCGGATCCACTCCGCACACTCGTACACGCAGTGCTCTGCTCTGTACACCTCGAACACGCACGGCTCCGCTCCACACACCTCGTACACGCGCGGCTCCACTCCGCACACCTTGTACACGCACGGCTCCGCTCCACACACCTCGTACACGCGTGTCTCCGCTCCACACACCACGTACACTCGCGGCTCCGCTCCACACACTTCATACACGTGCGGCTCTGCTTTGCACACCTTGTACACGTGCGGCACCGCACACTCGTACACGCGCAGCTCTGCTCCGCACACCTCGTACACGCACGGTTCCGCTCCATACATTTTGTACACGCGCAGCTCCGCTCTGCACACGTCGTATACGCACGGCTCCGCTCCGTACAGTTCGTACACGCGCGGCTCCGCTCCTTACAGCTCCTACACGCGCGGCTCCACTCCGTACACCTTGTACACGCATGGATCCGCTCCGCACACCTCATACACGAGTGTCTCCGCTACATACACCTCGTACATGCGCGGCTCCGCTCCGTACACCTCGTACACGAGCGGCTAAGCTCCACACACTCGTACACGTGCGGCTCTGCTCCGCACACCTCGTACACGCGTGGCTCCGCTCAGCACACCTCGTACACGCGCGGCTCCGCTCTGCACACCTCGTACATGCACGGCTCCGCTCTGTACAGCTTGTACACGTGCGGCTCTGGTACGTACAGTTCGTACACGCGCGGCTCCGCTCCGTACAGCTCGTACACGCGCAGCTCCGCTCCGTACACTTTGTAGACGCGCGGATCCGCTCCACTCTGCACACCTCGTACACGCGCGGCTCCGCTCCGTACACCTCGTACACGATTGTCTCCTCTCCGTACACCTCGTACACGATTGGCTCTGCTCCACAGACCTCGTACACGCGTGTCTCCGCTCCACACACCTCGTACAAGCGTGTCTCCGCTCCGCACACCTCGTACACGCGCGGCTCCACTCCGCACACCTCGTACACGCGCAGCTCCACTCCGCACACTCGTACACGCGCGGCTCCGCTCTGCACACCTCATACACGCTGGCCTCCACACACTCGTACATGTGCGGCTCCGCACACCTCGTACACGCACAGCTCCGCTCCATACACTTCATACACGCGCGCCTCCGCTATGCACACCTCGTACACGCACGGCTCTGCTCCGTACAGCTCATACACTCGCTGCTCCGCTCCATACTCCTTGTACACGCGTGGATCCACTCCGCACACCTCATACACGCGTGTCTCCGCTCCATACATCTCGTACACGCGAGGTTCCGCTCCAGCTCCGCACACTCGTACACGCGCTGCTCTGCTCTGTACACTTCGTACACGCGCGGCTCCGCTCTGCACATCTCGTACACGCGCGGCTCCGCTCTGCACATCTCGTACACGGGCGGCTCCGCTCCGCATACTCGTACACGCGCGTCTCTGCTCCGCACACATCGTACACACACGACGCTGCTCCGTACGTCTTGTACACGCGCGGCTCAGCTTCGTACAAATCGTACATGCGCGGCACCACTCTGTACACCTAGTACACACGCGGCTCCGCTCCGTACACCTCCTACACGCGTGGCTCCGCTCCGTACACCTCGTACACGTCCGACTCTGCTCTGCACACTCGGACACGCGCTGCTCTGCTCTGTATACCTCGTACACGCGTGGCTCCGCTCCGCACACCTCGTACACGCGTGGCTCCGCTCCGCAGACTCGTAATTGCGCAGCTCTGCTCCATACACCTCGTACACGCGTGGCTCCGCTCCGCACACATCATACAAGCACGACTCCGCTCCGTACACCTTGTACACACTCGGCTCCACTCTGTACACTCGTACACGCGCAACTCAGCTCCGTACACGCTCGGCTCCGCTCCGTGCAGGTCGTACACGCGCGGCTCCGCTCTGTACACCTCGTACACGCGTGGCTCCTCTCCGTACACCTCGTAAACGCGTGGCTTCGCTCCGTACATCTCGTACACGTGCGGCTCCGCTCCAGCTCTGCACACTCGTACACGCGCTGCTCTGTACACCTCGCACACGCGCGGCTATGCTCTGCACAAATCATACAAGCGCGACTCAGCTCCGTACACCTCGTACACACTCGGCTCCACTCTGTACACCTCGTACACACGCAGCTCCGTTTCGCACACTCGTACACGCGCGACTCTGCTCCATACAGTTCGTACACGCGCGACTCTGCTCCGCACACTCGTACAAGCGCGACTCAGCTCCGTACACCTCGTACACACTCGGCTCCACTGTGTACACCTCTTACACACGCAGCTCCGCTTCAAACACTCGTACATGCGCGACTCCGCTCTGTACAACTCGTACACGCTCGGCTCCGCTCCGTGCAGCTCGTACACGCGCGGATCTGCTCTGTACACCTCGTACATGCATGTCTCTGCTCCACACACCTCGTACACGTGCGGCTCCGCTCTGCACACCTCGTACACGCACGGTTCCGCTCCGTACAGCTCGTACACGCGCGGCTCTGCTCCGTACACCTTGTACACGTGCGGATCCGCTCCGCTCCGCGCACCTCATACATGCCCGGCTGTGCTCCACACACCTCGTACACGCGCGGCTCAGCTCCACACACCTCGTACACGCGTGTCTCCGCTCCACACACCTCGTACACGCGCTGCTCTGCTCTGCACATTTCGTACACGTGCGGCTCCGCTGCGCACACTCGTACACGCAGTGCTCTGCTCTGTACACCTCGAACACGCACGGCTCCGCTCCACACACCTCGTACACGCGCGGCTCCGCTCCGCACACCTTGTACACGCACGGCTCCACTCCACACACCTCATACACGTGCGGCTCTGCTTTGCACACCTTGTACACGTGCGGCATCGCACACTCGTACACGCGCAGCTCTGCTCCGCACACCTCGTACACGCACGGTTCCGCTCCATACACTTTGTACACGCGCAGCTCCGCTCTGCACACGTCGTATACGCACGGCTCCGCTCCGTACAGTTCGTACACGCGCGGCTCCGCTCCTTACAGCTCCTACACGCGCGGCTCCACTCCGTACACCTTGTACACGCATGGATCCGCTCCGCACACCTCATACACGCGTGTCTCCGCTCCATACACCTCGTACATGCGCGGCTCCGCTCCGTACACCTCGTACACGAGCGGCTAAGCTCCACACACTCGTACACGTGCGGCTCTGCTCCGCACACCTCGTACACGCGCGGCTCCGCTCTGCACACCTCGTACATGCACGGCTTGTACACGTGCGGCTCTGGTCCGTACAGCTCGTACACGCGCGGCTCCGCTCCGTACAGCTCGTACACGCGCAGCTCCGCTCCGTACACTTTGTAGACGCGCGGATCCGCTCCACTCTGCACACCTCGTACACGCGCGGCTCCGCTCCGTACACCTCGTACACGATTGGCTCTGCTCCACAGACCTCGTACACGCGTGTCTCCGCTCCACACACCTCGTACAAGCGTGTCTCCGCTCCACACACCTTGTACACGTGCGGCTCCACTCCGCACACCTCGTAGACGCGCAGCTCCACTCCGCACACTCGTACACGCGCGGCTCCGCTCTGCACACCTCATACACGCTGGCCTCCACACACTCGTACATGTGCGGCTCCGCACACCTCGTACACGCACAGCTCCGCTCCATACACCTCATACACGCGCGCCTCCGCTCTGCACACCTCGTACACGCACGGCTCTGCTCCGTACAGCTCATACACTCGCTGCTCCGCTCCATACTCCTTGTACACGCGTGGATCCACTCCGCACACCTCATACACGCGTGTCTCCGCTCCATACATCTCGTACATGCGAGGTTCCGCTCCAGCTCCGCACACTCGTACACGCGCTGCTCTGCTCTGTACACTTCGTACACGCGCGGCTCCGCTCTGCACATCTCGTACACGCGCGGCTCCGCTCTGCACATCTCGTACACGCGCGTCTCTGCTCCGCACACATCGTACACACACGACGCTGCTCCGTACGTCTTGTACACACGCGGCTCAGCTTCGTACAAATCGTACATGCGCGGCACCACTCTGTACACCTAGTACACACGCGGCTCCGCTCCGTACACCTCCTACACGCGTGGCTCCGCTCCGTACACCTCGTACACGTCCGACTCTGCTCCGCACACTCGGACACGCGCTGCTCTGCTCTGTACACCTCGTACACGCGTGGCTCCACTCCGCACACCTCGTACACGCGCGGCTCCGCTCCGCAGACTCGTAATTGCGCAGCTCTGCTCCATACACCTCGTACACGCGTGGCTCCGCTCCGCACACATCATACAAGCACGACTCCGCTCCGTACACCTTGTACACACTCGGCTCCACTCTGTACACTCGTACACGCGCAACTCAGCTCCGTACACGCTCGGCTCCGCTCCGTGCAGGTCATACACGCGCGGCTCCGCTCTGTACACCTCGTACACGCGTGGCTCCTCTCCGTACACCTCGTAAACGCGTGGCTTCGCTCCGTACATCTCGTACACGTGCGGCTCCGCTCCAGCTCTGCACACTCGTACACGCGCTGCTCTGTACACCTCGCACACGCGCGGCTATGCTCTGCACACATCATACAAGCGCGACTCAGCTCCGTACACCTCGTACACACTCGGCTCCACTCTGTACACATCGTACACACGCAGCTCCGTTTCGCACACTCGTACACGCGCGACTCTGCTCCATACACTTCGTACACGCGCGAGTCTGCTCCGCACACTCGTACACTCACTGCTCTGCTCTGTACACCTCGTACACAGCGGCTCCGCTCCGCACACCTTGTACATGCGCGGCTCTGCTCCGTACACCTAGTACACATGTGGCTCCGCTCCGTACACCTCGTACACGCGTTGCTTCGCTCCGTACATCTCGTACACGCGCGGCTCCTCTCCAGCTCTGCACACTCGTACACATGCTGCTCTGCTCTGTACACCTCGTACATGGGTGGCTCTGCTCCGCACACATCGTACACACGCGACGCTGCTCTGTACGCCTTGTACATGTGCGGCTCAACTCCGTACAACTCGTAGAAGCGCGGCTCCGCTCTATACACCTCGTACACGCGCGGCTCTGCTCCGTACACCTCATAGACGCGCAATACCCCTCCGTACACCGTGTACACGCGTGGCTCTGCTCCGTACACCTCATACACGTGCGACTCCGCTCCGCACACTCGTACACGCACTGCTCTGCTCTGCTCTGTACACCTCGTACACGCGTGGCTCCGCTCCGCACACCTCGTACAAGCGCAGCTCTGCTCCGCACACCTCGTACATGCAAGGTTCCGCTCCGTACAGCTCGTACACGCGTGGCTCCGCTCCGTACACTTTGTACACGCGCAGCTCCGTTCTGCACATCGTACATGCACGGCTCCGCTCCGTACAGCTCGTACACGCGCGGCTCCACTCCGTACAGCTCAACACGCGCGGCTCCGCTCCGTACAGCTCGTACATGCGCGGCTCCGCTCCGTACACCTTGTACACGTGCGAATCTGCTCCACACACCTCATACACGCTTGTCTCCACTCTGCACACCTCGTACACGCACGGCTGTGCTCCACAACTCGTACACGCGCGGCTCCGCTCCACAACTCGTACACGCGCGGCTCCGCTCCGCACACCTCGTACACGTGCGGCTCAGCTCCACACACCTCGTACATGCGCGGCTCCGCTCTGCACATTTCGTACACGCGCAGCTCCGCTGCGCACACTCGTACATGCGCGGATCCGCTCCACACACTCGTACACGCGCTGCTCTGCTGTGTACACCTCATACACACACGGCTCCGCTCCACACTCCTCGTACATGCGCGGCTCCGCTCCGCACACCTTGTACATGCGCGGCTCCGCTCCGCACACCTTGTACATGCGCAACTCCGCTTTGCACACCTCGTACACGCGTGACTCCGCACACTCGTACATGCGCAGCTCTGCTCCGCACATCTCGTACACGCACGGTTCCGCTCCATACACTTTGTACACGCGCAGCTCCGTTCTGCACCTCGTACATGCACGGCTCCGCTCCGTACAGCTCGTACACGCGCGGCTCCGCTCCGTACAGCTCAACACGCGCGGCTCCGCTCCGTACAGCTCCTACACGCGCAGCTCCACTCCGTACACCTTGTACACACACGGATCCACTCCACACACCACATACACGCGCGGCTCTGCTCCGTACACCTTGTACACGAGCGGCTAAGCTCCGCACACTCGTACACTTGCGGCTCTGCTCCGCAAACCTCGTACACGCGTGGGTCCGCTCCGCACACCTCGTACACGCATGTCTGCGCTCTGCACACCTTGTACATGCACGGCTCCGCTCTGTACAGCTCGTACACGTGCGGCTCCGCTCCGTACAGCTCGTCCACGCGCGGCTCCGCTCCGTACAGCTCGCACACGCGCGGCTCCGCTCCGTACAGCTCGCACACGCGCGGCTCCGCTCCGTACACTTTGTACACTCGCGGATCCGCTCCGCACACCTCGTACACGCGCGGCTCCGCTCCATACACTTTGTACACGCGCAGCTCTGCTCTGCACACCTCGTACATGCACGGCTCCGCTCCGTACAGCTCATACACGCGCGGCTCCGCTCCATACACTTTGTACACGCGCGGATCCGCTCCGCACACCTCGTACACGATTGGCTCCGCTCCGCACACTCGTACATGTGCGGCTCTGCTCTGCACACCTCGTACACGCGCGACTCCGCTCCGCACACTTCGTACACGCGCGGCTGTACTCCACACACCTCGTACACGCGTGTCTCCTCTCCACACCTTGTACTTGCGCGGCTCTGCTCCACATACCCCGTACACGCACGGCTCCGCTCTGCACACCTCGTACACGCTAAGCTCCGCTCCGTACACCCTGTACACGCGTGGATCCGCTCCGCACACTCGTACATGCGCTGCTCTGCTCCGTACACCTCGTACACGTGCGGCCCGCTCCGTACAACTCGTACACGCGCGGCTTTTCTCTGTACACTTTGTACACGCGCGGATCCGCTCCGCACACCTCGTACACATGCGGCTCCGCTCCGTACAACTCATACACGATTGGCTCTGCTCCGTACACCTTGTACACGCATGGTTCCGCTCCATACACTTTGTACACGTGCAGCTCCGCTCTGCACACCTCGTACATGCACGGCTCCGCTCTGTACAGAACATACACGCGCGGCTCCGCTCCGTACACTTTGTACACGTGTGGATCCGCTCCACTCCGCACACTTTGTACACCATTGGCTCCCCTCCGCACACTCGTACATGTGCGGCTCTGCTCCGCACACCTTGTACACGCACGGCTCCGCTCCGCACACCTCTTACACGCGCGGCTCTGCTCCACACACCTCATACACGTGCGGCTCTGCTCCACACACCTCGTACACGTACGGCTCTGCTCTGCACACCTTGTACACGCGTGTCTCCGCTCCGCACACCTCGTACACCCGCAGCTCCACTCTGCACACCTTGTACACGCGTGTCTCCGCTCCACACACCTAGTACACGCGCGGCTCCGCTCTGCACACCTCATACATGCTCGGCTCCGCACACTCTTACACGCGCGGCTCCGCTCCGCACACTTGTACACGCGCTGCTCTGCTCCGTACACCTCGTACACGTTCGGCCCGCTCCGTACAGCTCGTACACGCGCGGCTTTTCTCTGTACACTTTGTACACGCGCGGCTCCGCTCCGCACAACTCGTACACGCACAGTTCCGCTCTATACACCTCATACACGCGCGCCTCCGCTCTGCACACCTCGTACACGCACAGCTCCGCTCACTATATCTTGTACAAGCGCGGATCCGCTCCGCACACTCGTAAATGCGCAGCTCTGCTCCATACACCTCGTACACGCGCGGCTCCGTTTCGAACACATCATACACGCTCGGCTCTGCTCCGTACAACTCGTACATGCGCGTCTCCATTCCGTAAAACTCGTACACGCGCGGCCCCTCTCCGCACACCTCGTATACGCGCGGCTCCACTCCGCACACCTCGTGCACGCGCGGCTCTGCTCCGTACACGTCGTACACACGCGGCTCCGCGCCGTACACCTCGTACTTGCGCAGTTTCGCTCCGTACACCTCGTACTTGCGCGGCCTCGCTCCGTACACATTGTACACGTGCGGCTCCACTCCGCTCCGCACACCTCGGACACGTGCGGCTCCGCTCCGTACACCTCGTACATTCACGGCTCTGCTCTGCACACCTCGTACACGCGCGTCTCTGCTCCTTACACGTCGTACATGCGCTGCTCTGCACACCTCGTAAACGCACGACTCTGCTCCGCACACCTCGTACACGCGCGTCTCCGCTCCTTACACGTCGTACATGCGCTGCTCTGCTCTGCACACCTCGTACACGCGCGGCTCCGCTCCGCACACCTCGTACACGTGTGGCTCTGCTCCGCACACCTCGTATACGCGTGGTTCCGCACACCTCGTACACGCTCGACTCCGCTCTGCATACCTCATACATGCGCGGCTCTGCTCTGTACACCTCGTACACCCGCGGCTCCGCTCCGCACATCTAGTACATGAGCGGCTCCGCTCCATACACCTCGTACACGCGGGGCTCTGCTCCGCACACCTAGTACACGCGCGGCTCCGCTCCGTACACCTAGTACACGCGCGGCTCCGCTCCGCACACCTCGTACACGCGCAGCTCCGCTCCACACACCTCGTACACGCGCGGCTCCACTCCACACACCTCGTACACGCGCGGCTCCGCTCCGCACACCTTGTCCTCCCGTGGCTCCGCTTCATACACCTCGTACATTATTGAGTTGATCAAAAATGCTGTGACGTTTGGTGTTTTCACGTCAGTTTTGCGCAGCTTCACCAAAATGGGCAGAGTTGGGGCAGGATGGAAGTGTGGCACCACAGCTTGTCTAATTCATAGCGAACTGTGGCTTCCCTTACACCAGAAATCTTACTCCAGTCCGTGACTGGAGTAAGATTTGTGGCAAGGTGCACACACCACTTGTCAGAAGCGCATAATTCATGCGCCACTTAATGAATCTGGACCGTCTGACTCCAGCACGCTCCCTCATCAAGAGCAGCTTGAATATGGCCAGTCTTAATGAATCCGTGTCCTAAGTGCTTTATTAGTTAAAGAATAACCGTTGTTTTAATTTTTGTTTTGTAAATTAATATTACACATGAAAATAAGTAATTTTATAATCTTATCAGAGAAGTCTTCTTTTTCCTGCTGGATTGATCTTTCAGTCTCAATTCGCGGTAACATCTGTAAAATCTGTATTCAGTGAAGACAAACTTTCCTATTAGTGAGATAGATGACAGTTAGTGCTATTAATACTCTTTAAAGAAGGAAGGGGAGGAGCTAGCGGAAGGGGGAGGAGCTAGCGGAAGGCACAGACCTTCTGCTGCAAGTTCTCCTGAAACCACAGTTACTTCTCCATGGAAGATTGCAGCTGGTGTTTATACATAGAATCCTAGAACATTAGAATTGGAGGAACCTCCAGGGTCCTAGTGTCCAACCCCTGCTCAATGCAGGATTCACTAAAGCATCTCAGACAAATGTCTGTCCAGCCTCTGTTTGAAGACTTCCATTGAAGGAGAATTCACCACCTCTCGTGGCAGCCTGTTCCATTGAAAAACGCACCAAATCTGCAGCGTGTGCACACAGCCTTGTTGTTCTTTTGGTCACAGGCAGGTCTTTGCACAGTCCTGAATGATAAGTACAGCACATACACGCTAAGGCTATGTGCCCACATAGCAGATTTACATGCATTTTTTCTGCCAGAGAGAAGTGTTTTTTCAGCATTTTTTCAGCATTTTTTCAGTGTTTTTTCAAGCACTTTTCCAAGTGATTTTGAGCATCACTTGGAAAAGTGCTTGACAAGTTAGTTGCACAATATAAATCCATGCAACCGGCAACCGGCATTGTGTGACCAACTTAGATGCTTTAAATGCTGCATCTATAGTAAAAAAAAAAAGAATTAAAAAGTTAAAAATAAAAACCCTGTATACTCACCTCTCCAGTCTCCTCCCGGCGGCGTTCTCTCTCTTCAGCGTCCCGCGGTATACTGGCAGGACCTGCGGTGACGTCATCTAGTCAGCTGATGGTCACACGACCATCACCTGACCTCTGACGTCAGCGGTCGCGTGACCATCAGCTGACTAGATGACATCACCGCAGGTCCTGCAAGTACACCGCTGGACGCCGAGGAGAGAGGACGCCGCCGGGAGCAGACCGGAGAGGGGAGTATACAGGGTTTTTTATTTTTAACTTATTTATTTCTTTTTTTCACCGCTTGGTAGCCGGGATGAAGAGGAGTTGTAGTCTCTTCTTCATCCTGGGTGCCACACGCACCCCGATTACGCTGCAAATTCTTGGCCATTGAATTTAATTGAAACGCAGCAAATCCATATATAGCTGCAGGTTTGCTGCTTTTCAATGGCCGCGTAATCGCGGTAGAAATGGTCATGCTGCGTTTTGCAACGCAATGTGAATTCGGCGCGCTAATTAGCGCATCATGTGCACAGCACATCCCAATTCACATTGCTTTGCATGGCAGACGGTTTTACATGGGCACATAGCCTAAGAGCGGGGAGCGGCTCTAGTGTCACCGGCTGGGATGGCACAATCACGGTCAGCAGGATACAGGGGACATTATCAGAAAGGAGGAGATGACGTCTCTGCCCTCTCGCCTATCAGAGAATAGATTGCTGTATACGGGGGGCCTTATCCTCCTCTATTACACAGCACTCAGCTCCTAAAGGGAATGATTTGACCATAATACAATATATTTGAGTGGGGCCAGTGCTCCAGGTTTACCTTCATAATGTTGAATGGAGATTGATCAGTTCCAGTGTGTCTGAACAGGGTCCGAGCCCACATCTCCTGAGTTCAGGCTTTACACTGAGCATCACTGTCACGGAGGTCAGATTAGAAGGGCATGGAGCACGATGTGGATGGTTGCCTCCGTATCCGCCATTACCTGGACTGCTAGCTTTACCTGGACACTCTGGATCAGCTCCTCCGTCTTGTCGAGACCTCTAAGGGCCTGTTCACACAAGCAGATAAAATATCATTCAGAGTTTCATCCAGAAAAGTGGGAGAATTCTTTTCTCACTTGTCGTCCATGTGCAGTCCAGATCTAATCTGGCTTTTTAACCATTTACAGTTTCCAGGGCTACAGGATTGCAATGTATCTGTAAAAAGCAGATTTTTTTCTGTACCCATAGACTTGAATGGGTGAATCTTGTCTGACGGATGAAACGAGGACATGCTGCCATTTTCTTTCTTTATTTTTTGCTCACACACAGATTCGATCAGTGACAAAAAAGAAAAATGACTCCTCTGCACTTTCCCATTGAATCCCATTGGTCTGAGTGCCGTCCATTTGTTCCACAGACAACTTTCCTACTGAAAATACATTCGTGTGAACGAGTCCTAAGAAAGACCTTGTAATTGGTTATTAGATGTTGACTGAAGTTTGGCTCTGAAAATGCAGGGCTCTTAAAGACGTTCTCTAATACTTTAATGCAGATGATTTATGCATAAAATAGGTGGTCTATATCAGATCGTTGTAGGTCCGACTCTTGGCTCCCCACCAATAAGCTGTTTATAGCTCTGGCAACGGCTGGATGTAACTTGTGAACAGAGCGCACCCCAGTGGCCACTGCCTGGTGCTGCAGATCACCTCCGGTACTCCTCAATAGCTGGTCTGCACCCGGCAGCGGCCGCAGTGTACGGAGCGGTTTTGTTCCACTTTGAACATTGCCTGCATCTTGCCAGAGGTGATGGCGGCTGATCATCGGGGGGCTGATGGTTGGACCCCCACCTATCTTATATTAATGACCTATCCAGTGGAGTATAAAAGTGTTTGATAACTCCTTTTAAAATCTTGTTTCCATCCCATTGTCTTATACAGCGTGTATCTGTGTTCTTTCTGTAACCAGATGGGCCTGACCTCTGATGGTTCTTCTAGGCTTCTATTACAGCTCTTACAGCCCCAGCATGCATCATTTGTGCTGGAGAGGAATATGAAGACGCAGGAGCAAATAGAACAACAATTAGGAAAGCTTGGATTATTAGAAGAGCAAAACATGCTCATAGTGGAGGTGAGCCGATTATTATTTATTTATTTTATTTTTTTCAACTTTCATTTTTATATTTTTTTATTTTTAGGACATTTGCTTCCTCTCTTCAGAAAATAACAGTAGATAAGATTGATTAAAGCTTCTGGAAAGGTGTTCAATAACGTCTGATCAGGTGGCTGGTTTGTAATGGTTGTCCCATCTTACCAATCCCTCTCTTCTACCATGAATGTGACATTGTGGGATGAATATATATATATATGTATATGTGTATGTTAGAAAAGTTGTTTGCCCCTTCCTGATTTCTCGTTCTTTTGCATGTTTGTCATACTTAAATATTTCAGATCTCAAAACAAATTTTAATATTAGACAAAGATAACACAAGTAAACACAAAATGCAGTTTTTAAATGAAGATCCTAATTATTAAGGGAAAAAGAAATCCAAACCTACAGGGCCCTGTGTGAAAAAGTGATTGCCCTCTAAACCTAATAACTGGTTGAAGCACCCTCAGCAACAACAACTACAATCAAGTGTTTGGGATAATTGGCAATGAGTCTTTTACAACACTCTGGAGGAATTTTTGCCCACTCATCTTTGCAAAATTGTTGTAATTTAGCCACATTGGAGGGTTTCCGAGCATGAACCTCTTTCTTAAGGTCAGGACTTTGACTAAGCCACTGCAAAGTCTTAATTTTGTTTTCCTTAAGCCACTCAGAGGTGGACTTAATAGTGTGTTTTGGATCATTGTCCTGCTGCATAACCCAAGTGCACTTCAGCTTGAGGTCATGAACAGATGGCCGGACATTCTCTTTCAGGATTTTTTGGTTAACCAGCAGAATTCATGGTTCCATTTACCACAGCAAGTCTTCCAGGTCCTGAAGCAGCATAACAGTCCCAGACCATCACGCTACCGCCACCATATTTTACTGTTGGTATGATGTTCCTTTTTTGAAATGCTGTGTTACTTCTACGCCTGATGTAATGGAACACACACCTTCCAAAAAGTTCAACTTTTGTCTTGCCAGTCCACAGAGTATTCTCCCAAAAGTCTTGGCGATCATCAAGATGTTTTCTGCCAAAACTGAGATGAGCCTTTGTTCTTATTGCTCAGCAATGGTTTTCGTCTTGGAACTCTGCTATGCGTGTCGTTTTTGCCCAGTCTCTTTCTTATGGTGTAGTCATGAACACTGTCCTTAACTGAGGCAATTGACACCTGCAGTTCTCTGGATGTTGTTGTGGAGTCTTTTGTGACCTCTTGGATGAGTCGTTGCTGCGCTCTTGGGGTAATTTTGATCAGCTGGCCACGCCTAGGAAAGTTCACCATTGTTCCATATTTTCGCCTATTGTGGATAATGACTCCCACTGTGGTTCGCTGGAGTCCCAAATCTTTAGAAATGGCTTTAGAACTTTTTCCAGACTGATAGATCTCAATTACTTTGTTTCTCATTTGGTCCTGAATTTCTTTGGATCGCAGCATGATGTCTAGCTTTAGAGGATCTTTTGTTCTACTTCACTTTGTCAGGCATGTCCTATTTAAGTGATTTCTTGATTGAGAACACGTGTGGCAGTAAACAGGGCTGTGTGGGGCTACGGAAATTGAACTCAGCTTCCCAAAGATGTGACAAATCACAGTTAATTTATATTTTAAGGAGGGAGGGGCATCACTTTTTCACACAGGGCCCTGTAGGTTTGGATTTCCTTTTCCCTTAATCATAAAATACTTCCTTTTAAAAACTGCATTTTGTGTATACTTGTGCTATCTTTGTCTAATAGGAGTCTGCTGCTGACATTGGTATTGCGGTAATGTCCCCCAATTCTGTTAATATCCTCCATCCTGGTATGTATGGTCCCTCCTTCCTGGTATATGTGGCCCCCATCCCATCTTGGTATACGTGGCCCTCATCCCAATCCTGGAATGCATGGCACCCCTTGATCCCCATCCTAGTTTTCATGGCACCCCTTGATCCCCCATCCTGGTATACATGGCACCCCTTGATCCCCCATCCTGGTATGCATGGCATCCCTTGATCACCCATCCTGGTATGCATGACACCCCTTGATCCCCCATTCTGGTATGTATGGCAACCCTTGATCACACATCCTGGATATATACAGTAACAGACCAAAAGTTTGGACACACCTTCTCATTTAAAGATTTTTCTGTATTTTCAATGACTATGAAAATTGTACATTCACACTGAAGGCATCAAAACTATGAATTAACACATGTGGAATTATATACTTAACAAAAAAGTGTGAAACAACTGAAAATATGTCTTATATTCTAGGTTCTTCAAAGTAGCCACCTTTTGCTTTGATGACTGCTTTGCACACTCTTGGCATTCTCTTGATGAGCTTCAAGAGGTAGTCACCAGAAATGGTTTTCACTTCATAGGTGTGCCCTGTCAGGTTTAATAAGTGGGATTTCTTGCCTTATAAATGGGGTTGGGACCATCAGTTGTGTTGTGCAGAAGTCTGGTGGATACACAGCTGATAGTCCTACTGAATAGAATTTGTACTATGGCAAGAAAAAAAGCAGAAAAACACATCCCCAGCATGAGACACCCATTCAGGGCCGGCGTAAGGGCAGGCAGACTAGGCATCTTCCTAGGGCCTCCAGCCCGTGGCGTGCCGCTATAGGGCCCGTGAGTTCGTCCCCCCGCATCGCGCATTGAACTGTATCGGTAGCGGGGGAATGACTGTGCCTGCAGAGTGGAGCTGCTGAGACGCTCTGCAGAGCATGGAGCAGCTGGAGAACGAGGAGAGGTGAGTATTGTATGTATTTGTTTTTTATACGTGGTGACCATAATACTGCAGAACTGGGGGGCTGCATTATACTGTATGGAGTGGCTGAATTATACTTTATCGAGGACTATGGATTGCATTATATTATATGTACTATATGTTTGGCTGCATTATACTATAGGGAGGCTGCATTATACTGTATTAAGGACTGAGGAGAATGCATTATACTATATGAAGGACTATGGGGAGTGCATTATACACTATAAAGGACTATGGGGAGTGCATTATACTATAGGGAGGGCTATGAGGAGTGCATTATACTATAGGGAGGGCTATAGGGAGTGCATTATACTATATGGAGGACTATGAGGTGCATTCCATTATATGGAGGACTATGGGGAGTATATTATACTATATGGAGGGCTATGGGGAGTGTATTATACTATTTGGAGGAATATCGACCACACTATACAATATGGAGGGCTGTGGGGCACATTATACAATATGGAGGACTATGGGGAGTATATTATACTATATAGAGGGTTATGGGGAGTGCATTATACTATATAGAGGGCTATCGAGAGTGTATTATACTATATGGAGGACTATGGGCCTCATTATACAATATGGGGGGCTGTGGGGCACATTATAAAATATGGAGGACTATGGCATGTATTATACTAAACAAGCAAAATGCTGCCGATTCATCGAGTAATTGGATTGTTTATGCCAGAACAAAAATCCTTGTTCTCAGCAGCACATCGGCCGGTGTAACCTGCAGATGTGCTGCTGATAACATGATGCTGTATGGGGACAGATTGATCTATTAGTGATTGTTCTGTATCCATCATTCTTCCTCAGCTGGTGTAAAGAGGTCGGGAAACAAGCGTCGAACGGCTTCAGTATTGTGGATTGCGCTCGTTTAGCGGCCTGATCTCAGCGCATGTACATACAAGCTAAATGTTTGTGTGGTGCTGTATGTCAGCATTTGGGACCCCACTTTAAACTTTTCCCCAGGGCCCCACTTTATCTAAAATCGGCCCTGCACCCATTTAAATGGTTCCCGTCCGCTGCACAGACTGGGAGAGAGAGGGGAGACTATTTGGGGCTTATGTAGTGGCGCTCAGTTTTGTGGACATCGGAGGGAAAGTTTTCTTTTAATTTATGAAATTCAATTCATGTGATAAATTTAAAAAAATATTAGTAACAATTCAACTTTATTTTAATCCTTAGGTTATGGGTGAGGATCTTTTGGCAGAAAGAACAGAGGAAGGACAAATGGACACAAAAACCACTCAGACATTGGCCTCTTACATAATGGCGTCTGATGCCGAGTTCACAGTCAAATGGTTTCAGAAAGCGACCACTTTCCTAATGAGCAGCGAGTAAAGATGATCAGCTCTCCGCCATCACTGACTGTCTGCAGACTGGAGCTTGTCCATCTCTAATCATTCCTGCTCAATGGGGGCCACAATATTTTTACTTCACAGTAATCACTGACATCTTTTCGGAGTATATTGTATACATAGTGATCTTTATACGGCTGGAGCACTTACAGTAGCCAATCAGATGGCATGCAGGTAGCGTTGTGCGAGATCCAGTATGCCGTCCTGCTTCTATCATTAGAGGGTCCTGCTAGAGAACAGCGGCCACACTATTATACTGTGTCCAGAGTTACAGGACTCTGTCAGATGGGGACTGCTACGTTCCAAAAAATGCTTAATAAGTTGTTTTTTTTTCAAACTGGATTGATATGCAAAATATTTTTAATAAAATCATTTTCTTATACTTTGCAGGGTTTCTGCTTATTCAGTAATGTTGTAGCTGTTTGCTCTCACGCTGTGGATGATTGTAAATGAATACAGTTTCCTACATAATCATTGCAGCGGATCAGTTAAAAACGGGTGCCGTATGTGTTGTACCCAGGGCCGGCATCACCACCCGGGCAAGTGCCTGGGCCCTGAGCGAGCAGGGGGCCCACTCACCCTCTGGGACACCAACGCGCTATGGGGCCCATGAGTCAGCGGGGCCTGATGCCAGCGAATGGGCACTTGCACTGGGCCTTCCCCAGTGCTTTAAACTGTTTTCAATACTTACCTCTCCCTGTTCCTCTGCTGCTCCTCTGTCTTCTGCGTCTTCTTACTCTGTGACATCTCAGGGCAGAGGGCGCGATGACGTCACTACAGAGCGCCCTCTGCTGAGCAGTCCCAGTGCAGGAAGTCGGAAGACGCTGATGAGACAGGCCTGCTTCCAGCAAGGAGCGGTATTTGATTTTTTTTTTTATGTAAGGAGTATTATATGGGGTTCATTATGTATGGAGTATTATATGGGGCTCATTATCTATTGAACAATATAAGGGGCTCATTATGTATGGAGTATTATATGGGGCTCATTATCTATTGAACAATATGAGGGGCTCATTATGTATGGAGTATTATATGGGGCTCATTATCTATTGAACAATATATGGGGCCCATTATGTAAGGAGTATTATATGTGGCTCATTATCTATTGAACAATATATGGGGCCCATTATGTATGGAGTATTATATAGGGCCCATTATCTATGGAGCATTATATGGGGCCTATTCTTTATGGAGCAATATATTGGGCCCACTATTTATGGAGCAATATATAGGGCCCACTATTTATGGAGCAATATATAGGGCCCATACTGTATGGAGCAATATTTGGGCTCCATTATTCTGTATGGAGCATTATATGGTACCCATTATGTATGGAGCAATATATGGGGCTCATTTTACTTTATGGAGCAATATATGGGGTCCATTATACTGAATGGAGCAATATATGGGGATCATACTGTATGGAGCATTATATGCGGTCCATTATTCTGTATGGAGCAATATATGGTGCCCATAGTACTGGATGCAGGACCATGTGCTGCCCATAATACTGTATGGAGGACCATGTGGTGTCCATAATACTGTATGGAGGACCATGTGGTGTCCATAATACTGTATGGAGGACCATGTGGTGTCCATAATACTGTATTGAGGACCATGTAGTGCCCATAATACTGTGTGGAGGACCATGTGGTGCCCATAATACTGTGTGGAGGACCATGTGGTGCCCACAATACTGTATATGGAGGACCATGTGGTGTCCATAATACTGTATGGAGGACCATGTGGTGTACATAATACTGTATATGGAGGACCACGTTGTGCCCATAATACTGTATATGGAGGACCACGTGGTGTCCATAATACTGTATATGGAGGACTACGTGGGGCCCATAATACTGTATAGAGGACTATATTGTCTGGTCTGAACTGTGCGCTGGGAGGATTCGCCGGTGTCTGAGCTGTTGTAGACTTTACAATAGATATCACTCATGTAATGTGAGAAGTAAGTGAGATCTTTAGCATTGTACTATACCTATATTTCTGTGCATCATGAATCGTGGTAGGTGTGAAAGGGGCCCACTGAGACTTTTGCCCAGGGCCCATGAAATCCTGGAGCGGCCCTGGTTGTGGCATCTATTTCTTTTTGTACTGGATGCATGAGTTTTAATGGCGAATTTCTTTCAAAAAACAGTGGGATAAACCGTCATCTGAACTTGTCCCTTAACTTACATTGGTCTGTGAGGTGATCTGAAAGCAGAAAATTCAATGCTGACTTCTAGAACATTTGGGGTAACTTTCCCGCATTGGTCTCTACATGATCTGTGAATTCAGGGAACTGCTAGATCTGCAGCAGATAAAAGAGGGATTATATCAAAATGCCATCATGCAGACCAGCAAGTGACACATCGCTGGGATAAGGTCCTCTGCCCCGACTTGTTGCTTTTAGATTACATAGCAAAAAGCTGATGACAGTTTCCCTGTAATAAAATCCCAGAGCTTCTCCCATGGGAAATCCAGCGGGTGGCAGATACTGGCCTGGAATCCTGCAGATACACAGTACTGCCGTCGCCTATACACTGCATTGTGAAAGGATTTGGCCCCCTTGAACTTTTCTACCTTTTGCCACATTTCTGGCTTCAAACAAAGATATAAAATTCTATTTTTTGGGGGAAGAATCAACAACAAGTGGGACACAATCGTGAAGTGGAATGAAATTTATTTGCTATTTTATACTTTTTTAACAAATTAAAAACTGAAAAGTGGGGCGTGCAATATTATTCGGCCCCCTTGAGTTAATACTTTGTAGCGCCACATTTTGCTGCGATTACAGCTGCAAGTCGCTTGGGGTATGTCTCTATCAGTTTTGCACATCAAGTGGCTAAAATTCTTGCCCATACTTCCTTGCAAAACAGCTCGAGCTCATTGAGGTTGGATGGAGGGCGTTTGTGAACAGCAGTTTTCAGCTCTTTCCAAGATTCTCGTTTGGATTCAGGTCTGGACTTTGACTTGGCCATTCTAACACCTGCATATGTTTATTTTTGAACCATTCCATTGTAGATTTTGCTTTATGTTTGGGATCATTGTCTTGTTGGAAGATAAATCTCCGTCCCAGTCTCAGGTCTTTTGCAGACTCCAACAGGTTTTCTTTCAGAATGGTCCTGTATTTGGCTCCATCCATCTTCCCATCAATTTTAACCATTTTCTTTGTCCCTGCTGAAGAAAAGCAGGCCCAAACCAAGATGCTGCCACCACCATGTTCGACAGTGGGGATGGTGTTTTGAGGGTGATGAGCTGTGTTGCTTTTACGCCAAACATATCGTTTTGCATTGTGGCCAAAAAGTTTGATTTTGGTTTCATCTGACCAGAGCACCTTATTCCACATGTTTGGTGTGTCTCCCAGATGGCTTGTGGCAAACTTCAAATGAGACTTTTTATGGATATCTTTGAGAAATGGCTTTCTTCTTGCCATTCTTCCATAAAGCCCAGATTTGTGCAGTGTACAACTGATTGTTGTCCTATGGACAGACTAACCCACCTCAGCTCTAGATCTCTGCAGTTCATCCAGAGTGATCATGGGCCTTTTGGCTGCATCTCTGATCAGTCTTCTCCTTGTTCGAGATGAAAGTTTAGAGCAGTGTTTCCCATACTCCAGTCCTCACAGACCCCACAGGTCGTGTTTTCAGGATTTCCATAGTATTGCACAGGTGAGAGAATTCCTGATGCCTTGATGATACTTCCATCACCTATGCAACACTAAGGAAATCCTGAAAACACGACCTGTGGGGGTCCGTGAGGACTGGAGTTTGGGAAACACTGGTTTAGAGGTACGGCCTGGTCTTGGTAGATTTGCATTGGTCTGATACTCCTTCCATTTCAATATGATCGCTTGCACAGTGCTCCTTGAGATGTTTAAAACTTGGGAAATCTTTTTGTATCCAAATCCGGCTTTGAACTTCGCCACAACAGTATCTCGGACCTGCCTGGTGTGTTCCTTGGTCTTCATGATGCTCTCTGCACTTGAAACAGAACCCTGAGACTATCACACAGCAGGTGCATTTATACAGAGACTTGATTACACACAGGTGGATTCTAGTTATCGTTACCAGTCATTTAGGACAACATTGGATCATTCAGAGATCCTCACTGAACTTCTGGAGTGAGTTTGCTGCACTGAAAGTAAAGGGGCCGAATAATATTGCTCGCCCCACTTTTCAGTTTTTATTTTTTTTTAAAAGTTTAAAATATCCAATAAATTTCATTCCCACTTGTTGATTCTTCCCAAAAAAATTTCAATTTTATATCTTTATGTTTGAAGCCAGAAATGTGGCAAAAGGTGGAAAAGTTCAAGGGGGCCAAATCCTTTCACAATGCAGTGTATCTACCACTCGCCGACCTCCCTCTGTGAGAAGCTGATGTTTATTAATGATGGAATACAATGTTTTATTATAGCGGTGAGTGCTGCATTCACTTCTTACACTCATTCATGTGGATTTGTCTGATTAGTGACCTGCACCAGCTTATATCATGGGGCTGCTCAGAGTATAAAAATTTACCAAAAAGGTGTGGTCTGTTTATTTTCTTTTGGTTTCCATTTTGTTTTACTTTTTTTTTTTTTTCTTACGTGGATCTTTCAGTAAAAAATAAATAAATAAAAAATAAAATATAGTCAACCTCTGGTATGCTCTACTACCATGAGATCCCCATAATAAAGGCAGAATTTAATAAAGGGTTACACATTTATCCAAGACATTGAAAGTTATGGTTAAAAAGGTAAAAAGACTTTTCTTTTTTTGCAGCAAAATTGGCTACAATTGCCCAGACAGGTTATATTTGCCCACAGCGTGGGACTGGGGAGACTGGGGCCCACCCTACAGCTAGATGCAGATACCTGATAGCCGTTATCCCCGTTATAGTGGGACCTCGACTGTAAAACACAGGCGGCTCCTGCACATCTACTGTGCGCACAGCACAACTGGGATGGACAATTACGGTAGTTTGCATTAAAGGGCTTCTTTGGTGAAAACAAGTTATCACCGATCCATGGGCTCCTCAGGATTGGTGATAACTTAATGATCGTTTGGGTCCGACCATTGGAAACCGCACTGATCAGAATTGGGAAGTTTTATCCCTGACAGGACACTTTTATCCCCATTTTAAAATGCAGCGGCAGGTGGGATGTCTGACCGCAGATCCATTCATTCTCTTTGGGGCTTCCAGAAAAAAACAAGAGCAGCGCTCGCAGCCATTGAGGGAATGAATGGATCAGTGGTGAAGTCGCGCATGCTGCTCCAGTCTAGTGGGGATAAAAGCTCCACATTCTACCAATCGGTGCGGGTCCCAGCAGTCAGACCCCCACCAATCAATACCTTATCACTTATCCTTTGGAAAGGTGATTACTTGTTTTCACAGTAGAATTCCTGTAAGTGCATCTTGTTCCAAGTATTTAATCACAAATCTAAATAAAGATTATTCTCCTAATTAATATCAGAGAGAACAATTGACTGCTGTACACAACACAATCCACTTTTTCAAGACCAATAATACCACATTCAAGGGAGAACTAACGTGACACTGTGACCAGACCACATATTACCAGCATAAAGCGACCGAATAATCCCACGTAGAAGGGAGAAATACAGCCACACTGTGACCAGACCACATATTACCACCACATAGTGACCGAATAATACCACATATTGTATAAGGGACAAATATCGCCACACCATGATCAGACCAGATTTTAGCAGCATATAGCGACCAAATTATTCCACATAGAAGGGAGAACTACCGTCACACCGTGAGCAGACCACATATGACCACCACATAGTGACCGAACAATACCTCATACTGTAAAAGGGACAAATATCGCCACACCATGACCAGACCAGATTTTAGCAGCATATAGCGACCAAATTATTCCACATAGAAGGGAGAACTACCGTCACACCGTGAGCAGACCACATATGACCACCACATAGTGACCGAACAATACCTCATACTGTAAAAGGGACAAATATCGCCACACCATGACCAGACCAGATTTTTGCAGCATATAGCGACCAAATTATTCCACATAGAAGGGAGAACTACCGTCACACCGTGAGCAGATCACATATGACCACCACATAGTGACCGAACAATACCTTATACTGTAAAAGGGAGAAATATCGCCACACCATGACCAGACCAGATATTACCAACATACAGCGACCAAATAATTCCACATACAAGGGAGAAATACCACCACACCATGTCCACACCACATAGTGACCAAATAATAACACATACAGGGATAAATACCACACCATGACCGGACCAGATATTACAACATAGTGACCGAATATTACAATACTGATCATTAATGAAATGTCCTCGGACGTACATTCAGTTGAAACCAGTGGGCCCCCTCTACGTCCTGCTCAGGGTCCTGCCAAGGACCCTGGCCCACCGGATAATCGTCCAGTGTCCCGGTGCTCCAGTCAGACCCTGTTTGCCCACCAAACTCATCCATTTAAATGTCTGATTTTAGAGTTTGCATTGTGTTCCTTTTCTTAGCTTATAAAAACATAATAATTATAGTCTATGGACCTTTTCTGATGCTGATGGTTCACAAAAGAAATTTGAGACATGTTTGATAGTAATCTGATTTGCAGATAAAACTGCCCATTCAAATGATTGGATTGCCAAAAAAAGATCCATTTGCATCCTTGTTCTGTATGTTTTTCACTGACTAATGTTAGAAGTTTGTAAATCTTCATCACTTTTTGTCTCTCATCAATAGGTGGCAGAAAATGTCATTTTTCAACATGAGGAGAGAAAACTTCATTCCATCACTTTACCCGATGGGCCCATGCAGGGTCGGACTGGCCTGGTGTGATAGCGGGAAAAATTCCCGGTGGGCCCCGATGAGGGAGTGAGAGAATTGGTAGCGGGGGCTCTTAAAAAGTGCGGGCCCTTTAAAAACGCAGCCGAAGGAAATGTAGCGTCCCGTGCGGCGCTCCTACTATTCAGTGTAGACAGCGGGTGACGCGCATAGTCACATGACAGGAGGACGTGTTCTTGGTGGGCGGTGACACGCACCGCGCTCTGCTTTCCCGCTGGTGGCTGGCAGGTGTGTGGTGTCAGGTGACACGCTGACGTCACGCTCTCCTCTCCCTGCTCCCCTGCCGGTTTTTGATACGCCGACGCCGCGCTCTGCTCTCCAGTCCCGGCTCCTGCTCCTTTGGAATTGGCCTTGTAACACCGGCTCCCGTCCGGGTATGTAACACCGCACCAGCACCGCGCACTGCCCTCTTCTCTCCTGCTCTCTTGGCCTTTTAAGCCGGCTCCTGGGCTGAGTATGCGGTGACCTGCACTCTGCTCTCTCACCATCACCCTGGAAACAAGGCTGCCGGCCCCGGCTACAGCTCTCCCTGCTTCACCTTCAAGTCAAGTGCAATATCCACGTTTTTCTGGGTGAGTGTTCCCAGCATTGGTCATCATCCATATATGGAGGGGTCGCAGGCTGGTCACATGGGGACATGGGGCTGAAGGGGGGACTGGCTGGACCCATGGGAACATGGATGGGGACATGGGGCAGAAGGGGGGCCTGGCTGGACCCATGGTGACATGGATGGAGACATGGGGCTGAAGGGGGGGCTGGATGGACCCATGGGGACATGGATGGAGACATGGGGCTGAAGGGGGGGGCTGGATGGACCCATGGGGACATGGATGGAGACATGGGGCTGAAGGGGGGGCTGGCGGGACCCATGGGGACATGGATGGAGACATGGGGCTGAAGGGGGGGGTGCTGGATGGACCCATGGGGACATGGATGGAGACATGGGGCTGAAGGGGGGGGGGGCTGGATGGACCCATGGGGACATGGATGGAGACATGGGGCTGAAGGGGGGGCTGGCGGGACCCATGGGGACATGGATGGAGACATGGGGCTGAAGGGGGTGCTGGATGGACCCATGGGGACATGGAGGGGGATATGGGGCTGAAGGGGGGGCTGTCTGGACCCATGGGGCTGAAGGGGGGGCTGGCTGGACCCATGGGGACATGGGGCTGAAGGGGGGGCTGGCTGGACCCATGGGGACATGGATGGGGACATGGGGCTGAAGGGGGGGCTGGCTGGACCCATGGGGACATGGATGGGGACATGGGGCTGAAGGGGGGGCTGGATGGACCCATGGGGACATGGAGGGGGATATGGGGCTGAAGGGGGGGCTGTCTGGACCGATGGGGACATGGAGGGGGACATGGGGCTGAAGGGGGGGCTGGATGGACACATGGGGACATGGAGGAGGACATGGGGCTGAAGGGGGGGGGGCTGGCTGGATCCATGGGGACATGGAGGAGGACATGGGGCTGAAGGGGGGGGGCTGGCTGGATCCATGGGGACATGGAGGAGGACATGGGGCTGAAGGGGGGGGCTGGCTGGATCCATGGGGACATGGAGGAGGACATGGGGCTGAAGGGGGGGGGCTGGCTGGACCCATGGGGACATGGAGGGGGACATGGGGCTGAAGGTGGGCTGGATGGACCCATGGGGACATGGAGGAGGACATGGGGCTGAAGGGGGGGGGCTGGCTGGATCCATGGGGACATGGAGGAGGACATGGGGCTGAAGGGGGGGGCTGGCTGGATCCATGGGGACATGGAGGAGGACATGGGGCTGAAGGGGGGGGGCTGGCTGGACCCATGGGGACATGGAGGGGGACATGGGGCTGAAGGTGGGCTGGATGGACCCATGGGGACATGGAGGGGGACATGGGGCTGAAGGGGGGGCTGGCTGGACCCATGGGGACATGGAGGGGGACATGGGGCTGAAGGGGGGGCTGGCTGGACCCATGGGGACATGGGGCTGAAGGTGGGGCTGGCTGGACCCATGGGGACATGAAGGGGGACATGGGGCTGAAGGGGAGGCTGGCTGGACCCATGAGGACATGGGGCTCAAGGGGGGGCTGGCTGGACCCATGGGGACATGGAGGGGGACATGGGGCTGAAGGGGAGGCTGGCTGGACCCATGGGGACATGGGGCTCAAGGGGGGGGCTGGCTGGACCCATGGGGACATGGAGGGGGACATGGGGTGGAAGGGGGGGCTGGCTGGACCCATGGGGACATGGGGCTGAAGGGGGGGGGGTGGCTGGCTGGACCCATGGTGACATGGATGGGGACATGGGGCTGAAGGGGGGGGCTGGATGGACCCATAGGGACATGGATGGGGACATGGGGCTGAAGGGGGGAGGGCTGGCTGGACGCATGGGGAGACATGGATGGAGGCATGGTGCTGAAGGGGGGGGCTGGATGGAGGCATGGGGCTGAAGGGGGGGCTGGCTGGACGCATGGGAGGACATATGGATGGAGGCACGGGGCTGAAGGGGGGGCTGGCTGGACGCATGGGGGGACCCATGGAGGTGAAGGGGGCCAAGTTGGGGACCTGGATGGACACATGGAGGTGAAGGGGGGCAAGCTGGACACATGGGGACCTGGATGGACACATGGAGGTGAAGGGCGGCAAGCTGGACACATGGGGACCTTCATGGATACATGGAGGTAAAGGGCGGCAAGCTGGACACATGAGGACCTGGATGGACACATGGAGGTGAAGGGCAGCAAGCTGGACACATGGGGACTTGGATGGACACATGGAGGTAAAGGGCGGCAAGCTGGACACATGGGGACCTGGATAGATATATGGGGTGGGGTGGGATGCATATATGAGGGGGACAGGATGGATATCTGAAGGGGGGCGGGCTGGTCACATGGAGGCCCGGATGGATATATGGGAGGGGCAGGCTGGACACATGGAGACCAGAATGGATATATGGGGGGGGGGTCAGGATGGATAGATGGGGGGCCACGCTGGACAAGGGACTTTATTACTGTTTAGGGGCCAGATTGAGGAACTTTATTAGTTTATGATGGCGAGTGGGGAACATTATTACTTTAGAGTCCAATTAGGGACATTATTACTTCTGTAATATAACTTACTTTTTAGGAAACAGTTTTCCATAAGAGGGGACAAAAGGGGGGTCCTGTTACTGTGCAGGGCGGCACTATGTCGCTTTATTTCTTCAACTGGTGTAGTGTAGAAGCCTGGGGAAAAGTGGGAATGTGCTCTAAAAGAGATCAGTTATTGATAACTGTGTGTTATTTTCTGCAGAGATGATTCCTGGCTGGAAGAAGTGATGGCGGACTGTGCCAGATGAAGAAAAGCGAAGATGAAGAACTTCACCTAGAGACATCACTGGTGAGTCAGTGTATTACTGTACACTTACACTATATAGTATATTCAGAGTTCCTGTGTATGTCACTGGTGACCAGTGTATTACCTATATACAGAGCTCCTGTGTATAATGTCACTCGTGATAACTGTATTACCTGTACACTATATGCAGAGCTCCTGTGTATAATGTCACTCGTGATAACTGTATTACCTGTACACTATATGCAGAGCTCCTGTGTATAATGTCACTCGTGATAACTGTATTACCTGTACACTATATACAGAGCTCCTGTGTATAATGTCACCGGTGATCACTGTATTACCTGTACACTGACACTATATACAGAGATCCTGTTTATAATGTCACTGGGGATCACTGTATTACCTGTACACTGACACGATATACAGAGATCCTGTTTATAATGTCACTGGGGATCACTGTATTACCTGTACACTGACACTATATACAGAGCTCATATGTATAGTGACAGTGTTGTTAGCATTGTGGTTTGTATTCCTGATCAGTATTGTATTATTTGGTCACTGTGGTGGTAATATGTGGTCTGGTCATGGTGTGGCGATATTTGTCCCTTTTGTATGTGGTATTATTGGTGTTATTATAGTGGATTATGTTGTGTATGGCGGTCATTTGTTCTCGCTGAGATTAACTAGGAAAAGATTTTTTTCCATGAGGCCACGGCTTCACTATCAGTATTTGGTCAGTATTTTTTCTCAGTAGTGAGAGGCAAAAGCAGGAGTGGGTGATAAATCCAGAATTGGTGACTTGTTTCTATTCTACCTTTTCTCTGATTGTTCCTCACCTGGTTTTGGCTCCCACTCCTGAGAATAATCCTGACTGAATACTGATAGTGGGGCTGTGGCCTTAGAGATGAAATACTTGGAGCAGAGCGTCAGAGATGGACTTACAGGGGTTCTCCGGGGAAAACAAGTAATCACCTCTCCACAGGATCAGTGATAACTTATTGATTGGTGGGGTCTGACTGCTGGGACCTGCACCGATCGGCAGAATGTGGAGCTTTTCTCCCCATTAGACTGGAGCTCATGTGCGACTCGACCACTGATCCATTCATTCCCTCAGAGGCTGCGAGCGCTGCTCTTTTTTGGAAGCCCCCAAGAGAACGAATGAGGCTGTGGTCAGACGTCCCACCTGTCGCTGCATTTTAAAATGGGGATAAGTGTCCTGTCAGGGATAAAACTTCCCCATTCTTCCAATCAATAAGTGATCACCTATCCTGTGCAGCCCATGAATCTGTGATCACTTGTTTTAACCAAAGAAGCTCTTTCATGCAAACTCCAGAAATTGTCCATCCCTGTTGTAGTCTGTGCACAGTAGATGTGAGGAGTCGCCGGTCACTGCTCCACTATAACAGGGAGAGCAGAGAAAAGAGATCTGCATATTGCTGTAGGTGGCCCCTAGAGTCACTGTCCCCTGTGGGCCCCAGACACCCCAGTCCGACCCTGCTGACATCTGATTAAGGCCTAAGGCCCCGTTCACATGTCAGGTTTTAATCAGTGTTTTTTTCTCATTTTCATCTGATTTTGGTCAGTGTGTCAGTTTTTCTCCTCAGTGGGGCATATTTTTTTATATGTAAAGTAAAAAGCTAAAGGTTTCCTGGCCTCGCTTGCCCGGCCTATAGACACTGGAGAACAGGCAGTACAGGCAACATGGTTGGTTCTGGCCATTTTTCTGACAGACTCATTGACTTCAATAGATGATCTTTATCTACAAATCAGATGGAAATCGGACCGGTCTCAGTTCTGATTTACAGATCAATCGTCCACAAAAAATAGAGCTGTAAACCTGTCCCCGGTCTATAACGGAGCATATTCTACCTGTTAGACAAATAACCAGACGTGAAAAGAGCCGTGTGCTATTCTTACAGGGAAGGGGCCACCATTTTATGTTTTGTATTAATAATTATGTAATCAATTATTTTTAATACAAAATTAAATGTCCCACTTTATTAGTTTTTTATTTATTTATTTTTACATTGGCCACTAGGGGCTGCCATTTTTATTTGGGGGGGGGGGGGTGTAAGAAGCGCTCTTACACACCTCATTTACAGCAGCCCTGGCCATAAGAGACAGTAGTCTGTCACCGACCCTATCTCTAACATTAGAGGCCGCTCCTCCTGCCTCTAGCTGTGACCTGGGCACGCCCCCTTGGCTGTTCAGGTCGCAGCCGTGGGAGGAGATTGCAGCCATCTTTGTGGAGCCTGCAGTGTAAGCTGTACATTCCCCCTATCGTCGCACGCACTGCTCAGTCAGAGCGTGCCATGACAGGAGCTGCCGGGGAGGAAATGCCTGGGAGTGGACGTCCCGAGTGAGTATCTGCGGCGGCGCCGTGCGGTGATCTCAGCTTCTCTACTGTTATCACTGCCGACATCTTCAGGCAACACAGACACAGCGCTGCGTGGGAACGTGGAAGGTGAGTAGAAGCATTTATTGTTTTGTTTATTTTTTTCCCTTTGCATTGAATATATGGGGGCATATACACACAAGGGTGGAGTTGGAGGCATATACCCACCAGGGTGGAGGAGGGGGCATATACCCACCAGGATGGATGGAAGGGGCATATACCCACCAGGATGTAGGGAGTGTGCATATACCCACCAATGAAGGGGGGCATTTACCCACCAGGATGGATGAAGGGGGCATATATCCACCAGGATGGATGGAGGGGGGGGCATACACCCACAAGGATGGAGGGGGGGCATATATCCACAAGGATGAAGGTGGGGCATATACCGACAAGGATGGAGGGGGGCATATACCCATCAAGATGGATGGAGGGGGGCATATACCCACCAGGAAGGATGGAGGGGGGCATATACCCATCAAGATGGATGGAGGGGGGCATATACCCACCAGGATGGATGGAGGGGGGGCATATACCCACCAGGATGGATGGAGGGGGGCATATACCCACCAGGATGGATGGAGGGGGGCATATACCCACCAGGATGGATGGAGGGGGGCATATACCCACCAGGATGGATGGAGGGGGGCATATACCCACCAGGATGGATGGGGGGGGCATATACCCACCTGGATGGAGGGGGGGGCATATACCCACCAGGATGGAGAGGTGGCATATACTCACCAGAATAGAGGGAGGGGGCATATACACCTACCCAGGATGGATGGAGGGGCATATACACCTTCCCAGGATGGATGGATGGAGGGGCATATATACCTACCCAGGATAGATGGATGGAGAGGCATATACACCTACCCAGGATGGATGGATGGAGGGGCATATACACCTACCCAGGATGGATGAATGGAGGGGTATCTACACCTACCCAGAATGGATGGATGGAGGGGCATATACACCTACCCAGGATGGATGGATGGAGGCGCATATACACCTACCCAGGATGGATGGATGGAGGCGCATATACACCTACCCAGGATGGATGGATGGAGGCGCATATACACCTACCCAGGATGGATGGATGGAGGCGCATATACACCTACCCAGGATGGATGGATGGAGGGGTATATACACCTACCCAGGATGGATAGATGGAGGGGTATATACACCTACCCAGGATGGATGGATGGAGGGGCATATACACCTACCCAGAATGGATGGATGGAGGGGCATATTCTCCTACCAAGGATGGATGGAGGGGCATATACTCCTACCCAGCATGGATGGATGGAGGGTCATCTACACCTTACCAGGATGGATGGAGGGGCATAAACACATACTAGAATAGACTACCCAGGATGGATGGATGGAGGGTCATCTACGCCTACCCAGAATGGATGGATGGAGGGGCATATACACCTACCCATGATGGATGGATGGGCCGATACACCTACCCAGGATGGATTGATGGATGGAGGGGCATCTACAACTACCCAGAATTGATGGATGGAGAGGCATATACACCTACCCAGGATGGGTGGATGGAGAGGCATATACACCTACCCAGGATGGATGGATGGATGGAGAGGCATATACACCTACCCAGGATGGATGGATGGATGGAGGGGCATATACACCTACCCAGGATGGATGGATGGAGGAAGGGACATATACTGCTACCCAGGATGGATGGATGGAGGGGCATATACACCTACCCAGGATGGATGGACGGGCAAATACACCTACCCAGGTTGGATGGAGGGGCCGAAACACCTATCCAGGATGGATTGATGGATGGAGGGGCATATACACCTACCCAGGATTAATGGATGGAGAGGCATATTCACCTACCCAGGATGGATGGTTGGAGGGGCATATACACCTACTCAGGAAGGATGGAAGGGTATATACACCTATCCAGGATGGATGGAGGGGCATATATACCTACCCAGGATGGATGGATGGAGGGGCATCTACACCTACCCAGGATGGGGACCATATTCCATATACCAGGATGGGGCATGTAGAAGGATGAGGGGCATATACTGTAGGGCATATATTGGGCCATTACGCTTTGGCTCTTTTGATACCTGTGATACGTCTGACCTCATAGTATGTCCCCCCCTTTTTACTCTTTTGAAGGAGGCTGTTTTACACTTGAAGCATATATGTGTTACAATCCATAACTAAATCGTGTATATTTTTTATTTTTCCTCTTTAGTGGTTAACTCTGGAATGAAGCACCGCTTTGTATTCATTTATATGAGATATTTTCATGTGCTGAGTGTCGGCTTATTTGTTACCCCCCCTCTTTTTCTCAGATATGATTGTAATTTGATTTATCATGAGACGATGGATTTTCGTTTTTTATACAGTTCTTCCCATTTTTGTATGTTTTAGATAAACCTTGATAAAGGCTGAGGCCGAAGTGTTGGTCATACATCTGTATGATGAACAATTTATTGTCTGAATAAATACCTTGATTTGCATCAATATCCATTGTGCCTAAAGGTTTATATATATATATATATATATATAAAATAAGTATTTTTGCATGTGAGTTTTCTTATAATGTTTTTAAATAGAAGACCGTATTGCGATATCATTGAGATACAAATGTTTCTGTTGCGATCCTCAGCTCTACCTGAGAACACAATCTGCGTGGGACTGGGCCGAGTGGGGGGCATCTGGCCAACATATAGCGGCGGGCACTCTGCAGCAACTCAGCACTGTTGACTTTGGAGGTCCTCTTCATTCCCTGGTGGTCAGCGGCTGCATGCATCCCCTAGAACTGGATATGCTAAGACTGTTTGCTGTGGAGCCCTCTAGTTTCGATCAGATAAATGTGGAGGACAGCTCAACATATCTGTCATCATAGAGAATCTGTGCCGAATCTGCACCCCTCACTGCTGAGCAGCTACCCTGTCTAGGTGGCAGCACACAGTGCTTTGTGTGTGTCCCATTGTGTTACTAGTGATATAGCAGTATACTAGGGATGCACCAACTCCACATTTTTATTAATATTACTCCAGATATGGACGAAACCCTCCAAGATGCAGGCTTTATTATACTACAGAATTTTGGTGCATCTATAATATATGCTCAAGCACTTTAATAGAAACCTGTTCCACCATGTCCATCCTTCACTGCGTTACTGGTATTTATTTGGAAACACAGGGATATTCCAGGAAAACGTGTTTTATGCTTAATAAAAATAAACTGATCACATTTTCAGAGAATTTCCATTGGTGTTTATGTCCTTTTTTGTAATTTACCTGTCTGGTTAATTCACACTTTTCATGTTTTTTGTACAACCAGTTAATGGGGTGGTCTCAGTTTCTTAAAGGGAGTCTGTCACCCCAATACTCAAATCATTTATGGATTTGTATAGGAATCTAGGCCCCTATAAAAAAAATATACTTTAGGTACAGATGATATTTTTATGCAAAAACAGGATTTACACCCCACGCTTAATTACCATTCTCTGCCCCTCCCCTTACGATGATTGACAGCACTGCCTATATTGAATCCTCAGCCCTGCACACTGACACTGCAGGAGCTGAAAACTCAGTGTCCGAGCTTGCGGGCATCCTCTGATCCCATTGTCCAGTCTACAGTTGTCTCGTTCAGTGGGCAGAAAAAAGCTTTTACTTAAAAATTGTAAGTCTCGATTTGTTTGCCAAAAGACATGTGGGAGACTCCCAAAATATATGGAGGAATGTGGTTTGGTCAGATGAGACCAAAATTGAACTTTTTGGCCACCAAGGTAAATGCTATGTCTGGCACCAAACCAACAGCTCATCACCCCAAGAACACCATCCCCACAGTGAAACATGGTGGTTGCAGTATCATGCTGTGGGTATGTTTTTCTGCAGCAGCCACCTCCATTATCTGAATGCAATGAAGATTGTGAACTTGTGCTACTTGTGCGGTAACACTTTTTCATTTCTGCTCCATTCTGTCTTCAAGCACAGGGTTAACAATGCTCTGACTCCATATCCGGCTTCATGGCTTGATCATAGATGCTGGATCCTGATTCCCAAGAAAATCCCACCAACCCAAGATTGTGAAAGAAATGCACAAAACACTTTTAGTGAATGTTAAATAGACCAAATTTTATTACAAATCATATTATTTCATTCAGTGTCTGAAATTTAGAATCAGCCAATTGCTATGAAAAAGACACTGAAAATGGCAAACCTCCGACTCACGAAGAATCATCCGTCAGCACTCAGGAGAGGAAAACCCCCTGTGGAGGAAACCTCTAGGGAACCATGGCTGGAGGACTTGCCCATCCCTCGGGCTTAGAAGGATAGTGCCAACAAGTAACAGCAAATTGTACTAGAATTTGTACATTGTATCATATTTACAGTGAGACATGATATACATCCACTATAGATATGATAGCAGTGACATCACATAGTCACACAAGTTACACATTACATCATCAGAAAACAGACAGTAATGGAGAAGGTCAAAGTAGGTGCCCTGTGCGAGCACCATATGGAGAAGTCTAATGCGACATCTCCAGGCCGTACACATAAAGGTGAAGGCAACTAGTACCGGACGTGAGGGAGATCTGGTTGCAACATCTGTCACCCCATTGATCGCTAGGGTTAGTTTGATCTGGCTGGCTAGGCGATATGACTGATCTGGCTGGCTAGGCGATATGGCTGATGTGACTGGCTAGGCGGTATGGCTGATCTGGCTGGCTAGGCGGTATGGCTGATCTGGCAGGCTAGGCGGGATGGCTGGCTAGGCGGTATGGCTGATCTGGCTGGCTAGGCAGTATCCCCTTCCTCCCTTACAGGTTGTGGAGTGATGAAGCTCCAGGTCTCCAGACACATCAAGTACGGCGCTTCATACGGCTGAATGACCTGTGGTTCCGGAATCATCTTTTATATCATAGATGTATGTGTTTATGACATCAGCACAGTTGCTGTAGTTACCACAGGTGTTCATTACTGGTGCTTCAGTGGCTAGAAAGTCTCTCTCAGTGTTCCAAAGAATTAACCCTTGAATGACTGGCATTGTAGATTTGTCCAGAATCCTGTAACATAATCTTGTCACTATGCAGGACCGTTATCAATATTATACTTTAAAATTGCCCTAAACAAAGTCTAATTAGTGAGCGCATCTACAGATTTGATGGGTAACGAGCACAATAATCCCCTTAAGCCCTACTAAATGCATAAGTGTCCAATATGAGTACAGAGCAGTCCATACAGAATGGATGATATAGAGGGCAATACAGTTAGATAAAGAAGTAGAAAGCCAAACCAAGTAAATGTCTCCTGAGATCTCGGCTACTGAGGTCTCAATTGCGCATCTGCTGCCTCAGGCGGCCATTTGTGTAACACAAGCGATCGGAAGATCACAGCTTCTAGTCTGCTAAGGAGACTATTGAAGCATGTAAAAAGTAAAAAAAAAATATTTAAAAGTTCAAATCACCCCCCTTTTGCCCCATTCAAAATAAAACAATCAAAAACACACGTTTGGTATCGCTGCATTTAGAATCGCCCGATCTATCAATATATAAAAAGAATGACTTCGATCAGTAAACTGTATAACGAGAAAAAAAACAAAACTCCAAAATTAAGTTGTTTTGGTCGCCACAACATTGCATTAAAATGTAATAACAGGCGATCATAACATCATATCTACACCAAAACGGTATCAATAAAAATGTCAGCTCAGTGCGCAAAAAATAACCCCTGACCCGGCTCTAGATCACGAAAAATGGAGACGCTACCGGTCTCGGAAAAATGATTATTTTTTTTTACAAGCTTTGAATTTTGATTTCACCACTTAAATAAAGTAGAAGCTCCACATGTTTGGTAACTACGAACTCGTAATGACCTGGAGAATCATAATGGCAGGACAGTGTTAGCATTTACTGAACATGGTAAAAAAAACCTTCTGTGGAATTGCACTTTTTTTGACATTTCACTGCACTTGGATATTTTTCCCATTTTCCAGTACACAATATGGTAAAATCAATGTTGGTGTTCAAAAGAATAACTCATCCCACAATAAAACAAGCCCTCACATGGCCATATTGACGGAAAAATAAAAAAGTTATGGCTCTGGGAAGAAGGGAGCAAAAAATGAAAGCGCAAAAACGGAAAAACCTGAGGTGATAAAGGGGTTAACTGGAATTTTCTGCCATGGACTCATTGGCAAATCTGAAATAGATATTTCTCGCTCCCTTATCAGTGTGGAAACATATATCTTTGGCCTCATTCAGACGTCTGTTTTTCATGTTTGTGTCCTCTCCATATTTGTTACGGATAGATCACATACACAATATAATCTGTGGAGTCGTCCACATGTCATTTTTTTTTTGAAAACCGCGTAGTGTCCGTTTTTTATCCTAGTGGTTGATGAAAATTCTCCAGTCAGATCTATGGGTCCATGACATCGCTGACAGCTGGCATTGCCATCCATGTGCTGTCTGTGATAACACTGTCACCAGAGGAGAAGCTTCTCAATTTATGGATTTATTTTGCATACAAGAAAAGCTGATGAAACGCTGAAGATAAAAACTGACCACTTTCAGACATTTTTTGCATATACGATAAGTCACTGACATCTGATTAAGGCCTAAGGCCCCGTTCACATGTCAGGTTTTAATCAGTGTTTTTTTCTCATTTTCATCTGATTTTGGTCAGTGTGGCAGTTTTTCTCCTCAGTGGGGCATATTTTTTTATATGTACAGTAAAAAGCTAAAGGTTTCCTCGCCTCGCTTGCCCGGCCTATAGACACTGGAAAACAAGCAGTACAGGCAACATGGTTGGTTCTGGCCATTTTTCTGACAGACTCATTGACTTCAATAGATGATCTTTATCTACAAATCGGATGAAAATCGGACCGGTCTCAGTTCTGATTTACAGATCAATCGTCCACAAAAAATAGAGCTGTAAACCTGTCCCCGGTCTATAACGGAGCATATTCTACCTGTTAGAGAAATAACCAGACGTGAAAAGAGCCGTGTGCTATTCTTACAGGGAAGGGGCCACCATTTTATGTTTTGTATTATTAATTATGTAATCAATTATTTTTAATACAAAATAAATGTACCACTTTATTAGTTTTTTATTTATTTATTTTTACATTGGCCACTAGGGGCTGCCATTTTTATTTGGGGGGTGTGTAAGAAGCGCTCTTACACACCTCATTTACGGCAGCCCTGGCCATAAGAGACAGTACAGTCATGGCCAAAAGTTTTGAGAATGACACCAAAATTATATTTTCACATGATCTGCTGGCCTCTGGTTTTTATTAGTGTTTGTCTGATGTTTATATCACATACAGAAATACGGTTATATGAAAAAGTTTGGGCACCCCTATTAATCTTAAGCTTAATGTTTTATAAAAATTGGTGTTTTTGCAACAGCTATTTCAGTTTGATATATGTAATAACTTTTGGACACAGTAATGTTTCTGCCTTGAAATGAGGTTTATTGTTCTAACAGAAAATGTGCAATCTGCATTCAAACAAAATTTGACAGGTGCATAAGTATGGGCACCCTTATCATTTTCTTGTTTTAAATACTCCTACCTACTTTTTACTGACTTACTAAAGCACTTTTTTTGGTTTTGTAACCTCATTGAGCTTTGAACTTCATAGCCAGGTGTATGCAATCATGAGAAAAGCTACTTAAAGTGGCCACTTGCAAGTTGTTCTCCTGTTTGAATCTCCTCTGAAGAGTGGCATCATGGGCTCCTCAAAACAACTGTCAAATGATCTGAAAACAAAGATTATTCAACATAGTTGTTCAGGGGAAGGATACAAAAAGCTGTCTCAGAGATTTAACCTGTCAGTTTCCACTGTGAGGAACATAGTAAGGAAATGGAAGAACACAGGCACAGTTCTTGTTAAGGCCAGAAGTGGCAGGCCAAGAAAAACATCAGAAAGGCAGAGAAGAAGAATGGTGAGATCAGTCAAGGACAATCCTCAGACCACCTCCAGAGAGCTGCAGCATCAACTTGCTGCAGATGGTGTCACTGTGCATCGGTCAACTATACAACGCACTTTGCACAAGGAGAAGCTGTATGGGAGAGTGATGCGAAAGAAGCCGTTTCTGCAAGCACGCCACAAACAGAGTCGGCTGAGGTATGCAAAAGCACATTTGGAGAAGCCAATTTCTTTTTGGAAGAAGGTCCTGTGGACTGATGAAACCAAGATTGAGTTGTTTGGTCATACAAAAAGGAGTTATGCATGGCGGCAAAAAAACACAGCATTCCAAGAAAAACACTTGCTACCCACAGTAAAATTTGGTGGAGGTTCCATCATGCTTTGGGGCTGTGTGGCCAATGCCGGCACCGGGAATCTTGTTAAAGTTGAGGGACGCATGGATTCCACTCAGTATCAGCAGATTCTTGACAATAATGTTCAAGAATCAGTGACAAAGTTGAAGTTACGCAGGGGATGGATCTTTCAGCAAGACAATGATCCAAAACACCGTTCCAAATCTACTCAGGCATTCATGCAGATGAACAATTACAATGTTCTGGAATGGCCATCCCAGTCCCCAGACCTGAATATCATTGAACATCTGTGGGATCATTTGAAGAGGGCTGTCCATGCTTGGCGACCATCAAACTTAACTGAACTGGAATTGTTTTGTAAAGAGGAATGGTTAAAAATACCTTCATCCAGGATCCAGGAAATCATTAAAAGCTACAGGAAGCGACTAGAGGCTGTTATTTTTGCAAAAGGAGGATCTACTAAATATTAATGTCACTTTTCTGGTGAGGTGCCCATACTTATGCACCTGTCAAATTTTGTTTGAATGCAGATTGCACATTTTCTGTTAGTACAATAAACCTCATTTCAAGGCAGAAACATTACTGTGTCCAACAGTTATTACATATATCAAACTGAAATAGCTGTTGCAAAAACACCAATTTTTATAAAACATTAAGCTTAAGATTAATAGGGGTGCCCAAACTTTTTCATATGACTGTATAATTGCAATCATATTATGAGTACCAATAGGTTATATTGACAGTTAGAATGAGTTAATGCAGCAAGTCAATATTTGCAGTGTTGCCCCTTCTTCTTCAAGACCTCTGTAATTCTCCCTGGCATGCTCTCAATCAACTTTTGTACCAAATCCTGACTGATAGCAGTCCATTCTTGCATAATCAATGCTTGCATTTTGCCAGAATTTGTTGGTTTTTGTTTTTCCACCCGTCTCTTGATGATTGACCACAAGTTCTTAATGGGATTAAGATCTGGGGAGTTTCCAGGCCATCGTCCCAAAATCTCTGTTTTGTTCCATGAGCCATTTAGTTATCACCTTTGCTTTATGGCAAGGTGCTCCATCATGCTGGAAAAGGCATTGTTGGGCGCCAAACTGCTCTTGGACGGTTGGGAGAAGTTGCTCTTGGAGGACATTCTGGTACCATTCTTTATTCATGGCTGTGTTTTTAGGCAAGACTGTGAGTGTGCCGATTCCCTTGGCTGAGAAGCAACCCCACACATGAATGGTTTCAGGATGCTTTACAGTTGGCATGAGACAAGACTGGTGGTAGCGCTCACCTCTTCTTCTCCGAATAATCTGTTTTCCAGATGTTCCAAACAATCGAGAAGGGGATTCATCAGAGAAAATGACTTTGCCACAGTCCTCAGCAGTCCACTCCCTGTACCTTTTGCAGAATATCAGTCGGTCCCTGATGTTTTTCTGGAGAGAAGTGGCTTCTTTGCTGCCCTCCTTGAAACCAGCCCTTGCTCAAAGAGTCTCCGCCTCACAGTGCGTGCAGAAGCACTCACACCAGCCTGCTGCCATTCCTGAGCAAGCTCGGCACTGCTGGTAGTCCGATCCCGCAGCTGAAACAGTTTTAAGATACAGTCCTGGCGCTTGCTGGTCTTTCTTGGGCGCCCTGGAGCCTTTTTGACAACAATGGAAGCTCTCTCCTTGAAGTTCTTGATGATGCGATAGATTGTTGACTAAGGTGCAATCTTTGTAGCTGTGATACTCTTCCCTGTTAGGCCATTTTTGTGCAGTGCAATGATGGCTGCACGTGTTTCTTTAGAGATAACCATGGTTAACTGAAGAGAAACAATGATACCAAGAACCAGCCTCCTTTTAAAGTGTCCAGTGATGTCATTCTTACTTAATCATGACTGATTGATCGCCAGCCCTGTCCTCATCAACACCCACACCTGTGTTAATGGATCACTCACTAAAACGATGTTAGCTGCTCCTTTTAAGGCAGGACTGCAATGATGTTGAAATGTGTTTTGGGGGTTAAAGTTCATTTTCTGGGCAAATATTGACTTAGCAAGTACAGTAATTGCTGTTAAGCTGATCACTCTTTGACATTCAGGAGTATATGCAAATTGCCATTACAAAAAATGAAGCCGTAAACTTTGGAAAAATTACTATTTGTCTCATTCTCAATACTTTTGGCCATGACTGTAGTCTGTCACCGACCCTATCTCTAACATTAGAGGCCGCTCCTCCTGCCTCTAGCTGTGACCTGGGCACGCCCCCTTGGCTGTCCAGGTCGCAGCCGTGGGAGGAGATTGCAGCCATCTTTGTGGAGCCTGCAGTGTAAGCTGTACATTCCCCCTGTCGTTGCACGCACTGCTCAGTCAGAGCGTGCCATGACAGGAGCTGCCGGGGAGGAAATGCCTGGGAATGGACGTCCCGAGTGAGTATCTGCGGCTGCGCCGTGCGGTGATCTCAGCTTCTCTGCTGTTATCACTGCCGACATCTTCAGGCAACACAGACACAGCGCTGCGTGGAAACGTGGAAGGTGAGTAGAAGCGTTTATTGTTTTGTTTTTTTTCCCTTTGCATTGAATACATGGGGGCATATACCCACCAGGATGGAGGAGGGGGCATAAACCCACCAGGATGGAGGAGGAGGCATAAAACTACCAGGATGGAGGGGGCATATACCCACCATGATGGATGGAGGGGGGGCATATACCCACCATGATGGATGGAGGGGGGGCATATACCCACCAGTATGGAGGGGGGGATATACCCACCTGGATGGATGGATGGAGGGGGGCATATACTGACTGGGATGGATGGAGGGGCATATACACCTAACCAGGATGGATGGAGGGGCATATACACCTAACCAGAATGGATGGAGGTACATATACACTTACCCAGGATGGATGGATGGAGGGGCATATACACCTACCCAGAATGGATGGATGGAGAGGCATATACACCTAACCAGGATGGATTGAGGGGCATATACACCTACCCAGGATGGATGGATGGAGGTGCATATACACCTACCCTGGATGGATGGATGGAGGGGCATTTACACCTACCCAGGATGGATGGAGGGATGGAGAGGCATTTACACCTACCCAGGATGGATGGATGGGCATTTACACCTACCCAAGATGGATGGAGGGGCATATACACCTACCCAGGAAAGATGGAGGGGCAGATACTCCTACCCAGGATGGATGGAGGGGCAGATACTCCTACCCAGGATGGATGGAGGGGCATATACACCTATCCAGGATGGATGGAGGGGCATATACCCCTACCCAGGATGGATGGATGGAGGGGCATATACACCTACTCAGAATGGATGGATGGAGAGGCATATACACCTACCCTGGATGGATGGATGGATGGAGGGGCATGTACATCTACCCAGGATGGATGGAGGGGCATATACACCTACCCAGGATGGATGGATGGAGAGGCATTTACACCTACCCAGGATGGATAGATGGAGGGGCATTAACACCTACCCAGGATGGATGGATGGAGGGGCATTAACACCTACCATGGATGGATGGATGGATGGAGGGACATGTACACCTACCCAGGATGGATGGAGGGGCATGTACACCTACCCAGGATGGATGGAGGGGCATTTACACCTACCCAGGATGGATGGATGGATGGAGGGGCATTTACACCTACCCAGGATGGATGGAGGGCCATGTACACCTACCCAGGATAGATGGATGGATGGAGGGGCATGTACACCTACCCAGGAGTGATGGATGGATGGAGGGGCATTTACACCTACCCAGGAGGGATGGATGGATGGAGGGGCATTTACACCTACCCAGGATGGATGGATGGAGGGGCATTCACACCTACCCAGGATGGATGGATGGAGGGTCATTTACACCTACCCAGGATGGATGGATGGAGGAGCATTTACACCTACCCTGGATGGATGGATGGATTTAGAGGCATGTACACCTACCCAGGATGGATGGATGGATGGAGGGGCATTTACACCTACCCAGGATGTATGGATGGAGGGGCATTTACACCTACCCAGGATGGATGTAGGGGCATTTACACCTACCCAGGAGGGATGGATGGATGGAGGGGCATTTACACCTACCCAGGATAGATGGATGGATTGACATTTACACCTAGCCAGGATGGATGGATGAAGGGGCATATACACTTACCCAGGATGGATGGATGGAGGGGCATATACACCTACCCAGAATGGATGGATGGAGAGGCATATACACCTAACCAGGATGGATTGAGGGGCATATACACATAGCCAGGATGGATGGATGTAGGGGCATTTACACCTACGCAGGATGGATGGATGGAGGGGCATATACACCTACCCTGGATGGATGGATGGAGGGGCATTTACACCTACCCAGGATGGATGGAGGGATGGAGAGGCATTTACACCTACCCAGGATGGATGGATGGGCATTTACACCTACCCAAGATGGATGGAGGGGCATATACACCTACCCAGGAAAGATGGAGGGGCAGATACTCCTACCCAGGATGGATGGAGGGGCATATACACCTATCCAGGATGGATGGAGGGGCATATACCCCTACCCAGGATGGATGGATGGAGGGGCATATACACCTACTCAGAATGGATAGATGGAGAGGCATATACACCTACCCAGGATGGATGGATGGAGGGGCATGTACATCTACCCAGGATGGATGGAGGGGCATATACACCTACCCAGGATGGATGGATGGAGAGGCATTTACACCTACCCAGGATGGATAGATGGAGGGGCATTAACACCTACCCAGGATGGATGGATGGAGGGGCATTAACACCTACCATGGATGGATGGATGGATGAAGGGACATGTACACCTACCCAGGATGGATGGAGGGGCATGTACACCTACCCAGGATGGATGGAGGGGCATTTACACCTACCCAGGATGGATGGATGGATGGAGGGGCATTTACACCTACCCAGGATGGATGGAGGGCCATGTACACCTATCCAGGATAGATGGATGGATGGAGGGGCATGTACACCTACCCAGGAGTGATGGATGTATGGAGGGGCATTTACACCTACTCAGGAGGGATGGATGGATGGAGGGGCATTTACACCTACCCAGGATGGATGGATGGAGGGGCATTCACACCTACCCAGGATGGATGGATGGAGGGTCATTTACACCTACCCAGGATGGATGGATGGAGGAGCATTTACACCTACCCTGGATGGATGGATGGATTTAGAGGCATGTACACCTACCCAGGATGGATGGATGGATGGAGGGGCATTTACACATACCCAGGATGGATGGATGGAGGGGCATTTTCACCTACCCAGGATGAATGGATGGATGGAGGGACATTTACACCTACCCAGGATGGATGGATGGATGGAGGGGCATTTACACCTACCCAGGATGGATGGATGGATGGAGGGGCATTTACACCTACCCAGGATGGATGGATGGATGGATGGATGGAGGGGCATTTACACCTACCCAGGATGGATGTAGGGGCATTTACACCTACCCAGGATGGATGGATGGATGGAGGGGCATTTACACCTACCCAGGATAGATGGATGGATTGGCATTTACACCTAGCCAGGATGGATGGATGAAGGGGCATATACATTTACCCAGGATGGATGGATGGATGGAGGGGCATATACACCTACCCAGGATTGATGGAGGGGCGTCTACACCTGCCCAGGATGGATGGATGGATGGGCATCTACGCCTACTCAGAATGGATGGATCGATGGAGGGGCATATACATCTACCCAGGATGGATGGATGGGGGGGCATATAAACCTACCCAGCATGGATGGATGGAGGGGCATTTACACCTACCCAGGATGGATGGATAGAGGGGCATTTACACCTACCCAGGATGGATGGATGGATGAAGTGGCATATACACCTACCCAGGATGGATGGATGAAGGGACATTTACACCTACCCATGATGGATGGCGGGGCACATACACCTACCGAGGATGAATGGAGGGGCATATACACCTACCCAGGATGGATGGATGGAGGGGCACATACACCTACCTAGGATGGATGGAGGGGCATCTACACCTGCCTGGGATGGATGGATGGAGGGGCATCTACGCCTACCCAGAATGGATGGATCGATGGAGGGGCATATACATCTACCCAGGATGGATGGATGGGTGGGCATATAAACCTACCCAGCATGGATGGATGGAGGGGCATATACACCTACCCAGGATGGATGGATGGAAGGGCATATATACCTACCCAGAATGGATGGATGGAGGGGCATATACACCTAACCAGGATGGGGACCATATACCATATACGAAGATGTAGCCATATACAAGTATGGGGAGGGCATATACTGTGGGGCATATATGGGACCATTACGCTGTAGAGCACCATATGGGGACATTACGCTGTGGTTCACCATATGGGGCCATTACGCCTTTGGCTCACCATATGGGGCCATTACGCCTTTGGCTCACCATATGTGGCCATTACGCTGTGGCTGACCATATGTGGCCATTACACTGTGGCTCACCATATGTGGCCATTACGCTGTGGCTCACCATATGGGGCCATTACGCTGTTGCTTACCATATAGGGCCATTACGCTGTGGCTCACCATATGGGGCCATTACGCTGTGGCTCACCATATAGGGCCTTTACGCTGTGGGGCACCATATGGGGCCACTGAAGTTCTCCACTAAGGGGGTTAGAAACTCCTATTACAGTTACTGATGATTACTGCATGGCTCCTGTCACACAATTATGTTATAGCCTACTGACTTTGTACTTATATATAAAGATGATAATCATAGTGTCATTTCAGCAGAGACAGATGTTACAGACTTTGCAGTAACTAATAAAAATGATGCCTTAAAACATTCTCTCATTATTCTGGCATTTAGCAAATATTACAAATTATGGTAATCCTAATTGACCTAAAACGGGAAAGATTTATTCTGATTTCATGTCAGATATTGAGAAACACATGCATATGTGTCTTTTTATATAGTGTATGGAAACTTCAGGGTGGTGAGCCCGGGTGGTGAGCATTTTTATTGGTATATCGCCTCCCATGCTGGTATGTGCTGCCCCCCTCCTTGTATTTGTGATTCCCCCATCCTGTACCCACCATCCAATCCTGGTATGCGTGGTACCCCTCACCCCCAATCCTGGTATGCGTGGCACCCCTCACCCCCAATCCTGGTATGCGTGGCACCCTCACCCCCAATCCTGGTATGCTTGGCACCCCTCACCCCCAATCCTGGTATGCGTGGCACCCCTCACCCCCAATCCTGGTATGCGTGGCACCCTATCCCTCACTCCCAATCCCGGTATGCGTGGCACCCCTCACACCTATCCTGGTGTGTATGGTATCCCTCATCCTGGTATGCATGGCACCCTATCCCTCACTCCCAATCCCGGTATGCGTGGCTCCCCTCATCCCGGTATGCGTGGCACCCCTCACCCCCAATCCCGGTATGCGTGGCAACCCTCACTCCCAATCCCAGTATGCGTAGCACCCCTCATCCTTATCCTGGTGTGTATGGTATCCCTCATCCTAGTATGCATGGTACCCCATCCCTCTTCCCTATCCTGGTGTGTATGGTATCCTTCAACCTGGTATGCTTGGCACCCCATCCCTCATTCCCAATCCCGGTATGCGTGGCACCCCTCATCCCCAATCCCGGTATGCCTGGCACCCCTCATCCCTATCCTGGTATGTAATGGCACTCCTCATCACTATCCTGGTGTCTATTGTATCCCTCATCCTGGTATGCATGGTACCCCATCTCTCATCCCGGTATGCATGGCACTCCATCCCTCATCCCCAATCCCGGTATGCGTGGCACACCTCATCCCCAATCCCGGTATGTGTGGCACCCCTCATCCCCAATCCCGGTATGCGTGGCACCCTTCATCCCCAATCCTGGCATGCGTGGCACCCCTCATCCCCAATCCCGTCATGCGTGGCACCCCTCATCCCCAATCCCGTCATGCGTGGCACCCCTCATCCCCAATCCCGGCATGCGTGGCACCCCTCACCCCCAATCCCGGTATGCGTGGCACCCCTCATCCCCAATCCCGGTATGCGTGGCACCCCTCATCCCCAATCCCGGTATGCCTGGCACCCCTCACCCTCAATCCTGGTATGCATGGTCCCCTCAACCCCCAATCCTGGTATGTGTGTTACCCCTCACCCCCCAATCCTGGTAAGCGTGGTACCCCTCACCCCCCAATCCTGGTAAGCGTGGTACCCCTCACCCCCCAATCCTGGTATGCGTGGTACCCCTCACCCCCCAATCCTGGTATGCGTGGTACCCCTCACCCCCCAATCCTGGTATGCGTGGTACCCCTCACCCCCCAATCCTGGTATGCGTGGTAGCCCTCACCCCCAATCCTGGTATGTGTGGTACCCCTCACCCCCCAATCCTGGTATGTGTGGTACCCCTCATCCCCAATCCTGGTATGCGTGGCACTCCTCACCCCCAATCCCGGTATGCGTGGCACCCCTCACCCCAAATCCCGTTATGCGTGGCACCCCTCATCCCGGTATGCGTGGCACCCCTCATCCCTATCCTGGTATGTATGGCACCCCTCATCACTATCTTTGTGTGTATGGTATCCCTCATCCTGGTATGCATGGTACCCCATCCCTCATCCCGGTATGCATGGCATTCCATCCCTCATCCCCAATCCCGGTATGCATGGCATTCCATCCCTCATCCCCAATCCCGGTATGCGTGGCACCCCTCATCCCCAATCCCGGCATGCGTGGCACCCCTCATCCCCAATCCCGGCATGCGTGGCACCCCTCATCCCCAATCCCGTCATGCGTGGCACCCCTCATCCCCAATCCCGGCATGCGTGGCACCCCTCATCCCCAATCCTGGCATGCGTGGCACCCCTCATCCCCAATCCTTGTGAGTGTGGCACCCCTCATCCCCAATCCCGGTGTGCGTGGCACCCCTCACCCTCAATCCTGGTATGCATGGTCCCCTCACCCCCCAATCCTGGTATGCGTGTTACCCCTCACCCCCAATCCTGGTATGCGTGGTACCCCTCACCCCCCAATCCTGTTATGCTTGGTACCCCTCACCCCCCAATCCTGGTATGCGTGGTACCCCTCACCCCCCAATCCTGGTATGCGTGGTACCCCTCACCCCCCAATCCTGTTATGTGTGGTACCCCTCACCCCCTAATCTTGGTATGTGTGGCACCCCTCACCCCCCAATCCTGGTATGTGTGGCACCCCTCACCCCCCCAATCCTGGTATGTGTGGCACCCCTCTCCGCTCAATCCTGGTATGTGTGGCACCCCTCACCGCCCAATCCTGGTATGTTTGATACCCCTCACCCCCCAATCCTGGTATGCGTGGTACCCCTCACCCCCCAATCCTGGTATGCGTGGTACCCCTCACCGCCCATCCTGGTATGCGTGGTAGCCCTCACCCCCAATCCTTGTATGTGTGGTACCCCTCACCCCCCAATCCTGGTATGTGTGGTACCCCTCACCCCCCAATCCTGGTATGTGTGGTACCCCTCACCCCCCAATCCTGGTATGCGTGGTACTCCTCACCCCCAATCCTGGTATGTGTGGTACCCCTCACCCCCAAATCCTGATATATGCATGGTCACCTCACCCCACAATCCTGTTATGTGTGGCCTCCTCATCCCTTTCACACTGTACACACATACAAAAAAAACAAAACAATTATACTCACCTTTCTTCTCTGTACTCCAGCGCTGCTGCGTCCTCTTCTGCTGGAGGCCGGGGGAGGAGTGCGGCGCCGGAGCACCGCGCTGTCCGGTGCCATTTTGCTGAAGACACGCTGTAAATGTGTCTTCAGTAAAATGGCGCCGGATAGCGCAATGCGCACGCGCCGGTCCGACGCCTTCACTCCGCCCCCGGTCTCCAGCGGAGAGAGGCGCCGCGGCAACGCTCCTCCCCGTCAGGTAAGTATCTAAGTATGACGCCGGAGACACTGAACGCATACCGCGAACTCCGGCGCCATACACCTCCTCTTACCTGTAACGTCTGGATGCGTGCTTCTCTCTGGAGCCAGACTGCGCGTCACGCATGCGCAGTCTATCGAGGCTTCAGACAGAGACACGCATCCCGCCTTATATTATAGATATATGTATATATATAAAATATATATATATATACAGTACAGACCAAAAGTTTGGACACACCTTCTCATTTAAAGATTTTTCTGTATTTTCATGACTATGAAAATTGTACATTCACACTGAAGGCATCAAGACTATGAATTAACACATGTGGAATTATATACTTAACAAAAAAGTGTGAAACAACTGAAAATATGTCTTATATTCTAGGTTCTTCAAGGTAGCCACCTTTTGTTTTGATGACTGCTTTGCGCACACTTGGCATTCTCTTGATGAGCTTCAAGAGATAGTCATCGGAAATGGTCTTCTAACAATCTTGAAGGAGTTCCCAGAGATGCTTAGCACTTGTTGGCCCTTTTGCCTTCACTCTGCTGTCCAGCTCACCCCAAACCATCTCGATTGGGTTCTGGTCTGGTGACTGTGGAGGCCAGGTCATCTGGCGTAGCACCCCATCACTCTCCTTCTTGGTCAAATAGCCCTTACACAGCCTGGAGGTGTGTTTGGGGTCATTGTCCTGTTGAAAAATAAATGATGGTCCAACTAAACGCAAACCGGATGGAATAGCATGCCGCTGCAAGATGCTGTGGTACCCATGCTGGTTCAGTATGCCTTCAATTTTGAATAAATCCCCAACAGTGTCACCAGTAAAGCACCCCCACACCATCACACTTCCTCTTCCATGCTTCACGGTGGGAACCAGGCATGTAGAGTCCATCCGTTCACCTTTTCTGCGTCGCCCAAAGACACTGTGGTTGGAACCAAAGATCTCAAATTTGGACTCATCAGACCAAAGCAGATTTCCACTGGTCTAATGTTTATTCCTTGTGTTCTTTAGCCCAAACAAGTCTCTTCTGCTTGTTGCCTGTCCTTAGCAGTGGTTTCCTAGAAGCTATTTTACCATGAAGGCCTGCTGCACAAAGTCTCTTAACAGTTGTTGAAGAGATGTGTCTGCTGCTAGAACTCTGTGTGGCATTGACCTGGTCTCTAATCTGAGCTGCTGTTAACCTGCGATTTCTGAGGCTGGTGACTCGGATAAACTTATCCTCAGAAGCAGGGGTGACTCTTGGTCTTCCTTTCCTGGGGCGGTCCTCATGTGAGACAGTTTCTTTGTAGCGCTTGATGATTTTTGCAACTTCACTTGGGGACACTTTCAAAGTTTTCCCAATTTTTCGCACTGGCTGACCTTCATTTCTTAAAGTAATGATGACCACTCGTTTTTCTTTACTTAGAATTTGTATTATGGCAAGAAAAAAGCAGCTAACGGTCTATTCAGTAGGATTATCAGCTGTGTTTCCTCCAGACTTATGCACAACACAACTGATGGTCCCAACCCTATTTATAAGGCAAGAAATCCCACTTATTAAACCTGACAGGGCACACCTGTGAAGTGAAAACCATTTCCGGTGACTACCTCTTGAAGCTCATCAAGAGAATGCCAAGAGTGTGCAAAGCAGTCATCAAAGCAAAAGGTGGCTACTTTGAAGAACCTAGAATATAAGACATATTTTCAGTTGTTTCACACTTTTTTTGTTAAGTATATAATTCCACATGTGTTAATTCATAGTTTTGATGCCTTCAGTGTGAATGTACAATTTTCATAGTCATGAAAATGCAGAAAAATCTTTAAATGAGAAGGTGTGTCCAAACTTTTGGTCTGTACTGTATATATATATATATATATATATATATATATATATATATGTAATTTTGCATGTGAGCTTCCCTATCATAATGTTTTTAAATAGCAGACCATATTACGATATCATTGTGATACAAATGTTTCTGTTGCGATCCTCAGCTCTAATTGAGAACACAATCTGCGTGGGCCTGGGCCGAGTGGGGGCATCTGACCAACATTTAGCGGCAGGCCACGCGACTGCTATGGGGCCCGTGAGCCGGGGCTGCCCCATAGCAGTCGCCCCCCTCCTGCACCCCCCACTCCACTGCTTGATTGCCTCCGTCGCCCGCCAGTACTGTCTTCAGGCATGACTGTGTGCAGTGCGCTGTGTGGCTGTGTCTTGTAGTAATGACACGGCAGAGGCGACGCTACACCTTTAATTGTGCTTGTGTCGCCCCTGCTGTCATTACTAGCAGACCAGCCGCGCAGCACACTGCACGCGGCCATGCCTGAAAACAGAGCTGGTGGGCGACGGCGGCATTCAAGCAGCGGAGCTGGGGTGCAGGTGGGGGGACCCGATGAAGGGAGGCCCTGAGGGGGGCCCCGATGAAGGGAGGCCTCGAGGGGGGCCCCGATGAAGGGAGGCCTTGAGGGGGGCCCTGATGAATGCGGGCCCCGATGAAGGGAGGCCTCGAGAGGGGCCCTAATGAAGGGGGGCCCCGATGAAGGGAGGCCCTGAGAGGGGCCCCGATGAAGGGGGGCCCCAATGAAGGGAGGCCCTGAGGGGTGCCCTGATGAAGCGCCAGTAATTAAGCAGCGCTGGCAGAGCGGGGGAGCAGGAGGGGGGTCCTGATGAAGTGCTGGCTATCAAACACCGCCGGAGGTTCTCCCTGTGGAGATGCTTGGGGAGCAGTCCAGGCCCCGACGGCGAGTGGGCTCCTCTGATGGTCTAGGGCCTGTGATGGCCATCAGACAAGCCGGTGGCCCTGCCCAGTTGGACTGGACACAGGACAAGGGGCAGGTGAGTGAGGCTTGTCGCCAGATACCCCAATCCCCATATTAACCCCTTAACGCCCAATGACAGACACTGCACGGCATGAGCAGGTGTATGTTAACGCTCCTTGCCGTGCAGTGTCCGTCATGGCTTTAAACTCACTGTGTGTAGACACGCAGTGACAGTTAAGTAGTTAAGTACCGACAGCTGTCTGTGACAGCTGAGTGGCACGAGAAGGGGTGCAGGGATCCATGCTGTTGGTCCCCGCACCCAGATCGCTGAGATCGGTCAGTCAATTTGACTGACCGATCTCGGTATGATCGCCCAGGAGTGGCTGTAATATCAGCCCCTCCTGCATGTTCAGTGCCAAAGCTCAGCACTGCTGGTGGCTGAGCTCCGCCACTAAACAGCCAGGAGCAGTGTCAGCGCCGCCCCTGGCTGTTAACTCCCTGAATGCTGCGATTGAGCGCGATCGCCGTGTTCAGGAGGCAGGCAGAGGGACGGCAGTTCCCTCTGCCTTCAGATCGGCGCCCCTGCGATGTAATCGCGGGGCTCAATCGTTGCCATGGTGACCCGGGTCACCAAGCTACAGAAAGCTGCTGAAACCATGTTCACAGCATGGTCTCAGGAGCTTTCACTACAGGTATAATATACTGCAATGCATTATACCTGTGATCATAGGCGGATTATAATGAGGGCAATCTGGGCTACCGCCCAGGGCTCCGGGGGCCCCGGGACCCCGAGGGGTCTATGGCCAGATTGCCCTCATTATAATATGTGCGGTGTCGCGGCACATACCGGCAGTCATAGGTGGGGGGCCCCCGGATCGCTCCCCCAGCAGCGGCGCACGGCCACTGCTTCTTCTTCGGCCGGGCCAGCACTGCACCTGTTAACTTCCCCGTGTTTTCCCGGCCACGTCACAGCTAGGAGACACGGCCCTGTGTGCGGCCGTGTCTGCTAGTGTGAAGTCACGCAGTGCGCGCCCTGCACTGCTACTTACCACCGGAGAGGAGCTGGACGACAGGAGCCGGGGGATGGTGAGTGTGTGTGTGTGTGAGTGTGCAGATATGTGTTTATGCGTGTATGTATATGTCTGTATATGTTTGTGTGACTGCGTGCGGCCTCCCGCTGTCTCTGGGGGGGAGCGCCGTGCGGCCTCCCGCTGTGTATAGATGGCGCCATGCGGCCTCCCGCTGTGTATAGATGGCGCCGTGCGGCCTCCCGCTGTGTATAGATGGCTACCTGCGGCCTCCTGCTGTATATAGATGGCTACGTGCGGCCTTCTGCTGTGTATAGATGGCTACGTGTGGCCCCCTGCTGTGTATAGATGGCTGCGAGCGGCCTCCTGCTGTGTATAGATGGCTACTTGCGGCCTCCTGCTGTGTATAGATGGCTACCTGCGGCCTCCCACTGTGTATAGATGGCTACCTGCGGCCTCCCGCTGTGTATAGATGGCTTAGTGCGGCCTCCTGCTGTGTATAGATGGCACCGTGCGGCCTCCCGCTGTGTATAGATGGCACCGTGCAGCCTCTCGCTGTGTATAGATGGCACCGTGCGGCCTCTCGCTGTGTATAGATGGCACTGTGCGGCCTCCCGCTGTGTATAGATGGCACAGTCCGGCCTCCTGCTGTGTATAGATGGCACCGTGTGGCCTCCTGATGTGTATAGGAGGATTGTGGCAGCTCATATTGTGTGTAGGGTCTCATACTGTATATAGGGGATGTCAGCATACTTAATTGTGCTCAATATTAAGTCACACAATTAATGTAGAAAAAAATATTATAATTAATATATTAATATTGTGCCAAATTAATTTCACGTGAACTATCACATGATCTATCACAGGGGATCATGTGACATGTCACGTGATACATCAGGTGTGTGTGGGGGGCGCCACGCCTTCTAAACTGCCCGGGGCCCTTGCTACTCTTAATCCACCCCTGCCTGTGATCAAAGAGAAAAAAGTGAAAGTCCCATAAAGGGACTAAGTAAAAAGTTTTAAAAAATTGTAAAAAAAAATATTCCAAAATAATAATAATAAAAATATTCACTAAGAAATACACATTTTTATGTAAAAAAAATAAATATATATAACTCCTATATAAAGTAAAGTATAGGCTATAGGAGGCAGAGAGTGCAGTATAAGTCATATATGGGGTCACCGCCTATATGATCTATATATCGCACTCTCTGCCTCCTATATGAAATATAGATCACACTCTCGGCCTCTTATAAGACATATATAGTCTATAAAGGGTCTTTAACACATCTGTGTTTCTAGTTCATGTGGTGACAGTTTCCACACGTACCGGAGACACATACACACGTAGACACATTCAAATGAATGGGTCTGTGCACATGTCAGTGTTTCCACGGACTGTGTGTCCGTGGGCAAAAGACGCTGACATGTCAGTTTTTTTATACACTGCACGGGCCGAAAAACGTCCCACACACGTGCACACTGATGACACACAGATGACATGCGTGTGTTATCCGTGTGACACATACCGGCGCCTGTGAATCAGCGGTACAGTTCATGCTGTTCCCAGGTGCTTAAGGAATCACTCATCTTTGTCCCCTGCCGGCACTGCCATCAGCGCTAGCAAGGGACAATGTTGAGAGTAGTAGGTTCACCTCCTGATGTCGCCAAAACCTGTAAATATAAGAAAATAAAAACATATTCACCTGGCTTGAGGCGACCACACATGCTGAGGAGAATGACTCCCTGCAGCGAGCGGGCCCCTACGCTGACCTCACTGAGTGACAGGGCATCGCTCACTGAGCTCAGCACAGGTCGGGGGCCCGCTCACTGCAACAAGTCATTCTCCTCCGCTCCTCAGCGTGTGTGGTCACTTCAAGCCAGGTGAGTATAATGTTGTTTTTTTTATTTTAGTATTATATTTACAGGTTTTGGAGACATTTGGAGGTTAATACTATGAAGAGCGATTCCTTCAGCACCCGGTGCCTGGGAACAGCACAAACTGTACCGCTGATTCCCAGGCGCCGGTATGGTATGTGTGATCCTGATGCAGCACACGTATGCCACACAGACACGGATATCTCCGGTACTGGTTTTCCAGTACCGGAAATATCCGGGTGTGTGAAAGAGCCCTATGCCATATAGGAGGCCGAGAGTCTGCATGTCACATAGGAGACCAAGAGTGCGGTATACAATATATATGGGGCCTATATGACATAATAGACCACACTCTCTACCTCCTATATGAAATATAGATCACACTCTTGGCCTCTTATGACATATACAGTGTATATGTCATATAGGAGGCTGAGAGTGCGGGTCTATATGACGTATACAACACACTCAGCCTCATATATAAAGTATATATTATAGGAGACCGAAAGTGCGGTTTGTATGTCGTATAGGAGGCCGAGAGTGCGATATATGTCACGTGTGGGGCCTATATGATGATAGAAGTGAAGTATGCCGGCACCAGTTCCCAAATCTTGCCTGTTTAGTCAAAAAAACCTCTATGACGGGTTTTTTAGCCCTTGGCTATCCCCATCAGGAGGTGCAATGTCTAAATAAGCAGTGTTAATCAAATGTCCAAGGAAGTATGAAAAAGACAGCACTCACCAATGGATGCCAAAAAAAGATCCTTTTATTTCAGATCCAGCATACAGACGTTGCAGATTGGTGAGTGCTATCTTTTTCATACCTCCTATATGATGTATAGATCGCACTTTCTACCTCATGACAAACAGACCGCACTCTCTTCCTTCTATATGACATATACAACGCATTTAGCCTCCTATATTTCATTGCAGCTATTTGGTAAATTCTAAAAAGTAATTTTTTTTTCTCATTAAAGTACACTCTGCGCCCCATCTTGACTGAAAAAAAACAGAAATGTAAAAATTTTTGCTAATTTATTAAAAAAGAAAAACTGAAATATCACATGGTCATAAGTATTCAGACCCTTTGCTCAGACACTCATATTTAAGTCACATGCTGTCCATTTCCTTGTGATCCTCCTTGAGATGGTTCTACTCCTTCATTGGAGTCCAGCTGTGTTTAATTAAACTGATAGGACTTGATTTGGAAAGGCACACACCTGTCTATATAAGACCTCACAACTCACAGTGCATGTCAGACCAAATGAGAATCTTGAGCTCAAAGGAACTGCCCAAGGAGCTCAGAGACAGAATTGTGGCAAGGCACAGATCTGGCCAAGGTTACAAAAGAACCTAGAATATAAGACATATTTTCAGTTGTTTCACACTTTTTGTTAAGTATATAATTCCACATGTGTTAATTCATAGTTTTGATGCCTTCAGTGTGAATGTACAATTTTCATAGTCAAGTTGTGTCACCCTGGCCTGGATGCTGTGTCTGAGAGCAGGGGGGAGGTTCTCTAGTCAGGGGAACATTAGCATGCAGTACCTCCTGTCTCAGGCCAGTAGGGGGAGCAGGCTGCCCCTATAAAAGCTGGTGCTGGGGGCAGGGTTAGAGAGAACTGGACGACCTGTCTCAGCACTGAGAAGTGTCCAGAGCAGAGAGGGACAGTCGTATTGCACCCTAAGAGGAAGTGTGGCAGAAGGAGAGCCACAAGCCAGAGACAAGAGGCGAAGCAAGCCTGTCTTGGCAGATAAAGGACTTTATTTACCAGACTTTGGTGTCTGAGGCTGGGAGGATTCCACATCCTACAGCAGATAACCAGTCCGCAGGGGACTGTATGTTCCTTGGCCTAAGAAACCTGGAGGATCTGCCACAACAGAAGGGACCAGTAAAGCCGTACCAGGCCGGGAGCAGAAAGGAACCCACGTCGCAGGCCATACAGGCGAGAGTACACGGAAAGCTCGGAAACGTGGGCTGTTACCCTATAAGGAGATAGCCAGAAGGAGCACAGAAAGCACGGTAGGCCTACACCCTCACCCTCACCCTGACCAGGGCCAATTTCCCCATTGCTCTCAGACATCCAGGTCCCCTCCTAGCCGGGACTGTTTATGGGTCTGTTTACCTGTTTTAGTTAAGGCCCTGGACTGCAACCTGTTGTCTGTGTGCTCCTTCACGCCTCCAGCACTACCGGTACTGGGACTCTCACCACCATCACTCCCACCATCCATTATACTGCCCTGGGGCCGCACTCTTCCCATGGGGAGTCACACTACCCTAGCTGCACACCTCATCAGCCCCAGTGGTCTGCATGCAGCGGTGGTTCCTAATAACCGCAATCCACGGGTGGCGTAGTCGGACATAATCATCAGCGCATAACAGACTACCACTGGCCTGACCACCCTGAGCCACGGAACCGGGTTGCCACTACTACTTCCATCGTTCCCCTACTGCCCGGATCCGAGTGCCCCACGGCCCAGGGGGCGAGTCAGCTTTGGCGTAGTCGGCAGGATTGCAACCAACCCGCCACAAACGGGTATTGCGTGCCTGAAAAAGACTTTGCACTTACCTGAAAAAGATGTTTCCTGCCGTCCGGAGCCGTTTCCCGCCATTTCCAGCCGTCTCCCGCCATCTTCCATCGGTTCCCGCCATCTTCAGCTGTTTTCCCGCCATCCGAAGTCGTTTTCCCGCCGTCGGACCCCATCTTCAGGACGCCGCGCGGGAAGAAGAGGGGCGTGGACGCCGAAAGCACGCGAGACCTGAAGCTCCGCCCCACGCACCGACGCTGCGCAAGGTCCTGGAAGGGAGAGAGAGCGACGCTGACGTCACCAGGACGCGACGCAAGGTCCTCGTCCAGAGCAGCAGCAGCGGAGCCGCGGCCTACAGAAGAGGATCGTCGGAAGGTAGGCCACGCTTAACTAGTGGGGAGGAAGATGTCGGATACAGAGGCGCCCACTACCACCAATGCAGCTGCAGCAGCGGTGATGCCATTTTCCCTGCCCTACATCCCTGGAGCGGCCTGGCTGCCCAAGTACTCAGGGGAGCCCCATGCCCTAACTGACTTTAAGGAAAGGCTGTACAGTTTGTTCCAAGTCTACCCCCTGACAGAGGAACAGAAGGTCAGCATATTAACAGGGCAGTTAACTGGCGCAGCCCAAAGGGAGGTAAAATCATGGCCCACTGAGGAGAAAAGGACCGTGAAGGGTATTCTGGCCCGGCTGCGGGGTACCTTTGACACACGTACCTCCGCTGAAATTAAAATGAGGTTCTATGGATGTAAGCAGCGGGCACAGGACAGCATCAGAGACTATGCCCTAAATTTGCAGGAAGCCTTGAGGGCCATCCAACAAGCTGACCCTGGCAGTGTGCAGGAAACGGATAAGCTACTAACAGAACAGTTTATAGAAGGTCTGCTTTCTAGCGCCCACAGGACCCAGCTGTGCCTCATGTTCTTTCAGAACCCTGATCTGACCTTTGCCCAATTCAAGGACAGGGCCATAAGGGTGCTCCGTGAATCCGCAACAAGTGGTGCTATAAACCCCCGGCGCCCTGCTCTCACCTACCACCAGGATGCGGTGCCCTCCTCTATGGACTCCGTGGGGGCTGATGCACAGGCCCTGAACCAAGCCCCGTCGAAAGATTTGCACCACCAAGTCCAGGAGCTGACCAGGAGCGTCGCGGCGTTGACCAGGACCGTCCAGACGTTACAAGTGGACCCGTCAAGACCCATCGAGCTGGCTTCAAGTCCGGAGGATGTCCCGTGGTGTCGACAGAGGAGGATCCCGTCGTTCCGAGGGAGGCCCACCGACCGCTACGCAGAGGATGGACAGCCCATTTGCCGTCGATGCAACCAGCCCGGACACATTTCCAGGTACTGTAATTTAAACGGGTCCAACCTGGGGCAGAGGGCCAACCCCCAGGCATAAGATCACCAGGCCCTTATAATTGGCGTGATAAGTGCGTTGGGGGGCGCCCGGTTTTACCCGTGGTGCTGGACGGTATCCCCATGAGCGCCTTGCTGGATACTGGGTCGCAAGTAACCACTATCCCTTATGTACTTTTTAAGCAGTATTGGACTGATGCTGATATCACACGGTATCCAGACAGTAACTTGAGCATCATCGCCAGTAATGGCTTACCCGTGCAGCAGATGGGGTTCAAGGAGATGACCATTAAGATTGGTAAAGTTGAACTGCCGGCACAGGGAGTAATTGTTGTGGACATTGACCGTCATGAAAGTCACCCTAAAATAACTGTGGGTACTAACGTGATTGAAAATTGTCTTTCAGAGATCATTTTAATTCTACAACAGGTGGCGGTGAATGCTAGTTCCAGCCAACAGAGAGTCCTCAACAAGGAGATAAAAGCCCTGATGAGACCGCAGCAGGTAGAACTGTCTGGTGGTGAGATCGGTAGTGTAAGACTGAGTGACCCATTCCCCATTTCCATGCCTCCCAAAAGTGAAATGATGATCTGGTGTCGGACTGCAATCGGGTTGAGAGGTAGAGACTACCAAGCCATGGTAGAACCCGTGTACTCAGACAGCAGGCCCACCATTTTGACAGCCCGGGGGGTGGTTGATATCCGTCATGGGAGGGTGCCCGTCCCCATCCTCAACATTGGGGAGAGGGAAGTACACTTACCCAGGTACGCTACACTCGCCAAACTGTTTGTTGTCGAACACAAAGCTATCAGGGCCGTGGAACCCTTGCCTCCATCTCAACAGGCGGAGGGTAATGGCTCCCAGAAACAAAAGGAGGACTGGTGCCAGAAACTCCATGTGGGTGCTGACTCCACTCCCCTGCTCCAAAAACAAGGAGTCTACCGGGTGGTACAGGAGTACGAGAGAGTCTTTAGTAAGCACCCACTAGACTTCGGCAGAGTAAAGGGGATAGAACACCACATCCCCACAGGGAGCCACCCACCGATAAAAGAAAGACACAGACCTGTACCCCCTGCACAGTATCAGAATGCAAAGGGCATGCTAAGAGAAATGAAAGAAGCCGGGGTCATTAGAGATAGCTGTAGCCCCTGGGCAGCCCCCTTGGTTCTCGTGAAAAAGAAAGACGGCACCATGAGAATGTGCGTAGACTATAGACAAATCAACCGTATCACCCATAAAGACGCATACCCGCTGCCTAGAATAGAGGAGTCTTTAGCCGCACTAAAATCAGCTAACTTCTTTTCTACTTTGGACCTTACTAGCGGGTACTGGCAGGTTCCTGTGGCAGAGGCTGACAAGGAGAAGACCGCCTTCACCACCCCGATGGGACTGAGCGAGTTCAACTGTATGCCTTTCGGGCTCTGCAACGCACCAGGGACCTTCCAGCGATTGATGGAATGCTGTCTAGGGCACCGAAACTTCGAGACAGTCCTCCTTTATCTGGACGACGTGATCGTCTATTCGAAAACCTACGAGGACCATCTAAAGCACCTGGCTGAGGTGTTCGAAGCCCTGGCAGGCTATGGTCTGAAGGTGAAACCATCGAAGTGTCACCTGCTGAAACCAAAGGTCCAGTACCTAGGGCACGTGGTAAGCGCGGAAGGAGTGGCCCCCGACCCTGACAAGGTCACGGCAATCAAGAACTGGCCAAGCCCCTCGAACATCAAATAGGTGAGACAGTTTCTCGGATTGGTAGGCTACTACCGAAGGTTCATCCCCGGGTTCACTAGGATGGCAGCTCCTATGCAGGACCTCCTAATCGGACAGTCTAAGTCTAGGAGCCAAAAGCCGCCCTTCAAGTGGGATAAACCGGAAGAGGAGTCCTTCTGCCAGTTGAAGATGGCCCTCACGGGGGATGAGATCCTGGCCTACCCTGATTATGGTCAGCTTTTTATTCTCCACACGGATGCCAGTAATGTGTGACTGGGAGCAGTACTGTCCCAAAACCAACAGGGCAGAGAAAGGGTGATCGCGTACGCCAGCCGGAAGCTGAGGCCCACCGAGAGGAAGCCGGAGAATTGCAGCTCCTTCAAGCTAGAATTCTTGGCGGTGGTGTGGGCCGTGACAGAACGCTTCAAGCATTACCTGGCCTCCGCAAAGTTCACCGTGTACACGGACAACAACCCGTTGACACACCTGGACAATGCAAGACTGGGTGCCCTAGAACAGCGGTGGATGGCCCGTCTCTCCAACTATGACTTCGTGATCAAGTACCGGGCCGGCAAAACCAATGCCAACGCTGACGCCCTATCGAGGATGCCTCACTTACTTGAAGGTGACGAAGACCCAGAAGAGCTGGAGGAGGTAGAACTCCCCGTGTTTCACCGGTACTTAGCCGCTCAATACTCCCACCGCGTGAAGGAGGAGGATCTAACAACCGTGATGATCAATCCCGTACCTCACCACAGCTGGGCCGATACCCAAGATAGTGACCCTGCCATCCGCCTGGTGAAAGATCTGCTGACCCAGGAGGACGCCCGCATGGATCCGGATGCTCCAGAGGAAGCCAAGCAGCTGTGGAAGGAGAAGAGCAAGCTGTTCCTCTACGAAGGCAAGCTGTGCAGAAGGATTGTCAACCACCGGACGCACGAGCTGACCTGGCAAGTCGTGGTCCCAAGGCGGGATGCAGCTATGGTCCTGGGGGCTTACCATGACAGAGCAGGGCACTTTGGTTGGAAGAAACTGGAGTTCCTGCTAAGAGGAAGATTCTTTTGGGTCGGCATGAGAGGGGCTGTAGAAAAGTGGTGCAGAGACTGTGGCCCTTGTCACCTAAGGAGGAAGGACCGTGCCAGCCAGAAGACACCCTTGAGGCCCATCGTCACCACGCAGCCTCTTGAGCTGGTAGCTCTGGACCACGTCAAATTGGCTCCAAGCCGGTCAGGATACATCTATGCCCTGACAATCGTGGACCACTATTCCCGTTTTCTAGTGGTGGTCCCGGTAAAGGACTTGACAGCCCAAACAGCGGCCAGAGCCTTCCAGCAATACTTCTGCCGTCCACACGGGTATCCGGAACAAGCCCTGACAGACCTGGGTCCAGCGTTTGAGGCTGAAATCTTCCAAGAGTTCTGCATCCTCTATGGCTGTAAGAAGATTCGGACAACGCCTTACCATCCACAAACCAACGGGATGTGTGAGAAAATGAACAATATAGTCATTGATCTCCTGAAGACATTGCCCCTGGAGGAACGCAGCCTGTGGCCAGAAGAACTGCCGGACCTGATAGACTTATACAATCATATCCCGGTGAATGCTTCCAACTGCACCCCGGCTTACCTGATGCGAGCCAGACCAGGTAAGCTGCCCGTAGACCTGGAGATGGGAGTCCTGACGCCTGAGGACACCTCCCCGGATGCGGACTGGGATACGGAAAGGCAACTGCAGTACAAGAAGGTACAGGAGAGTGTGGAGAGGAGCCTGGCCAAGGTGAGAGAACGGCAAGAAAAACTCTTCAACCAACACGCCCCTGCTGGTCCCCTGGAACCTGGTGAGCAGGTCCTGAAGCGGAAGAGAAGGCTACATAAGTTGGACGACCAGTGGAAAAGGGAACCCTACACCGTACTTCAGTCTGATCACGACAACCCGAAGGTGTGCGTGATCACCAAGGATGGAGGAGAAACCACTAGTACCGTCTCCAGAGACCACCTCAAAAGGTGCCCCGAGCAACTCCGTAGTGCAGAAGAGGATCAGAGTGACCTTGAACCCGCAGAGGACAAGGAAGAAATGATCAGCACCGTTCTCGGAGAGTTCCCTCAGTCCTGGACTCGAATAAATGATGCCATAGTGGTACCCGTCCTGCATTTCCTGCAACCGACTGCGCAACAACCTGCACCAGAGCCGGAAGGTGAAGAGGAGCAAGCGATTCCAGAGGCAGAAGAGCCTGTATCAGCCGCCCAGGAGAGTCAACCCTCTGCTGACAGTGAGCCTGCCATGCCTGCGGTAAGCCAAAGAACCCGCAGACAGCTGCCTGCCCTACCTGTACACCCAGCTGGTAGCTGTACCCCTAACGCTATTGGGGAAAGCCAAGTCGGTCCACCACCAGACAGTGGGTTAAGGAGACCAACCAGGAGCACAAAGGGGCAGATACCCGCTCGCTGGAAAATATAGAGCGCGCTAAAATTGTAAATAACCCTGTTGCCAAATGTTGAATTGTTTGCCAAGTTACATGCTTGTTTGGTAATTCTGTGTTTCAGTTTCTTGCAGCTACCATAAGGACTCAAAGGTTATGGACTTTTTATAACCGGAATCTTGTATGGACTGCGTTCGGAGCCTAACCAAGGAATGAACTAAGACTGTGAAGGACTTGGGGTAGGACAGACCCCCACCCGGTTAAGGCTCCCCGTTGTATTGGTGATATGGACACCCGGTCACAGACCACACTGTGACCTTAAGAACTCAATCTGTGCGTCACTTTCCTGATAATGTATTGTCTTTGTTTATTGTTTAGTCCCAGAGTACTAAATTTCACTAGGGGGAATGTGTCACCCTGGCCTGGATGCCACAAAATGTAATAAAGCTGTGTCTGAGAGCAGGGGGGAGGTTCTCTAGTCAGGGGAACATTAGCATGCAGTACCTCCTGTCTCAGGCCAGTAGGGGGAGCAGGCTGCCCCTATAAAAGCTGGTGCTGGGGGCAGGGTCAGAGAGAACTGGACGGACCTGTCTCAGCACTGAGAAGTGTCCAGAGCAGAGAGGGACAGTCGTATTGCACCCTAAGAGGAAGTGTGGCAGAAGGAGAGCCACAAGCCAGAGACAAGAGGCGAAGTGAGCCTGTCTTGGCAGATAAAGGACTTAATTTACCAGATTTTGGTGTCTGAGGCTGGGAGGATTCCACATCCTACAGCAGATAACCAGTCCGCAGGGGACTGTATGTTCCTTGGCCTAAGAAACCTGGGGGCTCTGCCACAACAGAAGGGACCAGTAAAGCCGTACCAGGCCGGGAGCAGAAAGGAACCCACGTCGCAGGCCATACAGGCGAGAGTACACGGAAAGCTCGGAAACGTGGGCTGTTACCCTATAAGGAGGAGATAGCCAGAAGGAGCACAGAAAGCACGGTAGGCCTACACCCTCACCCTGACCAGGGCCAATTTCCCCATTGCTCTCAGACATCCAGGTCCCCTCCTAGCTGGGACTGTTTATGGGTCAGTTTACCTGTTTTAGTAAAGGCCCTGGACTGCAACCTGTTGTCTGTGTGCTCCTTCACGCCTCCAGCACTACCGGTACTGGGACTCTCACCACCATCACTCCCACCATCCATTATACTGCCCTGGGGCCGTACTCTTCCCGTGGGGAGTCACACTACCCTAGCTGCACACCTCATCAGCCCCAGCGGTCTGCATGCAGCGGAGGTTCCTAATAACTGCAATCCACGGGTGGCTTAGTCGGACATAATCATCAGCGCATAACAGACTACCACTGGCCTGACCACCCTGAGCCACGGAACCGGGTTGCCACTACTACTCCCATCGTTCCCCTACTGCCCGGATCCGAGTGCCCCACGGCCCAGGGGGCGAGTCAAAGTAAATACAGAAAAATCTTTAAATGAGATTATTATATATATATATATGTATATATTGCAGAGTACCACTTCTGTCCTGTATACTGGGCGTAATTCTCTGTATGTATTATTCTGTATATACAGTATATACACTGGATAGAACCAATTCTCCTGTCCTGTATACTGGGTGTAATTCTCTGTGTATGTATTATTCTGTATATACAGTATATACACTGGATAGAACCAATTCTCCTGTTCTGTATACTGGGCGTAATTCTCTGTATGTATTATTCTGTATATACAGTATATACACTGGATAGAACCAATTCTCCTGTCCTGTATACTGGGTGTAATTCTCTGTGTATGTATTATTCTGTATATACAGTATATACACTGGATAGAACCAATTCTCCTGTCCTGTATACTGGGTGTAATTCTCTGTGTATGTATTATTCTGTATATACAGTATATACACTGGATAGAACCAAATCTCCTGTCCTGTATACTGGGTGTAATTCTCAGTATCTGTATATACACACTGCACTGCTAAAATAAAATGTATAATAATAATAATTTGAGTGGTTTACCCTCTGATACGTACCACTCCCAGCATGCACTATCAGATTTAACCCTTCAGGGCCTGCTGGGAGTTGTAGTTTGTTACAGCAGTGATGATGCGGGGACAGGTATTGTATTTGAACCCACAGCATCAAGTCATTCACACTTTAAAGAGAACCTGTCGCGTCCTACCTGCCCTCTACACTGCCCCCATAGCGTTGGTAGTGGTGCAATGTGCATCACTAACAAGCTGTTTTCATGAAAATCAAAGCAGCTAGAATGAATTTATAATGTTTAATATACTTATATCCTACCTGCCTTTTCAGTCATAGGGACGTGCTTGTCATATTCAGTCAAGGGTGGGCGCAGCATTCACTCACTGCTGGCGCCGTCCATGTATTTGAATCCTGTTCCCAACAAGTGGTAATATTGTAGATGTCCGGCCGCCTGCGCAGTGAGGCTGTGTGATTACCAGATTCACTGCGTATGCGCCGGGAACATAGCGCGTCATAGTGCATGCGCAGTGAAGCTGTGTAGTCCTCAGCTGCACTGCGCATGCGCTATGACGCTCTATACCCCGCGCATGCGCAGTGAGGCTGTATGATTATGACTTTTTCTTCACTTTGAAAATTGTTTAAGTTGGCTGAGGGACTGGGTGGTTTACCTAGGACAAGGAATGGCCATGTGTAAGAAAAACCGCTACTGATTGTAAATGACAGATTCTGTTAACTACAATAAATAAGTTGGTTAACAAGAAACACTTTGATATAGTGCACTACACAATACAGTTCTCTTTTACACACTGTATAGTTTGCTAAAAAGGCACATGTTTTAGTGGGAGAGGCCAAAAAATGAACGAGTAATACAACCGTTTATGGTAGCTGTAGTGTGGGCCCCTAGAGTCAATTCTCCTGGTGGGCCCTAGGCACCCCAGTCCAACCCTGCTTTGTACTGTGCCTCAAAAGTAGTTTCCAATTACATGTAGGGTATTGGCGTACTCAGGAGAAATTGCCCAACAAAATGAGAGGTTAATTTTCTTCTGTTACTCTTGTGAAAATAAAAAATTTGGGGCTGAAAGAAAATTTTTGTGGAAAAAAATAGATTTTTTTATTTTCATAGCTCTACGTTACAAACGTTTGTGAAGCACCTGGGGTTCAAAGTGCTCACCACACATCTAGATAAGTTTATTGAGGGGTCTAGTTTCCAAAATGGTGTCACTTGTGGGGGTTTCCACTGTTTAGGCGCATCAGGGGCTCTCCAAATGCGACATGGCGTCCGCTAATTATTCCAGCAAATTTTGAATTCAAAAAGTCAAATGGCGCTTCGTCCCTTCCGAGCCCTGCCATGTGCCCAAACAGTGGTCTTACGGCACATATTGGGTATTGGCATGCTCAGGAAAAATTGCACAATACATTTTGGGGTCAATTTTTATCTGTTACCCTTGTAAAAATAAAAAAAAAGAGTCTAAATTACATTTGTTGTGAAAAAAAGATAAACGTAAATTTTTTTCTTCCTCATTGCTTCAGTTCCTGTGAAGCACCTGAAGGGTTAATAAAGTTCTTGAATGTGGTTTTGAGCTCCTTGAGGGGTGCAGTTTTTAGAATGGTGTCACTTTTAAGTATTTTCTGTCATAAAGGCTCCTCAAAGTCACTTGAAATGTGATGTGGTCCCTAAAAAAAATGATTTTGTAAATTTTGTTGGAAAAATGAGAAATCGCTGGTCAACTTTTAACCCTTGTAACTTTCTAACAAAAAAATTTTGTTTCCAAAATGCTGATGTAAAGTAGACATATGGGAAATATTAGTTATTAACTATTTTGTGTTACATATCTATCTGACTTAAAGGCATAACAATTCTAAGTTTGAAAATTGCAAAATTTTCAACATTTTCGACAAATTTCCGTTTTTTTCACAAATAAACGCAAGTCATATCGCATAAATTGTACCACTATCATGAAGTAAAATATCTCACAAAAAAACTATTTCAGAATCAGTGCGATCAGTTGAAGCGTTCCAGAGTTATTACCTCATAAAGTGACAGTGGTCATATTTAAAAAATAATGCCCGGTCATTAACCTACAAAGTGGCTCAGTCCTTAAGGGGTTAAATATATTTCTAATGTGTCTTGTATGTATGACTGTGTATATATATTTATGTCTGTTTTATGTGTTTTTAAGAATGTGTTTAAATATGTAAGTATGTCTGTATGTGTACGTATCTGTGTATGTGCGTGTCTGCGTAATGTATGTGTGCATATCTGTGTACCATGTGCATGTGTGTATGTCTGTGTACCGTGTGTGTGCATGTCTGTGTACCGTGTGCGTGCATGTCTGCGCACCGTGTGCGTGCATGTCTGCGTACCGTGTGCGTGCATGTCTGTGTACTGTGTGTGTGCATGTCTGCGTACTGTGTGCATGCATGTCTGCGTACTGAGTGTGTGTGTGCATATCTGCGTACTGTGTATGTATGTCTGCATACTGTGTGTGCATCTGCATACTGTGTGTGCGTGCATGTCTGCATACTATGTGTGTATGAGCATCTGTGTACTGTGTGTGTGCGCATGTCTGTGTACTGTGTGTGTGAGCATCTGTGTACTGTGTGCGCACATGTCTGCGTACTGTGTGTGTGTGAGCATCTGTGTACTGTGTGTGTGCATGTCTGGGTACTGTGTGTGTGTGTGCATGTCTGTGTACTGTGTGTGTTTGCATGTCTGTGTACTGTGTGTGTGTATGTCTGTGTACTGTGTGTGTGTGCATGTCTGTGTACTGTGTGTGTGTGAGCATGTCTGGGTACTGTGTGTGTGTGTGTGTGTGCATGTCTGTGTACTGTGTGTGTGCATGTCTGTGTACTGTGTGTGTGTGAGCATGTCTGGGTACTGTGTGTGTGTGTGTGAGCATCTGTGTACTGTGTGTGTGCATGTCTGGGTACTGTGTGTGTGTGTGCATGTCTGTGTACTGTGTGTGTTTGCATGTCTGTGTACTGTGTGTGTGTTTGTCTATGTACTGTGTGTGTGTGCATGTCTGTGTACTGTGTGTGTGTGAGCATGTCTGGGTACTGTGTGTGTGTGTGTGTATGTCTGTGTACTGTGTGTGTTTGCATGTCTGTGTACTGTGTGTGTGCATGTCTGTGTACTGTGTGTGTGTGTGCATGTCTGCATACTGTGTGTGTGCATGTCTGCGTACTGTGTGTGTGTGAGCATGTCTGGGTACTGTGTGTGTGTGTGTGTGTGTGCATGTCTGTGTACCGTGTGTGTGCATGTCTGTGTACCGTGTGCGTGCATGTCTGCGTACCGTGTGCGTGCATGTCTGCGTACCGTGTGCGTGCATGTCTGCGTACCGTGTGCGTGCATGTCTGCGTACCGTGTGCGTGCATGTCTGCGTACCGTTTGCGTGCATGTCTGTGTACTGTGTGTGTGCATGTCTGCATACTGTGTGCATGCATGTCTGCGTACTGAGTGTGTGTGTGCATATCTGCGTACTGTGTATGTATGTCTGCATACTGTGTGTGCATCTGCATACTGTGTGTGCGTGCATGTCTGCATACTATGTGTGTATGAGCATCTGTGTACTGTGTGTGCGCATGTCTGTGTACTGTGTGTGTGAGCATCTGTGTACTGTGTGCGCACATGTCTGCGTACTGTGTGTGTGTGAGCATCTGTGTACTGTGTGTGTGCATGTCTGGGTACTGTGTGTGTGTGTGCATGTCTGTGTACTGTGTGTGTTTGCATGTCTGTGTACTGTGTGTGTGTGCATGTCTGTGTACTGTGTGTGTGTGCATGTCTGTGTACTGTGTGTGTGTGAGCATGTCTGGGTACTGTGTGTGTGTGTGTGTGTGTGCATGTCTGTGTACTGTGTGTGTGCATGTCTGTGTACTGTGTGTGTGTGAGCATGTGTGGGTACTGTGTGTGTGTGTGTGTGAGCATCTGTGTACTGTGTGTGTGCATGTCTGGGTACTGTGTGTGTGTGTGTGCATGTCTGTGTACTGTGTGTGTTTGCATGTCTGTGTACTGTGTGTGTGTATGTCTGTGTACTGTGTGTGTGTGCATGTCTGTGTACTGTGTGTGTGTGCATGTCTGTGTACTGTGTGTGTGTGTGCATGTCTGTGTACTGTGTGTGTGTGAGCATGTCTGGGTACTGTGTGTGTTTGCATGTCTGTGTACTGTGTGTGTGCATGTCTGTGTACTGTGTGTGAGCATGTCTGGGTACTGTGTGTGTGTGTGTGCATGTCTGTGTGTGTGTGTGTGCATGTCTGTGTACTGTGTGTGTGCATGTCTGTGTACTGTGTGTGTGCATGTCTGTGTACTGTATGTGTGTGTGCATGTCTGGGTACTGTGTGTGTGCATGTCTGTGTACTGTGTGTGTGTGCATGTCTGCATACTGTGTGTGTGTGCATGTCTGCGTACTGTGTGTGTGCGTGCTTGTCTGTGTACTGTGTGTGTGTGTGTGTGTGCGTGTTTGCATATGTGAAGGATGAGGGAGCAGGCTGGGCCCTGTGTTGTATACCTATATTTCTCTGCAGTATCTCTGCATCATGAATTGTGGTATGTGTTAAAGGGGCCACTGAGAGTCTTTCGCCCGGGGCCCACGAAACCCTGGAGCCGGCAATGATGGAGGAGGGAGCATCATGTGACACTCCCTCTCCCATCATTCCTCCTCTGCGTCTGACGCAGCAGCATGATGACGCGCCACGCTGTGTCAGACAGTGGAGCTGGCAGCTCCTGAGTTGCTGAGAGAGACGCGCTGCAGAGACTGAAGCAGCCAAGAATGAGGAGGGGTAAGTATGTATTTATTTATTCATTTTTAAATCAGTGTATACTGATAATACTGGAGGACTGGGGCTGCATTTTACCCTATGGTGGAGGGGGAGCTGCGTTTTACCCTCTGGGGGGCTGCATTATACTTCTTACAGGACCATGGGGTGCACTATACTGTGTTGAGGACAATGGGGAGTGCATTATACTACGCGGAGAACCATGGGGAGTTCATTATACTGCATGTAGGACCATGGACAGTGCATTATACTGTGTAGAGGACTATGGGGAGTTCATTATATTATGTGGAGGACCATAGGGAGTTCATTATACTGCGTGGAGGACCATGGGGACTGCATTATACTGCGTGGAGGACCATAGGGAGTGCATTATACTGCGTGGAGGACCATGGGGAGTTCATTATACTGCGTGGAGGACCATGGGGAGTGCATTATGCTGCGTGGAGGACCATAGGGAGTGCATTATACTGCGTGGAGGACCATGGGGAGTTCATTATACTGCGTGGAAGACCATGGGGACTGCATTATACTGTGTGGAGGACCATAGGGAGTGCATTATACTGTGTTGAGGACCATGGCGAGTGCATTATACTGTGTTGAGGACCATGGCGAGTGCATTATACTGTGTGGGGGACCATGGCGAGTGCATTATATTGTGTGGAGGACCATGGCGAGTGCATTATACTGTGTGGAGAACCATGGGAAGTGTCTTATACTGTGTGGAGGACAATGGGGAGAGCATTATACTGAGTGGAGGACCATTGTTAGTGCATTATACTGTGTGGAGGACTATGGCGAGTGCATTATACTGTGTGGAGGAAGATGGTGAATGCATTATACTGTCGAGGACCATGGGGAGTGCATTATACTGCGTGGAGGACCATGGGAAGCATATTATACTGTGTGGAGGACCATAGGGAGTGCATTATACTGCGTGAAAGACCATGGGGAGTTCATTATACTGCATGTAGGACCATGGACAGTGCATTATACTGTGTAGAGGACTATGGGGAGTTCATTATACTGTGTGGAGGACCATAGGGAGTGCATTATACTTGGTGAAAGACCATGGGGAGTGCATTATACTGCGTGGAGGACCATGGGGAGTGCATTATACTGCGTGGAGGACCATGGGGAGTTCATTATACTGCGTGGAGGACCATGGGGACTGCATTATACTGCGTGGAGGACCATAGGGAGTGCATTGTACTGCGTGGAGGACCATGGGGAGTTCATTATACTGCGTGGCGGACCATAGGGAGTGCATTATGCTGCGTGGAGGACCATAGGGAGTGCATTATACTGCGTGGAGGACCATGGGGAGTTCATTATACTGCGTGGAAGACCATGGGGACTGCATTATACTGTGTGGAGGACCATAGGGAGTGCATTATACTGTGTTGAGGACCATGGGGAGTGCATTATACTGCGTGGAGGACCATGGGGAGTGCATTATACTGTGTGGAGGACCATGGGGAGTTCATTATACTGCGTGGAGGACCATGGGGACTGCATTATACTGCGTGGAGGACCATGGGGAGTGCATTATACTGCGTGGAGGACCATGGGGAGTTCATTATACTGCGTGGAGGACCATAGGGAGTGCATTATGCTGCGTGGAGGACCATAGGGAGTGCATTATACTACGTGGAGGACCATGGGGAGTTCATTATACTGCGTGGAAGACCATGGGGACTGCATTATACTGTGTGGAGGACCATAGGGAGTGCATTATACTGTGTTGAGGACCATGGGGAGTGCATTATACTGTGTGGGGGACCATGGTGAGTGCATTATATTGTGTGGAGGACCATGGCGAGTGCATTATACTGTGTGGAGAACCATGGGAAGTGTCTTATACTGTGTGGAGGACCATGGGGAGAGCATTATACTGAGTGGAGGACCATTGTTAGTGCATTATACTGTGTGGAGGACTATGGCGAGTGCATTATACTGTGTGGAGGAAGATGGTGAATGCATTATACTGTCGAGGACCATGGGGAGTGCATTATACTGCGTGGAGGACCATGGGAAGCATATTATACTGTGTGGAGGACCATAGGGAGTGCATTATACTGCGTGAAAGACCATGGGGAGTTCATTATACTGCATGTAGGACCATGGACAGTGCATTATACTGTGTAGAGGACTATGGGGAGTTCATTATACTGTGTGGAGGACCATAGGGAGTGCATTATACTTGGTGAAAGACCATGGGGAGTGCATTATACTGCGTGGAGGACCATGGGGAGTGCATTATACTGCGTGGAGGACCATGGGGAGTTCATTATACTGCGTGGAGGACCATGGGGACTGCATTATACTGTGTGGAGGACCATAGGGAGTGCATTATACTGTGTTGAGGACCATGGCGAGTGCATTATACTGTGTTGAGGACCATGGCGAGTGCATTATACTGTGTGGGGGACCATGGCGAGTGCATTATATTGTGTGGAGGACCATGGGGAGTGCATTATACTGTGTGGAGAACCATGGGAAGTGTCTTATACTGTGTGGAGGACAATGGGGAGAGCATTATACTGAGTGGAGGACCATTGTTAGTGCATTATACTGTGTGGAGGACTATGGCGAGTGCATTATACTGTGTGGAGGAAGATGGTGAATGCATTATACTGTCGAGGACCATGGGGAGTGCATTATACTGCGTGGAGGACCATGGGAAGCATATTATACTGTGTGGAGGACCATAGGGAGTGCATTATACTGCGTGAAAGACCATGGGGAGTTCATTATACTGCATGTAGGACCATGGACAGTGCATTATACTGTGTAGAGGACTATGGGGAGTTCATTATACTGTGTGGAGGACCATAGGGAGTGCATTATACTTGGTGAAAGACCATGGGGAGTGCATTATACTGCGTGGAGGACCATGGGGAGTGCATTATACTGCGTGGAGGACCATGGGGAGTTCATTATACTGCGTGGAGGACCATGGGGACTGCATTATACTGCGTGGAGGACCATAGGGAGTGCATTGTACTGCGTGGAGGACCATGGGGAGTTCATTATACTGCGTGGAGGACCATAGGGAGTGCATTATGCTGCGTGGAGGACCATAGGGAGTGCATTATACTGCGTGGAGGACCATGGGGAGTTCATTATACTGCGTGGAAGACCATGGGGACTGCATTATACTGTGTGGAGGACCATAGGGAGTGCATTATACTGTGTTGAGGACCATGGGGAGTGCATTATACTGCGTGGAGGACCATGGGGAGTGCATTATACTGTGTGGAGGACCATGGGGAGTTCATTATACTGCGTGGAGGACCATGGGGACTGCATTATACTGCGTGGAGGACCATGGGGAATGCATTATACTGCGTGGAGGACCATGGGGAGTTCATTATACTGCGTGGAGGACCATAGGGAGTGCATTATGCTGCGCGGAGGACCATAGGGAGTGCATTATACTACGTGGAGGACCATGGGGAGTTCATTATACTGCGTGGAAGACCATGGGGACTGCATTATACTGTGTGGAGGACCATAGGGAGTGCATTATACTGTGTTGAGGACCATGGGGAGTGCATTATACTGTGTTGAGGACCATGGCGAGTGCATTATACTGTGTGGGGGATCATGGCGAGTGCATTATATTGTGTGGAGGACCATGGCGAGTGCATTATACTGTGTGGAGAACCATGGGAAGTGTCTTATACTGTGTGGAGGACCATGGGGAGAGCATTATACTGAGTGGAGGACCATTGTTAGTGCATTATACTGTGTGGAGGACTATGGCGAGTGCATTATACTGTGTGGAGGTAGATGGTGAATGCATTGTACTGTGGAGGACCATGGGAAGCATATTATACTGTGTGGAGGACCATAGGGAGTGCATTATACTGCGTGAAAGACCATGGGGAGTTCATTATACTGCATGTAGGACCATGGACAGTGCATTATACTGTGTAGAGGACTATGGGGAGTTCATTATACTGTGTGGAGGACCATAGGGAGTGCATTTTACTTGGTGAAAGACCATGGGGAGTGCATTATACTGCGTGGAGGACCATGGGGAGTGCATTATACTGCGTGGAGGACCATGGGGAGTTCATTATACTGCGTGGAGGACCATGGGGACTGCATTATACTGCGTGGAGGACCATAGGGAGTGCATTGTACTGCGTGGAGGACCATGGGGAGTTCATTATACTGCGTGGAGGACCATAGGGAGTGCATTATGCTGCGTGGAGGACCATAGGGAGTGCATTATACTGCGTGGAGGACCATGGGGAGTTCATTATACTGCGTGGAAGACCATGGGGACTGCATTATACTGTGTGGAGGACCATAGGGAGTGCATTATACTGTGTTGAGGACCATGGGGAGTGCATTATACTGCGTGGAGGACCATGGGGAGTGCATTATACTGTGTGGAGAACCATGGGGAGTTCATTATACTGTGTGGAGGACCATGGGGACTGCATTATACTGCGTGGAGGACCATGGGGAGTGCATTATACTGCGTGGAGGACCATGGGGAGTTCATTATACTGCGTGGAGGACCATATGGAGTGCATTATGCTGCGTGGAGGACCATAGGGAGTGCATTATACTACGTGGAGGACCATGGGAAGTTCATTATACTGCGTGGAAGACCATGGGGACTGCATTATACTGTGTGGAGGACCATAGGGAGTGCATTATACTGTGTTGAGGACCATGGAGAGTGCATTATACTGTGTGGGGGACCATGGCGAGTGCATTATATTGTGTGGAGGACCATGGCGAGTGCATTATACTGTGTGGAGAACCATGGGAAGTGTCTTATACTGTGTGGAGGACCATGGGGAGAGCATTATACTGAGTGGAGGACCATTGTTAGTGCATTATACTGTGTGGAGGACTATGGCGAGTGCATTATACTGTGTGGAGGAAGATGGTGAATGCATTATACTGTCGAGGACCATGGGGAGTGCGTTATACTGCGTGGAGGACCATGGGAAGCATATTATACTGTGTGGAGGACCATAGGGAGTGCATTATACTGCGTGAAAGACCATGGGGAGTTCATTATACTGCATGTAGGACCATGGACAGTGCATTATACTGTGTAGAGAACTATGGGGAGTTCATTATACTGTGTGGAGGACCATAGGGAGTGCATTATACTTGGTGAAAGACCATGGGGAGTGCATTATACTGCGTGGAGGACCATGGGGAGTGCATTATACTGCGTGGAGGACCATGGGGAGTTCATTATACTGCGTGGAGGACCATGGGGACTGCATTATACTGCGTGGAGGACCATAGGGAGTGCATTGTACTGCGTGGAGGACCATGGGGAGTTCATTATACTGCGTGGAGGACCATAGGGAGTGCATTATGCTGCGTGGAGGACCATAGGGAGTGCATTATACTGCGTGGAGGACCATGGGGAGTTCATTATACTGCGTGGAAGACCATGGGGACTGCATTATACTGTGTGGAGGACCATAGGGAGTGCATTATACTGTGTTGAGGACCATGGGGAGTGCATTATACTGCATGTAGGACCATGGACAGTGCATTATACTGTGTAGAGGACTATGGGGAGTTCATTATACTGTGTGGAGGACCATAGGGAGTGCATTATACTTGGTGAAAGACCATGGGGAGTGCATTATACTGCGTGGAGGACCATGGGGAGTTCATTATACTGCGTGGAGGACCATAGGGAGTGCATTATGCTGCGCGGAGGACCATAGGGAGTGCATTATACTACGTGGAGGACCATGGGGAGTTCATTATACTGCGTGGAAGACCATGGGGACTGCATTATACTGTGTGGAGGACCATAGGGAGTGCATTATACTGTGTTGAGGACCATGGGGAGTGCATTATACTGTGTTGAGGACCATGGCGAGTGCATTATACTGTGTGGGGGATCATGGCGAGTGCATTATATTGTGTGGAGGACCATGGCGAGTGCATTATACTGTGTGGAGAACCATGGGAAGTGTCTTATACTGTGTGGAGGACCATGGGGAGAGCATTATACTGAGTGGAGGACCATTGTTAGTGCATTATACTGTGTGGAGGACTATGGCGAGTGCATTATACTGTGTGGAGGTAGATGGTGAATGCATTGTACTGTGGAGGACCATGGGAAGCATATTATACTGTGTGGAGGACCATAGGGAGTGCATTATACTGCGTGAAAGACCATGGGGAGTTCATTATACTGCATGTAGGACCATGGACAGTGCATTATACTGTGTAGAGGACTATGGGGAGTTCATTATACTGTGTGGAGGACCATAGGGAGTGCATTTTACTTGGTGAAAGACCATGGGGAGTGCATTATACTGCGTGGAGGACCATGGGGAGTGCATTATACTGCGTGGAGGACCATGGGGAGTTCATTATACTGCGTGGAGGACCATGGGGACTGCATTATACTGCGTGGAGGACCATAGGGAGTGCATTGTACTGCGTGGAGGACCATGGGGAGTTCATTATACTGCGTGGAGGACCATAGGGAGTGCATTATGCTGCGTGGAGGACCATAGGGAGTGCATTATACTGCGTGGAGGACCATGGGGAGTTCATTATACTGCGTGGAAGACCATGGGGACTGCATTATACTGTGTGGAGGACCATAGGGAGTGCATTATACTGTGTTGAGGACCATGGGGAGTGCATTATACTGCGTGGAGGACCATGGGGAGTGCATTATACTGTGTGGAGAACCATGGGGAGTTCATTATACTGTGTGGAGGACCATGGGGACTGCATTATACTGCGTGGAGGACCATGGGGAGTGCATTATACTGCGTGGAGGACCATGGGGAGTTCATTATACTGCGTGGAGGACCATATGGAGTGCATTATGCTGCGTGGAGGACCATAGGGAGTGCATTATACTACGTGGAGGACCATGGGAAGTTCATTATACTGCGTGGAAGACCATGGGGACTGCATTATACTGTGTGGAGGACCATAGGGAGTGCATTATACTGTGTTGAGGACCATGGAGAGTGCATTATACTGTGTGGGGGACCATGGCGAGTGCATTATATTGTGTGGAGGACCATGGCGAGTGCATTATACTGTGTGGAGAACCATGGGAAGTGTCTTATACTGTGTGGAGGACCATGGGGAGAGCATTATACTGAGTGGAGGACCATTGTTAGTGCATTATACTGTGTGGAGGACTATGGCGAGTGCATTATACTGTGTGGAGGAAGATGGTGAATGCATTATACTGTCGAGGACCATGGGGAGTGCGTTATACTGCGTGGAGGACCATGGGAAGCATATTATACTGTGTGGAGGACCATAGGGAGTGCATTATACTGCGTGAAAGACCATGGGGAGTTCATTATACTGCATGTAGGACCATGGACAGTGCATTATACTGTGTAGAGAACTATGGGGAGTTCATTATACTGTGTGGAGGACCATAGGGAGTGCATTATACTTGGTGAAAGACCATGGGGAGTGCATTATACTGCGTGGAGGACCATGGGGAGTGCATTATACTGCGTGGAGGACCATGGGGAGTTCATTATACTGCGTGGAGGACCATGGGGACTGCATTATACTGCGTGGAGGACCATAGGGAGTGCATTGTACTGCGTGGAGGACCATGGGGAGTTCATTATACTGCGTGGAGGACCATAGGGAGTGCATTATGCTGCGTGGAGGACCATAGGGAGTGCATTATACTGCGTGGAGGACCATGGGGAGTTCATTATACTGCGTGGAAGACCATGGGGACTGCATTATACTGTGTGGAGGACCATAGGGAGTGCATTATACTGTGTTGAGGACCATGGGGAGTGCATTATACTGCGTGGAGGACCATGGGGAGTGCATTATACTGTGTGGAGGACCATGGGGAGTTCATTATACTGCGTGGAGGACCATGGGGACTGCATTATACTGCGTGGAGGACCATGGGGAGTGCATTATACTGCGTGGAGGACCATGGGGAGTTCATTATACTGCGTGGAGGACCATAGGGAGTGCATTATGCTGCGTGGAGGACCATAGGGAGTGCATTATACTACGTGGAGGACCATGGGGAGTTCATTATACTGCGTGGAAGACCATGGGGACTGCATTATACTGTGTGGAGGACCATAGGGAGTGCATTATAGTGTGTTGAGGACCATGGGGAGTGCATTATACTGTGTTGAGGACCATGGCGAGTGCATTATACTGTGTGGGGGACCATGGCGAGTGCATTATATTGTGTGGAGGACCATGGCGAGTACATTATACTGTGTGGAGAACCATGGGAAGTGTCTTATACTGTGTGGAGGACCATGGGGAGAGCATTATACTGAGTGGAGGACCATTGTTAGTGCATTATACTGTGTGGAGGACTATGGCGAGTGCATTATACTGTGTGGAGGAAGATGGTGAATGCATTACACTGTCGAGGACCATGGGGAGTGCATTATACTGCGTGGAGGACCATGGGAAGCATATTATACTGTGTGGAGGACCATAGGGAGTGCATTATACTGCGTGGAGGACCATAAGGAGTGCATTATTCCGAGTGGAGGACCATATGGAGTGCATTATACTGCGTGGAGGACCATAGGGAGTGCATTATACTGCGTGCAGGACCATGGAGAGCGTATTATACTGTGTGAAGTACCCTAGGGAGTGCATTATACTGCTTGGAAGACCATAGGGAGTGCATTATACTGCGTGGAGGTCCATGGGGACTGCATTATACTGTGTGGAGGACCATAGGGAGTGTATTATACTGCGTGGAGGACCATGGGGAGTGTATTATACTGTGTGCAGGACCATAGCGAGTGCATTATACTGTGTGGAGGACCATGACGAGTGCATTATACTGTGTGGAGGACCATGGCGAGTGCATTATACTGTGTGCAGGACCATGGCGAGTGCATTATACTGTGTGGAGGACCATGACGAATGCATTATACTGTGTGCATTACCATGGCGAGTGCATTATACTGTGTGAAGGACCATGACGAGTGCATTATACTGTGTGGAGGACCATGGCGAGTGAATTATACTCTGTGAAGGACCATGGTGAATGCATTATACTGTGGAGGACCATGATGAATGTGTTATACTGTGGAGGATCATGGGGAGTGCATTATACTCTGTTGAGTGTGGAGAGGTGTGGGGCCATATACTGTATGCTAGGCCCACTATACTGCATGGAGGGCTGTGTGGGGATCACAGGTGTGGGGATCATAAAGTGTTGGGGTCACCATACTTTGCCCTGGAAGTTGAGGTGGGGTACAGTAGGGTCATCATACTGCACATGTGGAGGAATTCACCATGGGGATATCATACTGTGTTTTGGGGACACTTTTGTTGGCATCATATTTATGGGGCAATGAAAAAGGAATCTAGCACTTCAGCAGGAGGAAAATTACTATGTAAAGGTTGGAAAGTTGTGAGATCTGCTCTTCTATGACCCCAAGAATTTTTTATATTTTTGTTTTGGGAAGGGGGCGGGGGGACAATTAGAACTTCTGCTATGGGGACCCATGAATCTTATGTATGCCCCTTGGTGCGGGCACTCTGCAGCAACTCAGCACTGTTGACTTTGGAGGTCCTCTTCATTCCCTGGTGATCAGTGGCTGCATGCATCCCCTAGAACTGGATATGCTAAGATTGTTTGCTGTGGAGCCCTTTAGTTTCGATCAGATAAATGTGGAGGACAGCTCAACATATCTGTCATCATAGACAATCTGTGCCGAATCCGCACCCCTCACTGCTGAGCAGCTACCCTGTCTAGGTGGCAGCACACAGTGCTTTGTGTGTGTCCCATTGTGTTACTAGCGATATAGCAGTATACTAGGGATGCACCAACTCCACATTTTTATTAATATTACTCCAGATATGGACGAAACCCTCCAAGATGCAGGCTTTAATATACTACAGAATTTTGGTGCATCCATAATATATGCTCAAGCACTTTAATAGAAACCTGTTCCACCATGTCCATCCTTCACTGCGCTACTAGTATTTATTTGGAAACACAGGGATATTCCAGGAAAACGTGTTTTATGCTTAATAAAAATAAACTGATCACATTTTCAAAGAATTTCCATTGGTATTTATCTCCTTTTTGTAATTTACCTGTCAGGTTAATTCACACTTTTCATGTTTTTTCTACAACCAGTTAATGGGGTGGTCTCAGTTTCTTAAAGGGAGTCTGTCACCCCAATACTCAAATCATTTATGGATTTGTATAGGAATCTTGGCCCCTATAAAAAAAATTATACTTTAGGTACAGATGATATTTTTATGCAAAAACAGCATTTACACCCCACGCTTAATTACCATCCTCTGCCCCTCCCCTTACAATGATTGACAGCACTGCCTATATTGAATCCTCAGCCCTGCACACACTGACACTGCAGGAGCTGAAAACTCAGTGTCCGAGCTTGCGGGCATCCTCTGATCCCCTTGTCCAGTTTACAGTTGTCTCTTTCAGTGGGCAGAAAAAAAGCTTTTACTTAAAAATTGTAAGGCTCGATTTGAGTTTGCCAAAAGACATGTGGGAGACTCCCAAAATATATGGAGGAATGTGCTGTGGTCAGATGAGACCAAAATTGAACTTTTTGGCCACCAAGGTAAATGCTATGTCTGGCACCAAACCAACAGCTTATCACCCCAAGAACACCATCCCCACAGTGAAACATGGTGGTTGCAGTATCATGCTGTGGGTATGTTTTTCTGCAGCAGCCACCTCCATTATCTGAATGCAAGGAAGATTGTGAACTTGTGCTACTTGTGCAGTAACACTTTGTCATTTCTGCTCCATTCTGTCTTCAAGCACAGGGTTAACAATGCTCTGACTCCATATCCGGCTTCATGGCTTGATCATAGATGCTAGATCCTGATTCCCAAGAAAATCACACCAACCCAAGATTGTGAAAGAAATGCACAAAACACTATTAGTGAATGTTAAATAGACCAAATTTTATTACAAATCATATTATTTCATTCAGTGTCTGAAATTTATAATCAGCCAATTGCTATGAAAAAGACACTGAAAATGGCAAACCTCCGACTCACGAAGAATCATCCGTCAGCACTCAGGAGAGGAAAACCCCCTGTGGAGGAAACCTCTAGGGAACCATGGCTGGAGGACTTGCCCATCCCTCGGGCTTAGAAGGATAGTGCCAACAAGTAACAGCAAATTGTACTAGAATTTGTACATTGTATCATATTTACAGTGAGACATAATATACATCCACTATAGATATGATAGCAGTGACATCACATAGTCACACAAGTTACACATTACATCATCAGAAAACAGACAGTAATGGAGAAGGTCAAAGTAGGTGCCCTGTGCGAGCACCATATGGAGAAGTCTAATGCGACATCTCCAGGCCGTACACATAAAGGTGAAGGCAACTAGTACCGGACGTGAGGGAGATCTGGCTGCAACATCTGTCACCCCATTGATCGCTAGGGTTAGTTTGATCTGGCTGGCTAGGCGATATGGCTGATCTGGCTGGCTAGGCGGTATGGCTGATCTGGCGGGCTAGGCCGTATCCCCTTCCTCCCTTACAGGTTGTGGAGTGATGAAGCTCCAGGTCTCCAGACACATCAAGTACGGCGCTTCATACGGCTGAATGACCTGTGGTTCCGGAATCATCTTTTATATCATAGATGTATGTGTTTATGACATCAGCACAGTTGCCGTAGTTACCACAGGTGTTCATTACTGGTGTTTCACTGGCTAGAAAGTCTCTCTCAGTGTTCCAAAGAATTAACCCTTGAATGACTGGCACTGTACATTTGTCCAGAATCCTGTAACATAATCTTGTCACTGTGCAGGACCGTTATCAATATTATACTTTAAAATTGCCCTAAACAAAGTCTAATTAGTGAGCGCATCTACAGATTTGATGGGTAACAAGCACAATAATCCCCTTAAGCCCAACTAAATGCATAAATGTCCAATATGAGTACAGAGCAGTCCATACAGAATGGATGATATAGAGGGCTATACAGTTAGATAAAGAAGTAGAAAGCCAAACCAAGTAAATGTCTCCTGAGATCTCGGCTACTGAGGTCTCAATTGCGCATCTGCTGCCTCAGGCGGCCATTTGTGTAACACAAGCGATCGGAAGATCACAGCTTCTAGTCTGCTAAGGAGACTATTCAAGCATGTAAAAAGGAAAAAAAAATATTTAAAAGTTCAAATCAGCCCCCTTTTGCCCCATTCAAAATAAAACAATCAAAAACACACGTTTGCTATCGCCGCATTTAGAATCGCCCGATCTATCAATATATAAAAAGAATGACTTCCATCAGTAAACTGTATAACGAGAAAAAAAACAAAACTCCAAAATTAAGTTGTTTTGGTCGCCGCAACATTGCATTAAAATGTAATAACAGGCGATCATAAAATCATATCTACACCAAAACGGTATCAATAAAAATGTCAGCTCAGTGCGCAAAAAATAACCCCTGACCCGGCTCTAGATCACGAAAAATGGAGACGCTACGGGTCTCGGAAAAATGATTATTTTTTTTTACAACCTTAAATAAAATAGAAGCTCCACATGTTTGGTAACTACGAACTCGTAATGACCTGGAGAATCATAATGGCCGGTCAGTGTTAGCATTTACTGAACATGGTAAAGAAAAACCTTTTGTGGAATTGCACTTTTTTTGCCATTTCACTGCACCTGGATATTTTTCCCATTTTCCAGTACACAATATGGTAAAATCAATGGTGGTGTTCAAAAGAATAACTCATCCCACAATAAAACAAGCCCTCACATGGCCATATTGACGGAAAAATAGAAAAGTTATGGCTCTGGGAAGAAGGGGAGCAAAAAATGAAAGCGTAAAAACGGAAAAACCTGAGGTGATAAAGGGGTTAACTGGAATTTTCTGCCATGGACTCATTGGCAAATCTGAAATAGATATTTCTCGCTCCCTTATCAGTGTGGAAACATATATCTTTGGCCTCATTCAGACGTCTGTTTTTCATGTTTGTGTCCTCTCCATATTTGTTACGGATAGATCACATACACAATATAATCTGTGGAGTCGTCCACATGTCATTTTTTTTTGAAAACCGCGTAGTGTCCGTTTTTTATCCTAGTGGTTGATGAAAATTCTCCAGTCAGATCTATGGGTCCATGACATCGCTGACAGCTGGCATTGCCATCCATGTGCTGTCTGTGATAACACTGTCACCAGAGGAGAAGCTTCTCAATTTATGGATTTATTTTGCATACAAGAAAAGCTGATGAAACGCTGAAGATAAAACTGACCACTTTCAGACATTTTTTGCATATACGATAAGTCACTGACATCTGATTAAGGCCTAAGGCCCCGTTCACATGTCAGGTTTTAATCAGTGTTTTTTCTCATTTTCATCTGATTTTGGTCAGTGTGGCAGTTTTTCTCCTCAGTGGGGCATATTTTTTTATATGTAAAGTAAAAAGCTAATGGTTTCCTAGCCTCGCTTGCCCGGCCTATAGACACTGGAAAACAAGCAGTACAGGCAACATGGTTGGTTCTGGCCATTTTTCTGACAGACTCATTGACCTCAATAGATGATCTTTATCTACAAATTGGATGGAAATCGACTGGTCTCAGTTCTGATTTGCAGATCAATCGTCCACAAAAAATAGAGATGTAAACCTGTCCCCGGTCTATAACGGAGCATATTCTACCTGTTAGAGAAATAACCAGACGTGAAAAGAGCCGTGTGCTATTCTTACAGGGAAGGGGCCACCATTTTATGTTTTGTATTAATAATTATGTTATCAATTATTTTTAATACAAAATGAAATGTCCCACTTTATTAGTTTTTTATTTATTTATTTTTACATTGGCCACTGGGGGCTGCCATTTTTATTTGGGGGGTGTAAGAAGCGCTCTTACACACCTCATTTACGGCAGCCCTGGCCATAAGAGCCAGTAGTCTGTCACCGACCCTATCTCTAACATTAGAGGCCGCTCCTCCTGCCTCTAGCTGTGACCTGGGCACGCCCCCTTGGCTGTTCAGGTCGCAGCCGTGGGAGGAGATTGCAGCCATCTTTGTGGAGCCTACAGTGTAAGCTGTACATTCCCCCTGTCATCGCACGCAGTGCTCAGTCAGAGCGTGCCATGACAGGAGCTGCCGGAGACGAAATGCCTGGGAGTGGAGGCCTCGAGTGAGTATCTGCGGCGGCGCCGTGCGGTGATCTCAGCTTCTCTGCTGTTATCAGTGCCGACATCTTCAGGCAACACAGACACAGCGCTGCGTGGGAACGTGGAAAGTGAGTAGAAGCGTTTATTGCTTTTTTTTTTTTTTCCTTTGCATTGAATATATGGGGGCATAAACCCACCAGGATGGAGGAGGAGGCATATACCCAACAGGATGGAGGGGGCATATACCCACCAGGATGGAGGGGGCATATACCCACCAGGATGGAGGGGGCATATACCCACCAGGATGGATGGAGGGGGGGGCATATAAACCTACCCAGCATGGATGAATGGATGGAGGGACATATACACCTACCCAGGATGGATGAATGGAAGGGCATATATACCTACCCAGAATGGATGGATGGAAGGGCATATACACCTAACCAGGATGGGGACCATATACCAGATACGAAGATGTGGCCATATACAAGTATGGGGAGGGATATACTGTGGGGCATATATGGGGCCATTACGCTGTAGAGCACTATATGGGGACATTACACTGTGGCTCACCATAAATATGGGAACAGAACCGAACTTACTACATAAATTTGGGAACAGAACCGAGCTTACTACATAATTATTGGAACAGAACCGAGCTCACTACATAAATATGGGAACAGAACCGAGCTTAGTACATAAATATGGGAACAGAACCGAGCTTAGTACATAAATATGGGAACAGAACCGAGCTTACTACATAAATATGGAAACAGAACCGAGCTTACTACATAAATATGGGAACAGAACCGAGCTTACTACATAAATATGGGAACAGAACCGAGCTTACTACATAAATATGGGAACAGAACCGAGCTTACTACATAAATATGGGAACAGAACCGAGCTTACTACATAAATATGGGAACAGAACCGAGCTTAATACACAAATATGGGAACAGAACCGAACTTACTACATAAATATGGGAACAGAACCGATCTTACTACATAAATATGGGAACAGAACCGAACTTACTACACAAATATGGGAACAGAACCGAACTTACTGCATAATTATGGGAACAGAACCGAGCTTAATACACAAATATGGGAACAGAACCGAACTTACTGCATAATTATGGGAACAAAACCGAGCTTACTACATAAATATGGGAACAGAACCGAGCTTAGTACATAAATATGGGAACAGAACCGAGCTTAGTACATAAATATGGGAACAGAACCGAGCTTACTACATAAATATGGAAACAGAACCGAGCTTACTACATAAATATGGGAACAGAACCGAGCTTACTACATAAATATGGGAACAGAACCGAGCTTACTACATAAATATGGGAACAGAACCGAGCTTACTACATAAATATGGGAACAGAACCGAGCTTACTACATAAATATGGGAACAGAACCGAGCTTAATACACAAATATGGGAACAGAACCGAACTTACTACATAAATATGGGAACAGAACCGATCTTACTACATAAATATGGGAACAGAACCGAACTTACTACACAAATATGGGAACAGAACCGAACTTACTGCATAATTATGGGAACAGAACCGAGCTTAATACACAAATATGGGAACAGAACCGAACTTACTGCATAATTATGGGAACAGAACCGAGCTTACTACATGAATATGGGAACAGAACCAAGCTTACTACATAAATATGGGAACTGAACCGAGCTTACTACATAAATATGGGAACAGAACCGAGCTTACTACATAAATATGGGAACAGAACCGAGCTTACTACATAAATATGGGAACAGAACCGAGCTTACTACATGAATATGGGAACAGAACCGAGCTTACTACATAAATATGGGAACAGAACCGAGCTGTTTCATCCAGAAAAGTGGGACGATTTCTTTCTCACTTGGTTTGTGATGTTACATGATTGCAATGTATCCGTAAAAATCAGATTTTTTTTTTTTTTTGCAACCATAGACTTGAATGGGCGAGTCTCAACCGATATACTAAACTAGTGCACGCTGCCATTTTTTTCACATGCAGATTCTGTTAGTGAAAAAAAATCGTTCATTTGCCCTGCCCCATTGAATAACATTGGTCGGAGTGTGATCTGCTTTTTAACGGACAGTACTCGGACAGAACATGCGTTGGTGTGCAGGACCCCTTAGAATCAGTGTCACATCTAATAAATGTCTCACACAACCAACCTCAGAGCCAACATTGCACAGTCAAGAGAAAAATATATCCACCACCATTGTAAAACATAAGAAAACAGTCCACTGAAACATCCTATCTATATATATAATCGTCTTATCCCGTCTGTCTGTCTGTCTGTCTTTCTGTCTGTCCAGGAAATCCAGCGTCGCTGATTGGTCCGGCTGCGGCCAATCAGCGACGCGGGATTTCAGAAAAAGATGGCGGCCGTTAGCGGCTCATCTGACGGACGGAGGTCAGCGGCGATGCAGCAGGGAGATGAGGCGGCGCGAGGCGCTCATCTCCCCGCTGCTGGCAGCACAAGTACCCCGACAGGCGGCGCCGCTCACCTCCATGCTGCTAACGTCGGGAGATCAGCGGCTTGGCCCGCTGATCTCCGGAGGGCAAGTGTGAACAGAGGACCGGGGAGCGGCGCCGCCGGTCGGGATGCTTCTGCTGCGAGTAGCCGCTCATCTCCCGGCTTCTCACAGCAGAAGGAGCCGCACAAGCAGCGCCGCTCCCCGGTCCTCACTAATACGATGCTGATTGGTTGCAGTCGACGCCCGCGACCAATCAGCGATATGGGCGGAAAATTAAAACGCCGCTCTGCTGATTGGTCGCAGTCGCTGGCCGCGACTAATCAGCATTATTGGCGCCAAATTTAAACCAAGCTCTGCTGATTGGTCGCGACCGCCATCTGCGAACAATCAGCTATATTGGCGCCAAATTTAAACACCGCTCTGCTGATTGGTTGCGACTGCCAGCTGCGACCAATCAGCGACATTGGCGCCAAATTTAAACCCCGCTCTGCTGATTGGTCGCTAATGCCGGCCGCGACCAATCAGCGATATTAGCGCCAAATTTAAATACCGTCTTGCTGATTGGTCGCGGTCCCGACTAATCAGCGATTTTATCGCCAAATTTAAACAAGCTCTCCGGTCCTCACTAACACAGTTCGCTGGTTGGTTGCGGCCACCACACGCGACTAATCACCAATATTGCTGCCAAATTTAAACACCGTTTTGCTGCTTGGTCGCGGTTGCCGGCCGCGACCAATCAGCGATTTTGGCGGCAAATTTAAACAACGTTCTACTGATTGTGCCCGGTCGGCCGCATACATATTCTAGAATACCCGATGCGTTAGAATCGGGCCACCATCTAGTGGTTTATATAAAGCGCAGATCCTGGTTTGTAAGGAACTTGGATATATTTAAAAACATGGCAGGAATCTAGAATAAAGGATTCTCCACATTACAATCTTAGCATCAGCCAAGTGAAGACATTTAGAAAAATACACAAAAAAGTCTTCAAAGGTAGCGCTCCGCAGACTGACTCCATCACACCAATAATACTTACATACAAACTATCAATCTATCATATTTGCCAGGTATACTGTACAGTATGTTTTGCTTCACTATACTTTTAAAAATAACCGTCTACCTGGCATGAATATGGTGAAACACAAGCAGGGCGTACTGTGCCCACCACAGTCCATGGCTCACCATCATGGCTCACCGCGCCTCTGATTACATCATTTGTCATTTTTCAAATGATCACGATCGGCCAAAGCCAGACCATAATGTCTGACCTTCTCATCTATTTTAGGAAGAGACGGGTGGAACTGATGTGCAAAACGCTGGACCCCTCTGCTTCTATTTGTGTCAGTAAGAGCTCATTCACACGTCAGTTTTTCACCTACGAGTGCTATCATTCTTCTTCACGGATATTACTCGTACCTGTGATAGTCTATGGCGCTGTTCACATGTCAGTGATTTCTTGTGGACCGAGCAGTCTGTACAAAATCACAGAGACATGTCCGATATTGATCCAAGTGTCGGATTAAAATGGGCAAAATAAATCTGTGGGTCAGCGAAGAAATAAGAAAATGGGATGGCACTCGGATCCCATCACTGACTGATAGGAGAAGGTGGAGAAAACTGATGGAAATCACTGATGAAACGTGTAGGTTTTTCTAGTGTGTGAATAGAAACGTAGGCCTTGGTGTCATTCAGCACAGCTACAAACACATTTATACAATGCAAGGTTGGAGTCCACCGCCTCTAGCACACAAACTCACAACAGTCCCCATACAATATCACCCTGGGGTGACACGAGCGTATGTCCTCTCCTGGGAGAGAATCGGGGCGATTATGCCAATGACAACTCTGCTGCGAGCGGGAGCCGAGTGTCAGTGCTCTGTGCTCCTATCGCTCGCATCAGAGGATCACAGCACAGCTGCGGAGGAGAACAAGAAAGTCATTCCTTCATCTCCTCCATTGCCTGTCTCGGCGTATATCGGACTGCACTGCGATGGCATCCGAGTGCAGTCCGATGTTTCACACGCACCCATAGACTTGTATGTGTGCGTGATCCCATTCTCGGATGCACTCGCAGCATGGTGTGATTGTTTTCTCCTACTGAATCGGCGGCATGAGAAAATAATGGCTGATCTGCACTGCCCCATAGAATAACACTGGGCTGAGTGCTGTCTGATAACACATCACATAGCGCTCGGCCGTGTTATATGCTCGTGGGAGCGAGCCCTTTTACAAAGTGCGCTGCAAAAATATTTCTGTTTTACTTGGTCACTTATCAAGGCACAAAGAATTTTTTTAAAATTGAGAATGAATAGAGTGGAGGTGCGCGTGCTTGACCTCGGCTCCATTTGGATGGGACTCTTAATTAAATAAATTAATCAGATAGGTAAATGCCCAAAAAAGTTTTCATACAAATTTCACTTTTTTTTTCACCACTTTAATAAAAAATAAACTATACATGTTTGGTATCTGCATACTCGTACTGACCTGGGGAATCATATCGCCAGGTTAGTTTTACCATATAAAAAAAATGGTAAATAAAAAACCCAAAAAATTGTGGAACTGCATTTTTTTTGCAATTTCACTGCACTTAGAATTTTTTTCCCGTTTTCCAGTACACTATGTCGTAAAATCAATGGTGCCATTCAAAAGTACAACTCGTCCCACAAAAAACAAGCCTTCATACGGCTATGGGGACGGAAAAATAAAAAAATAGGGCACTTGGAAGAAGGGGAGAAAAAAACGAAAACGGAAAAGGTCCATGGCGTGAAGGGGTTGAATTTCATCCTAAATGTCTATCTCTTTAATGTAATAATTGAATCACTTTTCTAACATACTTTCAATAAAAATGTCCTACTGCTCCTTCTCTACTGTAACTCCTACTTTTTTAAAAATTTTTTACTTCCATTCCAAAGTCCAAATCCCAAGTGCATGCTGGGATACTCAAACGGGATGTTATCAGGGGGCTTGGCTGCGGTCACTAGGGAATTTTTAATTCATGTATATTAGAAAAATGATTCTAATTATTAAATTAAAGGGGTTGTCCGGTCTTAGGCCACGGCCCCACTATCAGTATTTGGTCAGTATTCGGTCAGTATTTTTTCTCAGGAGTGGGAGCCAAATCCAGGAGTGGGTGATAAATGCAGAATTGTTGCACTTGTTTCTATTATACCTTTTCTCTAAAAGATTAGCTGAATTTTTTCATTTTTCCAACATTTTTTACAAATTCTTTTTTGTTAGGGACCATTTCTCATTTTGAAGGTACTTTTAGGGGCTTTTATGTCAGAAAACGCCCAAAAGTGACCCCATTATAAAAACTGCACCCGTCAAGGTATTTAAAATCCCATTTACAAAGTTTAACTCTTTAGGTGACTCGCAGGAATTAACACAAATTGGAAGCCAAAAATTAAAAATTTGTATTTTCCCCACAAATGTTTTAGCCTCAAATTTTACATTTTCATAAGGTTAACAGGAAAAAATAGAGTCCACAATTTGTTGTGCAATTTCTCCTAAGCATGACAATATCCCATATGTGGTCAGAAACTACTATTTGGTCACACGACATGGCTAGGAAGGAAAGAAGCGCTATTTTAATTTTGGAACTCAATTTTGTCTGGAATAGATTGTAGATACCATATCACCTTTAAAGTGCCCCTGATATGCCAAAACAGCAGGAACCCCCTGACAAGTGTCCCCATTTTGCAATATAAACCAATCAAGGAATTCACCTAGGAATGTGGACAGCATATTGAACCCATAAGTGTTTCATAGAATTTTATAACATTAAAATGTGAAAATGAAAAATGACATTTTTTCTACAAAAATGTTGCTTTAGCCTCAAATTTTTCATTTTCACAAAGGTAACAGGAGAAAGTAGACTGTACAATTTGTTTTGCAATTTCTCCTGGGTACACAAATACCCCATATGTGGTGGAAAACTACTGTTTGCACGCATGGCAGGACTTGGAAGGGAAGGAGCACCATTTGACTTTTGTAGCACAAAATTGGCTGCAAAAGATAATGGATGCCATTTTGCAAAGCCCCTGATGTGCCTAATCAGTGGAAACCCCCCCACAAGTGAACCCATTTTGGAAACTACACCCTTCGAGAAACTTATCTAGAGGTGTGTTAAGCACCTTGAACCCGTAGGTGCTTCATTGAATATTATAACGTTGAGCTGTGAAAAATAAAAAACACATTTTTCCCGCAAAATTGTTGCTTTAGCCTAAAACTTTTCCTTTTCACATGGGTAACAGGAAAAAATGGACCCCAAAATCTATTTTGCAATTTCTTTTGAGTACGTTCATACCCCATATGTGGTGGAAAATTACTGTTTGGGCATACGATAGGGCTCAGAAGGGAAGGAGCACCAATTGTATTCTGGAGCACAATTTTGGCTGGAATAGATTGCAGATGCCATGTCACATTTGAAGACCCCAAACTTGCCAAAACAGAACCCCCCCCCCCCCACAAAGTTACGTCATTTTGAAAACTACACTTCTTGTAGAATTCATCTAGGGGTGTAGTGAGAATTTTAACCCTCAGGTGATTCACAGAATTGTATAACATTTGGCTGAGTCATTGGAAAATTACCGTATATACTCAAGTATAAGCCGACCCGAGTATAAGCCAAGGTACCTAATTTTACCACAAAAAAACTGGGAAAACTTATTGACTCGAGTATAAGCCTAGGGTGGGAAATGCAGCTGCTACTGGTAAATTTCCCCATCCTGGTGCTCATTGCTCCCTCATCCCCAATCCTGGTATGCATGGCCCCCTCATCTCCAATCCTGGTACACATGGCCCCATCATCCCCAATCCTGGTATGCATGGCCCCATCATCCCCAATTCTGGTATGCATGGCCCCCTCATCCCCAATCCTGGTATGCATGGCCCCCTCATTCCCAATCCTGGTATGCATGGCCCCTTCATCCCCAATCCTGGTATGCATGGACCCCTCATCCCCAATCCTGGAATGCATGGACCCCTCATCCCCAATCCTGCTATGCATGGTCCCCTCATCCCCAATCCTGGTATGCATGGTCCCTCATCCCCAATCCTGGTATGAACATCCCCCAATCCTGGTATGCATGGCCTCCTCATCCCCCAATCCTGGTTTGTATGGCCTCCTCATCCCCCAATCCTGGTATGTATAGGACCCCTCATCCCCAATCTTGGTATGCATGGACCCCTCATCCCCAATCCTGGTATGCATGGTCCCCTCATCCCCAATCCTGGTATGCATGGTCCCTCATCCCCAATCCTGGTATGCACATCCCCCAATCCTGGTATGCATGGCCTCCTCATCCCCCAATCCTGGTTTGTATGGCCTCCTCATCCCCCAATCCTGGTATGTATAGGACCCCTCATCCCCAATCCTGCTATGCATGGTCCTCTCATCCCCAATCCTGGTATGCATGGACCCCTCATCCCCAATCCTGGTATGCATGGTCCCCTCATCCCCAATCCTGGTATGCATGGTCCCTCATCCCCAATCCTGGTATGCACATCCCCCAATCCTGGTATGCATGGCCTCATCCCCCAATTCTGGTTTGTATGGCCTCCTCATCCCCCAATCCTGGTATGCATGGACCCCTCATCCCCAATCCTGGTATGCATGGACCCCTCATCCCCAATCCTGGTATGCATGGTCCCTCATCCCCAATCCTGGTGTGCACATCCCCCAATCCTGGTATGCATGGCCTCCCCCAATCCTGGTTTGTATGGCCTCCTCATCCCCCAATTCTGGTATGTATAGGACCCCTCATCCCCAATCCTGGTATGCATGGTCCTCTCATCCCCAATCCTGGTATGCATGGACCCCTCATCCCCAATCCTGGTATGCATGGTCCCCTCATCCCCAATCCTGGTATGCATGGTCCCTCATCCCCAATCCTGGTATGCACATCCCCCAATCCTGGTATGCATGGCCTCATCCCCCAATCCTGGTTTGTATGGCCTCCTCATCCCCCAATCCTGGTATGCATGGACTCCTCATCCCCAATCCTGGTATGCATGGACCCCTCATCCCCAATCCTGGTATGCATGGTCCCCTCATCCCCAATCCTGGTATGCATGGTCCCTCATCCCCAATCCTGGTATGCACATCCCCCAATTCTGGTATGCATGGCCTCCTCATCCCCCAATCCTGGTTTGTATGGCCTCCTTATCCCCCAATCCTGGTATGCATAGTCCCCTCATCCCCAATCCTGCTATGCATATCCCCCAATCCTGGTATGCATGGCATCCTCATCCCCCAATCCTGGTATGCATGACCCCTTCATCCCCCAATCCTGGTATGCATGGCCTCCTCATCCCCCAATCCTGGTATGTATAGGACCCATCATCCCCCAATCCTGGTATGCATGGCCTCCTCATCCCCCAATCCTGGTATGTATGGCCTCCTCATCCCCCAATCCTGGTTTGTATGGCCTCCTCATCCCCCAATCCTGGTATGCATAGGACCCCTCATCCCCCAATCCTGGTATGCATGGCCCCCCTCATCCCCCAATCCTGGTATGTATGGCACCCCTCATCCTCCAATTCTGGTATGTATAGGACCCCTCATTCCCAAATTCTGGTATGCATGGCCCCCTCATCCCTCAATCCTGATATGCATGGCCTCCTCATCCCCCAATCCTGGTATGTATGGCCTCCTCATCCCTCAATCCTGGTATGTATGGCACCCCTCATACCCAAATCCTGGTATGTATGGCACCTCATATCCCCCAATCCTGGTATGTATAGGACCCCTCATCCCCCAATCCTAGTATGTATGGCCTCTTCATCCCCCAATCCTAGTATGTATGGCCCCCTAATCCCCCAATCCTGGTAAGTATGGCCCCTCATCCCCCAATCCTTGTATGTATGGCCCCATAACCACACACAAAAAAAATAAACACTTATACTCACCTTCCTTCCTCATCTCTGCTCCAGTGCTGCTTCCTGTTCTCCTGCTGCAGCTCATGTCAGCATCTGAGAGCACATGGCATCACAGCCATGCGCTCTCAGACGCTGATGTGAGCTGCTGCCGGCTTACTCACTCCTCTCCACGCCGGGACTATAGGCGTGGAGAAGAATTAATATGCATTCTCTTCAGTAGCGGGCACTGTCAGCAGGAGCCGTGGCTCAGCGCTCCTCCGTGCCCGTTACTAAAGAGAATGAATATTCCCTCTTCTATTCATTTCCCTTCAGCAGCAGCCACACGTGGTAGCTGCAGCAGACGGCTACTGCATGTGCCCCACTCTGCCACCGCAACCCCCCCCCACTATCTACCAACGGATATACTCGGGCATAAAAAATGTACTGAAAAACTCAGCTTATACTCGAGTATACACGGTACAATTTTTTGCACTAAAATGTTGCTTTGGTCCCAAGTTTTCAATTTTCATCAGGGATAATAGGAGAAAAAGCACCATACAATTTGTTACTCAATTTCTCCTGAGTACCCCAATAAACCATATGTGATCAAAAACTACTTTTGTGGCACAGTGAAAAGCTCAGAAGGGAAGAAGTACCATATTATAGTGCACATTTTACTGGACTGGTTTGAGGGTGCCGTGTCACATTAGCAGAGCCCCTGAGGTGCCAGAACAGCAGAACCCCTCCATAAGTGACTTCATTGTACAAACTACATCTCTCAATTAATTCATCTAGGGGTGCAGAGATCATATTGACAAGACAGATGTATCACTGAATTTTGTACCATTGGGTGGTGAACAAAAAATATGACATTTTTACCACAAAAATGTTGTTTTAGCTCCAGATTTTACATTTTCACATGGGAAAATGGGTAAAAATGGCACCAAAATTTGTCAATCAATTTCTGCTGAACGTGGAAATACCCCATATGCGGCTGTACAGTACTGCTCAGCCACACGGTGAGACTCAGTATTGAAGGAGCGCTATTTGACTCTTGGAGAACAAATTATCATAGAATAGTTTGCAGAATCCATATACAGAGACCCTAAGTGCCAAAAGAGCAGAATCCCTCCTCAAGTGACCCCATTTTGGAAATTGCACCCCTTTGGGAATTTATCTACAGGTGTAGTGACGATTTTGGCTCTATGGAAGTTTTTCAGAAAGCAGCAATGATTGTCGCTGAGCGAAAATTGCAAATTTTCCATTGTAGTAACAGGTATGTTGCAGTGCCCATACATTGTATTGCACATACATTGTGCACAGCTCGTGCTTCTGGAGACATGGACCCCATAAATTATGCAGGCTATCATTGCTACAGAAATGCCAAACATGTGGATGCTAAATGTGGTTTAGGTACACTGGGGCTCAGAAGGGAGAGGTTTGGTTTAGGTTTGGGAGCGCCGAATTCGATGGATTTCTTTTGGAGGGCAAGGAGCCATAGCACTTTTCCAGAGCCTGTGCGCTACTAGTAACATGCAAGCCCCTATATTTTCATTGACAGATGATGAACCTGAATGGGGGCTTTTTTGTGGATGGAGTTGAAGCTTTTTTTGGGAACCTTTTTTCATACTATGTTGGACCACATTTATCCTGTGCTCTACGTTGAGCACTAACATCAGAGTTTCCATCTAAATCTCCAAATGACATGATGCAAATGCAAACTATAATGAGGCAGCAGAGTTACTCTGGGCTTAGTCTTGCCTCTGTTTAGCAGTGTCCTTTTCAGAGGTGCTCAAATCTGTGGCCGACTTCACTTTAATTCTTAAAAATATGGACACCACCGGATCATAGGCTAGACGGCATCCACAATGTCTCCATCTGCCTCATTACAGGGAATCTTCTGCCAGAGGTTCCGTCTGAGTCATGTACTTCAGAGATTTACATGGAAACCCCGGTGTAAGCGCTCAGCATAGAGCGCAGGATAAGGGCTCTTTCACACGTCACTCACACTCACACTCGTCTTTCACACTCTTTCACAGTATGCCTGGTAAGAGTGGTAACACTTTCCACACGTACCGGAGACACTGACACACTGTGCACACATCAGTGTGTTTTCATGGACCGTGTGTTCGTGTGATCTACATGGAGACAAGTCTGTTACTTTGCGGATACACGGTTTGCAAAAAGTACCACACGGATGACATCCGTGTGTCATCCGTGTGACACGTACTGGCGCCTGGGAATCAGCACTACAGTTAGCGCTGTTCCCAAGCGCCGGTGCTGAACACTGCCCTCATCATAGTTCCCTGCCAGTGCTGCGATCAGCACCAGCAAGGGCAGTGATGAGGGTAGTGGTAGTCTTCTCCATGTGTCCACCTGTGTAAAACTAAGAATAAAATAATAAAATCCATGTACTCACCTCTTCTTTGTGTCCCCCACTGTAATCCATGTGACCGCTGCTGCAGAGGAGCCGGGGAGAATGAGTGGCTCCGAAGCTGCACTCAGTGAGTGACAGGACACCGCTCCTGAATTGCAGCTCCGGAGTGGCTCATTCTCCCCGGCTCCTCTGCAGCAGCAGTCGCTTGGATACAGCGGGGGCCACCTAGGAGAGGTGAGTACATGGATTTTATTATTTTATTCTTATTTTTACACAGGTGGACACCAGGAGCAGACTAACACTAACCTCATCATAGTCCCTGCAGGTGCTGATTGCAGCGCCGGCAGGTATCCATGATGAGGGCAGTGTTCAGCACTGTCGCTTGGGAACAGCGCTACCTGTAGCGCTGATTTCCAGGCGCCTGGGTATGTGAACGTGATGCGGCACACGTGTGACACACGAATATCTCCGGTACCGTTTTTTCCGGTACCAGAGATATGCGGACGTGTGAAACCGGCCTTAATGTGAGCCGAGCCATAGTGTGATCTTTGGGAGGCAGAATAAACAAATAAACAGCAATTCAAGAATTCTTTTTATCTATTTTTACGCCGTTCCTCGTGCGGTATAAGTGTTTAGAAGGATTTATTCTTCGGGTCGGTGTGATTACAGCGATTGAACAGTTTTCTATTGGAAAGCATGTAAAGACAGGTGGAAAGCATGGCAAGACGCATGAAAGCTGTGATTAAAAATCATGGTTAGTCCACCAAATATTGATTTCTGAACTGTTCCTGAGTTAAAACATGAGTAATTTGAGGTCTGAAAGCACTGTTTCTTTTTTAATATTTTGACGCTTTATCATTTTATGCAAATAAATGCAAAATTTTTAGCTTTGAATGTCGGAGACATGTTGTCAGTAGTTTATAGACTAAAACAACAATGTACATTTTACTCAAAAATATACCTATAAAGAGAAAAATCAGAGAAACTGAAAATTTTGCAGTGGTCTCTTAATTTTTGCCTGAGCTGTATATATATCTATCTGAACTAACAGTCCTTCCAGGCAAGAAGGCAGGCAGTGTATGTGGCAGACTGCAGTGCATTTAGCGCAAGAGGGTCCATTGAACGTCCTGTCTGCTGCTGCTGTAATAATTCCAGATATTTGTACACATTGCCCCAGATATCAGGGGCCAGGGCAATTTTTTTTTATCTTAATCCTGGTTATTTGCTTAAAAAGCAATCCAGAGTACACTATTTTTCTGCTCCATTTGCTTGTTAGCACTGCAGAATACAGCCAGATCTGTTCCATATTTCAGCGATAAAAATCCAGAAATTTGAACAGAACATGGAAAATATCGGCCTCCTTTTCCATTCTGCTGCAGTGTTTCGGTCAAGATATTCACAGTAGGTGTCTGTGAAGAATAGTATTAGTAAATTACAGGCCTACTATTTAAAACCGTGGTTTTCTGCCAGACATATCATCTATAACAGGCAGGGGGACATACAGAGTGAGGACAGCAGCACACAGGGAGAGGGAGGAGTAGCACCACAACAGGCAGAAAAAAGCAGTGTGGTGGCCGCAGACACAAGGCGGGAGAGAACTCCTCGCAATGCCAGCATGACGGAAGTTGCCAGTACAACTGTTAGGTCTTCCTGAGACCTAACCATGTACCATGCTTGGCCTATGTGCTTAACCTCGTGGTTCAGCGGTTTCTCAAAACTTACCCAAATATGCCGGATATGCTTTTTAAAATGCATCGCCCATGTGCCAGTTTTAGAAAGTCAGCTACAGCTTCCGCCGCCCTTGCCGTTCTTCAGCAGCATTTGCAGCTTCCAGCTCACCTACTGATCTGTGATGTCCCCACACGTTGGAACTCTACATTGCAGATGTTGGGAAGTATTTGTGAGCAGACGAGGGCAGTTGTTGACTACCAGCATCAACAAGGCCGTCGATATTCAGTTCAGACTCCACACATAAGACCTCAGGAGTGGACATGGATGTCAGACATATGTACCATCCTCCAAAACTTTGAGGACTCCACCAAGATGGTGAGCAGCGATGACGCCATAATTAGGGTCACCATCCCGATTCTCTGTCTTCTGAAACGTTCTCTGCTCACAATTAAAGAGGATGCATTGCAGGCAGAGCACGATGAGATGGAGCAAGGAACCATACAGGGTGATTCCATACAGCCCAACCTCATCTCATCCCAACGTGGATTGGGTGACAATGAGGAAGAGGAGGAGGAAGAGGAAGAACAGGAGCTAGTTTTCTGCGCTATAGATGGTACTACCTGCACAACTGTCAAACCGTCTGTTCAGCGTGAATGGCCTGAGGACAGGGCAGAGGAGCGGGATGAGGAGGAGAGCATGGTCAGTCGCCCTCTTGGTGAGGACACGGAAGTCTTGCCTGTTAGCAATCTGGCACACATGGCTGAGTTTATGCTACTATGCCTTTCCCGTGATCCTTGCGTTGTCCAAATTTTGAGTAACAGTCCTTACTGGTTGGTGACACTTCTAGACCCACACTACAAGGAGAACTTTCTGTCTCTTATTCCCTTGCAGGACAGGCCTAATAAAATGGTGCAGTACGAGAAGGCTCTTGTTGCGGAATTATTTTATAAACTCAAACGATCTGAAAATGCTGGCGGCAGAGGTCACAGTTCGTTGGACAACCAAGGAGTACAAGCGAGAGAGACACAAATTCAATCCAGCAGAGGCAGGAGAACACTGTCAAAGTTCTGGGACAGTTTTCCCAGACCCGCCTATCTCACAGGTCCTGAGGCGCGGGGTACTCTCCCAAAGAGGGAAACGTTTTGGAAGATGGTGAGGGAGTACCTTGCCAACCGTGCCAATGTAGTCCTTGATTCCTCTGTGCCTTATAATTATTGGGTATCCAAGCTGGACACGTGGCATGAACTGGCTCTCTACACCTTGGAGGTCCTGGCCTGCCCTGCCGCTGTCAACTGAAAATGCTGACAGGCTGACTCTTATAAAATTTATCAAAGGCTGGTTTGGGCCAGACTTCTCAACACCACTGAATGATAGCAGCGTAACATAAACTCAAATACAGTGTCTTTTTTTTGGGAGGTCTAACTGTGTTCCCATGCACCTCTGTCTTCACACCCAGACATGGGTATACGCTTCCGGATTTTGTCTATTTGCTCTTGTCCTCCTCCTTCTCCTCATCCTTCACATCCTCCTCCATAACACTACCATATCTACCATTTCACCATATCTACGTCTCTTGCAAGGGGCATTGGAGTGCCTCCAAATTTTTGGCAGCCGTTGCATTCACTGCATAGGCAAACAGTATGGGAGACCCACTTCCTAATAATGGGAACATTGTTTTCAGGAGGCCCTCCAACCTCTATGTCTCTTACAAAGGGACACTGGAGTTCCTCCACATTTTTGGCAGCCGTTGCATTCACTGCATAGGCAAACAGTATGGGAGACCCACTTCCTAATCATGGGAACATTGTTTTCAGGAGGCCCTCCAACCTCTACATCTCTTGCAAGGGGCATTGGAGTGCCTCGTAATTTTTGGCAGCCGTTGCATTCACGGCATAGGCAAATAGTATTGGAGACCCACTCCTTTTAATGGGAACATGTCGTACTCATTACTGTAGCCCAGCTCCATATGTCTTTAGATTATTAATAAGGTTTTTCCTAAATTTTGGCAGCCGTTGGATTCACTGCATACCCTATAACTGGATAGGAGACCCTCTCCTTTCTAATGGGAATATGTCGTTACTGTGCTCAGCTCTATGTGTCTTTAAATTGTTAGTGCGGGTTTTCCTAAATTTTAGCAGCTGTTGGACTCACTACATACCAGTGGCGTACCGCCAATGGCGGCAGACCACGCCACTGCTATGGGGCCCATGGCCGGAGGGGGCCCGTGAGGGCCCCAAGCAGCGTAGGAACGAGGAGGGTAGGTGAGTAGGAGGTTGCGGCGGCAGAGGAGCGGGTTGCGGCAGTGGAGGAGCGGGACACACGCTGTAGCCGCTGCTGCAGCTACCACGTGTGCCCGCTGCTAAAGGGACATGAATATTCCCTCTTCTCCACTCCCATGGGCGTGGAGAAGACAGAATATTAATTCTCTTTAGTAGCGGGCACGGAGGAGCGCTGCGCCCCGGCTCCTGCTGTCAGTGCCCGCCGCTAAAGAGAAAGCATATTCACGCTTCTCCACGCCCATAGTCCCGACGTGGAGAGGAGTTAATGTGCCGGCAGCAGCTCACCTCGGCTTCTGAGAGCGCGCGCAGCTCAGATGCCGACATGAGCTGCTGCAGACAGGACTCAGCGCTGGAGCAGAGGTGAGGAAGGAAGGTGAGTATTAGTGTTTATTGTTTTATGTGTGCAGTGATTGGGGGGATGAGGAGGCCACACATACCAGGATACTTGTATTGAGGAGGCCACACATACCAGGATACTTGTATTGAGGAGACCACACATACCAGGATTGGGGGATTGAGGAGGCCACACATACCAGGATTGGGGGATTGAGGAGGCCACACATACCAGGATTGGGGGATTGAGGAGGCCACACATACCAGGATTTGGGGATTGAGGAGGCCACACATACCAGGATTTGGGGATTGAGGAGGCCACACATACCAGGATTTGGAGATTGAGGAGGCCACACATACCAGGATTTGGGGATTGAGGAGGCCACACATACCAGGATTTGGGGATTGAGGAGGCCACACATACCAGGAATGGGGGATTGAGGAGGCCACACATACCAGGAATAGGGGGTTGAGGAGGCCACACATACCAGGATTTGGGGATTGAGGAGGCCACACATACCAGGATTGGGGGATTGAGGAGGCCACACATACCAGGATTGGGGGGTTGAGGAGGCCACATATACCAGGATTGAGGGGTTGAGGAGGCCACACATACCAGGATTGGGGGATTGAGTAGGCCACACATACCAGGATTTGGGGATTGAGGAGGCCACGCATACCAGGATTTGGGGATTGAGGAGGCCACGCATACCAGGATTTGGGGATTGAGGAGGCCACGCATACCAGGATTTGGGGATTGAGGAGGCCACGCATACCAGGAATGGGGGATTGAGGAGGCCACACATACCAGGAATGGGGGATTGAGGAGGCCGAACATACTAGGAATGGGGGATTGAGGAGGCCACACATATCAGGATTGGGGGATTGAGGAGGCCACACATACCAGGGATTGTGGGATTGAGGGGGCCACACATACCAGGGATTGTGGGATTGAGGGGGCCACACATACCAGTGATTGTGGGATTGAGGGTGCCACACATACCAGGGATTGGGGGATTGAGGAGGCTACACATACCAGAGATTGTGGGGTCCACACATACCAGGGATTGTGGGATTGAGGGGGCCACACATACCAGGATTTGGGGATTGAGGAGGCCACACATACCAGGATTTGGGGATTGAGGAGGCCACACATACCAGGATTTGGGGATTGAGGAGGCCACACATACCAGGAATGGGGGATTGAGGAGGCCACACATACCAGGAATGGGGGATTGAGGAGGCCACACATACCAGGAATGGGGGATTGAGGAGGCCACACATATCAGGATTGGGGGAATAAGGAGGCCACACATACCAGGGATTGTGGGATTGAGGGGGCCACACATACCAGTGATTGTGGGATTGAGGGTGCCACACATACCAGGGATTGGGGGATTGAGGAGGCTACACATACCAGAGATTGTGGGGTCCACACATACCAGGGATTGTGGGATTGAGGGGGCCACACATACCAGGATTTGGGGATTGAGGAGGCCACACATACCAGGATTTGGGGATTGAGGAGGCCACACATACCAGGATTTGGGGATTGAGGAGGCCACACATACCAGGAATGGGGGATTGAGGAGGCCACACATACCAGGAATGGGGGATTGAGGAGGCCACACATATCAGGATTGGGGGATTAAGGAGGCCACACATACCAGGGATTGTGGGATTGAGGGGGCCACACATACCAGGGATTGTGGGATTGAGGGGCCCACACATACCAGGGATTGTGGGATTGAGGGTGCCACACATACCAGGGATTGGGGGATTGAGGAGGCTGCACATACCAGAGATTGTGGGGTCCACACATACCAGGGATTGTGGGATTGAGGGGGCCACACATATGAGGATGGGGAAATTTATCAGTAGCTGCTGCATTTCCCACCCTGGGCTTATACTCAAGTCAATAGGTTTTCCCATTTTTATGTGGTAAAATTAGGGGCCTCGGCTTATATTCGGGTCGGCTTATTTAAAATATATGGTATTTTAAAATCAGTGAGTACGTGGTGCCCATAATACTGCAGGACTGTGGTGTGCATTATACTATATGGGGGCTGCATTTTACCCTATGGGGTGTGTAATATACTGTATGGAGGACTATGGGGAGTGTATTATATTCTATGGAGGACCATGGGAAGTTCATTATACTATATGGAGGATTATGGGAGGCGCATTATACTATATGGAGGATTATGGGGGCGCATTATACTATATGGAAGATTATTGGTGGAGCATTATACAATATGGAAGGCTATGTGGGGCCATTATAATATTCTGAGGGCTATGTGGGGGGGCCATTATACTGTATGAAAGCAATTATACAGTGTGAAGGTTTGTGTGGGGTCATTACACTGTTTGGAGGGCTGTGTGAGGGCCATTATACTGTTTAGAGGGCTGTGTGGGGGCCATGAGAGTGTATGGAGGGCTCTGTGGTGTTCACAGTTGGGGGATTATACTGTGTTAGGGTCACCATACTTTGCCGTGGGAGTTGAAGTTGGATACAATAGGGTCATTATACTGTGTATGTGGAGGAATGCACCATAGGGGTATCATACTGTTTGGGGGGAACTTTTGTTGGCATCATACTTTATGGGGGCAATGAAGGAGGAATCTACGACTTCAGAAGGAGGTAAAAATTACTATGTAAAGGCTGGAAAGTTATGAGATCTGCTCTTCTGTGACAGACAAATATTTATTTTTTGTAAGGGGGGGGCCCAATTAGAGCTTCTGCTATGGGGCCCCATGACTTCTATGTACGCCCCTGCTGCATACCCTATAACTGTATAGCAGATCCTTATCCTTTCTAATATGAACATGTCATTACTGTGGCCCAGCTCTATGTGTCTTTAAATTGTTAGTGGGGTTTTTCCCAAATTTTGGCAGCCCTTGCAGTGACAACATGGGCATTACCACTATAGGAGACCCACTCCTTTATAATGGGAACATTTTTTTTACTGAGACCCTCCTCTATGTCTCTTCAAAGGGGTAT